>NW_028263383.1:8007500-8607500 GCF_051168715.1 Poecilia mexicana | reverse complement strand
TTTTGATCCATCACTAATTCCACAAACGTTGTTTTATGGTGCTATTAACCGGCTGCAGTTGCCCTGTGGAGACATCAGCAGGTTAGGATGAACTTGTTACCCTTTCCAAGCTGACGCATGCCGACACACACATTTTAGGGCTGTATGGCCAGTCTTCTTTTTCTGTCTGCTGAGAACCTGGGCTTGTCACTCTGCAGCTGTAAAGTTGCTGCAGTCGAAAAATCTGCTTCCTCACTGTCACCTCACTCAGCGAGCACACGCAGCAAATCATGCTCGGGATTTATGATTGCTTTATTGATCCATTTAGCCAAATGCAATCCTATGAATGTCAGTTTTCTTTGATGATTACACAAATTGTACATTTTCCTGCTTCTTTGTGAGTTAGGAATTTGCATAAAGTTCAACCCTTGACCCGTGTCAAGCTGTTTCAGGGGAATTGTTAATCACTTTGCTCATTGCCGGGTCTCAGCGTGTCACTTTCACAGATTCATGAGTCATATTCAGTGTCCTTTTGCAGGATTCATGAGGCTTGAGAGCATTATGAATCAGTAATTTTCATTATAACACAACATTAGGATGAGTACAGACAGTAAACGGGGAATAATATAAATCTTCACTTTATTTTCCTCAGATATGCATCAAGATTACAGTTTATCTTTTATTTTAACTGCTATGTAAATATTTGTGGTAACTAGCACTATAGGAAGATGATAATAAAAAGTGTCAGATAGATTCAGCCCTGGGAATAAGCTATACTCTGCATCTCTATTTTATACACCATATCTCAGCTTGTAAGATGATATAATTGCTCTCTGGCTTGGAGGGACAGCAGTAAGGTTAACCCCCCTTCATTTGCACTGCAAAACACTTGGCCTCACTGAGCTGA
The DNA here is from genome assembly GCF_051168715.1 of Poecilia mexicana. Lineage (NCBI taxonomy): Eukaryota > Metazoa > Chordata > Actinopteri > Cyprinodontiformes > Poeciliidae > Poecilia > Poecilia mexicana. The sequence continues at coordinate 8,606,614 of NW_028263383.1, read as the reverse complement.
CATGTATTTTATGCAAACTCCTTCTGAATCTAACTTGGCATGCCTTTAAAAGCTGTGCTGTGAGTACAACCCAGTGCACTTTGATACATCGGGATTTTTGAGTTGACTTTACAATGCCTTAAATAGTTAACTTCTTATTATAGTCAGATTAGTTGAAACAAACATGTAGTCTGAGAGGAGAGAGTTTGGGTTACCCTAAAATATGTCAGTAGCTATGCTGCTATTGGTTTACACTACTGTAAAACGTTTTCCTACTACTCTCCATGTATGAATTTCTGAATTATTTCTATTTAAATGATGATGAATGACTTCAGTTCTGTGTTTTCTGTTCTTCTACATTTCTCTATCTGTATTTCCCCCCCATATAAACAGTTTATCTGAATTTCTGATTCAGATAAATTCAGATAAGCTGTGTCAGTTTTAAGGCGAAAGGCTGAAGGAAAACATTTTGTATCGTGTCTGTATCACAGTGTGAACTTTGTCACTCCAGCATGGATAAATGCTACGTGTCATTTCTGACTCAGCATGATGATTTATCCTCTTTCTTCCTGCAGCTCCGGTGCATTTCAGAAGTGTGGGGAAATACATAAGCAGGAAAGACTTGGTTAGGCTCTGACTGAGCTATTTTTAGCAGATACACAAGTGTGAACATAAACTACCACTTCAGTAAAATCTGGTGGGGTTAGCGTGGTTATAGCTGAGCTAGTACTTCTCAAAGTATCAAAGTTTGCTTTAATTATTCAATTCAAGTCCATCTGTTTGTTTCTGTGTACAGAGATGTGAGATCTGTGCCTAAATGACGACTCTGTGGGACAGGAACAGGATGGAAACTCCCTTTAAAATTCCACATTGGGGAAGCTGTGAGGCATGATATGTGGCACGTTAAAAGGACAGAGTTATATGATCTTACTGTGGTTTTTTTTTACTTCCCTAAATAGACATATTCCTGTCAGTCACGTTTTGTTTAAAAGAAATGTCTCAAAAATACATTTTAGATCATATATGCAGAATTTTCTTTAGCAGCATAGAGCTACATTAAATTTCCTCCGATTTTCTTGATTTTCTGAGCAGAAGAGTAATGTATAGATGAACACTTTGTATTCCTACATTGTTTTATTACCAAACATATATTTTGTAATCAAAAAGCAAAAGAAATCATGAACTGACAAAAATAAAAGCATACGATAGTACAGATCTATAGTTATATATATGGGATGTATAGTTGCACTTGTGGTGTTTATGGCTTCATTTTTGACCAGACAAAGCTTAACGTGCAGTTTCAGTCGGTTTAATATGCACTGAAAGACAAACTGTATTAATTTTGCGATCAGTGGATTATTTTTCATCAGCTTTCAAATATATCTTAACATGACTTCAATTAATGCAGAGCACTAAAACACAAGTTACAGTACGTACTCCGTTATCTATAGTGTTTTTATACCACAATGCGAGGAGCATACGTCATGACCTCGTGGCGCAACGGTAGCGCGTCTGACTCCAGATCAGAAGGTTGCGTGTTCAAATCACGTCGGGGTCATCCACTTTATTATTGGTTCTCGGTGGGATTACTAACTAGTAATTTTGTTCCGAGTTTAAACACAGTAGAAGGCTCTCACGTTGGCTTTCCTAATAAGAGGAGCGGTATGTGGCATAAAAAGGAAGTCATCAAACAAATTCAAACTTAAAATTGTACAAATATAATAGACACTTGTTACCAAGGGCTCGTCTCTAAGAGGCGTGTGTTCTGTTGCCATGGAGAAACGTTAGTTCCGGAACAAACAGGAAAAGTATCTGCGAGGCTTCTTCTGGGATTTACAAGGATATTTCATTCCAACCCAACGTAATCTAAAGAGCAAAGCTACTAATATTCGTGAAAGTAATTCAATATTTTTCTACATTTGTGTCACTTTCTGCTCTAAATCGTTGTTAACGATGTCTGCGCAGGCGCATTTCAAAGACCATCATGGCAGATGAGGGTACATGTAATAAACTGCTGCCACAAAGGGTCTCTGACCTCAGGAAGAACAAAAAGAGAAATAACGCTTCTGCTACTGATTCAAAACTAAAAGGTAATCATTTTGAATTTTTCATGGATTAAAAATGCGTTTAAGATCATGATAGGGCTATTCACAAAATCAGTGCAGATTACAGACAACAAGGAACTATGTTTATTCTTCAGCTGCAACCATTGTATTAATCTGATAAAAATGCAACGCTTGGACTTGTAGCTTTAAAAAAGTAGTGTTAAAGTCAACATCACTGATTATATAACAATATAGTTGGAACTAGACAACATCTTCCACTTCTATTTAACTTTAAAAACAACATATTTACCATGGTAAAGTAATACGTATATCCAACATAACTGAGTTTTTACATTGTGTGACATAAAATACAGAAGCTAGTTTTTATTAACAAAATTAAAAAGCTTGAAATAACTAAACTAAAACTACTACTATAACTAATGAAAACTGAACTAAAACTAAACAACATTTAACTAATAACTTGTAGAAAAGTAGCAAGCACACTCTTAAAAAATAATTAGACATTGACATTCTTGGAAATGTACATATTGAGCAAACATTTTGTTGCAAGGCTATAATAATTATAAAATAAATAAGTAATAAAAAGTGTCAATATGAATATATAATTTAAGCTAGCTGAATTAGACAAACAAAAAGTCACAATGAAATAAGGCTAAACTATAAAGAAAAACCCAAACTATTATAACCCTGGTCAGTAGCCCTTCAATTTTGTCAGCTTTGTCTGCAAATGTGCAAGAGTTTACATGTTTATGTCGCCTGCCTGCAGCCAATCCTGGGAATTTATCATGCAGTTTCAGCCGGTTGCCCCCTCAAGATCCAGGTCAAATTCAAGTTTCCAATTTCAGAGCTACCAATACGAAACCCAAGGATAATCTCTCTCGGGGTTCCAGGAAGGCAAAAGAACGACAAAGGGATTCAAAGAGCCACTTGGCAGCCACTCGTACAACCAGCAACAACAAAGTTCCTGCACATGTAATGAAGGCTGCCATCCAGACCATGGACAGCCTGAGGTGGGAAGGAGCTCTGCCGGACCCGCAGGAGGAAGAGAAAAGACTAGAGCACTACAGAGCCAATAGGCGACAGCGGTACATCACACACAGAGAGGGTCTATGGAAAGAAGCCCATTATGCCATGAGAGAAACAAAAGTGAAGACTTCAACCAAATGAACACTATCAGGATCCACAGGCGGCTCACAAATTAACTCTGACTTGCTTACAAGCTGTATGTTCACTTCTGCTTTTTTTGCCATGCAATAAAAATAATCACAGCAACTCATCCTTCTGAAAATCTTAATTGAGGATTTTACCCCTTTTACCTTTAAAGGAATGTATTACAAGATGGACATTTAAAATCAGTGTAAAGGCATATTCAAGTTAAGCGGTTGATTAAAACCGCCGCACCAGTAGGGGGCCCCCGAGAGCACCAAACTAGCATCATAATGTATGCATATGTCTAATAATACAAACTAAATGCTGCTACATGTGGAAACACAATTGCTATTTTATTTTATAGTTGATACACAAATAATAGGTAGATTTCTTAACTGCTGTTGTCTGCATAACTTCAAAGCTGTGTAGTACTTTTTGTTAGTTTATCATCAAATCCCTATGAGATACACAGAAGTTTGTGGCAAAATGGAAGAAATTGACGATAGTAGGAACATATTTAACCCTTTTTACTCATAAAAGCTTGCATTATTTGGGAAATCTTAAATAATTCTAGTTTTTAATTTTTTTTTCTCTTGATAATCAACTGTTGTTGCTGATGTGACATCGAACCTAAACTCTTCCCACGCCAGCAACAACTGTCTGATTGTGAAATTTATATAATTTTATGCCTAACAGCGTTTTTATTTTACTTGTTTATCAAAAGTAACACAAAGACGGCATCTGAGTGTTATTGGGATCTATTTCGATGTTTCAGATGGTGAATCAGTACCGTAGATGAACAGCAGGTGTCACAATAGAAACGTTTTCCTGAATTAACGAGTCAGTAATATACAGTTTATCGTGATAAACACAAAGACAAAAATCTGTGTGCTGTAATCTGTATGATATTATGAAATGGAATAAAATATTTCCTAGGTTTGCAGGGATAATCTAGTAAACAGAAGAACAGTAATTTTGTGGTGAAGTGTCGGTGGCAGCGGCTTTGTTTGCAGCTTCCTGGAGGCCTGTTTTTCCCCTGCTAGTATGCTTTGTTATTGTTGCCTGCTTCAGCATCTCTGTTTCAAAGAGCTAACCGCCTCCTCTCTGTTCTGCTAATCCCGTCCATCTAAAGCCCCCTGTGACCTCCAAGCCCACTTATGTTGCACCAGCAGTTCCAAAGTCTGCATTTTTATATAAAAAACATAGTAAGACACGATATACATCATATCAAAAGACACCCACTCAGACACTCCTGTACACAGAGTTTATTAAGTTTAAAAAAACAGCATTTTGGACTAAAAAAGACCCAAAGCTGCATCTATTTGAGGTATCAGTTGTGTTGGACTCCCTGCTGTGAATAGTTTTCCAGCACCAGAACATAGAAACATGAAGGTGTGAAGTCCTCTGATATTTTAATCTTCAGACTGCTTTAATGCAGGTCAGGAAACCTGAAGCCAACTGGGATCATCCGACCTGTCAAAAAATGGTGGAAAAAATTGACTCACATTAAAAAACAAACAAACAAACAAACAAACAAAAAAACACTAAACAAACTACATTTTCATTTTGCGGCTCTCTTTTTTCAAAATATGTTGGAACCATCTTGTCACATCAGCCCTTATTGACCCTTTGCACGTGACGTCACTCCCTTCGAAACTCCGCCCACTCCGCCATGACTAGACGTCAAAACAACCCAAAGCCTGTCAAAAAATCAGGCAGTCGGTAGTCTAACATCGCTTCTATTTAGTTGATTTCACTTCATAAATGGTGGTAGGACGCTGCGCGGTCGGCTGCACGAACAGACAAGGATAGAAACCAAACTTGTCATTTTATTGTACAACTTCTAATGAGGAAAAATGGCGGCGGCGATGGATAGCAGCCGTCAATCATAATGACTGTCACCCCTCGGTGTAACCATTGATTTGCAGCTTTTTACAAGGTAAGAAGATTTGCGTTCATATACTTTATATGTAAGTATAATTAGAAAGATATCAAACATTGCTTTATGGAAAAGATACGCGTCTAACCATGAGTAAGCATGGAGACAGTGCCGCACGTATAAGGAAAATCTGTTAGCATCTCGTCTTTTGTTTTGTACGTTTTTAATGTCAAGGAGAGACGCTGGTTACGACACAGTGCTATAAATCATGTGGTGTGAATTCAGGCAAAGTCGGAAATTTGATCAAAACGTCAGGAGGGAGAAAGTATGGGTCAGTTTGTAAGCTAGTTAGCTCAAACTTTTGTAAATGCCGCCGTCTGTGAGCCCAACCAGGTGTGTTAGACAAATTAGCTTGACTCGAACAAGTAGAAGCCATGAATTAACTGACAAAAACAACTTGGGAAAACAATTTCAGTCGCTCAGCTCACTACTCCCGATCCTCACTGATGACGTCCATAATGACGCCTCGAATGATTTGGTGACGTAGTTGCAAAGGGTCAATAGTATTTGTCTCAAACTCTAGCTTTTTTATGTGGCCCTCTGACTCCAAATTACGTCAATAAATCCCTCCAGTTTTTCCACAAATCCGCAAAATTTATACAAATTCAAAAAATCCCCACATTTATATATATATATATATATATATATATATATATATATATATATATATATATAATTTTTTTTTCCTCATATTTATCGAAAAACGTTGGGTTTTTAAGTGACTGCTGCCTCAACCTTACTTGATGTCAAATTATAGTCTGAAGTCACATTTAACATTATATATTAGTGCAAATATTGTAAACATTCTTTACAAATATTTTTCAATTAACTCCACAAAATCTTTAATTTTGATTGCAAAAAATAAATTAATTTTAAGAAACATTTATTGAATGCTGGAAAAACCAGCTATTTAATGATATTTTAACAATTTATAGCATTTTATCAATACATTCTGGCACAACCAGCCAAAATGAAAATAACTTTGAGCTATTTGAGAGTTTGCATACTGAGCCTCTTTCTTTGTGATGACTTTCCCTGATAGGAGCCTCTCGGCCACAGCAGACACCACTGGATCATAATCCAGGCCCACCGCTGCTATGACCTCATCGTTCCTAAAAAAAAAAAAAAGAAAATACAAACTATTTATTGAATCTGCATGCTTTTCTTTACAATTAGATTTTTTCTCTCTCAACCTACTTGATATACAAGGCCAGGAACTTCCTCTCCTCAAACTCATAGTTTCCTTTCATTACTATCTCAGTGTATCCCTCCCCATAACCTGGAAAAGGCCAGAGCAGACAGCAGCTTCTTTCAGTTACAGATACAATTAGAAACTTTACTGAGTTTGTTTGCTTACCTGCATATCTGATGGTTCTGCCTTGTAGGATGGTCCAGTAATAAGGAACTGAGGTGAGTTCAGTTGTTTTCTTTAGCATGTTCAGAGCAGCTATCCTCCCTAAAGCACAAAAAGAAAAATTTAACAGTTAACATAAGAATAATTTTTAACAGATTCTACATTAAACAAAAAAAATTACAGCTGGAGAAGCTTTTGTTGAAGAGTCAAAATCAGGAGTATTGAAAATAAATACACTCCACTTTATCAGCTATAATAGTTCAGAATAAAGAGAGATGGGAAGAATAATCAATAAAGTTAGACTCAATACTCAAGTTGGATTAGCAATGACTCAATGTATTATTTAAGTTAAAGTCATTACTCAAGTAAGAGTAAAAAAGCAAGAGTAGAAATACCTCATAATAAAATTACTGAAGGAAAAGTAAAAAATACAGTGAAGTAAAAATACTCCCAAAAGTAATTTAAAAAAAAAAAATTACCCATGTAAATGTAACCCAATTTTGAGAATAAACTGGAAAAGTGATTTTTAGTGTGATGCCACAAAGTTGGTCTGAGTGTTTCAAACATTTTTGCAGAAAGCATCTCTCTTCCTCCCTCGCAGGTTTACAGAGACTGATCCAAAAAAGAAAAAAATATCTGAATTTGTTTGGATAAAACTGCTCTGTTGGTGGCAGTGGTTTGACTTAAAAAGTAAAATTAACCATTTGTTACAGCGACGGTTTGCAGAATATTATCCCTGGATGTTCAGCACAGTGAAGCAGAAGGTGTTGCTACCTTGAGCTTGTGCCATCTGCCAGTGTCCGATGTTGACTAACTGGTTTTTGGCCAGTGCCAGAGGAAAGGAGGCCAGGTCACCCGCACAGAAAACATCAGGGACGTTTGTTCGCATGTACTGCAGGAGAAACACAAAAAATTATCTCTGTCAATGAGGAAATCAGCTTTACAATAACTGATTTACTCTCTAAATTTTTACAGAATTTAGAGAGTAAATTTAGTAAATTAAATGGTGATGTTAGAAATGAAGATAAAGTTAAAATCTGGGTAGAGTAGCCAAAGATTTTACTCAATAAGAGAAGCACCACTTCAACATATTTTACCCCCAGAGTTTACTCAATTACATTTACTTGAGTAACATTTTTGAAGAAGTTGGTATTTTTACTTTTACTTGAGTAATTTTATTATGAAGTATTTCTACTCTTTCTTGAGTAAATTTCAGGATTTTCTACCCACTGAAAGTAAAACAAACATGTTTTAACCAAAAACTCACCAGACGCAGACCTACAGTTTCAGGTAAAAAATGATTTCGTAAAAATGTTACTCAAGTATCATTCAATGTTTAAAAACTACATCATCAGACGGATCACAACATGAAAATATATGGAAATTCTGGTATTTTAAAGATCAAAATTAAAATAAAACATATAAATAACATAATTACACATCAATTGGCATCTTATTACTTTTTCTGTTTCTGCTTTTTATTGTCTGTTCAAAATAAATACATTTAATTTATTTAATCATTTTAATAATTTTAAATATTATTTAATAATGTAAATAAATTCAAATCAGGCAAAATAAACATTTTTGAAAACTAGCAAACAACGCATGTGTGAATTTTTGTTTGTCATTCAGTGGGCAGAGAATTAAAAAAATCTTACTCAAGTAGGAGTAGAAATACTTCATAATAAAAATACTATAGTAAAAGTAAAAAGTACAGTGTAGTAAAAATACTCCTAGAAGTACATTTAGAAAAAGCATTACTCAAATAAAATTAACTCGTTACTAGCCGACGGTGATAACAGATTAAAAGCTGACCTTGTCAACAACAACATAGTTTTTGGAGTTCTTCTGTATTTTAGTGCCTTGCAGAAACTCTGAGTTTGGCATGCTGCCTGGTGGAAAACAGAGAAAGAGACGAGTGTGTTTTAAAAAAAATGCTAATGCTGAAAACGTTCAGAACCTGAAATTTAGAGTTTAAATAACTCCTTAAGGAGTTATTTAAAGAAGAGACTGAGTAGTTGTAACTATTTCGAGTGTTAAAATTACTCAGTCTGTTGTTGAAATAACTTAGACACCATTTCTGAAAAAGACCAAATGGACTCGGCACAGTGTTGATTTAACTTTGCAATATTTGCTGTTTCATAAACGGACACAAATTCCTACAAGACCAGAACTGAGATATATATACATTTGTAATATTTTATTATCTTAGCTTTAAAATACCAATATTTAGACTTTAAGAACCAAGTTCAAGTATTTAAAATCAAGGCTCCTATATATATATATATATATATATATATATATATATATATATATATATATAAAACTAATGAATATATTTTTTTAAAGTATTACAATAATTTTACTCACCAATACCCACAATTAAAACATCAGCTGGGATAACATTACCACTTTTAAGTACGACTTCTTTCACCTTAATGGAAGAAAGACAAAATGAAGAAATGTAATTATTTATGTATCTTCTTACTACTAGTTAATAATTACACGTTTTCCGGCTTTACCTTTCCATTAACGCCTTTAATTTCTGTCACGTGATCATTCATATAAAATCTCACACCTTTCTCCAACAGCATCTGCACGTACAACAGCGTTTCAGTGCAACAACTAAATAAATAAAAGTAAAACACCAGGAAGTTCGTTCGCCTCACCATCATGGTGATTTTCCCGACCTCGCGGCCCAGAGTGTTTTGGTACGGCATGTCGCTGCTCCCGACCACCGTGATGCTGGACGCTTTGTCTATCATGTACGACGCCACCTCCATTCCTGAAACAGAGATCACCAACAGAACAGCTTTTATTCACAGAACTAAAGTATTTACTGAGCAGTATAAAGTCTGAAAAACACCAAAACCTATTTAAAATATTATCCTTTGTCGGGAAAATATGAAAAATAAACAAAAAATTAATATTATTGAGTGCCTAAAAGTGTATTTTAATGTAATGGCACAACTTTTGAAATAACACGGCCTTTCACGTAGAGCTATGTTATTAGAATCAGAATCCTTTTAATGTCATTGTGCACAAATAAAGCACAGCAACATTTTAAAAACACAGAACAACTGGGTTGCTAAGAATAGATAAGTTAATAAATAATAAAGAAATTAATATGTAAATACAGAAAGAAAAAATAGATATACAGATAAATCAATCAATATATATATAAATAAATAAATAAATAAATACATGAATATGTAAAAAAAAAAAAATATGTAAAGAAAGGAAGAAATGGATTAATAAATATATAAAAGTAAATAAATACATAAAGAAAGAAATTGATAAAAAGAGAAAGAAATGGGTAAATAAGTTTGATTAGATTTTTGATTCAAAGGTTTTATGAATAGACACACAAGACGGATAGAAAACACTTTAATTCACTTATTTGACTGATTAAGCAGCTAGTACATATATGTTTGAAGTTTGAAAATAACTGACTTGAAATGATTCATAAAACCTTTGAATTAAAAATCTAATCAAACAAACTGAGTAAAAAGTGCATCAACATTAACCTTAATATTCTTCAGTCTGTTTTTAGCTAAAATTTTTGCACAGTGCAGCTAAAGTACCGACAAAGGAAGTTCCCACAAGGACGATGTTGCAGCCTAGAGAGGCAGCGTGGATTTGTCGGGCGTCTTCTGGAGTCTCCAACATCTTAATGTTGTCCAGCTTCCTCCCCGGCACGTCCAGACCCTTTGCTCTGACGGAAAGATAAACAATCTGATTCATCATAATGCAATAACTCTAACAATCACAGCTTTTCCTACTGAAGTCCACAGTTTGACTGTCTCCTGTTGGTTAAAATAGAAGTGCTGGTGTTTGTTTTAGTGGACAGTTATACTCTCAGTTTCCTGGTAACTGGTTCTGACACTGACAGGGATTTTCTAAAAAAAAAAATATAGTTATTGTTTGCAAGCCTCAACTGAGACTCATGAGACTCCAGATACTGCTAAAATGTCACATTATGTCCCCAAGATGCTTAACAAGTAAACAAAATGTGAAATGTGTAGAGCAGGGGTGTCCAAACTTTTCGTCATTTGGGTCAAAATTGTTGAATTGAAAATAATCATGAGCCAAAAAACCCAACAACCTAAAATATAGCAAATTAAGTAATATTTTTTTTTTTTTCAAATGGATATTTATTGTAGATCCAAAACTTGAATGGATTTTTACGATGGCATATCAGGGCCATAGCAGATTTTTTAAAAAAGTAGTACATTTTCAGAAATGTTCTGGGAAATTTCTGAGTTTGAAAAGTTGAAAAATTGCTAGAAAAAATCTGAAATTTTGAGTTTAATAAAAAAAAAAGTAAAAAAAAAAAAAAACTTTTGATTTTTGGAATTTTTCAGAGTTTCAATAGTTAATTTCTGAAATTATTCTAAAAATTTCTGACTTTTTCCCCTCTTTTGCATGTTTGCTGTATTTAAAGAAAAACATCCAGTTTTCAGTTTCTTCTGGGTTTGAGTTTGATTTGGTGCCTCAGAGTTGCCTTCACAGTAAAAGTCTTTGGATAAACATGATTTTATCTTTTGGTTATAGAAACGCAAACCCTTTGTGTTGTACTTTAGATTTTCCATTGTAAAAAATTTTTTAAATTAAAAGTCTCCATCTGCATCTATTGACCAAATTTGAATTGCAGGTGGGGGCCGCACAAAATGAGGTCAAGGGCCACAAATGGCCCCTGGGCCGCACTTTGGATAACCCTGGTGTAAAGTTAATGCAAGTATTTACATTTATTAACAGTAAAGGTGGGAAATGAACTCTGGAGACAATTAGTGGAGCTGTTTTTTTTATAGTATCAAATTAAATTCACATTTGCATGACACATTCTTCTGATTTTATTTATGAAAATTTGGAAAATTGTGGAATATTTTCCTTCTACTTTTCTGTTTTTCTCTACTTTATGTCTGTATGCACCATATTGATCTGTCACATAAAATACTAATTAAATATGTTGATGTTGTATTCTTTGTGAAATATGGAAAAGCTAAAGGAAAATGAAAGATTTTTCCATGGAACATTTTTTTCCCAGTGCAGATTGATACTAAAATTCACTGGATTATTTTTTTAGACCTAGTTTTTTTTTTTTCTCCATTCGGTTGGAAATTTTGCATAACATAACTTAGTTTTCCTGAAATATCTAAAGTTTTCTGTTTTTCTTTACTCGTGAACCTGAAAATGGAAATGAAATTGTGCTTCTTTATAAAAACTGACAATAAATTCCTCATGGTAGATTATGAGGAATGTTAATGTAATAACATTTGCGCCTCTAAATGAGTTTTATTTTGCTGGACTGTAAAGGTTGCAGACCCAAATTCTTAGCTAAATTACACTTTTGTGCACATTTGCTTCTTTGCATCAGGTGAAATAAATGTGAACATTATTAATGTTTGGACCTGCAGCCAGTAGAGAGAAGCAGCTGGTCGTAGCTCTGGACTAAACCGTCATCAAAAGTGACCGTCTTCTTCTCCGTGTCCACCGATACTGCCTTTAAAAAACAGAAAAAGACAACTTTATCAAGTCAGGTGCCTCAGTTTCTTTATTCCATATTATAAAATAAACTTTTTTAGCTGCTAATCTGTCAGGAAAATGTACATTTAGAGAGAAGTACTCACTTCTTTCTGGAGCCAAACCTCAATGTCGTACTGCTGGAAAAACTCCTTCCTCCTCAGCACAATAGTGTCACTCAACACATTCATTACCTGAATTATACACAATAAAAAACTTCTTTAGCTTTCCGTCCTGAAAATGAAAAGAAGGATCAAATGCTTTCATGACCTTGCTGAGTCGGGTTTTGTCATAAGGTAAGAGGTCGTCTCTGGAGGCCATGATGATTCTGCCGCCATAGTTTTCCTGCCGCAGCGTCTCGGCACAGATCAGCGAAGCAGCTCCTGACAGGACACACACGTTACACACACGCAGGCAGAAAGACTTACCAACACACAGCCGCGCCGTGTCGAGATGCAGAATTAATTAATTAGATTTTATTTAACAGAAAAGGGATGAATATGTTCGACCCAGTCACTGTCTTTCAATTGACTGATAACTGAATTAATCCAAAAACAAAAACTTCTTCTATTCACCTAGAAAGAATTAGCTGAGGTTTACGGGTCAATAATTTGGCTCAAAATGGGACCCAAACGACAAACCCAATGGCTATAGTTTCTTACTGGATCCATTTCTTTCATTGAGATGTTTTCTGTTCACTGCTGAGTCAGCAGGATTTGCTTATTTATTTTTTAAGCTTTGCACTTTAAATTGCAGAAGCACACAGACAGAAACATGGCCACCAACCTCCTCCCAGCAGTAAAACTGTGTGGTTCACTCCTGGTACTGCAGCTCCCATTCGCTGCAACCTTTTCTGATGCCGGATGTCCTGAATGTGGCACAAAACGTTTATTTTTCACATCGATTGGTAAAGATGCCTTAAAATATATGTTTCCATTTATTACAGCAGTATTATTGCACACCAGCCTCAAATCGAGTCGACTGAGCATTACTGACATGTTTCTTTATTTGTATTAATAATGAATTGTATAGAATCAAAAAATAAATGGTCGTTAAGCCGATACCAGGTTCTTACTAAAAATGTGTTTTTAATAATGTGCTGTGATTCAAATTAGTTTAGATCCCCAAATTTTACTTCCATTTTTAACAATTAATTAACTCACCAACCTTTTTATTTATGGACACGTACACTTTGCTGTTTTGAATTTTGACCTGAAAAGAAGAAAATAAATTTTAAGCAGCAAATGTTGAGCTAATCGTGGACGTATCGGCCGGTTTGTACCTTGTGACAAGGTAGAGAGTCAATCCCAGGAAACTCCTCCAGGTCTCCTGTCAGAGCATTAAAACAGGAGCCGTGCCACGGGCAGCGAACTTTGTGTCCTGAAATAACGCCTGAGCAGAAGCGACAAAAAACGTGACTGCAACATAGAATAACGCACTAGAAAGCAACATTTTAACTGGAGACTTTACCTTCTCTGCTTTCATGTTGTTTTCTTCCTTACCTTTGCTAAGCGGCGCGCCATAGTGTGAACACTGGTTTGAAATGGCGCTATATTTTCCATCGCAGCGCGTTAATAGCACACTGTGACGACCAATATCCACTTCCATCATCCTCACGTCACACATGAACAAACAGAAGTGGTTAGTTTAGTGAATTATCAAGATACACTATATTGCAGATAAATAAATAAATGTTTAAAGCACATATCTGCTGCTTAAAAAGTTTTATGACAATCGCGTATCAGATTAAAAACTTCGACACTGTCAAGGCACTGTCTCCCATTTTACCTTTGATTTGTGTTTTATATAATTTTATCACCATATAGAGGAGGTCCACTTTTCAAAACTTTAAAATAAATCTTTAAATTGTTGACATACAGAAATAAAAATCCAATTAAAGCCTCACTCAGCTTCAACCCAGAGTTTGTTTTTGTGTTTAAGTTACTTTTAATAATATCAATACAGTTGTAATGCAAACATATTTCTGTCAGTTTATTATGGGAATAAATGTTCATTAGAGCTGGTTAGCATGGTGACATTAGCATTTAGCTTAAATTGAAGCAACACAAAGATGTAAAGCTTGAAATCTTTTCAGTTTATGCTATCTAAATCTGACTCACTTTCTTTTAAAACGTTTGCTATATTTAGTCAAGTTTAATAAATTAAATCAAAGCTAATTTGGGTGCAGCAAATGGTTTTACCTTTTGTTAAAGCTTGGTTATAGAAATGCAAACTTTGAATAGTACTTTACATTTTCTAGTGTAAAAAAAATTACATATTAAAAGTCTCCATCTGTGTCTATGGACCAAATTTGTATAATTTTTGAATTGCAGCTGGGGGGGGCACACAAAATCAGTCCCAGGGCCACAAATGCGTTTTGGACACCCCTGGGCTACACGTTAAACCAGACTTTTACATTTCCAGATCACAACGGTTTTTCTTACTGTCCATCGTGAAGGTCTGTCTCCAGACACACCATCGCTGTCTGTTCCTCTTTGTCGTCAGAATCAGAGTCTGTAAACTCACCACATGCTGAGCAAACCATCATCAGTTACTAACGCTACAAAACACCCCACATCTTAAACACAAAGAGATCTCAGACTATCGGAATGAAATGCTCCCAATTGTAATAATTATTAGAAATGAACGACTTACGTGCTTTGGTCCCAGACATGTCACTTATTTAACAGTAATGGCACATGGAGATACAAATCCACTCCTAAAACATTAAAATTCAGCTGGGAGCCGTTGAATCTGGTGTCCGATGTCAGTTTGCTTTCCTCTTTGCAGATAAATGATGGCAGGTCTTTTCCACACCAAGTAGTCCATCTCTAAAATGCATTGTCGAGTCCTTTCAAAAGTTTTGATCTGATAAGAACACTAAAATGTGCTAATAAGTGACCTGTGGTGAAAGAAGTGTTTCATTAGCATTGCTGGTCTTGTTCAGCCTCATTACTCCACAGAAAGGCAGCGAGCGCTTTTGTTTCGCAGCGCCGCAGGGGAAGAGAACGGCTGACGAAGCTGAACTGCTGAATGGACAGTCGACAAAGCACCATTACAAAGCCAGAGGTGGCCTCTGTCATCCAGACACAATTCAAAGTTTAAATACTAAAGTACTAATGCAGGCGTGGCCAAAGTGCGGCCCGGGGGCCATTTGTGGTCCTTGGACTGATTTTGTGCGATCCCCAGCTGCAGTTCAAAAATGATGCAAATTTGGTCGACAGACGGAGACGGAGACTTTTAATTTGTAATTTGTAAATCAGCTTTGATTCCATTTATTAAACTTGACTAAATATGGCAAACGTTTTGAAAGAAAATTACCCAAATCCTACTCTTATTACAGACAATAACTTTGTTCAATTGAGAACTAGATGCTTTTCTTTAAGCAAACACGCAAAATCTACAATGTTGTATTAGGAACGCCAAGAATGAATCTCAATCTTCAATTTGTCTCTGCAAGTGAAAAATCTGAATGAAACAGCAGAAATTTTTAACCTTTAGTTGTTTTATTTCAAACTTAAACAACAATTCTTTAAACTCTTAAAGTGCTGTCAAGACGTTGCATTATTATGCCACTTTAAAATCAGAATTATTCTGTATCAGTTTAAGCTCCATTTCTAATTAATGGATATGGAAAGAGAGAGAAAACATACATTATTTAATTTCCCTTTGGGATCAATAAAGTATAATTGAACTGAGGTCCAACAGCAGCTCCTACATCATGATCCTCTTCTCCTGGAACAGTGTGACCAGCGTGGGACCTTTGCAGCTCTTCTTCGGTTTAATTTCTTCTCGAACAAGAGGCAAGCGAATTTTCTCAGTCTTGGACTCGACCTCGTTGTAGGGACAAACTTTGAGATGTTCAGAGATGGACGGGACGTCTCTGAAGCTCCAGGCGTCCACAGGAGAGAACAGGGAGCTAAACTGCCACACCTGAAGGACAGAGGGGAAAACTTATCAGTCTATGTTCAAAGGTGAGTATTTTCACTAAAGCTCCACTGTGTACATTTTTTAAAAATGATCTTTTTTATGTATTTGTTCAAATTTTCACCATCTCATAAGACACATAATCTGTGAAAACATCGATCTCCTCCATTGTTATGGTGAAGAAACACTTCACTTCCAGCCAAAAATGATTTGAAAAAAATTTATTTTGCCTGATTTTTTATTTTTTTTTTGTTGTTGTTGCTTATATGAATTATTGTCATGTTGGTTATTAAAATATCGACATTTCCACTTAACTTTACATTTTGGTCCATCTGATGATGTAATTTTTAAACATTAAATAATTGATAATTTGATCAGTTACTCAGTACTTGAGTAGACGTTTTACCAAATACTGTTTTACTTGAGTAATTTCTTGGACGGATACTTTTTACTTCTACTTGAGTAAAAGTATGTTTTAGTAGTGCTACTCTTACCATTGTTGGATACTCTACCCACATTTGGTCGTGACAGTTTGTTAGCATCTCCATTGGTGGCTTTGCTAACTAGCTCAGCATTCACAACAGTCTATGCTAGCAGCAGCGTAGCAGAGAGCAAAGAGGAAGGCAGAGCTAAGTCCCGCCTCCTGGCTCCGATTGGTTTTTCTGGTTAGCACTGGGAGCACTGGGAGAGGGATTGTCTGTCCACAGGAACAGCTTCCTCCTGGGTTTGTTTTTAACTCTTTGGTTGTTTGGGTTTCAGCTCACCCTGTGTGTCACCCTCCACTTGGCCCTCCCGTGTGAGGAGCTGGTCCTCTCCCAGCGGAGCGTCACCATCCCTCTGTCCTGCAGCAGGGAGGAGCAGACCTGCCTCATGAGGCGGGACACCAGGGCCAGCTGGGACAGGGACTGGCTGTCCAGGAAGCTGGCCATGTGGCACAGCACCTCGTAGGGCAGCGAGCTCAGACGGTCCTCCCCTCCTTCGGCGTGACCTCCACCCGCAGGCTGAGAAAACGGTGTGGACGGATGCAGGCCAAAGCAGCCCAGCTCCTCACTGAAAGCAGATGAAACAGTTTGATGTATCTGCATGTTGAAGTCTGGACAAGAAATGATAACTTCATGATTATCCTACATGTTTTAGAAAAAAGCATTTAACCTGAAATTTTTCATTTTGAAATTTTGATTGAGGTGAGATTTAAAAAGAAAAATCTGTGGAGGAGACACCTTGTTCACTAAAAATGTTTCTATCAAATGGTATAATTAATAATGCCCAAAACAAAGAAAAGCTAATTACTTCAACAGTAACCAAGCTAAAATAATCAGATGTTTAATGGGGCAGTATTATTTAAGAGCGACTTTTTTAGCTTTACATCATGTCACAATGTTATTCCTGCATCAAAAACAAACTTGGAGTGTTGCTTTGTTTTTCAGTGTTTTAGTATCTTTATGCTCACTGTCATGTTCATTTTCCTCATCTCAGGAACTGATTTCTACCACAGTTTGAGTTCGTCAGTTTCCATTTTTATCTCTCTGTTCACATTACTATAATCATAATGTTGCATAAACTTATCTGAAAAAATGTTTTTCTCTCACTTGAAGTTGACGGTGGCTTCATATGTGGAAGGCCGAAACCTCCTCTGGCTGTAGGTGCATCCCATGTACGCTAGGGGGCACCGCTGTTCAAACCAGCCGTTCACACACATCTGAATGTCGCTGTGGATGTTCCTGCAGCGGCCATTTCCATTACCAAAGGCAAATAGATAGAATGCATCAGAGCTGTGTATTAACTAGTCACATAATTACATTTACTTGAGTAACTGTTTTGGGAAAATGTACTTTTGCTACTTTATATCTGCTGAAAAGTCATGTAGTAATTTTATTTTGGAGTATTACTCTTACTTGAGTACAATTTCTGGATTTTCTACCCATTAAATAATCAAACAAAATATTGTAACTAATATTCACCAGACCCAGGCACACACCTGCAGTTTCTGTTAAAGTTTCAGAATTTTTTTAGTGAAAGAAACTGATTTGGAAAATGGTGTTTTAACAAATTATTTTTTTTGTTGCCTTTGATCATTAAAATACCAAAATTTCCACTTAACTTAATATTTTGGTCCATCTCATTATGTCATTTTAAATATTAAATGATTAATAATTAGATCCGTTACTGAGTAGACTTTTTACCAAATTATTTTTACTCTTGAATAATTACTTGGATGGCTACTTTTTACTTGAGTGAAAATATGTTGAAGTACTTCTACTAGAGTACAATTTTGGGTGCTCTAAACCCATAGCAGTGCTGGTAAATCTGCTGAAAAGTGATGTATTTTTTTTATTTTTAGGAAGAAACGGATTTATTATTAAATATTTAAATGATGAACTGATGAGGAAGACTCGCTTGAAGTGTTTTCCGTATTCCGTGCGCTGGAAGGTGTGTCCGCAGAGGAAGGTGAAGGCGGAGCTGGCCTTGTTGTGCCGGCTGGTGACGCTCTCCACCTGCAGCTGCAGGTGCAGCTCCAGCGGTTTTCCAGCTGTCAGGTCAGCCAGCGACGTGTTCCTGCGGAAAGGGGCGGACAGGAAGCTGTAGGTCTGCGTGCCTTCATCCATCAGCAGGCTGTCCGAGGACGTGCTCTCAGCGATAAGGTGACCCCTCCGCTCCCTCTCCAGGGAGCACAGCAGGGAGGCCTGCGAGGGAAGTCAAACCCAAAGGATAAAATTTTTAAAAAGTCATCCACACCTGCCTTTAATTTAATTTAAAGTTCTGACGTCGCACTTCCGTGAACTTTGTAACGGACCGCGAGCTTGGTAGGTTGTTGCTATGGAGTTGCTATGACAACAATAAACTAGCCAAAGTTTAGAACTAGACTCATTGCGAACTAACTTATGAACAATATAAGTATATTACAAATATTACTCGATGGCAATTTTTTAGTACTCTGCGTGTAATACTCATATGTAGTACTTACTTACTTACTTACTGCCGAACTAGTAAAATTAGCCTAGCTATAGCTTTCATTTACTAGCTTAGACGGAGATACATGCAAAATACTTTAGTGTGTTTACAATCTTCTTCGCTGCAAAACCTGGAATTTTACTAAGTATTTTTGTCTATTTTCTAGTGCAAATGGTACACTTGAAATAAGACAAAACTAACTCAGAAGTAACTTTTCAGCAATTAATCTGCCGATGGAACTAGTACTTTTACATGAATATTAAGTTCACTTAAAACAAGCTCATTTCTTGCTGACTACTACTACTTTCTACTTGTAAGTTTGTTTCTCTTATCTCAAGTGAACTAAGATATTTTCACTAGAAACTAGACAAAAAAAGCACTTTTAAAGATTTTGTGGGTTTGTGGTGTATCAGATTGTATTCATATGGGTTTTTAAAATTATTTTGCATGTTTTAAAGACCTTTCCTATCAGATGATGACATGGAGGTCAACTTACCTGAACCTCCTCCCACACTGGCATGTCGCCTGGCGCCACACCCAGGTCGCTGGTGTCCACTGCTTCGTTTTCTCTCTTGTAGAAGCCCGGGTTACGGATGCGGCCCTGTCGTGCTGTGAAGCTGGTCGGGATTTTAAACGTGCGCACAGTGATGATTTTCATCGGCTCTAGTTTTCCATACACAAAGCTCTTCTTTTTGGGTTTCCCAGTAAGAGAGGAGGAGCATGCACTGCTGGTGGATGCTGCTGCACCATCACAGGTTGCCTCCTTCTCCTCCTCCTTCAGTGACCCAAGGCTTTTCCCTCTTCCTTTACCTCTCGCCTGACCTCTGCCTGCTGCAGCCGTGCCCTCGGATTCCCTGCAGCCTCCCATCTCCATGCTGAACATGCGCTCCCAGGCGTTGTAGTTCTCCAACAGACCAGCATCCACTTCTGATGCTCTGGCTATGGCCTCCCTCTCTGCTTGAGACAACATCGGCTGATTTTCTTCATATTCCTCCTCATCCTCATCTTGTTTTTCATCAGGGAAATTCACATTAATCATGTTAACTGCTTCCCAGATTTTGTCCCTTGCTTCTTTTGCAGCTGCTCTCTCTGCTGCCTCCTTCTCCATGAGAGCCTGTTTCTTCTTCTCCTTCTCCTTCTTCATCTCCTCCTCCAGCCTCTGTTCTTCCTTCGCCTCCTCCTCTGCGGTCTGGATCAGCTCCGGGAACAGTTTCTTCATCTTGATGGAGTGAAACAGAGCGTCCTGGTCTTGCAGACCCATGGCCAGGTCCAGACATCCGAACCTCTCTCGTTCCCTGAGCAGGTTTTCTAACAGCTCGGTGTGCGGCTGAGAGCAGGCGATGTTGGAAGGCCAGCGGTTCCACTCCATGGAGCAGCAAACCACGCTGGCCGGACACACCTGCAGGTGAGCCGCCCGCGAGGAGCGGGGCAGCTGGACCGGGCAGCCGTACTGGGCGTTGAGGCACGGCACCCTCACGTTGGGGCACAGCAGCAGGTGCTCCTCCTCCTTGCACAGGTGGAAAACCGCTCCGCAAAGCAGACGGCAGGGAAGGAGAGCGCAGCTGGCAGAAGGCTCCACCCGAGCCCTGCAGCGCCGGCTGTAGCAGGAGTCACAGTGGAGATGCTGCCGGACCCTGGAGCCGCGAGAACGGTGACTCTGAGAAACAGTGACACAGCAGACAGTTGGCAGCAGAGTGGGGAGTTACTGCTCACTTTTACTCAAATACATTTACTTGAGTAACTTTATTATGAAGCATCGCTCCTCTTATTTTAGTAACATTTCTGGATTTTCTGGATTTTCCACTGAATGAAAAACAAACATGTTTTAACCAAAATTCACCACACAGAGACACACACCTGCAGTTTTTGTTGAAGCTTCATAAGTTTTTTTATGGAAAGAATCTGATTTGGAAACATTTTCTTTTGCCAGATTTTGTTATTTTTTGTTACTTGTATGAATTGTTGTCATTTTCATCCTTTCACTTTTCCAGCCTGAAGTCTTAGATAATATTTAGATTTTTACAGATTCAACACGAGATGTCCTTAAAAAATCTTGCATGAGCTTCATCTAAAGTCCAAATTTTCTGATGCAATAAACTTACCAAACATAAAACATTCTGTATTGTGAGAGCAATGATGAATATGACAGTTTCAAGACTTAAAAACAAACAGAAGACGATATCATGGTGACCATGTGCTTCTTTTACCTAAAACTATTCATTCAAACTCTAATTTATTTTAGTATTTATCGTCAGAAGGACATATTTTCTTTTTTAATTAAAGGGAAATTAAGTAATATGCTAAGTAAATTGAAAGTTTTTTAAAAATGTCTGCTGCAGTGGAATCAGCGATTAGTGTTATTATTTAAGCGTTAACTCACCATCTTTAAAATGTGGCGTCTGCAGGTTTCTGTATCTGAAGCTGCAGATCTGTGGAAACAAGAAGACTCCATTACTCACCGTCTTTCAGTACAACCGTCTCATAACAAAATAAATATAAACGAATCATTTTAAATAATGTTTCTGCAGCAAGAGAATCAAAGGAAATGATTAAATTGAGCTTTCAGCCTACCTACTGAATGAGCTGAGAAGAAAACAGGCAGTCCAGCTTATGCTTTTAAAGAGCAAATGTGTGTGTGTTTCATTGTGTGTGTGTGTTATGTGTTGCTGTTATAAATAGAGCAGAGTCCTGACTGAGAAATGTTACACAGGTGGTCAGAAGTGTTATTTAGGTTACAAGCCCTCTCGACCTCTTAAATCAGGAAATATATTAATATTTATAATCTTTTACTGCTGCATTATAAATATTATTTATTAGCAAAATCTGATCCATCAGGTGATATTCACAGCTGTAATATTTAATCCATTATATCACTTCCTGTGCATGTTATTGGTTGCATTTATTGTCACAGATCATAAAACGTTTGTTCACATTAATTCAGACGTGGATAAAGATTTTGAAAAGGTTTAAATTTTAAATGATCTGCTGCAGCGTGACGCTGGCTGGGCTGGGGGGTCATTTCTCCTTGGGAGCCTGCTCACTGCTCCTTGGCTAATTTTAACCTGCCACCTCAAAGCGCAGACCTGATAGCGACGTTATAAAACCAAGGAGACAAAACGACACGTCTGGCCGGCGATTTGGTAAATCACCTCTTTCAGTTTGTTTAAATTTCAAGACGTCGAGGGTTGAGCAGCTAATTTAAGAGTCGATGATAAAGATTTTAACTGGTTTCAGTGTTTGGAGATCTGTACATTAGTCATTGTTTCAATTTTCCATTTCAGTTTAAAAACAAAGAGCGCTGAATCAGAATGTCAAAATGCTTTCAATGATTTTTGTACGTTTGTTTCAAAATAATCAGAATCATTAAAAACTGATCACTGAATATTCAGAAGCTAACAGGTATCTGATTAGCATTTTATTACATTTGTATTAAATGTGATTATATTTAAAATGTAATACAAAACCAGCATAATGGTTCTTAATTTTTCTACAAAGATGTTATTTTTTTAAGACCGTTGGGGTTTAACTGAGCAGAATGGAGTCCTTCCTGTCCACTGTCGCCATGTGCTTGCTGAGAATGAAGGATAGCTGCAAAAACAAAGATGTGATCAACCAGAAAAATGTTTAATATTTGTCACCATAAACTGAATTTGTTGCACGGCTTTATTTTTTTTTTTATTTTATAGCTTTAAAAGTACTAACATTTAGTGAGAAACTGCTTGTCTTATTTTCAAAAGTTGTACTGTTCAGTCAGATTTATGTAGTTATCTGATTTATTTGAACAAATTTGGTTTTATTTTTTAAAGACAAAAGCTAGACAGGATGAGGGAGTTTTGAGCTTTATGACAACAGTCGGTGTCAGAAATTAAAGTACTAAACTCGCTTGTTTTTTTTCTCTTTCAGGATAGAAAAATCAGTCAAATATGGTGAGTGACAAACGTTTTGTTGAGCATCGGTACAGTGCCAAGTCATAATTAGTAGAAAACTTGTATAGTGATTCACGCATTTGCATTAGATTCACCCATAAACTGTATTCAACAGCACTACTTCAACATATTTTTACTCAAGTAAAAGTAAAAAGTATCCATCCAAGAAAAACAGTAAAAAGTATTAAGTAAAAAGTCTACCCATTTACTGTGTAATTGATCAAATTATTAATCATTTAATATTTAAAAATTACATAATCAGATGACCAAAATGTGAAGTGGAAATTTTGGTATTTCAAAGACTAAAATGATCATTCATATAAGAGAGAAAAAATCAGGCAAAATAAATGTTTTTCAATCAATAAAATACTTAAACTTTAACAAAAACTGCAAGTGTGTGTCGGTATCTGGTGGATTTTTGGTTAAAACATGTTTGTTTTTCATTCAGTGGGTAGAAAATTTTACATTTTACTAAAATAAGAGGAGCGATGCTTCATAATAAAGTTACTCAAGTAAATGTATTTGAGTAAAAGTGAGCAGTAACTCCCCACTCTGCTGCCAACTGTCTGCTGTGTCACTGTTTCTCAGAGTCACCGTTCTCGCGGCTCCAGGGTCCGGCAGCATCTCCACTGTGACTCCTGCTACAGCCGGCGCTGCAGGGCTCGGGTGGAGCCTTCTGCCAGCTGCGCTCTCCTTCCCTGCCGTCTGCTTTGCGGAGCGGTTTTCCACCTGTGCAAGGAGGAGGAGCACCTGCTGCTGTGCCCCAACGTGAGGGTGCCGTGCCTCAACGCCCAGTATGGCTGCCCGGTCCAGCTGCCCCGCTCCTCGCGGGCGGCTCACCTGCAGGTGTGTCCGGCCAGCGTGGTTTGCTGCTCCATGGAGTGGCTGCGCTGGCCGGTGGATGACACAAACCCAAATAACTTCAACGCCATGCAGGACAACATGATGAAGGAAAGGGAGACGCACGGCGAGGCTTTGGATGTTGCTATGGCTCTAGTTGACCAGTCAGACTTGTACGCCCGCCTCAAAATGAAGCCTCTGTATCCAGAGCTTATGGAGCAAGAAGAAGTGGAGGATATAAAGGAGGAGAGCAGAGAGGAGGTCGCAGTCGGAGGTGTTCAAGACCAAAACCCAAGTGAAGGTTGGTCAAAATGCGGCTTGGTTCTGAAACATAAAAAGGAGCTTCTTTAGTACAACTTAAACCAGGGTAGGTCTATGGCTGTGGCACTCAAAGTCGGACCTGAAGGGCCGGCATCCTGCATGTTTTAGTTCTCTCCCTGGTGGCAGTAAGAACCTTTTCAGCATGTCAGTGTTCTTCTGGCCTTCTAACGAGCCATCATTTGATCCAGGTGTGTCAAACAGGGAGAGAACTAAAACATGCAGGATGCCGACTTTGGGCACCACTGGTCTGTGGGCTACGTAACATGTTCTATACATCTTTTACACAAAATTCCTCTCAAATAATGAGATTCTAGTCTGTTCATTTTGAACTCCTTTCAGAATTAGCTGTTTTATGTCACTTTAAAACCACCCCTTTAAGAACATTCAGATTTCTGATATGGCCCAAAATTAAATTAACAAGCCTGCAGCAGAGACTCAAACTGAAGTACAAAAACACAGAAAAACTTATTATTTTAATGTGTTTTGCAATTGTTTCTCTCTGCAGCTCTTCCTATAAGCAGCATGTCTGAAAGTCATGCTGCAGAAGAAACTGCTCAGAGTGTTGCACAGCCTCCAGTGATCAACATGGAGAAGTACAATCTGTTTGAGATGATGTTCAGCATGGAGAGAGGCGCCTGCGCCGTCGCTCAGGAGAATTTGGAAAATCCAAAACAAAACCAAAAACCAGCCGACGAGGGAAGAAGCCAGAAGGGACCAGCAGGACAGCGGCAGGACAAATCCAGTCCCAGAAGCTGCCCTCCACCTGACACCAGCAAGACGGGCCTGGCCCCGTGGCAGGAGGGGGTTCTGGAGCGTCTGGGGCAGGAGCTCACCCCCCAGGAGTACAACATGTACGTGGTGCATCACGGACGCATGCTGCTGGCCTTCGGGCAGATTGAGGCCTGCACTTCCAGGGAGAAGGACTTCGTCTACGGCAGTCTGGAGCCAATTCCAGTCCAGACGCTGCACTCTTTCAAGGTGACGAGCTCAAGTTTGGCCAATTCACACAGAATAAAAATTCTGTAGAGCAGAGTTTCTCAAACTCTCCAAAAAGGCTGCAGGCTCCACATCCTGACAGAAAAACATATTAACCCCAAACCAGTTTTATGTTTGGTCTAAACATAAAAACACCTAACTTGAAATTGCCTCGGAAATAACACATCTTAACATATACAACCTGAAATTAAGGTCTCTTAACTCATCGTCTCATTGCCACCTAAAGTGAAGGGTGGCGCTGTTTTGTAAATGTGACTGGTCACAGTAAAACCAAGAACAAGTCATCAAACATTAAATTATTTCCAGCTGTTTTTGAAAACTCCAAAATGTCACCAAGTTTAGATAAAATGCTGATTCTCCCAAAGCTTACCTACGTCAAAAACTGCAGTTAATGATCAGGCATGTTGCTTTTCACCTCTTACTCCGGTGTAACTCACAGTTTTTCCACTGATCTCATTTGTCTTGTGAAATGCAATGAGCTGCTCTTTTTCCCTGAAAGGTGCCTGTGAGTTATCGTTACAAGAGGCGGGTTCATCTGAACGAGACGGCTGCTCGGGTGCAGACTGAGCATCGAAGCGTGGACACATCAGACCTGGGAGCTGGTGAGGACGACTGGTTTGGAGATGAAGCCGAAGAAACGCTGCTGGGCTACGCTGAGATGGCAGTCATGGGCCACAAGGTACAAACATGGATGGAGAACGTAAGAGTTGGGTAGAAACTAGTTACATTTACCTGAGTAACATTTTTTTAATTGTTCTTTTAGGGGTATTTTTACTACTTTAACTTGAGTAAGTTTGATGAAGTACTGCTGCTCTTACTTGAGTAAGATTTCTGTTTTAACCAAAAATTCACCAGACACAGAAATCATCTGTGGTTTTTGTTCAAGTTTTAAGATGTTTTGTATTGAAAGAAACTGGTCTGGAAAAATGTTCCTTTTGTCTGATTTTGCTATTCTGTGGTTTATTTATTCAGAACAGACAAAAAGTTAAAATAAAACAATAATAAGACAAACAAACATGCCAGTGTGTTTGTCTTAACATGTAATTATGTTACTTATATGAATTATTTTCATTTTCAGATTTAAAATACCAAAATGTCCATATATTTTTATATTTTGGTCCATCTGATGATGTAGTTTTTAAATATTAAATGATTGATCATTTGATCAGTTACTCACTACCTAAGTCGACTTTTTACCAAACACTTTTTACTCTTACTTGAGTAATTTCCTGGGCGGCTAACTTTTACTTTTACTTTAATAAAAATATGTGCTATTCTTACTTTTGGCTACTTTATCCTCCTCTGAGTAAGAGTAGCGCAACTTCAACATATCTCTAAAGTCAAAAGTAAGAGTAAAAAGTATTCGGTAAAAACTTTACTCAAGTGCTGAGTGACGAATGAAAACATCAATCATTTAATATTTGAAAATGAATTATCATACGGACCAAAACATAAAGAAATATTAGTATTTAAAGATCAAAATTAAAACAATTTACATAAATAACATAAATACAAAATCAGGCAAAAGAAAAATTTTTCCATATATTCATACAATATAAAACTAATGAAAATTCTTGGCTAAAACATGTTTGTTCTTTGCAGTTGGTAAAGAATCCAGAAGTTTTTCTCAAGTAAGAGTAAAAAGCTCAATGTAGTTACTCAAGTAAATGTAGGTAGTTTCTATTCATTTCTGGTCATTTTCGGTTGAGCTGCTGAACACAATAATCACTGACTTCAGTAAATTGTCTTATTTTTCCAGATCAGTGAGACAAAGGGAGCAGACGGGCTGTATGTGGACTTTGGCACGCAGACGCACTCTTTCCGCACGGCGCCCTTCAAGCGGAGGACGACCTTGGCGGACGTGATGGCGGACCGGCCGCTGAAGCTTCTTCTGCAGCTTCAGGCAGAAACCGTGAACAGCAGGAACAACAGAGCCAGCTGTGCGTTCACGTTCCTCTGCGGTCACACCTTCCACCGCAGAGAATTTGCCACACACTTCAGGTGTGTTACACTCAGAGGAGGAGTTGGGTGGAAACTAGTTACATTTACTAGATACATAAATTTGACTTATGTGTGGAAAAACCTAAATATTCAGTGTATAAATCTGGTTTCAGCTCACTGCAAGGTTCCTGTTAAATTTTCTAAAGATTGTTCTCAGAGTTGAGTAGTAACTAGTTACTACCACAACAAAGTACTCCCTAAAAGTACTTTTTTGTGGAAAGAATGTAGGTTTAGGAGTATATTTTACTACGCTGTACTTTTTACTTTTACTGGAGCCTAAATATGTTGAAGTAGTGCTACTTTTTTGCTTTTGCTCTGCTGAGATGTAACTGTTCAGATGTGGATGCACATATCTGGCGTGTACCAACTGTTTTTATCTTTCCAGGAATGTGCACAGCGACATCCAGATGTGTCTGAGTGAATGGTTTGAGCAGCAGTGCCCCCTGGCGTACCTGGGATGCACCTACAGGCAGAGGAGGTTTCATCCCTCCACACAGAAAGCCACCGTCACCTACAAGTGAGAACAACCTCACTTTTAAATGTTTTTAGATGATCGCAGGTACATATTTTGTATAATTTTCTTTTGACTTTATCTCTTGGAGTTGTTGTTCTACTTAAAAGTCTGCTGATTTTTGAATTCACTTGGTTTCACAGGATTTTACTTAAGAGTATCGGGTTAATTGTGGGCTGAATGCATACCACACTTGTGAGAAAGTTCTTTAAATCTGTGTTTTTAAAGGGGCAGAATTATGTAATTTCATGCACATAGTGCTATTTTATAGCACAATCAAGTAATTATGTTACCTTCATTTAAGTTGGTGTATGAAGCATGACTAAAAGGAAGTCTGAATTTGCAATTGAACGCTTTGAAATTGGGTCTCTATCTCTTTAAGAAGCTCTGCCTTGAACATGTCATGTCCACAGTGCTTCTTTTTATGCCGTTTATTACCATTCTTAGGAGAGTTGGACTGAAATAATTCATATGATGAGCGTGGTTCTGTTTGCTAATTGCTGCTGGCTAGTCTAGAGGAGCTGAATGGGGGAGGAGTTTTGGGTAAATAGACAGCGCTTTGTGAGAGCAGCTGAATTGTTGCCATGGATACATGAATGAGGGAATAACATCAAAACATGCTAAAAACCTTAGAAAGTTGATTTTACATAACACTGCCCTCTTAATGTGACAAATCTATAAAAGTTCAAAGGTTATTTAAAACCTTCGCGTGCTACTGGACAATCTGACCAAAGTTTTATTTGCTTCTCACAGTCAGCAGCTGAGGTGTTTCAACTTGCGTCCAGACGTTCTTCCCTCTCTGGACGGCAAAGCTGGAGACGGGGAGGACCGTCTGAGCTCGCTGCCCTACGAGGTGCTGTGCCACATGGCCAGCTTCCTGGACAGCCAGTCCCTGTCCCAGCTGGCCCTGGTGTCCCGCCTCATGAGGCAGGTCTGCTCCTCCCTGCTGCAGGACAGAGGGATGGTGACGCTCCGCTGGGAGAGGACCAGCTCCTCACATGGGGGAGCCAAGTGGAAGTCCAAACCTGTGAGAAGAAAATCCTGCAGTTCAAAGTGCTTCACATCATAAAAACACAAAGGCAGAAACTGAAACATTAGTTTAGTCGTTGCACATCAGAATGTTGATTAATGTTTCATTTATTATGTTTCAAAAGCAACTGTAACCAGCTGGGTTTTTAGTCTAGATTTAGAGGAACTCAGTGTTTCAGATGTTTGGTAGTTTTCTGGAGGTTTGTTCCAGATTTGGTTCTGGTTCTGGGGATGCAGAGCAGAACCAGAACTAGAACCAGAAGATCTGAGACATCTGGAAGGTTGATACGGCATCAGCAGATCTTTAACTTAGAACAAACCATCCAGTCCACCACAAGCTGCTATCAGTAGCTGTGCTTCCATTAACCAAACAATTGCTCAAATTGAAATAATGAAGATAAATAGTTTAATGGTTTAAAAAAACTCATGTTTTCAATAAAAAAGGTTTTTGTGCTAACATGAGGTGGTTTTTCAGCCGTATAGAATGGAAACTTGTACTGGAAACACTTTTTTCACATCTGGCAAAAACGACAGACGATGACAGGAAGTAGAAGGAGGATGATGGTTTGTTTGTTTTTTCTTGTTGTTTTCAGACATTGTGCATCTGGTTCCACCAGATCTCTCACAATTCATAAAAAGTTTGAATGTGTAAAATCAGCCACTACCATTTCCCCAAAACGCTGCATGCAGCCGCTCCCAAGTAGACGCCACGTCTCCTCTGATTGGCTGATAAATGATGAACGTCACGGCTGAATTATGAATATAATCTCATGTAACTGTTTACATCCGTCACTGACATAATTTCTAATGACTTAAAGTGTTTAAGGGAAACACCGCAGTTGGGAAATTGTGTTTTTTGGACAATAGCAGAATAGCTACAAACACGTTTATAATAGAAACACAGCTGGTGTCCTCATGACGCTGCTTCTGTTTGTCTCCAGGTGTGGGAGTTCAGTCATCTGTTCTCTGCTGTGGATTCATGGAACATGGCTGACATACCTCCGATTTCTGCTCATCTGAAAGTCTGTCCTTACTATCAGAAAACTGAGCAGAAGGAACGGGTTGCTCTCCCCTTCCTTACTGAAAAACAGCAGAAGAGTCCGAAGGGTCAGAGTCTCCTCAATCACTTTACAGGACGAAGATGACAGCAGTGAAGAAGAACCTCTGCTTGTTGTGTTTAACTTAAACTGATTTATATTCAGATGTTGCATTGCATTTAAGATATGTTTTAGTTTTATCTTGTGAGAATCTCCGAACTCATGCGCACAGCGCTGGATGGCAAAAAGACGAACATTTCAGTCAATTAAATGAGACATGGAGATGTAGGTATTATTAATTTAGTGCTATGCGACACAGCAAAGGTTGCATAGCACTAAGCTAAACTAAACTCCTTGTGTTTTCCTAAGTCTTGGTAGTTTTAGTGTTTTCTCTCTTTGTGGCAGAATGTTCTGCGTTGAAGAACTTGGTGAATTGAGGAGTAGGGTTTCAGTCCTCACAACAAGATGTTTTTGACAATTTAATGATACCGAGTATGTGGAAAAGTTTCTACTTCCTGTTCCATAAAGAACATGGATCAGGAGTTTAGTTTTCTTAAGAAGAAGTTGGCAGAGTCCAGACCTGAACCCAATAAAACTCTTATGCAGTGAGTAAGAATGGAAGACGTGAGCGAGGCCTGGTTGTCCAACATCAGTGTCTGACCTCACAAATGTGCCTCTGGAAAAATGGTCAGAAAAACTGTGGAAAATCTTCCCAGAGGAGTTGAAGCTGCTGCAAAAGGTTGGGCTGTGATCATTTTAATCCTTATAAGACCCGGATATTTTATGTTCAGATATGAGTGAATATTTTTGGTATTTGTGTGTAGTAAAAAGCTGTAATGTTTTGTTTGAAATCTTAAAAATAAAAAGGCCTTTTCCTTAACTGTGAACTGTCCAACATGTTTTCAAATCAAAATCAGACTCATGTCTGCATAATAAAGCCCCTCCTCCTTGTTCTCCGTCTCTTCCTTCTCGGTGGCACTAATAACCCCTCATAGCTCAGTGCTTTGTTGTAAGCGCAGCGCCGCACTGCACGAAACGGCAGAAGGTGAAGAGTAGGTTATTTCCACTCAGCCTGATCCTGCAGGATTCATTCATGCTTTGCAGAATGTGGACAGGGAAATAGTTGGAAGCGCATCCGAACAGCAGGAGACGGTAGTTTAACGCACTGATAGGGCTTTTGTTCGCCGCATTTTCGCTGCAGCGAGGACACAGACACCGGTCCAGGACGGTACGAAGATCCATGAGACACGCTTTGAGCTGGATACCGCTTCAGTATCACGGTAGGCCACAGACAGGGGTTTGGATTAAAACGCTGCTACAGATGAAAAACACATGCAGCGAAATCAATCATGAGATGAGTGACACGGCTGCTATTTTCACTAAATGGCTTTTCTCTTAAATTAAATGTTAGTGCTGCATCTGACGTCCCGCTGCTAACATCTGCTCAGGTTGCGTGAAGGTTGAGCCATGGACGCCGGGACGCTGGAGCAGCAGGTGGCCAGCGTTGACAGGGGGATCTGCTTCCTGAAGCAGGAGCACCTGGCCATGCTGACTGGCCTGCAGCTGGAGATCACACACCTGAAGAGGCGCTGTCACGGTAAGTCCCTCCAATCTGCCCGTATTTGATATGGGCGGTTGCCCAGGGCGGTACTACAAAAGGAGGGCGGGAGCAGAAGCATCAAATCCAAATGGGAAGTTACTGCCTTAACGCATTTGTAGTGAAAACCTTTAGTTATGCTCATCTTGGCAGTAAATCAATAATAATATCACGATAGACTCGTGACATGATCAGTATCAATAAATAAGACATCTGATAGAATATTTAGTATATAGAATATTCACTGAAACACACAGCATTCTGGGAGATGTAGGCTACTCAACCTCTCACTGCCAGAAAGGTTGGTAGCGTCAACTGCTTACTCACTGAAAAACACAAAATCTTACCAAGTATTTTTGGTTTAGTTTCTAGTGCAAGTATGTTAGTTGTTTCTTATGTTTCTTAATATTTGTGAAAAAGTACTTTATCTATTGGCAGATTATTTTACTTATTACATGGGAAAAATATCTTGTTATAGGTGGAATTATCTGCCAATGGAAAAAGGCCTTTTTAAAATCAATATTAAGGATTTATTTACTTAAAACAAGCTCCTTTATCTTGCTGAAAAGTTACTTGTAAGTTAGTTTTGTCTTATTTCAAGTGTAGTAAAAGATATTTGAACTAGAAACTGGACAAAAATTCTTGGTAAGATTTTGTGTTCTTTTTGTGTTACCTGGCAACAACCTGTTGAGTAATTTATGGTTACCTAGCAACGGCCTGTTGAGTAATTTATGGTTACCTAGCAACAACCTGCTGAGTAACTTGCACAGCAGCAGTTTTAGGTTTCATCACTGTGCCTCATAGCTGCTTAAAAACAACAACAAAACAGGGACGTGGAGTGAAAACTGTGGATTAAATAAGAAAAGTCACTCCACCGGTTTAGCAGTATTTCAAAAAAATGGATCAATAATTATTGATCGAAAATTATCGATATGGACTGATGAGAAACAAATTTATAGTGATACAATTTTCAACCATGTCGTCCAGCTCTAATCTGGATTCATCTCTGTGGATGTTTATATTATGGATTATTCTCCTCAATCTGTAATCTCTAATCTGACTATGCCTCATCCTACGTGCAGAGCTGAGCTGTGAGCTGGACTCCAAGTTTCCCAACAGAAACACGGCAGGTAAGAATTTAGATTTAATAAGTAATAATCCAAATTAATAATTTAAAGTGTAAAAAAATAAAATAAAATTATTTCAACTGGTTTCTGTCTTAAATAAAACAAAAATAATCATCAGTTTTAAAGAGAAATGTGAACTTCCATAACCTTTTCCATATATCTTATTCTGCTCTTATGTAATGTGTAATTTTGAAGTGGGAATGAAAAGTATGCCTGCTTTACTCCTATTTTACCGAAAGTTTCTGTTTCATAACAAACTGTCACGACATAGTGACATTTTCAACAAATATGTAAAAAAATATTTTTTATAAAAGTTACATACAGCTGCTTTAATGTAAACTACATATCAACCTACCCTTTGTTTAGCACATGTCGGCAACAAAGCAGTTTCAATACAGAGTAACTGAACAAATGATCAATCATTTAATATCAAAAATTATATAATCAAATGGAACAAAATACAAAGTTAAGTGTAATGTTGGTATTTTAACAACCAAAATGACAACGCTTCATGTAAGTGACAAAAAAATAACAAAATCAGGCAAAAATAAATATTTCTAAATCAGTTCCTTTCAATTAAAAACTTAGGAAACTTTAATAAAAGCTGCAGGTTAAAGTGTGTGTCTGTGTCTGGTGAGTTTTTGGTTACAACATGTTTGTTTTTAATTCAGTGTGAAGACAATCCAGAAATTTTACTCAAGTAAGAGTATAAATACTTTATAATAAAGTTACTCAAGTAAAAACAAAATGTAGCCGTCCAAGAATACCAAGAGTTTAAAAGTATTTGGCAAAAAGTTTACTCAAGAACTGGTGTTTTGTATTTTAAGGACCAAAAGATAACAAAAAATAACAAAATCAGTAAAAATGGTATTTATCCAAATCAGTTTCTTTCAGTAAGTAAACTTATGAAGCTTTAACTGCAGGTCTGTGTCTGGTGAGGTTTCGGTTACAACATATTTGTTTTTAATTCAGTGAGTAGAGAATCCAGAAAGTGGAGAGAGAGTAGAGATACTTCACAATAAAATGAATCAAGTAAAAGTAAAAAGTACAGCGCAGTAAAAATACTCCTAAAAGTACATTTTTTCAAAAAGTTACTCAAGTAAGTGTAAGTAGTTACTACCCAGCTCTGGGTATGTGTTTGTTTTCGTCCATCAGAGGAGGAAGAAGAGCTGGCGGCGCGTTGCGAGGCCGCAGAGCGCCTCCTGGAGCGGCAGCAGTGCATGATGGTCACGGTGCGCGGGGAGCTGCGGGCCGGCCGGGCCCGAGCTGTGGCGCTTGGGAGGAGCCTGCGGGAGGAGGAGCGGCGCTTCCTGGAGGAGCTGAAGCGCCGCAGCCACAAGATCACATTGTTGAATCGAGAACTACAGCGGCAAAACGTCATGACGACGACGCTGCACCACGAGCTGCACGGCGCACGGTTGAAACTTTTCCAGCAGCGGCAGAGGGGAAAAAGAGAGCAGGGGGAAGAAGAGGAGGAGGAGGAGGAGGGGGATGAGGAAGAGGAAGAAGGAGGGCCAGACTGGCCTCTGTCTCCTCATCCCGGTGCCTCCTCCGTCCAGCCGCAGGGGAGACACAGGAAGAACATCAGTGTGAGGGAGGAGAGGGTGAGAGCCTGCATCCCACAGGAGAGAGTCACGTCACCACAGAGTCCACACCCGATGCCTGACCCCGCCCTCTTCCTGGTGCCGCTCAGGTACCGCCTCCTCCGCTGGAGCCGGCCAATGAGGCTGCAGGACGGAGAGGAGGGGGAGGACGAGTGGGAGGACATAGAGGACAGCAGGGTGCCCAGGAGGGTGGACATGGGCGCAGGCGAGGGAGAGACGGCTCTGTGACGGTTAACTCTGAGCAGGAGGACTCTGTAGAAACCTGGAAAATTAAGTTTTATAATTTAGCATCACAGGAAATGGTTAATCTAAACTAGACTTAGATGTATTTATAGATTTACCCAATTAAGGGTGTGAAATGTCCTCAAAAGGTTTAGAGTTTTCCACTGCTGATAGTGCTTGCCTATAATCTAAACAGCAGCATTGCCTCTGGGTTCAGCGAACGTTTCACCAGCTGGAGCAGCTGGGGGTGCGCCGAAAACCTGACCTGCCCTTTCTGAATTTGGCCAATACCAATTTGTTTTTGTCTGAAATGTTGCTAAATATAGCAAGAAAGTCACTGAGTTGGTAACAATTATGGGGTGACTATTGTTAACTTAAAATGAGCCGGTCAAACCTCTCTTAAGTGAGAGCCGAAGAGGACAGTGGCTGGTTTTTAGGTATTTGCTGAGGTGGATAAGATCAGCTTCACATGTAAGTATCGACCGATCACCAATCTCCCAAAATGAAGGAAATATGTGCCGGTAAATCGACTGGCCGGTAAATCGGTGCAGCCCTAGCTTTATGTTTAGGATGGTCACTTGGAAAGGAAATTTTGTATTACCTGCACTTTATTAAATTCATACAATTTACCTTGATATGGCAAACCATAACTCATGTTGTCGTCTCTGTTTTCACTGGGAGAAAAACTTTTCTTAGAACATTTTAATATGCAAGTGTGACTCCTCTGCGGCCCGGTGATGTTACAAATAGTAGAATAGTAAAAATACAAATAATAAAATTTTTCACAGAAGCTCCCCGTCCACACTGTCTGAGCTTGATCTATTTTCACAAAACTCCTTTCTCCAGTTGTGAAAGAGACATGTGCCAAAAGACATTCAAGTTTATTTCCACAAGCAGCCTGCAGGTATTTATACTTACAAAAATACTCTTTTCCTCCTCCTTCATAACTACTTTACATAAAATCTTGACAAAATAAATCAACGTTTATTGTTATAACATGACTACCTTTGGAAAAGGTGGAGAATTAAAAGCAAAGGAAAAACTGATTATTAGTCAAAAAAATGCATTCTATCACACCTGGACTGATTACATATTGTGCTTTTTATATAATGTAAAATATGACTGAAATCAACTTTCTAAAACTACTTAGTCTTTTTAGTCAGTTCAATCATTACAATGCATGGTAATATTATATACCAGCTGAATTTAGGGAGTTTTGTAGGTTTTTATGCTTAAATTTATGAAAAATGATTGATCCAAGGATGTTGAGTCTGAAAGAACTGACATTTTGAAATCTAACCAGGATATCTGAGTAGATGTATCTGCTCCAATATTTCTACAATAACTCTTGAAACAACTTAAGAACAGGCATCCTCATCCATATTTTTGTCTTCTGTCTGGATAAAATCCTGCATATCAGGGATGTCGAGCTCTTTTTCATTTTGGGCCACATCAACATCATGAATGTTCTTAAGGGGCTGGTTGTCCCAGAACGCATCATAAAGCCTACTAACTGTTAAAACATTAATAAATAGCTGTGTCTGCATTCGATAAGTACTTATTTAAATTTAATATCTGTAAAATGTAGAATAACATTTCATTACTTTTTTTTTCTTTTGCAATAAAAATCACTGATTTGTGGAGTTCAGAAATATTTGCAAAATATCTAAAAAATAAAAATACTTGCTGTAAGAAATACTGCTACTTGCAGTATACTGCCACAAAATGGTAGTAAAAAAAACAGTTTGTTTTTTTTACCATTTTGGTGGAATATTTACAGTAAACTCACAATTATGCATTACTGCATGACTTAACAATCAAACATTCTGTTGTGAAATGTTTCCTTGTTGCTACAGAAAAATGCATCTTATTTTAATGTTAGTCAAGGTTTCATTTAATATATTATTCACACAGCATGAACTTTAATGGAGCTGCTACTGAATAAACAAGCAGCAGCAGAGAGTTTCTCCAGCAGTTGATTTGCTCTTGGTGTGTTCAGAATATTAATGTCTCGCTCTCTGGTGGCCACAGACCTTCTTTTCAGCTGACGCCAAACAAATCTTTGAGGAAACAGGATGTGAATACTGAGAGGTTTGTTTTTAGCTGGTTTGGGACAGAGGAGGTGCTTCAGTAAACACAAGAAAAGAGAAAATGTGGAATTCATTTGATTACATCATGAAGCCCAAGAGAAAATCCAGGGACATTCATCATTAACCAAGAGTGTCTGTAACTATAAAACATGGAATTTAAATTTTGTACCAGTGATTTAAAATTAATGAAATATATTGTCAATAATACAATCAAACTGACTGATTGAAATATAAACACTCGACAATATTCAGATTGAGTTTCTGAAAACATCATTGTTCTATTCACAGATTCTCAATTTAATATGTTTGGACTTTGACTGGGCCACAGCATCACACGGATAGCCCAACCATCCTACATGCACAAAGGAGTGTTACTGCAGATCCTTCCTCCCATCAGCTGGTAGACTTCATGTAGGTGGCAGCACACGTTAAGAAAATGTTTACATCAACGTGGTTATTTTTTCATTTCTTGTAAATAGTCTGCTGCTTTTAGATGCAAAAATAAACAAAATTTTAGCAAGAAAACTAACATCTTGTTAGCTTTCTTGCTGAGTTCCACTTTGAATTTGAGTATGTTATTTTTAAATCCTGGCCAATATTTCAGTTTTATACTGTAAATTTGAACCTTACTCTATGGCAGTGGTCCCCAAACTTTTTCCTGTGAGGGCCACATAACTTTTCCTTTCTCTGGTGGGGGGCCGGACATTGTTGAGGGGGCGTTTCTCGATTAATTTTTACCCAGAAAGCACATGGGCAAAAACCATGAGTGAAACGGTCACTGGGACTAACTAGTATATATATTCCATTGAGGGAATATAACTATAATATATTAATTTCTCATATGTTAACATGGCTCGTTTTGAAGTATAAGCTGCTACTTACAGGCATTGCTTCAAAGAATTCAACCTGGAATGTGGCGTTCATAACAGACAGGTGTGTTCATCTGCTCTACCGCTAGCAAACAACCATTCTGATTAAAAAATATAAAAGTCAAGCAAATGGCAGCAATGCGACATGCAAAACAAAACACCCACAGTTTACAGGACACACTTCCTGCTAAAGAGCCCCCTGCTGGTTGAAGAAAAATCTACATATAAACCGGAAAATACAATAAATGAAAAAAAAAAATCTGAATGCTCTCTGGTATTGTTCAGGGGGCCGGACCAAATGTGGAGGCCCGCGGGCCGTAGTTTGGGGACCCCGGCTCTATAGCCTCTTATTCTTAATTAGAATAGAATAGGTCTCATTAGCTAAGCTAATTTTGCTAGTTCTGCAGTAGGTACTACAGTTAATATAATATGTATCTTAGTATCACACAAAGGTGTGTAGATTACTCAGAAAGAGTAATCTAGTAATACCTGTAATGTACTTATATTGTTTAAAAGTTAGAAACGAGCCGTTAACTAGTTCTAAGTGATAGGTATTTTCCTCGAACCTTCATTAAAAGAACCACAGACAACGTATATGAATTTTATGACCAAGCTTTTGCAAAAGGAGAAGTCTCAGCGAACTGCTCCTCCGAGTCATCCACAGAGCGTTCTCCCCTCTCTCTGCTAGAGCAGGCCTTTTATTTGGGAAAACAATAGTCAGAAAAGATAAACAATAAGACAGATGGCAAGCTCAATCTAACACACAGGCCATCAGGCTCTTTTCCTTGAGAGCAGAAACTGGAGGGAACAATCAGTTCTCAGGAACACAGATATTCAACACAGCAATCAAAAAGTTTTAGTACCATCATTACTGATTAACATTAGACTGAATGTTGATTAACTATTGATTAATATTAGACTGAAAGTAAAAATAAAAATGATAACAAAAAATCTCTAACATTAAGCTTGTGGTTTCTTTGTTGTTGTCATAGCAACTCCATAGCAACTGTCTGCTGATGGCTGTCAGTTACAAAGTTCACAGAAGTGTGACATCACAAAAGAACGAAATTTTGTGTTAAAAACATACAAAAATAGGATTGCGGCAATATAATAGTAGTAGTAGTAGTAGCAGCAGTGATGCTGCTGCTACTACTACTACTACTACACTACTAATAATAATATTAATAATAATAATAATAATATTAATAATAATAATATACAAGACCATAACAGAAAAAAACTATAAAGTTATTGAAAATTATATTGGTCTATCACCAAAAAAAAAAATAATATACATGAACATTTGCGCTTATAATGTCACATAATGGTAAAAAAAACAATAATAATCAGAGGTGAGAGTACCCAAAAGTAGTACTCAAATAAATGACGCTACTTCAACGTATTCTTAATGAAGTAAAGTTAAAACGTAGCTGTCCAAGAAATTACTCAAACATAAAGAAGTAATCAATAAAGGACTAAGTGCTGAGTAACTGGTCAAAGCATCAATCATTTAATATTTAAACATTACGTCATCAGATGGACTAAAATGTAAAATTATGTGGAAAATTTGGTATGTTAAATATCAAAATGAAAATTATTCATATAAAAGATCATTATAAAATATCAGAATCAGACATTTTTCCGAATCCATTTCTCTCAATATTAAACTCATGAAACTTTAACAATAACTTCGGGTGTGTTTGTTTCTGGTCAAGTTTTTCTCAATACAAGCTTATTTTTCATAAGTTTTACTCCAGTAAGAGTAGAAATACTTCATAATAAAGTACTCAAGTAAACATAAAAGGTACAACATAGTAAAAATACTTCTAGAAGATTTTTGTTTCGTAAAGACACTCAAGTAAATGTAACTAGTTACAAACTAACTGATAAATCTTTCTGAGTCAGTCTATGAAGAGAAAAGGTGAGAAGAATCGTTATTTCGCCAGAGGATGGCGGTAACGCACTCATGCTGCCACCTGCATACGTCAATCTGAATCACACAGGAAGTTACATCATGTGCAGCAGAGCGGGAGCCCCCTGCTGGCCGCTGCTGGGTATTGTCTGAACAGGGAGAGGGCCCACAGGCTGTGTGACAGCTCCCCTTTCTCCCCCCACTCGTGAAGGACACTCAGTTTGTGTAATGTAGTCGCACAGCAAGGACAGGAGAGCGTCTGGAGGAAATCCTGGGAAACTCTGTGATTTCACCAGAATGGGAACCAGAAGATATGAGACAAGATGACACAGAGTGACTGATTTCTTCTTCTTCACTGGATGGTAGGTCTCACACATCTGATGTCATATTTTTGTTGTGTTTGAGGATCATGCAAACCTTCACCTGCAACAGTTTAGGCTCTCATGACATTTGGTGCTTTAAATCAGAAATTAATCTTCACAGCTGGTTCTATTTTCAAATCCTCATGTGGTTGAACTCTGATTTTGTCATCTCCGGCTTACTTTTTAAACTTTTCTTTCATGGATTCATTAAGTGCTCTGCACCATCCACAAGACTGGACCTAAAATTGTAGATTGTCCAGTTTGTGTTGGGTGAATCCCAGAGCTAGTTATATTTACTTAATTAAATTTACTTGAGTAACTTTTTTTTAAAATGTGCTTTTAGGAGTATTCTTACTAAGCTGTATTTTTTACTTTTATTTGAGTAATTTTTTTATGAAGTATCCTCCTTCATTTTTACCTGATGAATATAAAAACAAACATGTTTTAACCAAAAATTAATTGAAATTCAGGTAACACTTTATTTGAAGGGGGTTGAATAAGACTGACATGACACTTTCATTAATATGACATAACACCTGTCATGAACATGAATAAGCCTTCATGAATATTTATGACTGTTGTCATAAAGCGTCATTTGGTAAATTATGACACTTTTAATACAAAGTTGACATTATTCAAAATGTCTTTGTTATGACAACTTGACATTAACCAGGAAATCATTACTGTTTAAACTTTACCTTTAATAACATAAAGTTACCTAATTTTTAAAGTGAAATCAGTAATTCTTTTATAACAAATTTATATCAGTAATGATTTCTTGGTTAATGTCAAGTTGTCATAACAAAGACATTTTGAATAATGTCAACTTTGTATTAAAAGTGTCATAATTTACCGAATGACGCTTTATGACAACAGTCATAAATATTCATGAAGGCTTATTCATGTTCATGACAGGTGTTATGTCATGTTTATGACAGTGTCATGACAGTCTTATTCACCCCCCTTCAAATAAAGTGTTACCGAAATTCATTTGGAATTTTTTTTTTTTTGCCTGATTTTATTTTTATTTTTTTGTTGCTTATATAAATTATTTACATTTTGGTCCTTAAAATACCAACATTATTCTTTAACTTTATATTTCAGTCCATCTGATGACATATTTTTAAAATATTAAGTAATTGATAATTTGATCAGTTACTCAGCACTCAAGTCAATGTTTTACCAAAATACTTTTTTACTCTTACTTGAGTAATTTTTTTGGATGGTTACTCTTTTCTTCCACGTGAGTTAAAATATGGTGAAATATTTGTACTTTTTCTTGAATACAGTCATTGTTTTACTCAAATAAAAGTAAAAAATTACTTGGTAAAAAAATCTGAGTAACTGATTAAAACATTTAATATATAAAAAATATTCATCATATGGACTGAAATATAAAGTTATGTGGAAATTTTGGTATTTTAAGCACCAAAATTATTAATATAACTAACATAATTACAAAATAACAAAAATCAGGCAAAAATAATAATGAAAAAAATTCTAATCAGTTTCTTTAAAAAAAAATCTTATGAAACTTTAACAGAAACTGCAGGTCTGTGTCTGGTGAATTTTTGGTTAAAACATAAATATAAAACATACATTTTACTCAAGTAGGATTAGAAATACTTCATAATAAAATTACTAAAATGAAAGTAAAAAGTACAGAAGTAAAAATAATCCTAAAAGTATGTTTTTTTCAGAAAAACTCTGACAACATTCTATAGAAAATTTAACAGGAAACTTCAGCTAATTTGGATCTAAAGCTCCACAAAGAGCTGAAACTAGATTTTGCACTCTATTTTTCTTCCTCACATTAAATCAAATTTAATTTTCTCTTGTAAATTAGGAGTCCCAAAATTATTCTCATTTGGTATACCAGATAAAAACAAATAGCAAAATTAAATAATTTTTTTTTCTGTGTCCAGCCTGGCACGGCGTGACGATGGGAAACATCTTCCAGTGCTGCCGCGGATTGTTGAGCTTTTTCAAGCATCTGGACGATCCGGTTCAACGCGGCGCTGAGGAATCCCCTCTTCTATCAAGCGAGGAAAGCGATTTTGACTCTTTGGATGACAGCATGATAAACCCTTCAACTGGTATAGCAAACCCTGCTCTTGAGCCAGAGCACTTCCTGTTTCCTGACATCATACTCAGCAGCAACCCTGCAGACGAAGTGACTCTGGTGGAGCCCATGGTGTGTCTGCTTGTTTCTGAGGAAGACGAGGCGCAGGGAGATGAAGGAGACGCGAGGGACGGAAGAGACAGGTGTTTCTCTGAGGTGGAGACACAAACCGAAGTGGAGACTCAGATTAGTGCGGAGGTTCAGACTCAGACTGACTCTGAGGCAGAAATTCAGACGGAGGACGATAAAGGCATCACAACTTCAACAAAAGCAAAATCAGAAATGGAGCCAAACACCAAGCTTCACGAAGAGAGCGTAGCAGGGTTTGTTTGGACTGAGCAGCACCAGGTACTGATCCATCCCAGTGGAAAAGGTTCTGAGAGGACCGAATACTTTGGTGCAGAACGTGAAACCAACAACACTGATGAGAACTTCCAAGTAAAACATGACCGAAGTGATGAAGATCCAGGAGTTCATAATGTAAAAAATGAAATTATCCACACTGATGAGCCAGGAGACGAGTCCATATTTAACGAGACTCACATGAACGATGCGGAAAACATAAAGAGAGAAACGGAGGATCAGGATAAAAATGGTTTGCAGCCTCTTTCAGAGGAGGAGCCGCTT
Source organism: Poecilia mexicana (assembly GCF_051168715.1). Taxonomy (NCBI): domain Eukaryota; kingdom Metazoa; phylum Chordata; class Actinopteri; order Cyprinodontiformes; family Poeciliidae; genus Poecilia; species Poecilia mexicana. The sequence continues at coordinate 8,564,532 of NW_028263383.1, read as the reverse complement.
GTCAAAGGTTGGTGATCGGCGTCCATCTTTGTTCACATTTATGTGCAACATTCTGGTATTATGATGTTTAAGGTTTAATTCTTCAAACCTCAGGTGTGGCTTCAGAAACCTCTGAGGATGTCCAACTGTCCAACAAGAGAAAAACTCTGCCAAGTGATGGAGAAGCCACTGATCTTCATGAGGACGAGTTTACAGTCCGAATTCAGCCGCCTGGAGCTGAAAGTTTTGATCTTCAGGTTCTGCTTTCTTCAGTATTTTCCTAAAAGTGCCTCTACCTCCCCCCATTTGATCACTCTGCTGGCGATAGAGTGCATCAACCCACTTCTAAAGTCCTTCCTCTGGCAATAGAGTTATTTTAGAAATATATTCAATGAAACACTGACCAACATTTTGATCTGAATGATTTTGGTGTTTGCTCAATCATTGACAGTCTTTATGACTTTGTAATTTTGTGTTTTTATAAACTGATTGGTAATGATTGGTAGTCTGGATCACCACCATTTCATACTCAGATGTAAACACTGAGTTCCTTTAAATCTGATCTAAAAACCCACTTGCTGCTTTTCAAACATTATAAATGAAACATCAATCCACATTTCTGATGTGTAACGACGGTAATGTTTGACTACTTGAGTGAAGTTCGTTCTTCTTCAAATCAGACAAATCTGGTGTTAAACGTTTGTGCTACATTTGTGCAGCAAATTATTTTTGGTTTGTGCTGCTTTGGCTTTGAAGATATTAATGAAAGTTTAAGGGTCAAAAGGTCAACCACTTTTGACCCCCATTTTTACAAAATCAAAATGACCTTTAAACATTCATTAAAAGGTTCAAAGTCAAAACAGCACAAAGACTTTTGCTGCACAAACCAGCATAAATGTAGTTGAGTTGACTGACGCCAGTTTTGTCTGATTTGGAGAAGCTGGGGCTGGGGGTTGACCTTTCATGACCTCTGGAAACATTTCTTAGTATATTTAAAATGATAGCACCACAAACAAAAAGTTTTGATTCACAAACGTAGCACAAACATTTGACACCAATTCTGTCTGATTTGAAGATGAGGTTCCAACTTCCCTCAGGTTGTTTGTGTCTTCATAACTGTGTATTTGTGTTTGTATGACATAAATGTGCTATACAAATGAACTTGATTGACTGATTGATTGATTATCCTCCCCTCTCAGGTGTCAAGGCAGATGTCGGTATCTGAGCTCCATCATGTGCTGATGGATCATGAACTCACCTGCCACCGCTCCTGCTTCTCCCTGCAGCTGGGAGGCGCCATCCTGGACAGCGCCACCGAGCTGGGCTCCATCCAGGGAATCCAGGAGGGGGCGCTGATCAGGGTGGTGGAGGGTAACCGACTCTAACTTTCTCCCCTCATCCTCTCTACTCACCGCTTTTCACGACAATCATTTGATTTGAAGCTGTATCTTCATCCGACTTTGGACCGGAAGCTACCAGAAGAGAATCAGTCTGAACATTTTACATTCTTATATGCTGACAGCTGCTTTGAAAAAGCTGAAAATTGAGCAAATTTAGTGAGAAGTAACCAAACATTGAAAATATAACTATTAAAGTTGACAAAAAACACAAAAAGTCCCCAAATCATTTCACTTTGTGGATCTTTTTATATATCTGTAAATATGAACCATAGTGAGTAAGTTGGAGAGATTTATTTGTTTTTTTTTTCAGTCAAAACTTTTAAAATTAAACATAAATAATGTGAGTAAATACAAAAAGCAGTTTTCAAATTACACACTGACCAAGTGTTTTATGTCCAGTTTCTAGAGAAAATATCTTAGTTCACTTGAAATAAGAAAAACAAACTGACGAGATCCTTTTCAGAAAGATATAGGAGTTTGTTTTAAGGAAGTAATTCCTTAATATTGATGAATAACAAATATTCATCAATATTAAGGAACATTCCTTAATATTCCTTAATATTAAGGAATATTAATATTATTCTTTAATAATATTAATATTATTTAAACTAATATTAATATTCCTTAATATTAAGGAATTTGTAACACTTGTTATAAGTCTTATAAATTCACTTATAACAAGATATTTTTATCATGTTATTAGTGAAATAATCTGCTAATGGAAGAAGTACTTTTTCAGCAATATTAAGGAATGATTGACTTAAAACAAGCTGAAAAGTTATTTCTAAGTCAGTTTTGTCTTACTTCAAGTGGATAAAGATATTTGTGCTAGAAAAAAGACAAAATACTTGAAAAGATTTTCAGTTTTTGCAGTGCAATTTCATTTATCAGAGGGAAATGAAGCTATCAAAACCAACCAAGATTTATGTGGTAATATAGCTGTTCACTGCAAGACCTGCAAAATTAAGAAATTATTTATATGCACTGTAACTTGTCTGACATCATTAAGTGGAGCAAAATATCTCAAAAAGCAATATGTACCAAAACCCGATCTAAAGAAAAATACAAGCACAATTGGAAATAAGTTAAGTACTATGGAGGAATGCATTAATTTATAATCTTTGCCACCCGACAACTCGGCATGAGGAGTTCATGGTATTTCCTGTTTTAATAAATGTTTAATAAAGTATTAATCAAAGTCAGAGACATCTATCAATCTATAAAGGATTATAAAGCCATTTCTAAAGTTTTGGGACTCCAAAGAAACCATAGTGAGAGCCGTTATCCACCAACCAAAAGAACACAAAGGCCTGATTCATTTTTCTCAGAAAAAAACTTGATGATCCGGGACGTTGGAGAAAACATTTCTGTGGACCAACGAGACAAAACTGGGACCAAGTTAAAACTAACAGCAGAAAATGAACATCAGTCAAACATGGTGATGGCGGTGTGATGCTCTGGGCTGCTTCAGGACCTGGACGACTCAGCCTCATTGATTATGGATTCTGTTTGCTAGCAGAAAATCCTGAAGAAGGAGAAGAAGAAGAATGCTCTACAATGTTCAGGAACTTTCCAAGCCTTATTGACACCTGATGTAGCTCACATATAGTTATGGTTTTATTATGGTAGTTTTATATTTTAACACACAAAGAAGTGAATCTTTGTCTTTTAATTATTTGTTTTTGTTATGAACTTCATTTGTGACCAAAAGTTTTGAGACTGTCAAATGTTTGGGGTTTTTTTTCCCCCCCAAAACATTTTAGCTTAAATGCTGTAAGAACCTTTTCACTGACAATTCAACATTAAACATTTGATGTGTTTCAAATATCTTAATTAAAAATAATCCAGATTATGTAAAGTTCCAATAATGAATTAAACTTTCTCATGTAAATTACAGCATTACTGGTTGTTTCCCATTCAGATATTACCCGTGCTTGGAAGATGTCACAATTTTTGATTTTGTTCACTTATTTTTTTGAGGATTATTGGTGGGATTAAGATCTGGAGTGTTTCTTGACCACAGGGTCAAAAAACCTCGCAAAATACAAAATCTCGACAAGTGTTTTTGTCTAGTTTCAAGTACAAAGTCAAGCATTTTTTCAAACTCAGAAATTTCCATGCCTTTTCTAGAAAATCTCTGAGATTAATCTCCAAGCAAGTGTTTTTTTTAATAAACCCTAAAACTTTGGAAATAAGAAAAACAAACTTTTCAGGAATATGTAGGTCTTGTTTTAAGTAAATAATTCCTTAATATTAATTTTTTTAAGTACTAGTTCCACTGGGAGACACTTATAACAAGACATTTTTCCAAAGTGAAATAGTCTGCCAATTTAACAAATACTTTTTCATCAATATTAAGGAGTCATTGACCTATATCTTGCTGAAATGTTACTTTTAAATTAGCTTTGTCTTATTTCAAGCAGACAAAGATATTTGTACTAGAAACTAGACAAAACTACTGGATAAGGTTTTATGTTTTGCAATGAAGTTCATATGAACCTGGGATAAGACGGGGTCCACTGTTCATTTCTTATTGTGACAAAGTGTTTTGTTGTGTTAAAATAAAACATTATTTATAATGAAATTGCTCATTTTTTCTTTGACAAAGTTGTCTGAAAGGGGCTTGATAAAAAAAAAAAAACTGTACCACTCTTGTTTAGAGCAAATCTCTCTCCTGAGCTAACCATAAAATCACCAAATTTATGCTAGCAGGTAGCTTTGTGGCTAACGCAGCTAAAATAGCTATTTTGGAATACAGCTCACTTTCGTTAATCAACTGCACTTTATCCAATCTCAGTGCAAATTGTAGAGATGTTTTTTATCAATCTTAAAACTTTTAGCCATAGTTTTACTTTAAAACATGGCTTATCTTGTTTCAGACTTGTACTTAGTGCGGGATGTTCGTGTTCATCTGCGTCACGTTCGCAACCTGCTGCGGAGCCTCGACCCTGCAGGCCGCTCGCTGTCCTACCTGTCCTTATTCACCAGAGCACACCAAGGTAACGTCACTCCTTCTTGGTTAGTCGCCTTTGTGAAACCTTCAACATTTTAACCGCTGCATTCATTGCTTCAGAAAGTGACAGCATGGAAAAGGGTTCAGTGTCCCACAGCCCTCCATTTTACATCCTGCCTGGATGTAAGGAAAGACGTCTTACTCCCCTGCAGCCGATCAGAGACGACTGGAAGGTGAGAACTCAGTCTGGATAAGTGGAAACATGGCTGAGGTGAGTTGTGTTAAACACTGGGTGACGTGTGCAGCCTCTGCAGTGCCTCAGAGTCCTGAACATAAGCAGCTGGAACCCGCCTCCAGGAAACAGGAAGCTGCACGGAGACCTGATGTACATCAGCATCCTGACGATGGAGGAGCGAGAGCTCAGCATTACCTGCTGCACACGGGGTTTCTACCTCAACCAGTGAGTCTGACGCTCCTCATACGTCCACAAAATGTTTTAACCTAGTTATTCCGAAATATCTTCAGAGTAAGTATTTTTGGGAAGCTCCTTTGTTTAAAGGAGCTTTAAATTACCATGAAACTATTTGGCTGCAAAGATTTCGATTCTCCACTGGAATTTTTGCAGCATAGTTTGGTGATCCATTAACTTCAAAATTAGTAAACAAAAAACTACTTCTAAAAACTAATAGTAAAAATAATTGTCTAACGCTTATTGGGATTTTCTGCAGAAGTGGGCATATATCGTATTGATTATAATTTATTGTGAAAAAAGTTTTGTCACTATAAGTATTTTGATTTATTATTTTGATTTGTGAGTTTCAAAAGTTAAGCATTTTTGACTTTTCAAACTTTTCTGAGATTAATCTCAAAATTTTAGAGTTTTTAATAGATAATTTTAAATTTTTCAAACACTAAAATTTCCATACTTTTTATAGAACATTTTATAGAGCTTGTCTTTTTCATTCCAAAGTTGCTGAAATTTTAAAATCTGGTTGATTCTGGAGCAACTTACTTTAGGACTACAGCAGATAGAAAAGAGAGTAAAATTCCACCAAATTTTACTATTACAAAATCAGAAATTTTGAGATTTATCTCTGAAAATATTTAGAAAAATATTGGAAATTTCTGAGTTTCAAAAGTTGAACGTTTTTGACTTTCAGAAATTTTCTGAATAATCTCAGAAATGTTCATGTTTTTCCAGAATATTTCTGAGATTAATCTAAACATTTATGAGTTTTTACAGAAATGTTTTGATTTTTCAAACTCAGAAATTCTCATTTTTCTAGAAAATTTCTGAGATTAATTTGGAAATTTCTGGGTTTTGATCAATTTTAAACTCTTCCAACTCAGAAATCTTCATGTTTTGTTAGAAATTTTTTTAGATTAATATCAAAATTCCAGAATTTTCCCAATCAAATTTGTGACTTTTGAGCACAGAAATTTTCTTGTTTTCTCTAGAATATCTTTGTGTTTTTTGGCAGAAATGTACTCCTCCTGTTTTCTTATGATGGCCTTAATTCGCTGTCATACTTTAGAGGTTACAGCCTTGACAGCTGTTGTCTTTCTGCTGCAGGTCCAATGCCTTCAACTTCAACCCCAAACCTGCAGCTCCTAAAATCCTCTGTCACTCTCTGGTCGATCTCCTGAGTCAGCTCAGTCCCTCGTTCAGGAAAAACTTTGCCGCCCTGCAGAAGAGGAGGTGAACACTCTGGGTTTGTTGATGATAGAAAAGGGTGTCACAGCATTATATAAAAAACCTATCTCTGTCACGATCCAGAGTTTATCAGCACCCGTATGAGTGCATCCGCGCTCCGGTCCAGGTGTGTACCTGGGCGGCGCCTCCTGGAGATCACAGCCTGGACTGTGTTACTTCAGAGGAGACAGATGGACAGGTTACAAACGCCAAACAGCATCAGTAAGCAGAGAGGCTAAGAGGCTGGGTTTGATGGTGACACTGACGTTTGTGCAGATTCGAGACTGGAACGAGGAGCTGCAGAGATCCAGAGAACTTCCCAGAGCTTCGCTGCTGGAGCGGCGGCACAGAGACAGGCGACTCTTCAGGGTGAGAAGAACAAAGACGTGTTTCTCAAACTTCTCCAGGCGTAGGATCTCTGAATCTAACGCTAACCTGAAACTCTCCCACAAACATATACAACCTGAAATCAAAGTATTGGTCTCTTAACTCTCTTATTGCTGACTTTTTTATTCATCTATGAACAAAACATTTCATTTCACTCCATAATCATATAATCAAAGGTGATTAATTTAATCAATTACATTCACTTGAGCAGCTTTTTTGAAGAACTTACTCAAGTTTGAAGTGAGTCTGAAGCTTCTCATATTTGCACAAAATGTTTTAACCTACTTATTCTGAAATAAGGAGTATTTTAGGAGTATTTTTGCTACACTGTACCTTTTTGTTTTACTTGAATAATTTTATTATGAAGCACTCTACTCTTACTTGAGTAAAATTTCTGGATTTTCTACCAACTGAATGAAAAACAAAAATGTTTTAACTAAATATTCACCAAACTCCTGCCGTTTTTGTTAGCATTTTTTATCAAAAGAAACTGCTTTGGAAAAAAACATATATTTTGCCTCGTTTTGTCATATTGAATTATTTTCATTTTTGTTCTTAAAATACCAAAATTTCCACTTAAATTCATATTTTGGTCTGTTTGATGATGTCATCTTTAAATATTAAATGACTGATAATCTGATCAGTTAGTACTTGAGTAGAGTTTTACCAAATACTTTTTTGTACTTTTACTTGAGTAAAATTGAAGTGCTTCTACTCTTATTTCAGTATAATTTTTTGTAATAATTTCTCTTCCTCCTTTGGGGATATTTTGTTTTTCTCTCCATGCAGATCAACAGTGACTTTGTGGCCGCTGCAGCTCAGGGTGCCGTGTCCATGACGGAGGGCAACGTCATGCCGCTGAACCCAGGAGAGCCGCCTCACCTCCACGTCTTTGTGTGGAACAATCTCTTCTTCAGCCAGGGATTCGACATGTCGGACCACTACGCGCCAGTAGGGGGCGATGCTGCCGCTCACGCTGCTGCCATGTGTGACCTGAGAGGAGTTCAGGTGTTTATTACGGTGGCCGACAGGTGCAAATGCGCACCAAAAGAGAAAACACCCCCGAATTAGAAAACACCCCCGAATTCGAAAACACCCCCGAATTAGAAAACACCCCCGAATTAGAAAACACCCCCGAATTAGAAAACACCCCCGAATTAGAAAACACCCCCGAATTCGAAAACACCCCCGAATTAGAAAACACCCCCGAATTCGAAAACACCCCCGAATTAGAAAACACCCCCGAATTAGAAAACACCCCCGAATTAAATGCAGCAAACAAAAAAGAAAACACCCCCGAATTAGAAAACACCCCCGAATTAGAAAACACCCCCCGAATTAAATGCAGCAAACAAAAAGTGTTGAAAACGGAAGTGCTCCAGACCACTATGGGGAGTCTATAACAAAAAATAGCTGTGTCCGAATTCAGGCTCTGCATCCTTTCAAGGGCCCTGAGAAACTGATCCTTCGAAGCATAGACATAATAAAAGAGTACACCCTCCCCCCCCACGATTGGCTGCTCCGGCGCAAATACACTTTGCTTTGCTCAACCAAAACAGCAGAAGATGCCTTCAGCACTGCGGAATATTGTTGATCGGATCGACGGACTACTGACGTGAGGGCTCGACAGACTTTTCGCAAGTAAGATGGACATATTACTGTGTATTTTTGTGATTAGAATATTACTATACTGTATTTATGTCCACTGGCGAAATACCAGCTAATGCTAGCTATAGTGCTTGGTGTTCAGCCCCCGCTCTGACAGCTAACCGAGATTCCGTAAATCTTAAAATGTTTCAGTCATTCTCCAACATTTAGATTATCTGATACAAGAGCCTACTATAGAAATGAAACAATATAAAAATCATAACATTCACCAGCAAAGTTTACACAGATGACAATGGCTATTATTTAATTATTTAACTCAGTCAACGTAAGATAACTCGAAAATGTCCCGTTTTTGTTTTGAAGGTTTCCTACGACGTGAGGAAGAAGGGAGAGACAGATTCACTGCACAGCACGGATGAATCTCGTATCGGATTTTGGACCCAATCTCAGCTGCTGAATCACTCTTAAACCAGAACTCGTAGGCTGGAAAACATTATATATATATATATATATATATATATATATATATATATATATATATATATATATATATATATATGTGTGTGTGTGTGTGTGTGTGTGTGTGTGTGTGTGTGCGTGCATAATCATGCATAGCCTAATGTATATTATTCAGTATTAATGATTATTTATTTATGTTTGTATACTTATATAAGTATGTATTGATAAGACGAGAGCGGTTCATTAGGCGTCTGTCCTTTTATTATGTCTATGTGAGAAACGGCCCGATCTACAGAAGACGGGTCCTTCGAAGGCCACGAATATGGACGACCAGAAGAGAGAAGCTGTAGCCTCCGGCTAGCTGCCTAGCCTCCATCTCGGCGTTATGTTGCTTAGCAACCGTGACAACGTGAAGCACAGAGCAACGAAGTAAAAAAAACGGACTCAGTTGTTTTTTACTCTTTATTTCTGTATTATTCTTCACCTTTTGTAATAAAGGTTGTTCCATAGTAAAAAGAAAATCTGTCTGATTCTAAAATGTTTAATGTATACAAGGGATATTATTCATTTTCAAATACTCTCCAGATCTCAGGTAGTAAGACATTACAGTTAAATAAACTATGTTTGAAGGCTTAACTTTAATCAGTCAAACCCATTTGCTCAGGAATAAATTAAATACTTTATTAATATCTACATGGAGCGCCCGGCCAGCTGACAGCTTGCGAGTGAAGCTGGCTGTTAATGCAGCGGGAGAAGACATCTCCGAAAACGTCGGAGCAATATTGGAAGTAGGTGATTTATTAATGAACCGAGCAGATATTTCAGATCTACACATCTACATTCTCGCCTAAAAACATTGTAAAAAATAAATTTGTGTAATTTTAAGTGTAATACAGCAAAAATTATTTTGTCGCCATTGCTGCTTCGGGGGTGTTTTCTAATTCGGGGGTGTTTTCTAATTCGGGGGTGTTTTCTTTTTTGTTTGCTGCATTTCATTCGGGGGTGTTTTCTAATTCGGGGGTGTTTTCTAATTCGGGGGTGTTTTCTTTTTTGTTTGCTGCATTTCATTCGGGGGTGTTTTCTAATTCGGGGGTGTTTTCTAATTCGGGGGTGTTTTCTAATTCGGGGGTGTTTTCTTTTTTGTTTGCTGCATTTAATTCGGGGGTGTTTTCTAATTCGGGGGTGTTTTCTAATTCGGGGGTGTTTTCTAATTCGGGGGTGTTTTCTTTTTTGTTTGCTGCATTTGATTCGGGGGGATGTCTTTTCTTTTGTTTGCATGTTTTCTCTTTTGCTGCGCATTTGCACCTGTCGGCCACCGTAGTTTATTAACCCTGATCGTTTCCGCATTACAGCCTCAAACTTCAACGTATTTCCACGGGGTTTTGTGTACTAGGAAAACAGTGTAATACGTTATATGTGATATCATTCATCACTTCAAAATGGAAGAAAAATAATGAAAACCAGAATAGGTTGTTTGTACTTCCCTGTTTGTTGATATTTTGTAGAATCAGATTTTGCTACAATGTATTCGCTCACTTATGGAGTTAAATTGGGGTCCAGTTTGTTCAAAATGGGAAAAAAATGAAACTGAAAATGTTTATCTGTAACTGAAAAATAAGTTTGAAACTGAAAAAAAAAAATCTTTAATCTGAAAAATAGTTTTGCTCATTTTTTTTGTTTCAATTTTTTTCACTTTCAAACTTCTTTTCACTTTCTAATATATTTTTTTCACTTCCAATTCTGTTTGGTCAGTTTCTAAAAGTGTTTCAGCTTCAATTTTTTTTTACTTTTAAACATTTTTCAATTTCAAACCTTTTCTTCACTTTCAAACTTGTTTTTCAGTTTTAAAAATTGTTTTATCTTGAAATAATTTTCCTTTCACTTTCAAATCTTTTTTCAGTTTCAAACTTTTTCCTGTTCAAAATTTTTTTCAGCTTAATTTCTTTTCAATTTCAAATATTTGTTTCAGTTTCAAAATCTGTTTCATTTTTTTCCAGTTAATTTTTTTTCCAGTTTCAAAAAAATTTTTCAGCTTCAATTTTTTTTGTCTTTTGTCCAAACTCTATGGCCCTGATTTAGCTCCTTACCAGAGCCCTTTGAAAAACACTGCAAACAGAACTTTTTGTTATTTTTTTTCACAAGCAGCTTTCTTTTTGTCACTCTCTGCTCTTTAGGCTTGTGTAGTGGGCAATTAATAGTTTACCTGTTGATAGATTAACACACCTGAGCTGTGGATCTCTACAGCCCCCCCAAAGTAACAATGGGCTTCCTGGTTTCTTCTCTGATTAATTGTCAGCCTGTCAGTTGAGATAGAAGATAATGTTTTGGTTTGGTTTTGATTTAATCTATTTTTAATCGATAGTTAATTATATACTAATGTGGTGATTTAAGATGTTTCTCCTGTTAGAAAATTTACTTACTGATCCTTTAAAGGCCTGATAAACCAACAGAACCTCATATAATTCTTGATCAATATTTGTATTTCCAGGCGTATGCATCCGTGGACACAGAGGGGCTCCACACACTCGGCACGGCGGTGGTGGATTATCGCGGCGTCCGTGTCACTGCTCAGACCGTCGTTCCCGGGCTACTGGAGAAAAACCTCGAGCAGATAGTTTACGGCTCTAACGACAACGGGAAAACAGTTTTTACTCACCCAAGGTGACCAAAACTCTAATGGCGTCCATGTGTAAAGATAGTAAAAAAAATTAGAATTTGGTTTATTTAGTGTTCATTTTTCAGTCATATTTTCACCATATTACACATACATTTATAATGTTACAGTTCCAAACTAAATATTTAATTCACAGCTAAATATTTAGTTTACAGACTAAGTATTTAGTTTTCAAACTAAATATTCAGCTTCCTAACTACATTTGTAATTTGAATGTTAAATGTTTAGTTTGCTATCTAAATATTTAGCTGGTGAATGAAATATTTAGTTTGGAACTCAGGCATTTATAAATGCATGAATAACACGGTTAAAATATGAGTTTTAAAAATGAATATTTTTCTATCACAGGCTAAGGAAACCAAATTATTGCTGTTAATTTTTTTACAACTTTGTATCCCACACGCCATCACATTAGTTTTCACATTTTAGTCACATTCATGCTGCTAAAGGAAGGCGCCATATTTTTGGTTTTTGCAGGTTTTTGGAGCTTCTGGGTGAGAGCAGTAAGTCGCTGAGAATCCAGCCTCACCAGGTCCTGGACCACAGCGACAGCCCTGTGGAGCTCCGGTCGGCTGTCTCCACAGTCGGGATATTTGGCAGCGATGGACGTCCGTACATTTTGGACCTCCTGCGGACTTTCCCTCCGGATCTGAACTTCCTGGTGTCAGCTGAGGCGCAGCAGGAAGTTCCCGCAGCGTGCCGCAGCTTCGGCTTCCCGCAGCGTCACCGCCACGGCCTGGCCAGCCTCCGGCCACAGCTGGTGGAAGCCTTCGTCCAGCACAGGTGAGGAAGAGGACAGAGGTCACTTGACCATCACGCGCCTGGAAAACGTCTGGAAAAATACGAACATTGAACAGCAAATCCTACAATAAAAACATGAAAAATAACGAATTCTAGATTTTTCTCTCTGTACTTTACAAATGTTGTCCTTCCTTCCTTCTTTCCTTCCTTCCTTCCTTCCTTCCTTCCTTCCTTCCTTCCTTCCTTCCTTCCTTCCTTCCTTCCTTCCTTCCTTCCTTCCTTCCTTCCTTCCTTCCTTCCTTCCTTCCTTCCTTCCTTCCTTCCTTCCTTCTATTCTTTTTTGTTTCCTTTTCATGTTAAATTGTTTAGGAACTCCGATTAACCAAGATGGATGAAAACATGTTTTTTTGTGTGTTTTTTTTAAGGTATGAGCTTTTTGCTAAAATGGCGTCTGATGATCTCGGCCATCAGTTCGCCACAGAGAAACCTGAGGAACCTCAGAGAGCTGCAGGTGAAAATAATTTTTAAATAAGTAAATAAAATGGCATGCACTGTTACAACAAGAGTCGAGACGTGGAGCCATGAAGTAAACAATACTGCCTGCTTCCGAGAGAAGCTACAGCTAAATAAAATCTTCAGAAAGAAAAAAAAAGTTCGGAAAACATGGATTTATGCAAAGAAAATACAAATAAATTAGAGTTAACACTTCTTAATCTGACTGTAGGTTTAGAACTCCATCTATGTTTGGTTAATTAACAAAAGGTTAAAGTTGTAACATTTAATCAAATAGCATTCATACCTATCAATTAGGGCTGTAGTGATACAATAATCTCACAATATGATACATGATATTCTGCTCACGGTACGATATATATTGTGATATTCAGCAAACGATACAATTCAATACACTTTTATGATTTTCTGAAAGATTTTAGCGGGACAGAGTGACTTTGGTGACATTTTGTGACTGTTATAGAGTTGGATTGGATTAATTTAACTGAAAACTGATTAAAAGCACCAACTACACAATACCTGGCTCTGGTTGGACATGGACACAGACTTAAAGTCGACAGCTGGACAAAATGAATCATAGAAGTGGTGTGAAAACATGTTCCTTTTAATTGAAACAGTACAAACTGTAGCTTGTAGTAAATAAAGTGCACCAAGTACCCTGCTCTGAATAGTTTGATACCATTTTAGCCTTGACACTTAACATCTGAAGGAATCACTCTAAGCCTGATGACCTAATCACTCTCCCGGCGAAGCAAGCAGTGAGTGAGCAAGGTGACAGTTGGATGTTACGATACTTGCGGATGAATATCGATTTTTTTCTAGGAAAGAAAATATCGATATATATCGCAAAATCGATATTATTAAACAGCCCTACTATCAATCTGACTTAAACTATTATTAAATGTTCTCTTGTTTTTCCAATTTTGAAGAGGGGATATTATTCGGTCATATTTATCCCCCCAAAAAGTATTAAGTTATTAATTACTAATAAAGCAATAATGTAAAGTAGACATTAAACAAATGGCTATGATACTAGTTAGTTCTTTATGTCTGATTATATTTTTCTGTTCTTTAATTAAAAGTGGGATTTTGTATGAGATTATGATATTCTGGTAAAATTAAAATATAATATTTTTATTCTGATAAAAATATCAAAATAAAAATGTGGCTGCCATGTTTGTTGGTAGCCATTTTAAAGATGGCTGCCAAAAAAATTGGTGTTCAGATGGTGCAACACACTTTTAACATGTAAATACTGTGCAAAAGGATAAACATCTGACTCAATTTAATGAAATAATTAAGATGATTTTTACTATTTAGCAGTAAATCCTTTCTTTTATTTATTGTTTAGAACAAAACAGAAGGAATATCTTCTGGAAAGCTTGTGAAAATGTCGACTCTATGAGTGACTCTCACTTTGACATTCGCTTCAATCCTGATGTTTGCTTTCCAGGTACTACATAGAGACATACACAGACACACTTCTATTTCTATTTCTATTTCTATTTCTATTTCTATTTTGTAATTCATTTACTCCATCTAGCCATCACTTGTGTTTACCTGAACACTAAAGTTAAGTTTTTGCTAGGTAATTCAACAAGTCCTATTGTAATTTTACTCAAAAGTCACTAAAAAGGTGAAATAAACTGTCAGCCATCAGTTTTTTCTTGCATTTTTCTTCAGGTGTGCGTTTTCCCTCTGAGTGTCTCCCGGACGTACAGAGACAGAGATGTCTACTTTGGGAAGCTGCTGCGTTTCTTCTCTCAAATCAGATTCCTGCAGTGGTGAGTCGGGTCTGGGAGTGATGAGTCCACTTCAGCTCATGACACTTTTGTTTTGCTATCTTTGTGGGGACTTTCCATTGACTTCCATTCATTTCTACTAATTTCTACAGCCTAAACCTTACCTTTACCCTTTTCCTAACCCTAACCATCACATACCTAACCCTAACCAAAACTCAATTCATACCTTAGCCCTAACTCTGACCCCTGACCCAAAAACAGGGTTTCCCCTTGTGGGGACCAGGCTCAGGTCCCCACGAGGAGCGACTGGTCCCCACAACGTAGTATATGTCAGGAAAATCGTCCCCACAAGGTATTACAAACAAACGCACACACACACACACACACACACACACACACACACACACACACACACACACAGATATATATTAACAAAAGACAAACAATTCAAATTTAAAAAGCAAGAGACAATAAGTTGGAGAGTAACTATTGTTACATTTACTCAGTTACATTTGCTTTTTTGAAAATTTGTTCTTTTTGGATTATTCTTACTACTCTGTATTTTTACTTTTACTTGAGTAATTTTATTATGAAGTATTTCTACTCTTGCATGAGTAAAATTTCTGGATTTTCTACCCACTGAATGAAAAACAAACATGTTTTAACAAAAAATTCACCAGACACACATCTGCAGTTTTAGTTTATGTTTCAAAAGTCTTTTGAAAATCCCTCATGTCATCTCCTCTTTATCACCCAGAGGATCAAACTCATAAAACATTCAAATAAAAATAATAGAAAACCTAATAAAAACATGCTAAAATTATAAAGAAAGTGTTTTTTTTAGCTGAGGGACTGCCTCGACCATAAGGCCGTCCCGATGGATGGAGCGACTCTGACCTCAGTGATCCATCAGCGGGGCGTAAATGTGCGATATCTGGGTGCCGTGTTGAAGGAGCTGGACGAGATGGAGGAGAGAGAAAAACTCAGCCATGTGCAGGTGCACGCCACGTTTATTTTAACTAAAAACAAATTCACACTTGTACATCAATATGTGTATTTATTCACGTAAACGAGAGTCTTCATTAAATATGAAATGGATAATACAGCTGTACTATATTTTTTTCAAAATGGGAAACATTAACAACAATACAGAGTATTTTTCTTTTTATAATCAAGTTTTTTTAATTAGTAGAAACCCGTTTATTACTGAGTTTTACTAACTTTAACTGCAGCCAAATCAGTTTTTATCTGATTTCTTAAACTTGGCTAAATGTTAGCAAACATTTTGAAAGAAAGAGACCTTTTCTTATAATGAGGATAATTTTGTTCAGTCGAGTCAAAAACAAGCTGAAAACTAACATTAAAAAGACCTCTCTATGTGCTTGTTTTTTGTCGTTGTTATTTTCTTGACCCAGAAATACTTTTGACTCAACAATTTTGGCCATGTGACAAAAAGTTTTAACACCCCTGACTTATGCAGTAGAAAAGCATTACTGCTTATCTACCGCATGTAAATGTAATGTAAATTTTTAACATTAAAAATAAACATCTTTTGTCTTAGATAAATGTCTAACCATGTCTAAATAATCAATCCATCTTCCCACAGAGAATTTCCATCAGTGAAGTCATCACCAGAAGTGTGAAACACATCTTCAGGACCTACATGAAGGTGCTGAGAGAGAAATTAGTTTAGACCACCAGTCCTTCTCAAACTGTGGTCCGCGGGCGCCCTCTAGTGGCCCGCCAGGTACTGCATGTCGACAACCGTTTATTTGCCGTTACTTTAGTTTAAGTGCTACGCTACAGTTAGCTTACCAAAGGATTGTGGTTAAAAATAATAATGGATAAATGGCTTAAGACCGGTGGGTAACTAAATAGAAAACTTAAAGATAGGGGTGGGAAAACTGTTACGATTCAGATCTCGGTCTGCCGCTGATACGAGGCGATGAACAACTGAATCTTAACACCTTAAGTTAAATTATTTATGTTGAGCTGTCTACTGGCTGAAAGAAAATGTTTGTTTTTTCCAACGCAACTCGAATCCATTTTTCTTTTATTGTGCTTCTAAATTACAAATAGCCCTAAAATATTATTAATGTAACTAACTTTTTTGATTTTCATGTGTTTTCTATCATCGGAAAGCTTAGAATCCAAACCTTCAGGACCTATAAATAACTCAAAACGACGTTCCTGGTATTATTGTGACCAGTCATATTTACAACACAGCGCCACCCTTCACTTTAAGCGGAATTTAAGAGACCAATATTTTAATTTCAGATTATATATGAAGATGTTGTGTGAGTGTTTGGGGTAAGCGGTCTTCAGCCTGAATAAGTTTGAGAAACACTGGTTTAGACCGAACATGAAATCCTCTGTTTAGAGCTTAACTTACTGACGTTTTTCTGTCAGGATGTGGAGCCTGCAGCGTTTTCTGCAGCTGTCAGTCACTTCCTAAACTGCCTCCTGAGCTCGTCCTCCGCTCCTGTTCCTGATTCCTGCAGCGACGAGCTGCCGTCCCGCCGCAGGAGCCGCCGCCGCCGAACCCAGAGCGACCGAGCGAACTTCCCGACCAGCAGTTTGTGGGCAAAACTGACTTCTGATGATCTGTGGAGCAGGATCAAGACGGAAGCGGAAGATTATTACCACTATACATTTAAAAGGTGCATTTGTGTCTGTGTGGCAGAACTTACGCAGAACTTTCCTTTACTGTCTTTTAATCTCTCAGTGAAAGCATAGAAGAAGAAATAGAAAAGCAAAACCTTCAGAAGATTTCACTTTTGAGAGAGATGTCCATCAAGACAGGCATTCAGGTAGGAGTCACTTTTTAACACATCTATATAAGTTGTTTTTATTTTTTATATATTTTATTGAATAACACTTTTTTACATCCTAAGAATCATACTTAATCCTAAATTGTCACGACAGGCCAAATGACAGCTGTTCTTTGTTTTTGAGGTTAAAATTAACTACTCGATCTGCTTGTTGAACAAAAGATAGGAGTATCTCTAAACCATAGTTTGAAATTAATGCATCAGAGGTGTAATTTGTAGCTGCAGGCATTCAAGAATTGAATAGTAATATGGAGAGCCATTTCTGCCAAAATTAAATAAATAAATCAAGAAATAAGAAATAATAAGCAATAATCTTTATTTAATCACTGTCGTAATAATTACCTCACTTATATTATTTATTCATTTATTTATTATTTTATTTATCATATGGTTACTTATTTTTGATTTGTTTGTTCAATTTTGGCTGAAATTCCTCTCCTTAAGTATGATTTCAGGGTTTATAAATACATTTCCTTAATTCACACAAAGAAGGTCAGACAGACAAATTGTCTCCAGCTGTGGTGTGAATAATTTAAGCGGCTGACCTCTTTCCTTCGTCTCTGCTCAGCTGCAGCTGAGAGAGTACATGTTTGAGTGCCGACACAAGCCAGCGTTCAGTGAGGATGATGTGGTGAACATCTTTCCTGTGGTCAAACATCTCAAACCAACGTCGACTGATGCTGCCGGACTCGTACAGCAAGCACAGCTGGCAGCACAGCGGGGTGATTTATTTATTTATCTATTTATTTCAATCTGGATTTTAAAACCAAGAAATTATTTGTTATACAGCATCAGAATAATTACCAACTATTTGTCAAAGTACACTTATAAAGTCTCGTTAATCTGTGCTACATAACAATAAATTCATTAAAAAAAAACACTGAGGAAAAACTAATGATAGTAATAGTGAGATAACAATAATAAGCTACTAATAATGGAAATGGTAACACAGAATAGGTTACATTAGTGGTTGTACCTCAGTTGACCGCTGAGGGGAGAAACAAACTCAGAAAAAAGCAATTGGTGGGCCGCACAAAATCAGTTCATGGCCCATAAATGGTCCCCGGGCCACACTTTGGACACCCCTCCTCTGACCTGTCTTAACGATGCTGTTTGTTCTGTAATATTCTCTTAAAAACCTCTGAGGTTTCCACAGAACAGTTGGATTTTTACTGGACTCTTTTTACTAATTAGATGACGTCTAAAGCCGAACGGTTACATCGGATTTTATTTAGGAATAAGAGAGCTAATCCCACAATTTCTGTGTTGTTTCTCATAATGTGCTAATTTGAGTCACACAAAATAAGAAGAATACTTTTCCAGAAGGGTTATAGGAGAAGTGGTTCACTAATTGCTGTTTTCTTCTCTCTTTTTTTTTTGCTTCCCAGGGTTTCTCAGAGCAGGTCTGGACTTGCTTGGTCAAGCCCTGACTCTTTTCAGCAGCGTTTGTGGGATCCTGCATGAGGACGTTTCCAAGTGTCTGCGTCTATTTGGGCAGCTCAGATACACCTTAGGAGAAAATGATGACGTAAATATCAGTTGATGTCATTTTCTTCCATGATGTACCGCTTTTATTCCATCTAACTCAACACGTCAGCTTCCGTTTAGGTTTTAAAGTTTTCTTTTCGATGTCTTCCTGTGAAGTAATGTTGTCATTTTGCCCATCCCAGGCTCTCATTCTTCAGGAAAAAGCTGCTTTGATTTCTGAGAGAATACAAGGGACAGACCATCCGCAGACCGTACAGGACTATGTGTGTTGCTTTACCTCTTCACCAGTCCAACCAGTTTATTGTCTACTATGAGATTTTATATCTAAATTATAAGCAATTTGCAAGTGTTTATATCCTTCCTGTGATTTAGACTCACCTGGCGCTGTATTTCTTTGCCGGAGGCCGCCTGTCGACTTCCCTCCAGCTCCTGTATCGCGCTCGATACCTCACTCTGCTCATTATCGGAGAAGATCATCCACAAATTGCACTTCTCGATGTAAGTCCAGTTTTATCTGCTTTAGCATACTTAAAAAATCTCTTTATGTAACATTTTGTTTGTTTAATGGGGATTGACCTATCCTCGTTCACCAAACCCTTTGTCTGTGCTACCATCACAAACACAAACAAGAGGAATTTGATGGGGTTTTAACTGGACCTGTGTGCTTTTGTCAGCATCAAATACTCTAAAACTAACAATAAATGTATAAAAATCACATGATTTTCTCTGTTCACTGCAAAAACACTGAAGTATTATTTTGTCTAGTTTCTAGTGCAAGTATCTTAGTCCACTTGAATTAAGTCAAAACTAACTCAACGCATTTACTTACGTTAATTGTGCTTATTCATGATTGTCAATGTTTTATTGTCCCATTAAAGACAAAAACAAAACTCTTGTACCTTTGTTTTCTTCAAACGGTGTTATCTGCAGCTCACTCGTTTTGTAACTGAAGTATGACTGTTGTTTTTTGGGTTTTATCTGACAGACTATGCTGGGTTTAGTCCTCCATGCCCTGATGGAAAATGAGCTTTCACTGAAGTTCCTGCAGAACGCCTTGACTTTAACCTCTAAATATCACGGTGCAAAATCGCTGAAGCATGCACACAGGTATGCATGTCATGTTAGTTGTTTTTCTTCCAGTTCTTCTGAACTAATTTACATTTCTTTCTGTTTTGTTTTTCTTTAGTCACCATGTGCTTGCCATTGTTTATGAAAGCAAAGGGGAGTTACAATTAGCTCTGCACCACGAAAAAGAGGCTCACATTTTGTATAAAAACCAGGTGAGCTTTGAAAAACTCCTTTTTTAACTATTTTGCTCTGGATTGTCAAGGTGCTTTTATATTTGTTGCAAACTTACAGCTTGGTGAGAGCAGTGACAGCACAAAGGAAAGCTCAGAATACCTGCAGAGGCTCACGGATCAGGGTGCAATCCTCCAGAGAGCCGTCCGCCACATCGCCTCTGGCAAACCCAGTGCCTCTGTCTCTCCTCCGAAGGTTTGTTCACATTTAAGATAGCAAAAAAAAACTCAGCAAGGCTCAGTTTGGTGCTAAACCTGTTCTGTTTTTCTGGCAGTTGCCAAATCATCCTGTGATTCTGCAGCAGCTCAACCTGACTTGTGGGATTACTTTCATCCCACCCAGGTGAAAAAGATGAGGGCAGGGCATCTTGATTAAAAAATCAACATGCAAATTGCTCATTTTGTCCTTATAAAAATTTAATGTAGGTAAGGATTTCATCTTTGATCCTGCCTGCACTGTTTCTTTCTTTCTAGTGAAAAAGAGCTGAGAGCAGAACTGAACGAAAGACGAAAAGTTCAAATAGAAGACGTGGAATATCAATTATTAAACCAAAACGGCAACAAGCAGCAGCTCTGATCTGCGGACCAAAAGGAAAACTACTGCAGCCCACCTGCTTGTTCTGGGGAAATGGCTCAGTGAGAAACTGGGTTACCCAGATTCAGCTAAGTCCTTTAGAAACTACAGCAGCTTCTGAACTGCTACAGATGAGTGAAAAACTATTTGAATAATGTAGTGATATAATCTGACAATAAAAATTACAGAAAAAACCTTTAATCTGTGTGTATTACTTAGTGGAAAACATGATTAGAAATATATATAATTTTTTTTAAGTCACAAGTGCAAAAATCAATATTCATGCCTTACAATTCCTTTAAAATAAATCCAACAGAATGTTTTTAATGATATTATTTATCTTGATGTGGCCCAAATTAAAAAGGGAGTTTGTTGCAACTAGAATGTTTTTAAGAACCTTTCAGCAGGAAAGCCAAACATAGCGAAGAAAAAATTAAATTCATAAAAATACACAAGCCTTGACACAAACAGCAGGTATGCTAACCAAAGACTAAGCATGAGTGAACAGGTGAGCGGCATTCAGTAAACACACCAGGTGTGACAGAGAAAGAGGAAACAGAAGAACAATTTCTGCAAAAGACAGCATGAAGTAAAACTGCCTGCAATACAAATTAGGAAATCAAATAGCCTGAAATAATAATGTCATATAGTTTTATAGTGGATGTCATCCACAGTGCTACAATAAAGTATCTTCCCCTTACAGATTGTTTCTCTTTGGGGGTTTTGTCCCACTTCAATGTTTTAAAACATAAAACAAATTTTAATGTCAAAAATAAACCGGTTAAATACAAAAGATAATTTTCAATAAGGATTGCATTTTCTAGATCTGTTTGGGGTCATGCCACTCCAAATCAATGAGATCAGGTTTGATTTGGTCGCATTTTCTCTGGCGTCTTATTTAAAAGACTTTAAACTATGACATGAACCTTTGGTAGTTTTTCAATCTGAACCTTTTTAGTTCAATTCTGGTCACCGGCCCATAAAGCAAACTGAACAGAACTAAGGTCTACACAAACTAATGAACTATGTTAAATCAAAACGTCTCAACCTGAGTCATAAAGTGTTTAAGAGCGCTCAAAGTCCATGACATGTCTTGTATTTTCAGTTTCTGTATTATGACCTTGCAATCCCTAATGTCTCCACTAGGTTACACACTCGTTCCACGGCCACTTCCCTGTATATTTAGTTTTTCTTTTTAATAACCTGAATATTAACGTTTTTAATGCACTAGTAACCCTCTAGCATTTAATCAGTGCCAGCTTCACTGCCAGTAAGGAATCGGGTTTTCATCTGGTTGACATGGTGACTGACTGAATTTCTCAACATT
The DNA here is from genome assembly GCF_051168715.1 of Poecilia mexicana. Taxonomy (NCBI): domain Eukaryota; kingdom Metazoa; phylum Chordata; class Actinopteri; order Cyprinodontiformes; family Poeciliidae; genus Poecilia; species Poecilia mexicana. Next base: position 8,542,865 of record NW_028263383.1, on the reverse strand, counting down.
ATTATTATTATTTTTTAATCTTGACCATTTCTCTAAATAACATCAGTTTGGTTGCAGCAACAGCAAAACATGGTAACTTTTTATGTGTTAGTCTTTATGAAGTCCCATGTTTTTTTTTTTTCATTCTTTCATTTAGGTCATTGAAAACGTTTGTACCCCACCACCGTTTCCTGTTTGAGTTTCAGATTTATTTGCTATTTTCTCCAGATATTTTCAGCAAAGCTGTTTTGTAAGTCTGCACTCAGAATGGAGATAATGTCTTTACATGAACAGGAATAGAGCCTGGGAGTGTGTGCAATAAAATGTGGGATTTTGTTTCTTCTGGCTAGATTTTTTTTTATTATTGTAAATTAAACGCCATATTAATGATTTGCTCTTTTAAAGTCGTTTCATGCAATGCTTTCCTTCTTTCTTTAAGGAAATTGAAAAATACATCTTTACTGAAAACAGAACAACTAATCATTGGCAAAACCAACAGCTGCATACTGACTTTAACTTAAAGATATATTTAGGTAACTCTTTTATTACAGCTGTTATCTAATAACCCTACATTATCTTTTTTGTTGAACCATTTGTATCTTATCATAGCTGCAGTTGTTCACCTTAAGCCCAGGTCTCTGCACTATATATCTATGTCCAGTGTTACTGTGGAATAGGTTTTCGACACTTAGTAAGCTAATTTGGGTGAAAAAGATTAAATGAATAAGTCTGATACAGAGTCAGCCGAACACTGAAGGCTGCTGAAGGCTGATGATGTAACGACGTGAAGGCTACTGGTTGAGTAGCTCCTATTATCCAGTTAACCAGTTTTATTCTCACTAAAATATGCAAATTTGTATGAACACAGGATAATAACACTTAAAGATAATTGGTTCACAGCTATCAGTTAAAGTCCTTTTAACATAAAACATGCTCTTTTAAAAATTGGAATAAAAATACTAAACATCAGGATGTTTTTGGTAAGTCCTCACTATAAATAACAAATGCAATGTTAATACATTTACTCCTTAATTGCTAGTTTTATCATTTAGATATTTAACATTAATTTATTTATTTAGGAAACAACACAAAATGTTTATTTTATTCCCATCTCATACATGCTACTTGGATTTTTTTTATGTGTATTATATTTTTTCAATTTAAATAAAAACAAATATCTTCAGTCATCGTCACAGATAAGAAATCAAATAGAAAACACAGTCACAAAAAACTAAATTTATATTTGGCAAAAATTTTTAAATTGTCTGATTCATATCAATTTCTACTTGATGTGCAAAATTGTCTAAAGATTTTTTACAAAAATTTATTTTTCCCCTTTCATGTCATGTATGAATAGTATAACAATAAAATGACTAAAATTACATAATTAAAAAACAGTCTAATAAAATCCACCCACTAGACTTTTAATTTTTCTTTATTTTACTTTTACTAAATTTTACTTCATTTGCTTTTTTTTTTTTTTTTTGAAAGTTTTAATGAATCCCTTTTTTAAATGTTCCTCAATGAAAACAATATTCTAAAGAAAACAAACAGCCATAGAAACTGTTGACGTATTTTCCTTCAAAACCTTGAGCGTGAGGTGTGCCCGTTACGCGCCGCCGCCCACTTCAACGTGCGCGCTACCGGCGTCCAATCGCAACCGTTAGCCGGGGCCGGGCGACTGCGGTGGGAGAGAGAAAATCTGACCGTCCGTGCCGGCTGATGTGAAAAGTCACGATACCGCAGTCAACCCACGCAACGCCCCAGCACATGCACAGGCCTGCTAAGGGAAATATGAAGTTCTTCATGTGTAAAATGGTGAGTGAGAAGTTCGCAGACGCGTTTGTTCGTTTGTTTTGGCACTTAGTTAGACTTGTTATTTTGACGAGGGATCGCCTGCAGTGTCTGCGCTTTCCCGTTCCCATCTCAAAATGGCGGAGAGGCCGAAAGCTAAGCTAGGCTAAGCTAAGTGAAGAGTCAAAGTTGTCATTGTTTAAGGCAGCTAGTTAAAGACTGTGGGTATTTTACAGCTTTACTTGCCTATACAAAGAGCTTTTGTTATTTCAGAACCAAACGTGATGTTCTTCATCTGTACTTGATTTGCATCAAAACTGTTGTTTTGGAGCCTCGGTGGCTAACGTTAGCTACGCCTTTTTTGGAAGTTCTGAGTGGATGAGCCTATTAGGTTTGTTACTAACACTTAAAATGTCAGAGTTAACCTTATTTCTGTTGCTAGCCTAATTGGCTGTGTTCCACTCAACTCATATTTGTCCTTGACTGAGTATTTAATCTAATATACAGACTGTGTTATTCATACTTAATTTACTTATATTCACCGATTATTGTTTATTTTTATTAAGCAGTGCTATGTTGATGAGCCATTGGTTCTTGAGAGTAGATGCCCTGTCTGTGTTGTTGACCGCGGTTACATAAATCTTTTGCTCACACTTGACAGCTGAGCTTGGTTTTTAGTGTGCTAAGCTAACCTTAGCTGGAAAGGGCGTTGCTGATGAGTCTCTGCTGCAACGTTGCCCTTGCGCCTCTAGAAGCTCAGAAAAAAACGATAAAAAATAAAAAATCTAATACTAAATAAACACAACTAAATGAGGTTCTGTGATTTTAAACTAGCGTGAAGTTCGTCTTAAATCATGAGAAACAGTTAAGCTGTGTTTAACTGGTTTTAATCAGTGAAAATAAATGTATGCATGTGAATTATTGCCTCCTGTTGCACTGCATGGTTTGTGGTGGGTTATGCATGTTGACTATGGAAGCAACATGTCAGATTTGCATGAAAATATTGATCACTCCCATTATAGTTATAAATATGTATGATGTATGCATGAGGTATTTTGGCCATTAAATATTTAGTATACAGAGAATCTAATGGTTTTAATAAACTCTGCTCTAAATGTCAGATAAGTTACAACAGTAGATTTATAAGAATATACAATTTCATTACCTTTTTTCCCCCAATTTTTTCATTTGTTGGCCTATAAAACTGAAAATTAATCTTATTTCTTACTATTGATTTTTTGAAATGACTGATTCTAGTTATTTTTCCTGAAATAAGATGGTGGATTAGCATTATCATCAGGTTAGGTTATTTATCTCATTGTATTACCTTATTTAAATGTTTTTTATCTTTAATTTTGAACAGCCAGTTTCTGGTCGGCTGTGGCACATGTATAGTAATGGAAAACCATTTCTTGCCTAATCCTCAGCTCCAGATCAATGCAACCTTTCGACAACATGTATCCCCATTTTGTGCCTGGGTTGCCATTTGATCTCCGAGTTCTTCCATGTAAACTTCTTTATTGCTCACTCAATTAACGAAGTAATCATAATTACTCGTTTCAAAATTTATTTTAATTTTACATTATATTCTTATGATTTGATTCACACTATTTCTCCTTATCAAATAGGACTTTATGATCTTTAATAGCCTTAAATTTTATTATTATTTTTACATATTTGTTAAAAATCACTGTTGTGATAGTATAATACAAGACGGATAATTTGTGGAAAGAAGTCGAGCTCCTCGGTTTCCCCTCTGGTGAGAAACAACCAATCAGAGCCAGGAGGAGGGTCTTGGCACTGTTAATCAAGCTTGTGTACAGTGCTTAGGTGTTGGTATTAAGGGAAATTGGCATCCATGAAAGTGTTGAATGGGACTTGAAATATAATAACCAACCAAACATTTTACATTTTCACACATGCTGATATTGCAAAGAAGACTGATTGTACAGCTTTAATCTGGAACCGATAACATCTTTTCCTGTTTGACAGTTTGCAATAAACCATAGTCTCTAATTTCATCTTTGACAGAAAGTACTTGAATTTAAGAAGCTAAACAGGTTTGTTGTTGAGGGATAAGACAAAACCATCTCCTCTCCCCTCCTTCCAGTTTTATCCTCTTATTAGCTAATTATTAAAGAATTTGAAGCAAAGATTAACATGATAAAGCTAAAGATTCATAATGATGGTGAAATGACCAGGAAATGTTTAAAATAGGGATGCATAAGATAAAATCAATGCTAAACCATTTGTGTTTATTCTGTAGGTATATCTGTAAGACTATCTGTTGCTCCGATGGAAAAAGTCAGTGGTTTAATGTTTATCCAGTAAAGAAATGCGAATGCATTTCCCATAGATAACCCAGTGAACGCTCATTAATTCAGTAAATTAACTTAGATTTTGCATGGTTTTTAGTTTTTGTTTGCAAAAGACTTGTTTTTAAAGTGTCTCTTCTCTAGGATTAAAGTTTAAATTTGGCAGAGGTTACTAGATAATGGTTTGAAATATTGTGAGCTATTCTGGTTTGTAAACAAACACCTTCTTCTGGTTTAACCTGACCTCTCAGAGACTTGTTTAGCTTAGAGGTCAAACTGAACAGCTCGACTCAAATGTGACTCAAAACCACAGGATGATGCATGCTTTAAAAGAGTCAAACTATCATAGATGACAATCAGCCTTTCACTTTATTTTAACCTGACATAGATTAAGTATGAGCTGTTCTCATTGTCTACTTAATGTTTTTGGGGGTTTTGTCGCAGATTAAAACAAAGCAGAAAACTAGGATGTTACATTAGATTAGTTTCTTTTTCTCTAACATGTTCATTGGTTTAATAGTTGGGAGTTGTAGTTTGTTCAAAATGAAGTAATCACATTGCTCCACATGGAGGTGCTACCAACCAGCACTACTGTGTGATTCAGTGCAATTAAAAATAAAGTTAATGTAATGTCACAGTCTAAAACTGCTATATAAGGTGGCTTTATTCACCTGCACACTTGTTTTTATTTAATATTTTAAACGAAGAGAACATGGTGTATGTTTATGTACTTCTGATCAGAGAAGAGATATACAAATTATTGGACTAGTCTGCAGGAACACAGGAGAGACTGTGCTGCTTTATTCTTTGTATAGGCAGCTTTTCATAGAAATATATTGATTTAATTCTATGCTGCATAAGAGCTGATATTCTAGCAACAGAACAGCCTAGGTTTTTATATATATAGTGAAGATTCAAAAGAAAATATTTACTTTGAAACAAATGTCACATGAAGGTGTTGCTGGAATTTAGGTGCTGCTGTTTTCTCTCACATTCAGTGCCGGCATTGTGTTCTGAGAATTGGGCTCTAATTTAGACAATTGCACGTCTTAGCCTCCCTTCTTTTGATAAACTGACACATAGATCGGACTTTGCACCTTTTTTTTTCCCTCTTTATTTATGACTCTTGTTCTCTTGCTTGAGCACCAAGTCTAGCTGACGATACATTGTCAGTGTGAGGGTAAAGAGTTTTGCAACACTTTGATGCCATTTGAAAAAGTGAAACGGAAGATCCAGACTCGACACTAATTTGTAAAAGTTTTTGGGTGACAGTTGAAGTTCAGTGTTCAGGTATCTTCAGCAGGTGCTGAAGCCGCCAACCGTTAGGTTTATTCAGTAGTCTGGAACGTGGCCTTTTGGTCAACTGGCTAAATCCCTGCTCTGTTCTCACTTCAGTAATTAATATGTTTGCTGGTTTATAAAGAGAGCTCACATCAGTGGCTTGAATAATTTTAAACATTTAAGTTTTAATAAAATCTTATTAATGACTAAGTTTTCATGAAACAACATGGAGAGTGAACCAAAACCATACTGGAAAACATCCATTAGTGTCCATTAGGTTTGCATGACATCAGGAAAATGTGTAATTGTGATATTGTTGCTGGATATTAAGATTTTTAATTTTGAATAAATCACATATTCCTGACTTTATTCTTTGTCTTGCTTCATCACAACTGGGCCTGTCACAATAACAAATTTTGTTAAAATCCAGCGGACATCGGAGATGATATGTGGAAACATTAATATTTATTCAACATTTCGTGCAAAGAATATAGAAATGACAAGGGGAGGAGTTGGAGCCAAATTGTTACCGCAGTTGATAAACCCGGTAACTTTTCAGCTGTTCTCCGTTAATGTGACATAAATAGATTATAATGATTTTCACTCAGTCAGGACTTTACGCTGACTCTAGCCACATGCATTGCAGGTAGATTCTAGTAAAGCATTGATTAATGCCCGATATTAAAATTAGTTAACTGGACTTGTAGCCATTATTTTGGGCTACAAGTCCAAAATAATGGCTGTGTGTGGCTGGACACCAAACAGCACGATCAAACCCGATCGAATCGTTATACCTAGGATTTCTGTTGGCTAATGTGTCTCTCAGGTTTTGGAAATGGGCCGACAACTCTTTAAGTGTGCGCTAATGAAATAGGAAGGGAGGGTCAGTGGAGAACACCGGAGTTGAGCCTTTTTACATTCAGTGTCATCAAGAGGAAAAAAAAAAGTCAGGAAGAGACGATAAAGCCGATAATTAAAATGAGGTCGATAGGTTTATCGTTTATCGCGACAGGCCTAGTTGACACCAAAGACTGAAGACTTTTATTTCCTAGTTTTTGGTAGAAAGAGAGAGAGAAACGATAAATCATGCAAATGGAAATTACTGAGCTTGTTTTAATTATTTTGGGTTTAATTGATTTATTGTGACAGACCTAATCACAATGTGCCCACCACTCTGTTTGAGCTCAGAAAGTACGTATCACATCTGGACATCGAGGGGAGCTGAAGTCAAATTAATAAGCCAATTTTTGTAGCCATTAAGCTTTTTGATTGATATATTTTGCGGCAAACAGAACGCATGGCGATAACGTCACCTGATCCCAGACAGTGTCTAGTTAAAGTCCTGGCTCTCTGTTTGGTGATCCTGTTAGCTGCCGTCCCGTCTCTCCTTTACGTTGCACCGTCAGCTGTATGGAGGACTAGTTGTCTGTCACACACACACACACACACACACACACACACACACACACACACACACACACACACACACACACACACACACACACACACAGACTTTGTGTTGTCTGGTGTAGCTGCTAAGCAGCTTAGCGCTTTACAGCACCAACCTTCACTGGAGTTCAAGAATGAACACTATCATAAGTTTCCAACTGCTGAATGGTGTTTTTACTTTGTGTTCAGACTAAAACTAAAATCAGGATTAAAATATTTAAACTTGGGATGAAATATTATTTCAGACTCATTTTTTTTTTGGCTGAGAATTTAAATAAAACCACAGTCATATAAGGAAGATCAGCAGATGTTTTCATTTATCCAGCTTCTTTTGTAACTCAGACATTTATGACGTGCATTAATTGCACCTTAGCTGTTTGGTAAAAAGTATTAGTTTGATCAGAAGTGGTTATTAGTGGTGAATTAGCTGGGATTCAACAATTGCAGTTTTCTGGCCGATTTCCGATCTTTTTAAAAAGCCTAACCTGCCTACTCCAAATTTGGTCGATACCAATTGTTTTTGTTTTAAATGTTACTCAGTATAGCAAGAAAGTTGCTGAATTGGCAACAGGGGGTTGACTATTGTTGGCTGTAAACGTGCAGACCTGACCTAGTGGGCCAGTCTGTCAGTCAAACCTCTCCCTGCAGAGCAGAAGAGGATTTTTAGATGTTGGCTGAAAAACGATCGGCTTCACATGTAAAAATGGGCCGATCACTGATCTCCCATAATTAAGGAAATCGGCACTGATAAATCAGCTGGCCGATAAATCGGTCCGTATACCCCTAGAATTAACCGTTAGAAAGCCAGAGATTTTTTAATTTAATTTATTTTAAAGGCCAGATCATTGAGTCTGTCCAGCAATCAGAGTACAATGTGACTTATTACAAAAATATATTAACGTGTCTCACCATCGCTTGTTTGTGAACATCAATGTAGAGGTGAAACATAATAAGTGGGAAAATGGCTTAGTATTTTTTTAATTTGTTGTATTTCTGCACTGCAGAAATCAGAGATCATGATTCACATCATGGGGGTCAGTGATGGGATTCTCCCAAACGGATCCATCAGATTGAAGGTTGTAAAAAGTGCATCAGTTAGCTTCTGTTGAATTAACTCTGAAAATCATCAAATCGGCTGAAAATCATATTATTTTTATTCCTTCATTTTCTGTTTGAAACAAACGAATGCATCTACTAAGAACAGGAAGCACTTTCTTTATGATCGGCGTTAGTTACATTTTTTTAATTAAAATAAAGCTGGGATGTAGCTTAAATATGTAAATTCTCTAGAAAAAAAAATCATACTTGGCAGCTGAGGTTTTAAAGAAAACCAGAAATCTGAATTTCCTGATTGTTGCCTGTCCAGTCAGGAGGAAAGATGCGACTCTTAACTTTTCTCTTGATACACAGCTCTGGAAAAAAATTGAGAGACCACTTAAAATGATCAGTTTCTCTGATTTGACTCTTTCTAGGTACATGTTTTGAGCAAAATGAACATTTCTCTTTTATTCTATGAACTAATGACACGTCTCTGAAATTACAAGCAAACATGTAGCATTTATTTGCAGAAAATAATGAAAAAGATGCAGAGCTTTCAGACCTCAAATAATGCAAAGAAAACAAGTTCATATTCATTTAGAAACAACGACACTGATGATTTAACTTGGGAAGAGTTCAGGAATCAATATTTGGTGGAATAAATAAAACCAGGAGGTTTTTAATGGGGTTCAGTGCAGGGAGCTCCTAATTTTTCCAGAGCTGTATGCTTGCTTCCTAACTTTTTATTTTACATCTATATAGGTACATTCAGAAATAAATTAGTAATTCTCTGTGATTCAATATTTTACATTTCTAGCATCGGTTTTATAAGAACAATCCTTCTACTTAAATCTAAATATTTCTTTTTTGTTTTACTTTCATTCCACTGAAAGTAAAACAATACATTTTTCACAACTTTCTGTCTTACCAACTCAAAAGCTTCCTGAAATAAAGATGGATTTCTTCTAAAAACATTAATCAGCGTTTTCCTTCTCTCCATCAGGTGACGGATATATTGTGCCACTGACTGAGCGGGTGACATTTGGACCGTCGTAAACCTTCTCGGCGCCTCATAGCGGCACAGCAGAAGCTCCTCCAGGTTCGCCGTCCTCCTCCGAGCGGCTTTCCCTTTGCCACCTGCGATCCTCGGCGGGATCGGGCTCCTCCCCACCCAGCGCTTCACCTCAGCCTCACCTCCCCGCGAGGGAGCGAACAGCAGCCGCCATGGTGCTGTCACAGAGACAAAGAGATGAACTGTGAGTGCAATCATAAGTAGGATTACGTGTGAGCAAGAACAGACATGCACGCTGCAGCTCATTACCAGCAGCACCTGCAAGTTGGCTAGTCGCACTGCGGCGCATCGCATGTTTTCCTTTTGAAGCCGGTCCAGAAATCCACTCTGTAGATGCGAAATTAAATCTTCTACAACAGCGGTGTCAAACTCATTTTCGTTTAGGGCCAAATCAAGATCTTGAATGCTCTTAAGGGGCCAGATGTACCTGAAAGTATTGATAAAGCCTGTTCGCAAACTGCTAAAATATCAATTAATTCTTAAAATAAAATATTATTGAACATCTTTTCAGCTCCTCCAGGATTTCGTGATTCTTTTAGTGATTTATTTATTTATTTATTTGCAATAAAAATCAAAGTATTTGTGATGCTAATTTGGAAATATTTGCTTATTTATGACGGTAAATGCGACTTTTTATTACTTGCTGTATAGATCATGGATTTTAATCTGACGTCAATTAAAGCCGAGGCAGCTGTTTAGTACAAGTAAGACAGTTTTTGATCATTTTTGAGAAAAATCTGCAATAAAATCCCAATTATTAGCACAAAAAAATGCGGGGAATTTTATTTATTTATTTTTTTTTGCGTGAATTTCCACAATACTCAAGAAACTGGAGGGACTGATTGATATAATTTGGCAGTAAGCAGATAAAAACTGCATTGATTTGATAACATAATATTTAAGCACATTTAGTGCTTAGTCTAGACTCTAGAGGACCACATAAAAAGGTATGGCGGGCTGGATTTGGCCCACAGGCCTTGGGTTTGACATCTTGTGTTGTACAACAATCTGAAATCAGTGGCGGAGCCTGAAGAGACGTGAGCTGCAGGCGCTTCACTTGATATCTGCTTGGTGAATATTTCATAACCTCCATGACAGCAGGAACGAAGCGAGGGGAGATGGGGGCTGGTGAGCATTACGCCGTTATGACCGGCACCTCTGGTTAAGCACAGACGGCAAACAATCAATATTTAATGATTTTTTTTAACTTATTGCTGCTAATCCCATTGATATTCTAATGTTTGAGGGCCAAGTTGAATTAAAGCGGCGAGGGTCTAAAGTTTGTAGTCTGCAACAGTCGGTTTGCTCCAAAGAAGCCCAGAAGCTTCAGCCTAAATTTAGCACTTCGCTCATGAAATATTCACCCTCCATCTTATAAAAAAAACCTGTTTCCGCATTTATATAATTTTGTGTCTCTGTATTTGTGTTAAACCTCGCTGCACCACCCGGCTCCCTCATCAGCTCTGCCTTCATGACGAGTCGCTGGTTTCCATGGCAGCAGCAGCACTGTTTCCCAGCACACCTTTTCTGTATTTTTATTGGGTCTTTTTCCAGAAAAATGTGATTCGTTTCTGTTTGCTCATGCTGACATTTAGGGTTGAGCTGCTCGACGCTCCTCTGTTTGCCTGGGCGTGGTCTGCCATATTTTAAGGAGGAACGTCGGCTAGTGTCCATTGAATGGTGTCACGCTTTCTGTGCAGACATTCACCTGATTTATGGCATATTCAAAATAAAGAGCACACACTGTAAGTGGGATAAAATTGGCCTTCAGATTACTAATAATGTTTCTTTTTCTAGAAATCGGGCTATAGCTGACTATCTTCGTTCCAATGGATACGAGGAAGCCTATTCTACCTTCAAGAAAGAAGCAGAATTAGATATTGTAAGGAGCTACAAATTGAAGAATAATGTTTTTTTTCTAATGGGAGGGACTTCCTTTCTGAGAATCTGTTTGCTTTGGTTGTAGAATGAAGAGGTAGATAAGAAGTATGCCGGGCTTTTGGAAAAGAAATGGACCTCTGTTATTAGATTACAAAAGAAGGTAAGGAGAATCTTTATACACTTATGTTTAATCCAGGGGTGTCCAAACATTTTGCAAAGTATAATGGAAAGGTTAAAATAAAATCAAGCAATTAAAGTTGTCTTTTTGTAGAAAAAAGGATAGAAGCAACACTTTAAAATGACTTTTCAATTTTTCTGTATTAAAAGAAATTGAATCTAGTTCTCAAATTAAAATTTAAAAATGTAACTCATATTAATTCAAATTCTTATTGTAGATGATGACTGTTGGCAGGAAATGCCTCCTGTAGAAGTCTGTGTTCAGTGAATTTGAAGAAACCTCTGACTGAAGACACTCTTATTTTCCCATAAAATTTTCTCATAAAATTCTTTTAAAATTCTTTTGGGCTCGACTGAACAAATTTATTCAGTTATAAGAATAAGATCTGAGTCGCTTTCTTGCAAAATAAAAACTGATTTAGGAATAGCAAAGTTCTACTTTTTATAAACACTTGGTTATAAAAATACAAATACTTTGTATTGTATTTAACAGTTTACATTGTTTTGGTTATCATTTTATCCTGACTGAAAATAGGAAAGTTTTCATTTGTGTCATTCATGAATTGCTCCAATGGCCACAAGTGGCCCCCGCGCCGCCCTTTGGACACCCCTGGGCTTATGAACTGAGAACGAGCGTTGGTTCTGTTTGTGAGATGCTTTCCTTGCTGGTGTAGGTGATGGAGTTGGAGTCGAAGCTGAATGAGGTGAAGGAGGACATGACGTACGGCGGACCCGTCGGTCAAAAGAGAGACCCGAAGGAGTGGATTCCCCGCCCCCCGGAGAGATACGCCCTGAGTGGGCACCGTGCTCCAGTCACACGGGTCATCTTCCACCCCGTGTTTTCCGTCATGGTGACGGCCTCTGAAGATGCCACCATCAAGGTGTGTACAGGTGACACGCTGACTACATGAGATGCATTTCACTGAGGTTTCAGCTTCAGCATAGAAGCGTTACTGCAGCCTTTACGGGAATACATTGGTGCCATCTTTACATGCATGTTCACTTTAAACTGTAACCGGATAAAATAAACGCGCTGCATGTTTATGAAAACAATTTAAAGATGGAGGTGGTAGATTAACATTAATTTATTTTCAGAGGTGGGCACAGTAAAAGAGAAGCTCTACTTCAATATGTCTTTATTCAAGTAAAAGTAACAAGTACCCGTCTAAGAAATTACCCAAGTTAGAGTAAAAAAGTATTTGGTAAAAAGTCGACTGAGGTACTGAGTAACTATTCAAATTGTCAGTCATTTAATATTTAAAAATTACATCATCAGATGGACCAAATATAAAATAAAGTAGAAATGTATAATAAAATACCTAATTATTTTATTATGCATTTTTTGTATTGTTTCTCTTTTTATCAACTTATTCTATTGTTATCGTTTTTGTACAGCACTTTGGTGCAGTCTTGAACCTGTTTTAAAAGTGATTTATAAATAAATTTGACATTGACAGATTTTTGTATTTTAAGGACCCAAGTGACAATAATTCATAAAAATAACAAATCAGACAAAATAAATGTTTCTAAATCAGTTTATTTCAGAAAAAAAAAGATGAAACTTTAACAGAAACTACATCTGTGTGTGTTTGGTGAATTTTTGGTTAAAACTTGTTTGTTTTTTCATTCAGTGGGTAGAAAATCCAGAAATATAACTGAAGTAAGAGTAGAAATACTTCATAATAAAGTTACTCAGGTAAAAGTACACAGTAGTAAAAATACTCCTAAAAGTAAATTTTTTTTCAAAAAAGTTACTCGACTAAATGTAAGTAGCTGCTACCCAACTCTTATTTTTAAGTGCTTTACAATAGTTTTCGTTCCGTTTAGACCATTTATGTTTTATTAAGATATAATCATAAATGCTGAATGCATTTTATCGACGAACGGTTTGGATTGTCATTCTACCACTTGAATTATTTGATATAAATCAACCCGTTCCGCCTCTGGCTGTTTGTTTTAGATCATTGTCCTGATGGAGTTTCAGGTGTTTGACTTTTTCTGACTAAATCCAGGATAATAAAAGCTGTGGTTAAAACTCATCCAGCAGATCCTGAGCGGCTCTGACCCTGGAGTTCACAGCAGATCTGAGCCTGCTTTCCGTTTTATACTCACTTCCTCCCATTAACATGCCGCCTCCCTCCTTCTCCTTTTTCTGCTGTCACTTCTCATCTATGTGAACATGTGACGATTCTTGTCTTGTTTGCTCTAAACCCAAAGCACAGATCCTAATCTGTAAATGTTTCTTTTTAAACCTGTGCTGCTTTTAAGTTTAATTTCTTAGAATTTGTTTTTATCTGAAACTGAAAAGCTGTGCTTGTGTTATTCTGGGTTTCTCAGCAAGTCTTTGGATTCCTTTGCTAAAACACATTTTGCTTGATGGCACAATCTGTTTTTGTAGCTGCACTGATCAGAATGTTGTGACAGTTCCAGCAAATTACATTTTATCTTTAATAATAGCATAAATTATGTAGAGAAGGCATACAACAATATTTTCCAGTCTTCCAGAATCGAGTGTCAGTTTGTTTTGGAAGCAGAGGTGATATTACTCCATTGTGTAAAACACAGCTTTATCTAGATTTTGCAACAAAAACAAATTGATTAGAGTGGAGATTTTAAACTGATTTTAGCTGGCATAGCTAAAGCATCAGTCTGCATGTTTAGTCCCTACAGACAGTAAAACATTTACCTTAAACTCAAAAAGCTTTCCAGGTCCAACATGGATGTTAAAGATGATGTTTTTTTTACTTAACGTGGCTGATTTCTCTGTTCAGTTGCAGTTTGTAGTTCTTTTTTCATTTTTTCTATGTAGGATTTTAGTTTTAAGTCCCTGACTGATTCCTGTGTGCCTTCAGGTGTGGGACTACGAGGCAGGAGACTTTGAACGAACCCTGAAGGGACACACGGACTCGGTGCAGGACATCTCCTTCGACCAGACGGGGAAGCTGCTGGCCTCGTGTTCGGCTGACATGAGCATCAAACTCTGGGACTTCCAGGGCTTTGAGTGCATCCGGACGATGCACGGTGAGAACATTTGCAGGTTTAATAACGCCGTTTCAGAGCGACACGCCCGCAGATGCAAAAGGCCACATCTGGGTTCTGAATTGCGTATGAACTTTTTTTTTGTACAATCCAACACTAAGAGAAAAAATGGCAGCTCTGTTGGAAAGATGTCCAATATTTTTGTCACATGGGCCAAAATAGTCAAGTAAAAAAAGAAAATGAAGAAAATAAACGTAATGTCAAGCAAATGAAGTAGTAATTCTATTCTGTAAAATAATGTTATGTTATTCATTGTAGATCCAAAAATGTAAACAAGACTTTGCGCATTTCCTATATTAAGTTTTTTTTTTTTTTTGCTTGTTTGTTTTTTTGGCTCAACTGAAGAAATTTATTCAGGACTTGAGCCACTTTCATTGGAAATGTTTACTATATTTTAATGAAATATATCAAACAAGTTTAATAAATATGAAATAAATTTCTACATGTTTAATTTATCAAATAAATTTAAATTACGGTAAATTAAACAGGTTATTAATACATTAAACTTGATTAATTTAATTAAAGTCGATTTAGATAATGCCATAAATTAACAAATTATTTTATTAAATGAATTAAATGTGTTTAATACATTTAATTGCACAAAATAAATTTAAGTTTAATTTATTACATAAATTTTAATAAACTAAAGTTGATTTGGATGCAGATCATCTTCAATTGACGTGGTTCTATTTATCATAAAGCCTGGTTTTTAAAAACCCCTGGATACTTTGGGATGTTGTAATAAATTATGTTGGTTATATTTTATTCTTATCACAAATGAAACGTCTCCATCTGCATCAAGACCTTGTGCTGGAATTTGTATCATTCTTGTACTGCAGTTGGTGGGCCGCTCAAAATCAACCTAAGGGCCACTGAATGATATTTTTGGGTTTCATTTAACTAAATATGTTATCTGATCCATTTACCTGATGGAAAATTGAAGCAGGCTGTTTTTCAGCAGGGTGGTGATTTGTAACAATCTCCATTTTGACCTAAAATTATGAAGGCGAACGCAGATCAGTGACTAAAGGTGAAACTTTGTTTTTCAGGCCACGATCACAACGTGTCGTCTGTAGCAATCATGCCAAATGGTGACCACATAGTTTCTGCCTCCAGAGATAAGTCCATCAAGATGTGGGAGGTGGCCACAGGGTGAGTTTGCATTTCATTTTACATGTTTTATAGAGATTCTTATAACTAATTTACAGCAGAAGTGCACTTGTGTAAGTCGAGCTGCATGTGTGTGTGTAGGTACTGTGTGAAGACGTTCACAGGCCACAGGGAGTGGGTGAGGATGGTTCGCCCGAACCAGGACGGCTCATTGATCGCCAGCTGCTCCAATGACCAGACTGTGCGCGTCTGGGTGGTCGCCTCCAAGGAGTGCAAAGCGGAGCTGCGGGAGCACGAACACGTGGTGGAGTGCATCGCCTGGGCCCCTGACAGCGCCCACCCCACCGTCCTGGAGGCCACAGGCTCAGAGGTAACCCCACCTTTTCCTTCGACAAGGACACCGAGATGAGAATCCAGACAGTATGCCTGGAAATACTTTTGTTTTCTCAAATTAATCGTGTTTATAATATTTTGATGCCTGTGCTCTTTCTTTTGTGAAATATAACGTTGTTGAATAGCAGGTTTTGCAATAATAAATTATGGGTGCAGATGTCGCTTTGCATTGCAAGGTGGGATGTTTGGAGATTTGTGTCTGCCCTCCAAATGGGACTCTACAGACAACTACAAAGGGAAAACTCATTTTATCAGAAAATAGTTTAATGTCCCAGATCCTGATAAAATGAGACTGGAAAATTTTACAGTTTTGTAGACATTTTTTTTTATATTTTATCTTTTAAAAGCAGAAAAGTGAATTATCTATTTGTGGGTCTGCAATGATAACAAAGAAATTGTCCTGGAAGTTTTTGTGATAAACGATAATCTTGTTGTTTTCACACTATTTTCAAGTAACATAATGGTGATGTCATAATAATAATACGAGAACATATTCCCAAAGAGCAACAAACTTTAATTTCTAATGAACGTTTAATACTGGAACTGGAAGATATTTTAAATATACAGAATAAATAAACACAACAACAAATATGTCTCTGTAAACAAAATTGTCCTTCAAAAAAAAAAAAAAGCATCAGACTGAAAACTTTTGTCATCCAGTTTTTGGTAGAGAGAAAAATGATAAATCATCCAAATGGAAATTACTGAGTTTGTTTTAATTTATCATGCGACGAATTGATTTACCCCCTTTTTGATGTGTCATCCCTTCGCCTGTGTTTCTGTTTTGCAGAGTAAAAAGAGTGGAAAGCCTGGCCCCTTCCTGCTCTCCGGCTCCAGAGACAAAACGATTAAAATGTGGGACGTCAGCATCGGGATCTGCCTCATGACTCTGGTGAGTGGCAGGCAGGACGCTGGGCGGCGTTTCTGGGCGAGCGTTGGGTAATGAGCCTCGTGTCCTCAGGTGGGACATGACAACTGGGTGCGTGGGATACTGTTTCATCCTGGAGGACGGTTCATTGTGAGCTGCGCCGATGACAAAACAATCCGGATCTGGGACTACAAGAACAAGCGCTGCATGAAGACCTTATCTGCTCATGAACACTTTGTTACCTCTTTGGGTGAGATTCATTTAATTCATTGATACCATTTTTTTTTGTCTGAAATGTCGCTAAATATAGCAAGAAAGTTTCTGAGTTGGCATCAGTGAGGTGACTTGGTAGCTGAAAGAATTCAGATATGACCCGGCGGGCCGGTCTGTTGGTCCAGCCTCTCACAGGACTGCAGCAGAGAACTGTGGCTGATTTTTAAGTCTTTGCTGACGTAGATAAGATTCTTTACATGTATCAGCCGATCACAATCTCCCAGAATCAAATAAATCGGTTGGCTGATAAATTGGTGTATTAGGAGACATAGTTTGGTGTAATGCAAGATTTTTCTAGTAAGTTTCAAGAACACTTTTTTTAAGAGAATGTCAATAAAAACAGTTTTTCTAAATTGATAGTTGGTGGGGTTTTTTTGTTTATTTTTTTTACAGATGACTGTCTTATTTACCATCTCTAACAAATTCCTGATTAAATGAACAAAATTTGAAATCTGAATAATTTTAGGCAAAACTTTATTGTTGTAAACTTGCAGCATTCCTGGCTTGTTTAAAGTTAAGAGTGGTGTACATGTTGGGGAGGTCTCTGTTTGGCCCGCCTCCATCATGAGTGGAAAAGTAACATACTGGTGACTTATTTCACCAGTATGTTACTTTCACCAGCATGATTGGTTCACTGTTCCAAGAAATGAAATAAGTCACCAGTATGTTACTTCTGGAAACTCTCTGATTTTTATCTGCAATCTGTGGCCAAACAAAACCTTCTTAATTTGTTGGATTCCTTTTTTTCACCATACTTTAGCTTCTGGAGTTTGTCCTATTTTGATTTCTGTTTTTATTTTAATTCCTGCAAGGATTCTAGAAATTTTTTAAGTTTTTTTTTAAATTATGCTAAATATAGGGATGCATGATGTATCAGCTCTGACATCGGTATCAGCTGATATTAGTAACTTTTTAATGTATCTTATCAGCCAGATAAATAAAACTGGGCCGATATTAGCAACTGATATGCCATTGTCTGTTTCTGGTCGGGTTTTTTTCCCTAAAAGTGTTAAAACAACAGAGAAATGCACATAATATCGGTTATCGGCCCAAATTTTCTTATCAGTGCATTGCTAGCTAAATATAATGTAACAACAAAGAAGCTGCCCAGAAACGGTTCCCTATACACAGGTTTAAATCTTTCTTTTGTTTGTTGCAGATTTCCACAAGACGGCTCCATATGTGGTTACGGGCAGCGTCGATCAGACAGTCAAAGTCTGGGAATGTCGCTGAGACTGCCACCATCTCTCCCCCCCTACCCTGCTGCCCCGATTCCAAGGATTTAAAAAAAGAGAAAAACAAGAAAAAGATCCCCGCCGCGCCATGCTAGCCGCCGCTCCTCAGCTCCCTCCGCCCCGACGTCCAGCCCTTCACCTCTCGCACTCCAAATCATAGTTGACCAATGCGCTTTACCTTCCCCTCGCTCCTCCCTACATCGATCCAGCCCCATTAAGATGACTATTGTCCTTTTTGTGTAAATTATTCTGGATGTAGGGTACGCTTAATAAATGTCACGCAGATCTCTGACACATAAACACTCAAAATGATAATAAATATCTTTGCATGGTGACTCAAACAAGAAAAAATAAATGATAATAATTCAATACTGTTAGATTTACAAATTTCCATACTGTTGTCATGACTTCCCACTGGGTCAAAGGGTAAATGTCTGTGTGCCGGTGCACTGAGTGCACTAAAACTAGTGGCGCCTCCTGTTGACGGGGTTTAGGTTATGTTTAGTTTTTCTTTTATTTCACGGCTCCTTTGTTGTGGTCTGTTGCTGCATTCATGGGGGGAAAAGGAATCTGGAGGAAAATAATCAAACCTTTTGCAGCTTCACAGTTTATCGCATTAGTTTGACGTCATGCAACACAAAAACGCAAAATCTTTCCGAGTGTAGAGTAGTTTCAGAAAGATATAGGAGCTTGTGCTAAGAAAATAATTCATTAATATTGATGAAAATGTCCCAGTTCCACTGGCGCCGTTACCTAGCAACGCCAGCCAAGTCCAGGCTGTTACCTAGCAATCCCAGCCAAGCCCAGCCCAGTCCGTCACCTAACAACCCTGTTGTAGTTTTTTGGCAGATTATTTCACTTATAATAAGATATTTTTCTCCTGTTATATGTGAAATAATCTAATGGAACTAGTACTTTTTCCATATTTACTTAAAACATGCTCATATATGTTGCTACTTCCAAGTTAGTTTAGTTTTAATTCAAGTGAATTAAGATATTTGCGCTCAAAACTACTACTACTTGGTAAGATTTTGTGTTTTTGTGGTGTGAGTGTCTGTATTTTCTTATGTTTTGACAGGAGAATCTTTCCACCTCATCCAATCTGATGGCAGGCAAAGCTTCTCGCCACTTTGATTTTTCTTCTTTTAACCAAACGGATCGCAAACGAGCCCCCAACAGGAAAGTGTTTCACAGAGGAAAACGTCAGCTCACCTGTTCATGAGATGTGTGTGTGTGTGTGTGTGTGTGTGTGTGTCCCTCCAGAGAATCGCCCAGTGCCCTGTTGCTATCTCTGCCTTGATAACCCGATCCAGGGCTCCGTCACAGGATTTTCATCCAGCTTTCTGTGGTCCCACTGCTCTCTTTGCATACACTCACTAATGCACATACACGCACAGTAAAAAAAAATAAAATAAAAAAAGTTGTGTATCAATATATCTGGATGTCATTGTTTGCAGCATAATGAAATAAAATTCTGTAAATATAGTTCCTCTGTGTGCTTCATTTTAATGGAGTGCAGTACTGCTCCACGTCAGGCAGGGGGCGCCTAACGAATTCCTGCTCCAACATACTGGAATTACCTCGTCAGCGTACCAGAGGCATCATGGGATTGAGCTACTGGTTATGTTCAGGTGTGATTTTATGCGGGCCCCCAACTGTTAAATTTGGCATTTAGATGCAGATGAGACTTTTAAATTATCAGGGTAAAAATTGTTACCAAGATGATTTTCTTACACAGGAAAATGTAAAGTGCAACACAAAGTATTTGTGTTTTTATGATCAAGTTTTAACAAAAAGTAAAACCAAGTTTATCCAGAGACTTACTGAAAAGATAACTTTGCTGCACCCAAATCAGCTTTTATTCTGTCTTAAACTTGACAAAATACAGCAAATGTTTTGAAATGGTGACTCAAATTATGTTTGAATTACTGAAAATATATTCAGTTCTGAAACCTAGACGTCTTTCTTTTAATACAGCAAACATGCAAAAGCTGCTACAGAGCATTAGGGCTACTGTAGAGGAAAAAAAGTTGTAAATTTCTGCCAAAAACTTTTGACCAATCTCAGAAAATGACCAGAAAGAACTTGGAAATCTCTGAATTTCAAATGTTTGAATATTTTCTTTTGAAATCTTTTCTTGAAAATTTCCAAGTTTTCTAAAATTTGTGATAAGTCATAAAATCTTTGACTTTTTTTGTTTTGTTCCTCCAATAAAATGTACTCGGGCTACTTTGCTTGATTTTAGATTGGGGTCTTTGACCTGCAACTAATTTTGAGTCTACAATTTTGGTTCATTTGGCCAAAAGTTGGGTCACCTCTGATCTGAATGCGTTTGCCTTCCAAACAGAAAGTTGATTTATTTGTTCATTCTGGAAACGTAGCTGTGTTGGTGTTTTTCAGTGTATTCAAAAATTCTCCGTGCCTGTTTCAGAAGTAAACCCCTCAAACCTTCATTTAGCAGCTTGTAGAATCACTTTTTGCAGCAAAAATTTGGTTTATTTAGTTTTTATGACTTTATTGCTGTGAAAGAAGAAGTCTGGGTCGCTTTTCTTTGCCGCGCTGCTCTTGTTTAACCCCTAGAACCCGACGGACCCACCGGTGGGTCCAGCTGCCGGGACCTCGGCTCGCTCTGTAAACAAAGGCTCCACGTGCCTTTAAATTTTTTTTATTTTTTTATTATCCGCTAAAAGAGGCTTTGATCTTTCAAAAACTATTCCGCATAAAGGTTTTGCCCAAAATGTTAAGTTTAA
This sequence comes from Poecilia mexicana, assembly GCF_051168715.1. Lineage (NCBI taxonomy): Eukaryota > Metazoa > Chordata > Actinopteri > Cyprinodontiformes > Poeciliidae > Poecilia > Poecilia mexicana. Next base: position 8,522,211 of record NW_028263383.1, on the reverse strand, counting down.
ATTTATTTATACCCCCTGAGGGTGCGTTTGCCGTCATTTCGAGGTCTGGACTTTGACTGAGCCGTTGCGATTCATTGACTCTTGTCTTTTTAATGTAGCTTTCTGGAGGTTTATTTTTCTGTTTTATGACCTAACTCCAAACAGGAATAAACTGTAAAGACAAATTTCCTCACATTAGACTCTCTGAGTTCATTTTTGACTCAATAACCTCATAATTTTTAGAAATGGCCAGATGTTTTTCTAAAGTCATTGCTAATATTTTTGCACTTCAGCACTCCAAAGCTCCTGCCTTTGCAGAAGTAGACTTGCTGACATGATTTTATTTGAAGCTTCCCTTCCCGTCGATTGAAAGCAGGAAGGTTGTACTCGGTTTTCCCTCGTTGTTTTTCTAACGGCTCATGTTAGAATGTTTGTCCTTAACTTCAGGTCACCAAAGTGGAGATTTTAAGGGAAAGTAGGTCACTAGACACAAACTTTTCTTCTAGACAGCCTCTATTATTTATGTATAGATGTGTTCAGTTTTAAGGTATAAACTCTGAATTATTTGGTAACATTTAAAGCTGATTTTTGCCACTTAGTTTAAATTTTCTAGGCTGGATATATTAAAATGAGGCTCTTTAGTCGTCTTCTGACATTTATTAATCAGTTTCACAGTAAAGCCTGTGGAGACACGAGACATTGCGAGACATTTCAGGATCTCTTATGAATTATGTACGGCCCAGAGTCTTCACAGAGAAATGCTCGTCCTTCCTTGTCGCAGAGCAGAAAAGCAACATCCGTTTCTAGTGCAAATATCTTAGTTCACTTGAAGTGAAATAAAACTAACTTACAAGCAACTTTTCAGCAAGACAAAGGAGCTAATTTTAAGTAAATAACTCCTTAATATTGATGGGAAAACTGCTTGTTCCATTGGCAGATTGTTTCACTTATAACATTTCCAATGTTCGTGACAAGCTTTTACTGTTTACATATTTCGGTTTTGTATTTTTAAAAGGAATATTTCCTTTTACGAAATATTAAACAAGATTGTTAGTTTTGCACATATTCTTTGCGTTTTTTTTATTTTTTTAAAAAGACTATTCTTTAATAGTCTTTTTAAAGACTATTTTTAATAGTCTTTAAAAAGACTATTCTTTTTAATAGTCTTTTTAAGACTATTAAAAAGATAGTCTTTTTAATAGACTATTAAAAATAGTGTGTAATTTTTTAATAGTTAAAAATTACACACATGGAAAAAAATATAAAATAAAGTGGAAATGTTGATATTTTAAGGACCAGATTGATGATAATTCAAATAAGTAACAGAAATAACAAAATCAGACAAAAGAAATTTTTTCCAAATCAGTTTTTTTCAATAAAAAAAAACCTCATTAAACTTTTTTTTTTAAAGCTGCAGGTGTATGTCTGTGTCTGTTGTATTTTTGGTTAAAACTGGTTTTTCATTCAGTGTGTAGAAAATCCAGAAATTTTACTGTAGTAAGAGTAGAAATACTTCATAATAAAATTACTAAAGTAAAACTAAGTACAAATACTCCTAAAAACATATATATATATATATATATATATATATATATATACACATTTCAAAACTTATTCAAGTAACTGTAACTGAGTAAATGTAACTAGTTACTGTGCGGCTCTGTTTGTGTAATAACCCATTTCTCAGTGGAGCCAGTGGAGTAGAAACATTGGCCTAAATCCTCCCAGCCTCTCCCTCATTCAAGCCAAGACATTAAAACTGAGCAGAGATGAAATTCTCATTTATTTTGCTTTTGGGTCACCCATTTTTCTCTCCGCCTCTGATATAAGGCTGAGTCCGGTTCTTGGCGGGAGCAGAAAGCGGGAGGTGTAAGCCAGCAGAAATCCAAATATGCTGGCGTGTCACGGATGTGTCGAGAGGTTTCAAGGTCAGTGTTTACAACAGATCGGCCTCATGCTGCTTATGGCAGCAGTGTTTTCATAAAACATCCTCCCTTTTTAATGCAGTGTGTCAGCCTCTGAGCTGCAGAATGAGGCAGATTTCTGCAGGTTTTCTCCTCATTTTAATGGGTTTCATGTCATCAGGTGCGGCTTACATCTTGTGCTGTAATCCCTGCAATGCGAGAGGAGGTAAAGAGAAGCTGTGTTTTAGGATATAGCGCACTCTAGTGGAACCATGCACAATATTTTTATTTTATACCTATATTCATTGCCTTGCAAAAATATTTATCCGCCGCAAACTTCTTCACATTTGTTACAAAAACAAACTTTTGTGTGTTTTTTGTTTAATTTTCTGTTACAGAAAACACAAAACTGATGGAGACGCAGTGTGAAAGGTTGTGGGGTTAGGTATGCATTTGCATTTTGAGTAAATGCAAATGCATGCCGCACTTTTCAAAGTTATATTTATGTGAAAAGGACTGAATATCATTTATTTAAACGTCACAGTTATGCAATAATTTGAGTGTTTTATTACTTAAAATCAACAAAATACACCAAACCAATCAAAATAAGGCTTACGAGAGAAATAGTTTGCATGTTTCATTAAGAAAATACTTTAAAAGGTCAATTAACCCTCAACAACAAATAGCAGATTTTGATTTCACTAGGAAAAAGAGATATATGTATATATAATGGTAAAAGAGATAATATTTCTGAGACTGTAGCCAATAGATTAAGTTTAAACCACAGTGCACCTAAAAAGCCTGCTGAGACAGTGTGATTGATTAAAACAGAGGTAATCAATCAATACTTTTCACTGATCTTGTAAAAACAAACTAAGAGATATTTATACTGTGATTGTAAGTTTATATCAACTAAATATTAGATAATTCATGTTAGTAAGGGCATGTTCAGATCTATTTAAAGCTAAATTTTATAAATAAAATGATTACTTAGCTTGGATGTAAATGTTATGTAGAACAGGGATGGTCAAAGTGCGGCCCAGGGGCCGTTTGTAGCCTTCAACTGATTTTTTGCGGCCCATCAACTGCAATTGAAGAATGATACAGAGTGCTGTTTTTTTTATAACCAAACTTTTATAAGAAATAGAACCATGACTAAAAAGGCGACTTTGCTGCATCCGAATCAACTTAAATTTATTAAACTTGGGTAAATACAGCAAATATTTTGACAGAAAGTGATGCAAATCCTGTATAAATTTGTTCAGTTGAGCCAATAAATAAATAAATAAATACATTTGAAAACTAGATGTATTTATTTTAATGCAGCAAACGAGCAAAAGTCCGTTTTAAATTTTTTAAACTTCATTTGCTTGATTTTACTTTTTTTTCCCCCCTCCATTCACTCGATGATTTTGGCCAATGTTACAAAACGTTTGGACATCTTTGCTGTAGAAGTGGGACTCAAACCTATTTCTACCACATTAATGTAATTTAAATATGTTTTTGTATAATTATAGAAATAAATAATGAGTAGCCATGTTAAATATTCTGTTTTTCTCCATAAAATTGCGCATTGGTTATTCCTCTTTGTTGTGTAGATCCACAAGTGATGCAGCATTTCTAACTGGGTCACCTCAATCCATTCCTCACGTCTCTCCCACCCCACTGACTCTTCAAGTCATCGCTCTTCCTCGCTCCTCCGGCACGGCTCATGTGCTGCATCCGTATTAACTCAATTATCTCTGTTAGCTTTTCACACAATAGCGTTGTTTTCTTTTCTTAAATTGCGTTAATTTCTTTAAAATAGATGAGGAAATAGTGATGTGTTGTTCAGTAGTTCAGTTAGCTTAGTTAGGAGCTAGCTTGTGACGTCAGCGCCAATGTATTTCTGAGCTGATGTTGTGATTGGCTGATGTATTCATGTAGAGGAGATATAGGACTCAGTGGCGTCCAATAAAAGGCTGTTGCTATGGAGACACACAGATGACCCACGTGTTTTATTATATTGTCACTTTACGTGCACATAAACCACTAACGTTCAGGTAAATCCTATAGGATTTATTTTCTCTTAAAGAAGACCAAATTATTTTTTTCTCATTTTGTCTCCTATCACACAACGGTATGTGATTTATGGCATTATGTCAGACATTTAAAATAGACCCAGGAAGAGTAGCATTATTTCAACATAGTTTTACTCAAGTAAAAGTAAATAGTGCCCCTCCTTTTATTACTCCAGTAAGAGTAAAAAGTATTTGGTAAAAAGTCTACTCAAGTACTGAGTAACTGATCACATTATCAATAGTTTAATATCTAGATGGAATAAAATATAAAGTTTAGTGGAAATTTTGGTATTTTAATGTTGAAAATGACAATAATTTATATAGTTAACAAAAATAACAAAATCAAGCAAAATATATTTTTTTCCAAATCAGCTCCTTTCAATAAAAAATTTGTGAAACTTTATCAAAATCTGCAGGTGTGTTTCTGTGTCTGGTGAATTTTTGGTTAAAACATGTTTGTTTTCCAGTCAGTGCGTAGAAAATTCAGACATTTTACTCAAATAACAGAAATATTTCATATTAAAATTACTCAAGTAAAAGTAAAAAGCACAATGTTGTAAAAATACTCCAAAATTAAATTTTTCAAAAAGGTTATTCAAGCCATGTTTTCTCCATGTTTAGTAATGGAGAAAAGAGGCCAATCACAGCATATCTTACTGATGCCGATAAAGTTAACTAATTTCCCTAAAACTTTAACTAAAATAGCTGCAAAGCTGCAAGTTTTAGATGAACTAGCTGAAAGTTTATTGCCTCAATCTTCTTATTTCTTTCTTTGAGACTTTCCTCCTGTCATATTTCCGTATACAAATCTGATTTATGGGTTGTAGGAACAATAGCTCTGCCCATCAATCAGCTGAGGGGAAAATTAGACATCTAATTATTTTTCACTGACACATAAAGAAGTCTGTTATTAAATGTCTGTAAGGCACATTCCTGTGTAAAATGAAAACAGTCATGATTACCAAACTTTACAAAGAATGACAGAAAATAATTCACAATTTCTGGCATATATTCTTACTTTTAACTTTTCTTACACTAAAAACATAATTTGATATGTTAAATAATTTAAACATGACTCTCGCTTCTGAAGTGTGCATGGATAGTAAAAAAACAAACCATTAAATATTAGCAATTAACTTCACATGCAGTATTAAAAACAATTTTGAGATAGACAATTACAATTCAACATTGGTGTCACTTACGATGTACCACAGGGCTCAGTTTTAGGCCCCGAGTTATTTAAATTGTTCATCATCAGTGAATCGTATAAGGTTTCAAGAACATTTTTAAAATGTGTCATGAGCACATGGTGAGCAGAAATTAGTAAACGTATATTATTATGGTTTGAATTAAATAAATTATCTATAAAAGTAAATAAAACAATATTATGTCTTCTTGAAACTTTTAAAATAAACCTGGAAATAACAATAACTGGTATGGAAAGAGTGTATAAATAAAAGTTTTGGGTGTGAATTTCAATCAAACTTGTTGGAAAACTCACATAAGTATTGGAAAACTGGGAAATATAGGAAACCTTTTGGGTGAACAATCATGTTATATAATGTGCTGAATGTAGGGTTAATCAATAAAACAATAATCTATTCATTATGTACACAAAAAAATAACGATAAGGGTTGTAAATGTTGAACATGGTGACAGAAGTTTGTCCTTGAAATTACAAGCATTAAGTTTAAAAGGCTGTTCTAATGGTGTACATAAAAAATAATAAGAAAAATAATAATATTCAAAAACCTTTCCAAAAAAGACAGTATAAGATTAATTAAATGTGGGACATCATATTGTTCAACACAAAATTCCCAAAAGATACATACTTTTCATGTTTTTCATGTTTTTTTTTTTTTTTTGCCAACTGCTTTTTGTCTCGTTTCTAGTAAAAATATCTTGGATCTTAAAATATGAAAAACAAATTTACAAGTATCTTTTCAGCAAGATGTAGGAGATTTATTTAAGAAAATAATTCCTTAATATTGATGAAAAGGTTATAGTTCCACTGGCAGATGATTTCACTTCTAACAAGACATTTTCCAATGTTATAAATTAAATAATGTGTCAGTGGCACAAGAACTTTCTCATGAATGGAGCTAAATTGACTTAAAGGTTACTTCTAAGTTAGTTATGTCTTATTTGAAGTGAACAAAAATATGAACCAATAAATTAATCAATCATTTGCTCTAGAAACTAGACCAAAATACTTAGATTTTGTGTTTTTGCAGTGTATGTGTTATGCTTGTATTTCTTCGTAATATTTCCCTCTACTATTTTGAAATTTCTGAAATGAATAAAAAGTCATTCCAGTTCATCGGGACCTCATCGGAGGTAAAATGAGAAGAGGCGGCGGTCAGCTCCTCCTTCCCAGAGAGGAACCACTTCCACGCTTCCAGGCCCCGCCCCTGTGGGTTTGACTGACGGCTCTGATCTGGAGACAGCGGGGTGGCCAGTCACGCTCTCGCCATGCAAATGAGCTGCTTCTCGAGCCGGGCGGGTGCCCATGTGGACCAGCACCATGCCTTGTTGTTCTGAGCGCTGATTGGCTGGTTGGCGCCTGATCCGTCTGCATGCGCTGCGGGCCAACGGATGGCGCTAAACCGCGGAGCACCGATGACGTCAACAGACTATTTCTAAAAAGAGTCCCACGGAAATATGACGTTACACGGCGAGTTGAAGTGTTTCCGGAGACTTTATTAATGATATTTTAATTGTGTGAGAAATGTTGAAACCAGTGGTAAGCTTAAATTTTATGAAAAGAGGCAGCGAAGTGGAGGAACGCGCGAGGCGGTCGCCGGGTTTTGCTAACGGCCGTAGTAACAGGGCGGGGCAGGAATCCGGGAGGGGCGGGCCTTACCGAGAACACGACTCGCCTTGTTGTGTGTATTCCCGTGCTCGCTTCGCCATCTTGTTGCAACCTTTTTTTTTTTTTTTTTTTTTTTTTTCTTTACGTATTTCGGGATCTACTTTCTGTTTGGCTCGATTAAAAAATACTGGCCGCCTGCTTTCTGGAGAACCGCACAAGGGGGGTTCACACGGGAGTGAAGCCGCGCACGTCGCGCTTAATACCGGGGCACTACTTTCCATTCCCCCCCTCTTTCCGTCCGGGACCACCGGGTCCCCCCCTGCCGTCAGGGTTTACGCGAAATGAGTATCGACACACTTTTGGAGGCGGCCAGGTACCTGGAATGGCAAGCCCAGCAGCAACAACAAACAAGACGTGGTGAGTTAATCTGCAGACTGATGCATGAAGGGAGCGCAGAAAGCAGAGCGGAGTGACATTTCAAACAGCGTTTTTTGGGAGAACTGGGGTTGTAGTATTTAACCTGCCTGTCTGTGGTGATGACGGGACGCATTTCAAGGCTTTCAGCGCCACTTAGAAAGCAAACTGTCACTGATCTGGCTTGTTGGGTCATGCATAGATCGTTTAATCTAAAGGCGGAAATGGCCAAAGTTGTTTTTCTGAACTACTTCTTTGCGCGCCTGTAGTGTGTGTGTGTGTGTGTGACGGTGTTTCATCACCCTTGTGACTCACCGTACGCGCGCGCCTGTGTGTAATGGAGGCACAGCAGAGGATTTCCTTTTCTCCAGAGTTCATTTAAATAAAGTATTAATCTGTTGCAGAGACCCAACATAAGCATACCCCTTTGTATGTGGTGGTAGCATTTTTTAAGTTTTAAAATATTATAAAAAATGCTAATAAAATAAGCAGTTATGTCATAATTGCCGCACCGTTTTTGTTATTTGTGAAAGAGTTAATTTAAGTGGATGTATTTTTGCTCAGTGGGCACCGGCAGGGCGGTGGCGAGCCGAGGCTGCTCTTTACATAATACCCTGACATTGCTCAGCTATCTTATGACACACACACACGCGCGAGCACTGGGGCGGGCCCTCACGCTCCCAGCTTGTCTAATTTTAATTTCTGAGGGGAAATAAAAAAAACTAGTAATCATTAACATTTATCACCTAATGTGTTTGCGATGGAAACTGATAGGGTGGACGCAACGATTTGTGATAAGGTCAAAGGAGAATAAGGAAGTGGGGTTGATTTATTTTTTGTGTGCGCTGATCCCACTGATGACGTGTCAGACACCCCCACTCCCTATCCTCCTCCCGTTGCTGCATACTTACTTACCCTACCGCGTGCTTGGATCCACCCACACCGACCACGTGCACGCCACCCCTCCCCCCTTCCACCCCACAGAAACACAAATATGCGCATGCACACACACACATCCACGCGCCTTTCTCGTCCCCGCCCTTCCCATTCAGACAGTGGCGGGTCAGAGGGACTGAAAGTGGGAGAGTAAGTAAGTGGGGCAACTCCCTACTTACCCCTGGTTCAGTCAGTTCGGAAGATTTTGTGAGATATAAACCGGGGGTGTTCAAAGTGCGGCCGGGGGCCATTTGTGGCCCTTGAGCTGATTTTGTGTGGCCCACCAACTGCAACTCAAGAATGACACGGATATGACACATCCAGCACAAGGTCTTGATGCAGATGTGATAACCAGCATAATTTTCTTACAACAACCCGATTTAATAATTTTTTAAAATAACGAAGCATTTTTAATAAATAGAACCACATATAATTACTAAAAGGCGACTTTGTTGCATCCAAATCAACTTTAATCTCATTTATTAAACTTGGGTAAATATAGTAAACATTTTTGCCTAAAAGTGACGCAGCTAGAAGCATTTCTTTTAATACAGAAAATTTTCAAAATCCTGTTTACATTTCTTAATCTAAAACAAGAAGCATCCTTTTACTACAAAAATGACTACTTCCTTTGCTTGTTTTTATGTTTTGTTTTGTTGTTTTTCACTTTCTTGGTCTGCGAGTACTTTTGACTAGAGGTGTGCCGATCAATTGGTCACCGATCATAATCGGGCCGATTTTCGTGAAAAAGTGCATGATCGGTGATCGGCGATCATTGGCTCTTGTTGCCGATACCGATCATCTCATTTCCAACCTGCCTGTGCAGCTGGTCTCCTCTTTCCTTCACTCTGCACAAACGCGGAGCAACAAATCCTAAGCGATGTGGAACTATATCGCACTGAGTGAATGGGGAAGTTTGCGTGTTGCAGGGGATAATTGAAGCATGTCAAAATGCATCAACACAACGAAGCTAATACGACATAAAAACAATGCCATACTTGACGGAGTTTGGCTACATCGAGGCTCACTGCAGTAAAAAAGACATACGGAGGATCAGATAGCAGGTAAAGCAGCGCACAGCTACAAACACTCACCCGGATTAGCATGACGGTCAGAAAGCTAAACAAATAACCTGGAAAATGATTTAAGTCATCGAGCTGCGATGTAAGACGCTGGTTCTGCTCTCCTGTTGAACCGCTGCTACGCTACAGGTAGTAATATTTGACAGACGGAGCTTCGCTTCTGCTCCACCTGGTAGTGACTCTCACACCGAAGCTCTGCTTAAAGCTGCAGCATCTAACTTAAAAAAATACATTTTACATACGTATTAAAACTTTCGCTGTCCTAACATGAGACAGATAATCTCTAAAAAGATAATCGATCTCCTCCCTGTTCTGCATAATTACTCCGCTCAGTCAGAAACAGCCAATCAGAGCTAGCAGTAACCAGCTAGCCACCATGCTATCAGGAAGTTTTCATTCAGTAACTCTGGATTGTTTATTGTAATGGACCCTGTTTTTGCCTTTGAATGCTAAGTTTTATACTTGATTTTTTTCGGCAATGTTGAGAGGTTTTATTTAGGCTCTTTGCATTATTTAGCCTCTTCAGAGCCTGCATATGTTATCAGTCTGTTAAAGATAGTATTATCAATACCAGTACAATTTGCACAATGCCTGTTTTGTTTAGTTTTCTTCTTGAAAAAAGTTATTAAAAACAAGTCTTTGTCTAAATTAAGGTGAATTCATGGTTCCTTTTTCCACATAATGTAACCGGTAGGGTTTATGATAAAAAAAAAATAATAATAATTATGTGATCGGTATCGGTGATCCGCCCTCATGGGTGATCGGTATCGATATCGGGAGGAAAAAACCTGATCGGCACATCTCTACTTTTGACATGTGACAAAGTTTGCACATCCCTGATATGAACAATAAAGGGATGAAATTTGTGTTTTCTCATCAGGACTCGTACGAGGGATTTTAAAATGTTAATGTTGGAAAAGTTTAATTGGCATTTAAGGTGAGAAACAGGGATGTGATGTAGACTCAATACTTTATTGTCATCTTTTCTGGATTGGCTTTTTGGTCAAAAAGTAAAATCTACCAATGTCAAAAAATTATTTAGTATTATTTATTTAGTTAGTAGTGCAAAAGTTTTTCAGTCAATTAGCATATTATGCAAAAATCTTTTAGAAATGTAGCTGTGTTGCATATCACATGACCACAACTTTCTTCTATCATATTCTTCCAAGTCATCAAGGTCCAAACTTGGGTAAAATCATCCACAAACATGCAGTTTATGAAATCCACCCAGTCATAAACTGGACTTGCAATATTTTAGTGGAACAAAGTAACTGTTTAAAGACTGATAAATATTTTTCCAGTTTTAATAAATAAAATGCAGACATAGACATACCTCAGTCTTCTTTTCAGTGAACGTTTGTGGATATTTATGTTCTTATTTACTATGAAATCAAAAATAGATCAAAAATAATTTTAAAAGATAAATACTTTGTGTTGTACCAGCCACTTTCTACTTAACTCATCAGTTTTCAAAGAAGGTATATTTATATACATGTTTTGATACGTAACGTCCTATAGCAGACAGCTTGATTTCACTGCAAAAATATACTACAGAAGGTACAAACTGCTAAGAATGTATTATGAAAAACTGGTATTTTTCAAGTAGTTGTTACTTAATGTACAGAAGAAAGAGTGCAGAGAGGAGAAGCTTTTTTCTGCATATCATCATGACGACAGTATCCAGCTGCGCAGGTCCTCTTAGAGGTGAATGTTCTTCTAGGTGAGAGGAAATTGCGCCATCAGAGGGTTTGCAGAGTCATGCAGAACAGAAACGAAAGTCTTGCCTAATGTGAACAGGGTTTCCCCCAGAAAACTTGCTAAGCCTGGTGGTGGGGGTGTCGAGGCGGTCCACCAGCGGTCTACTGTATTTTTGTATTAAAAGATGTTAAGTTGACAGAAAATATTAAAGTATTACTGTGTAATTATATGTTACAGGAAAACATCTCCAGTGAAATGCTATTTAAACCTGCAACTAGTCTAAAAACAACAAATTTGCACTTCTGTTTAATCCAAATTAAGTCAGCAGCTCCGTCGGGCCCCCAAGAGCTTCAGGGGCCCCATAAATGCTAATATTTTAAAACAGACCACAGATACATAAATGTAACACTTGTTTATTGAGATTATCAATGCTGTTAAACTTGATTCAATTTCAACATACATAAATTAAAAGATTTTAAATTGTTTACCATTTAAATGCAAGATTTTAAGGAGCTGGCAAGTTTACTTTGTAAAACCTCAAAGAACAATATTCATAGTTAGATTGTTTTGTTACCATAGCAACAATCTGATGCTGTGAGTTTAATCTTTGAATTTACAAATACAAATTAGTAAACTGCGATTACAACTTATTGCTTTTTAGGCTGGTCAATTAAACTACTCCCTTCTCCCATATTTCACTAACTCTAACACAGAAGCTGTTAGAGGTGCTGATGATTTTAGCAGCTACAGGGGCCCCTAATTCAAAGTCTGCACAAGGCCTTATGCAGCCTTGGACCGGCCCTGCACAATGAGTAAATCCGTTGCACTGCACAGAGATGCGCAACAAACGGGAGATTTGGCTTTAGTAGTTGTTCCATTTCGTGTCTGTTGAGTTTTTAATCGTCACAGAAACTATTCTGGTTGGTCGAGTTTATGGGACTCGTGTCTGACGAGTTTCTCAGATCTCCGTGCGGCCGCGCGCATTAACTCTAGGTAGACAACGCATTTGATATGGTTTGATGCATCGTGTAGCCGGAAAAATAATACTTAAAATAATATAAAATCAGCGTGATGCGTGACTCCGAGGAGAGCGATGAAGTTAGCTGGTCGTTATCCACAGACGGTCCGGCCAACCGGGACCGCAGACAAAAACTTTACAGGGAAGACAGACACAGAGCCACACGCTGGGCAGCGTGTTGAGATGTAAGCGCCGCATATAATTGTTTGTTCACAAAGATAAATCATTCTCACCGCTCCACAACGCGGACCTTTGTTATTCCTGCGGTTCACATAGAGCTGCGCAACCAGAGCTAACGCGGCGGGTTTTAAACTCTTACCTAGAGTTCTCCAAAGGATCGTAATTCCTCACAGTAAATATCTTCACAGTTTATGTAAATATCCATTCAGGTCAGCCTGAGTCCAGTTTGAGTGAAAGGAGGCGGCAGTGCGTGATCCCGCTGAGGTAAAGCAGCGGCAGCAGGTGAAGCGCAGAGGCGCCAGCGGTGTGATTGGTCCGCGCTGTCGGGTTTAAATGCATAAACTATAAACCTGTCCATTATAAACCTATCCTTAAGGATAAATCTGCTCTGCTAGTGAAATGCTAAGAGCAACAGAGACGCCTGCAGCCTGGCTTTAAAAAAAAAATAAAGCGATTTATTTATTTATTTATTTTTTATTTTCCTTGAAACGTGAACAAGCAATGCTTAGCCTGGCGACGAGGCTAGTAAAGCATGGCGGGCCGCCAGGCTTATAATACAGTGGGGGAAATCCTGTGTGAAGCTGGGCCTCTTGACAACTGGTATTGTCTGTTGTGTTGGAAGTGCTTGGCTGCTGTATTAGCAGCATGCAGGTTGAGGAATCCCTGGGATCTTCTGTTTTTGATGTAGCTGTTTCCATGGTAATGCAGGGTTTTCCACATTACTTTGAGCCTGGCGCTGCAGTGTGTACCAACTACTCACTCGCATCGTTATGTGTGTGTTGCAGGTATTTTTTATCACTTTTTTAATTTAATGCTTTTATCTTCGACTGGTGATTTATTTTTAGACCGTCCCAGTGCAAATGCTGGTGTCTCACAACTGTCCTCTGCTGTTGTTGGTCAGCTGTCCTGAGGTAGCCTGGGGCTGGAGGCATGCTCAGCACTGGACCAGTCCAATCACAGGGCAGAGCTTCTCACACAGCTTCTCTTGTTTCCACGCCGTTTCCCACATGATGGGAAATGGTGTTTGTTTGCATAAGGTGTTGTGAAGCTGACTTTAGGTATGTTGCGATAAATCAATTAATCGCATGATAAATTAAAACAAGTTCAATAATTTCCATTTGGGTGATTTATCGTTTTTCTCTTTTCTCTCTCTTTTTCTACCAAAACTGGATGACAAAAGTCTTCAGTCTGGTGCTTTTGTCTCACCTAGCTGTTTTTTGAAGGGCAGTTTTGTTTGTAGAGACTTCATAATTCATTTTATGTGTTGTTGCTGTTTTTTTGTTTATTTATTTTGGATATTTAAAATGTGTTCCAGTTGCATGTTAAATGTTAATCAAAATTTCCAGGCCAAATCGATGGTGGGCAACATGGATTTAGAATTTTATCACAATATTTTGTGGTACTATTGTGATAATAATAAACTATTTATTACGTCTTTTAGTTAACTGTGGCTGCATAAACACTGATGCTGCTCTTGAAATAATTCACAGGCTTCTTCAGGGCACCAGTTACTAAAATAAATATGATTTATATCACTAAGCTGCACACAGCAGCTGTATTTAACCATATTTTCCAAATTTACTGATATTTCTTGATGCTCTTATGGAACAAATAGGGGAGAAAATGGTAAAATAACATTCCCGATAACACCGTCAGGTTATTATTTTTTTAAATTATTAATCGGAATTTATTTAGACAATGATAAATCAAAATTTTTATCATAAGAAACTTTTCATAATAAATAATAAACAATATGATAAATACCCACACCTAGCTCCATCCGTCTTCCCATTAACTCCAACTTGCTTTCTTGTCTATGCTAAAGAAAATAGCATGATGCTGCCACCACCATGTTTCAGAAGATGTTCAAAGTGATGTGCGTGGTCTCTTAGTCGCTTCTCTTTTGAATACTCTTCTATTCTGTCAGATATTAACATAAACTCAGGGATTCAAAGAATTAATCGACTTGCAATTATTTGTTGTTAAATGATTTATTAGATTTAAATTAGCTCCAATCAATTAACTAATAATGTCTGATAATAATGTCTTTCACTGTTGTAGTTTTGCCGACATCCTGAGTAGGATGTGACCGTTCATTCTTAAGTGAGGCAGTTGATACAAAAATAAAGATGGCAGGGCCATACCAGAGCAGGAAAGAGAAACGATCCAAAGGAAGTCCGGTGTGCAAAATACATTTTATGCAATTCTGTTTCGAAACATAAACACTCGACAAGCTCCTTAAGTTTTACCTTAATAAGAAGCATCAACTTCTCAGCCAATATTTACTGATTTGTTACAAAGGCGATGATGTGACAGAAAAGTGGAGGGCATAACTTATAAAAATTGTAACATGATGGAAAAAGACATGATGCCAATAAGCACGGTTGATTTCTAGAACTGTCTACATTTAATAATGTCAGAAGACCACCATTTCTTAATTTATTCAGTATTTAATACAGTTGACAAAAAAAGTTAAAATATAATGATGTGCTTGTCTTTTTAAATTCAATAAATGAAAAATTGATCTCTGTATGAAAGACAAAAGTTTTTAATGAATCATTATCGATTAGAGATGTGCCGATCAGGTTTTTTCCTCCCGATACCGATACCGATCACCCATGAGGGCCGATCACCGATACCGATCACCGATACCGATCACATAATTATTTATTTTTTTTTTTTATCATAAACACTACCGGTTACATTATGTGGAAAAAGGAACCATGAATTCACCTTAATTTAGACAAAAACTTGTTTTTAATAACTTTTTTCAAGAAGAAAACTAAACAAAACAGGCATTGTGCAAATTGTACTGTTATTGGTAATACTACCTTTAACAGACTGATAAAATATGAAGGCTCTGAAGAGGGTAAGTAATGCAAAGAGCCAAAATAAAACCTCTCAACATTGCCAAAAAAATTCAAGTATAAAACTTAACATTCAAAGGCAAAAACAGGTTCCATTACAATAAACAATCCAGAGTTACTGAATGAAAACTTCCTGTTAGCATGGCGGCTAGCTGATTACTGCTAGCTCTGATTGGCTGTTTCTGACTGAGCGGAGTAATTATGCAGATCAGGGAGGAGATCGATTATTTTTTTAGAGATTATCTGTCTCATGTTAGGACAGCGAAAGTTTTAATATGTATGTAAAATTTATTTTTCTAAGTTAGATGCTGCAGCTTTAAACAGGTTCGGTGTGAGAGTCACTACCAGGTGGAGCAGAAGCGAAGCTCCGTCTGTCAAATATTACTACCTGTAGCTTAGCTGCGGTTCAACAGCGAGAGCAGAACCAGCGTCTTACATCGCAGCTCGAAGACTTAAATAATTTTGCGGGTTATTTGTTTAGCTTTCTGACCGTCATGCTGATCCGGGTGAGTGTTTGTAGCTGTGCGCTGCTTTACCTGCTATCTGATCCTCCGTATGTCTTTTTTACTGCAGTGAGCCTCGATGTAGCCAAACTCCGTCAAGTATGGCATTGTTTTTATGCCATATTAGATTTGTTGTGTTGATGCATTTTGACCTGCTTCAATTTTCCGCTGCAACACGCAAACTTCCCCATTCACTCAGTGCGTTATAGTTCCACATCGCTTAGGATTTGTTGCTGCGCGTTTGCGCAGAGTGAAGGAAAGAGGAGACCAGCTGCACAGGCAGGTTGGAAATGAGATGCAGGTGATCGGTATCGGCAACAAGAGCCAATGATCGCCGATCACCGATCATGCACTTTTTCACGAAAATCGGCCCGATTATGATCGGTGACCGATCGATCGGCACACCTCTATTATCGATAAGAGCAGTCAGCTCTAGATTAACCCAGTAATCAATAACTTGCTTCCTATTATGAATCACTTTAATTTATGTGAATTTCAACGTGCTGTGTTTCTGACCGAATATTATCCGTCGCTTTTCTGCAGAGGATGGGCCGTTTCAGGAGAAGGAAGCCATCAAGACGGAGGCTGAGTCTAAACATGTGGAGCTTGTCACCTCACCTCTGCCTGTCAGAGCCAACCACACTGCTTGGGCCGATGAAGCTCTTCGCAAGCAGCCGCATCATCCTCCCGCCCCTCCGCCGCCTTCTCTCCCACCTTCACAAGTTCCCATCGCCGTCATCCCGATGGTCCCGGTTGTCAATGCGACACCCTCTGTCCCCCCCCTTCCTCTCACTACGCCGATCGCTGCAGCTGCCACTTCGCTCAGCAGCCCCCTGCCTCCCAAAAAAGAGGGCACTTCCTCTACGGCGCCGCCGCAGCAGCAGCAGTCAGTGTCTCATCACCTGTTGTGCCCCTCCCAGATCAAAATGGAACCTGCTCAGCAGCTGATAGACGTAAAGCCCGGCCTAGAGCAGCCTCAGATGCAGATTCAGTACCCGGCTTCTATTAGTACCAATGGCTCTGGCTCCCATCATGCACTGGTTCCCCATCAAGCTTCACCTACACCTCAGTCACGCCCCAACGGCGTGACGATAGAGGACCTGAGGGGCATGGAGGGCAAGAGGAGACCTGGAGGGTTAGTTCATGTGTTTGAATGGTGCATTTAATTTAAGTTTGAGGATCTGTTCATGTTTACATGGTATTTTATTTTCCAGAGCGGGAACCAGAGAGGTGCACAATAAGCTGGAAAAGAACAGGTTAGTCTTTATGTTGACATGTTTATTGTTGCAGCTGATGAAAAAGTATCGAGAATTAAACGTAATAACAACATCCAGACATTTATTATACAGTCACTTACACTGTTTCTACTATTTTTAAATAACATTTCCACTGTGTTTTTCTGCACTGATATGCTGTATTTTAACTCATTTGTTTTGTTCAGTGTTCAGCAGACATGCACATTATGTACATTTTTGAAAAAGTGATCCAATTCAGTTGCCCAACATTTGGATCACGAGTCTGATATCTTTATTTTTAATAACTACACAATCTTGTACAGTATGTGATGACTATTATTGTTTTTTTTTTATATAGTGTTGTTAACACTTTAAGAACATTTATGTGAACATTTACATCTTCTGCTGCTGTCACACCTGAACTGACACTGTGCAGGACAATAAAACCTACTTGTAGAGTTTATTCAGTGAAATTGTTTTGGCATTTTTTCAGTTTGTAAATGCTGTAACGGTGAAACAAAATTTTATTTTGTTTTTTTCTTAAACGTCTGCAGGAGAGCACACCTAAAGGAGTGTTTTGAGACGCTAAAGAAAAACGTTCCTAATGTTGATGAGAAGAAAACCTCTAACCTCAGCGTTCTGCGCAGTGCACTCCGTTACATACAGGTCAGTAGGTCAGATATTTTGGAAAAAGTCTCATCATCTTCTTGTTTCTGCTGTTTTTCTCTCTTCTGTCGGCCAAAGCCCCTTTGATTTCTCTCAGGGTGAAAATTGGCAGTGAATTCAAAAGAAATTTTTTTTGAATGAACTCATAAGTTTCCCATCATCATGACTGGTTGGCTTGGCAATTTATCTGAACTGACATCAACGTGAGAATATAAGATAAAGTTTTAGCTAAAAAAGTAAAAAGCAATCATAGTTGCTCAGAACTTGATTTAGTTGTGCAGAGAACTAATGCTGGATGTGATTAAGTGACGTTTTCTCTGGGTTGACTACTTTGCGGCCTGGGGCTACAGTAAATGCAGTGTCGCCTTTTTCTGCAGCGAATCCTCTGACATTTGAAGTTCAATGTGCTGCGCAATGGAAAGTTAGTGAGCGGAGCTAAAATAGGCCAAGAGATGGGGGAATTTGTTCATAACACGGCTGGCAGCAAGATCACGGGGAACAGGAACCCCCCTGGGAGCGGAGCCGGGTGGATTAGAGACCCTGTTTGGGAGGGTGAAAATCTGAATAAAAGTTTAACTCTTTAACCAACAAATAGCCTTCAACAAACACTGAAACACTTGTATAGATTTGATTTGCAGTTTTGTTCTGTAATGCATTTATTTAGTTTGATTTAGATGTAAATCAGCATTTTGTTTTTCTTGCTATAGATCAACACTGGTGAGCTGATATTAGCTGGTTAACTAGTCAGGCTGTCTGCTCCAGTAGCCAGGCTGCAGGCAGCTTCTTTACATTTTGAAACGTTAACTTTTTAAACCTTCAGCGAACTGTGACACTGGTGTTACGCCTCTGTTTGACCTTAGCTGTAAAGTTACCCTTTATTTTTCCTGTGAGCTGTTTTGCTGTCACCTTGTTTTTTCTTTTTTACATCTTTTTGTTTCAACACTGGGGTGACTCTGTCACCATTTCGTAAATTACTTCTGTTTAATCCTATTCAGGACTTTAAAACATTCATACTCCTGTTCATTTTCACTCCATGCAGTTTTCCCTGAAAATGAATGAGCTCATTTTGATGCTGTTAGGTGTTCAACAGCTACTTAATCATAAAATCACACCCTCCCAGATATTTTTTCTTCCTGTTTTGGCAGCGGCGCTCATGTAAACCTGTAAATGCGGTCTGTCTTTCTGTTTCTGAGCCATGTGAGATCTGAGCACATGGCGACAGCAAACCCGGTGACATCACCGTCACTCACCTCCTCTGATCCGCTGTGCTCTTTGAGACTGCAGAGAGAGAGGGAGGGAGGGAGGCGATGACAGGTGTTAACGATGTAGCTGTGTTTCCATGGTGATAACAGGGGGATAGGTAGAGATGCACTATAGCGATGTCAGCTTTTTCCTCTTCATCTCTGCAGACTTGTATCAAAATTATTGGGTACCAAAAGGGCTTCTGTTTTTTTTTTTTTTTTTCTTCCTTTCAGAAATACCTGTTGGATTTGTAATTAAGCCTGCAAGAGCAGACATTTTTACTCCAGAGACGCAGGAATCTTTTAAAAGGAAAGAATAAAAGAGCAGAGGGGGACGAGGGGGGAAGGGCATAGTGAGGGACCGATCCAAAGCGCCCAGCTGGCCAACGTCCAGCCACATCTTTCCTTGTATGCAGCCTTGTACTTTACCCTTCTTTCTTTTACAAACTGCTTCTCTAGCAGCCTGATCCCACGTAGGAGGTTGCCACGGAAACAGCTATGGGTGGCAGCAGTTTCCTTGGTGATTTACCACAGGACGAATGGTGACCGGGTTTGCATGGATGAACAAAAGTACTCCAGAACTTGTAGTAGTTGGTAGTGGACTCATTCAGAGTTGTCCTGTGTCTTTGCTGCAGTTTTCATTACTGTTGAACTTTTTCACATTTTGTTGTGTTATAAACCAGAAACCTGAGTATATTTTACTAGGATTTTATCTTTAGACTAATACAAAGTAGATGAATATGAATGGGGTACAAAAAAAACCAATACAATATAAAAAACCTTTCAGCAAAAAGTCATTGTAACACATGAACAATTTTCTTTCTGCTAAAGAATAACATTCCCACAGCACAATGCTGCCATCACCATGACAAAATGCAATTATTTTAGTAATCGATTCATTAACAAATTATTCTGGCAATTAATCAGATAAAAAATGTGGCACATTTTGCGGCAGATTTTTCAGCAACTGGCCTTTAATGAGTCTGTATACTCCGATTAACAATTAATCAATTATTAAATTAGTTAACAATCGATTCATCACAATTAATTTGGTTAATTTTTTAAATCTCAACTTCTGAATTACTCTTTAGTAGATTTCGTTTTTGTGATTCATTTATTTATTCCCAACGAGTTTAAAAGAAACAAGAGAACAAGAAACTGGTGGGACAGAGAAAAACGTGAATGCATAATCAGGAACAAAATTACTTGTTTACTTATTTATGTACTTTCTAAGCTGTTGGATTTTATTTAGCTTTAGTTATAACCTAAAAAAATGTATAAATGTTTCAGTGATATGAATACATTTGTGTGGAAATCATGTGGAGAAAGTTGCTTTTTATAAAAGCCACCAGTTTTATTTAAGCTTCATTAAAAACAACATTTTGCTGCAAAGCTCAGTTTTATTTTTGTGTTTGTTTTACTCACCGTCATTAAATCTCCCTGTGAGTTTTTGTGTTGAACCGTAAGCTGCTGAGGGGTCGGAGTCGCTCCGGCCTGGATCTGGTAGCTGGAGAGTGAATGGAGCAGAGAGGAATGTGGCTCACGTGAGGCGCCGTTACGAGGCCCACAGACAGAAATACGGCTTTCCTTCCTGAACTGCCAGAGCATCACATTGGGTTTCACCTACTCTGTTGTTTTCAGTTTTCACAAAACGACTCGGATGTGCTGTAATGAAATTAAGTAGACGTAAACAAAAATCCCTTCCTTAACCTTCATCCCTCTCCATCTCTTTTGGTCCCCTCTTGTAATCTATGTTAATGTTCTTAGCCTGTCACGCTATGTGGTGTTTTACGCCAGTTGACACGCAAAGAAACTGGGTCACACAGATGGCGTATTGGGGCTGGAAAAGCTTTTCTTCCCTTTTCCTTCTCAACCAGAAAATAAAAAACTGGAATCGCCACACTTCCCCCCTTCAGCCAATCAGAATTGGGACAGAAGCCTTTTAAATGGCAGGGTATTAAGCAAAATGATTTTATCCAAGATAAGAAAGGGATTTGCATATTTCCCTCTGGAAGTAAAACATTTTCTTAAAAGAAATTCAGAGAACTGACTCTAGATAATTCCTTGAGTTTCATTTTATTTGAAGGCGTGTGCATAACACCTGTCATGAACAGAGGAGTCTTCATGAATGTTTATGACTGCTTCATGAAGTGTCATTTAGTAAATAATGACATTTTTTAATTCAAAGTTGCATTAAAATTACATTAAAAGTGTCAAGTTTGCATTCTTCTGTAAATAATGACAGTTTTAAAGTAAAGTCAATGAAAAGTCCATTAAAAGTGTCAAATTTGCACTAAAAGTGTCATTATTTCATGTATGATACATCATGACAGCAGCCATAAACATTAATGAAGACTCTTTCATGTTCATGACAGGTTTTATGTCAGTCTTATGCTCACCTGGTGAGTAAGTGTCTACGGGACAAAACGTTCTGCCGCTAAGCACAGGTTGGTAGGAGACTCTCATAGTCTTTGCTGCCATGATTACAGAGAATCAAAATTATTTACACCAGCAGTCTCAAACTGCATTCCTCGAGGGCCAGAGTCTAAGATGTGTCCCTTGTCCTGCACGTTTGAATTAAATGGCTAAACTGCATCACTAACATGCAATCAAGCTCTGCAGAGTTCTGCTAATGAGTTAGATCTAAAAGTTACAGGATGACCGGAGTTTGAGACCCAAGCATTAAACATGTCTACATTTATAATGCCGGTATTTTATCTACTTGTGTTTTATTGAGTTTTAACCCTTCCAGACTGAACTTAGAGGCAACGATCCAGCCAGATTTGTAGTACCGCTATTCTGCCACATTTTGCTCTATCTGAAAAGTTCTAATGGTTTCTAAAAGGGGAGATGTTGTGCTTTCCAATGTCAGGTTATTACGGTAATTTCACCCCCACCGTAGCAGGAAGTGAAATTAATCTGATGAGACACTCTTTTAATAGACGGTAAAGTGCGATAATAACTTGCTAGATATTGAAAGTTCCAGTTGTTATGGATAAATGGGAAAATATATTTATTCACAGGACATTTAAATAATTTCGTACAGTTAAATTTAGCAAATATATCCAGGTGAACATTTGAAACTTGGGTCTTATAGGGTTAATTCATAAATTGAAGCAGAAATATTGGATAGAGACCTACTAAGTTCAGCAGAAGGATGTACGTTTGTCGCTCTGCTCTTGACACGGCTGTGATTTTAGCTGGGTAAGTAGCCAGTCTGCCTTGCTGCTTGCAGGTGTAGTCTTAATTATGTTAAATGCAAAATTGTAAAATTTACTCTTTCACGCTTTATTTCATGTTCCTTCATCAAAGTGTCGCTTTGACTCATTCATGCACGTTTGAGGAATCCTTGAATCGCCTGTGTCAACCATTCAGGTTGCCAAAGCTCCTTCAGACTAGCGGCAGCAGGAAGGAAACACCAAGTAGAACTGCGAGTGTGATGAGTTTATTATATGAACTGCTTCTCAATCCAAAGCTCCTAGGAACGGTTGTAAACTACCGTTCCTGGAGAAACGTTGGTATGATGCACCGAAAGTGGAGTGTCAGAAAGAGTAGGAGCTAAAGAGACAGAGACTAGTTACAATTACGAAGCCACATTTTGTTTATCTACAGCAACTGAAGGTAATATAGTTACTTGATTGTGTAATAAAAAGGCACCATGTGTCATAACACCGGCCCTTTAATAAAACTGATGGGTGGAGCTCGTTTAGATTTCACAACATTACCGTCTCTGTTTTTCCAAACACAAATATTTCCAAGCAGCTGAATTTTCCATTTCGTCATTAAAGGAAATATGTAGGAGTTTGCTGTCAGCCAGCTGAAGAGCAGTGCGCAGCAACAAGTGGGGGGAGAGGAGTGCTAGAGAAAACCCTCGTCATCTTGATGTTTTCTCTTTAAAAAGACAGCAGTACAAAAAGAACAACACAATATGTGAAGTGTGTCACCATGACAAGCTGCCATTTACACGACTACGGTGGCTCACAGGGGACATCAGAGGCGTCTTTTAATGATGCAGGTCCTCGTCCTCCCAGTGGAATGATGCTGGTGTGTCTGCTGACTGGGTGCGGCTGCAGAGCTTGTTGCACAAGCAGAGATAAGACTAGACTGTTCTATAATTACCTTTCAAAATATACCTGTGCAACATTTAAAAATCCTGTTGTCTTCATTTAATAAAGAAAATAAGTGTAATTTACTACTACTTTACATTAACTGTGTTAGCAAGGAATATTTAGTTTTATTAGGATGTCAATAATCATACTGAAGTTCATAATGGACCTAATTAGTTGGTGATAATGTTTTTCTTGTTTTAATTCAACTTCTTGTTTGATATTTAACTTCAGACTTTTTTCTGCACTGATGAGTTTTTTTTAAATGAATATTAAACATGGAAATATAATCTAATTTGTAATTTTGTACCAATTATACCATAAAGTAAACTTATCTTGAACAATTTCAGTGTTTTTGCAGAATCTGTTTTCTGTTCCTACTTTTTCTTTTTCATTTTGGAATGAAAATCATCGTGTGTTTTATCTTAAATTTGATGGAAGCTGTTTGTTTCACCCTGTTGGTGATTTTCTCCCCTTGAAGACTCTGAAGCGTAAGGAGAAGGAGTTTGAGCACGAGATGGAGCGTTTGGCCAGAGAGAAGATCTCCACGCAGCAGCGGCTGGCCGAGCTGAAGAACGAGCTCAGCCAGAACATGGACGCCATGGAGATCGACCGAGTCCTCCGACAGACCATCCAGCCAGAGGACGACCAGGCCTCCACGTCTACTGCCTCAGGTGCAAAATGGCTGCCAGACGCAGTTTTTTCACTAGTGCACCGGTGCAATTTAACCTGGGTGGGTAGGAATCCGGCTGTTCTGCAAAGGCCTCAGAGGTTTGCTGAAGATGATTAATAGACAGTATGATGAGTTATAAAACAGTATTTCAAGCTCCGCAAACTTACTAAGAAATTATCTTTCTACTAAATTGCACTGCAAAAACACAAAATCTTACTAAGTATTTTTGGTCTAGTTTTTAGTGGAAATATTTTAGTACACTTGAAATAAGACAAAACTAACTCATAAGCAAATCTTCACCAAGATATAGGAGCTGGTTTTGAGTAAATTATTTCTTAATATTGATGAAAAAGAACAAGTTACATTGCTGGACTATTTCACTTATAACATGTGAAAATGTCGTATTATTAGTCAAATAATCTGCTAGTGGAATTAGAACTTAAGCAATAAATCAATTAATTGCATGATAAATTAAAACGAATTCAGTAATTTCCATTTGCCAGATTCATAATTTTTCTCTTTCTTTCTACCAAATACTGGATGACTGCAGTCTTCAGTCTGATGCTTTGGTCTCAACTAAACCTTAATTTGAAGGACAATTTTATTGACAGAAACTTCATAATTAATTTTATTTGTTGTTTATGTTGTTTTGTTTATTTATTTGGGGTTTTTAAAATGTCTTCCAGTTCCAGTGTTAAACATTATTATGCAGTTATCATTACATTATTGGAAAATGGTCTCCAAACAACATTTTGACTTCTGGGACAATTTATCGTCCAGTCTCATTTGTTATCGTTACAGGCCTAGAAATCGCTGCAGCCCTAGCAATTACTTTTTGCTGTATTGGTTCTGTGTTTTCAGTTTTAAAAAACATGAATACATTAAAAAGTTTTCTGGATTATATGTTGTAGAGGAAAAAAACATGTACAAGTTTTTCCAGTTTATGTCGCAGAAGAAGCTAAACTATGAAAACAAAATGTTTTCATTTTGGAAACTGTTTCTGTAAACGCAGTTTCCTGTCATGATGTCACAGTTTTCTGTCTGATCTGCAGAGGGAGAGGACAACTTCGACCAGGATGTGGACGAAGACGCTACAGCCCGTCCCGCTCCAGCGTCCCTCCAGAAACCGGCTCTGTCCATCCTCCAAGCCCAGCCGCTCCTGGCTCCACATCTGTCCATCCAGCACGCCGCTCTTCCTCTTTCCGGACTCCTCGCCGCCCCTCCTCCTGCTGGCCCTCCTCCTCCTCAGGCCATCGCCCCCGCGCCGCCTCCCGGCCCCCCTCTTCTTCCTCTTCATACTCCAGCTGTGCAGGTCCAGCCGACCGTCATCGCTCACGCCGCCGTCTCACACCCGTCGGTGATCCACTCAGTCAGTCACACCCTCCCAGCCAACCACAAACACTTAGCACACATAGCCCCCTCTCCGGGTCCCGCCTCCTCCACCCCGCAGCCGATGGCGGCGGCAGCGGCGGCGCCCGTCACGGCGACCCACCAGCACATAGCCCAGCCCATCGGACACATCACCGTCCACCCGGTGGCGCACCTGGGGGCGCCCCTCGCTTCCCACCTCCCGACTCTGTACCCCCAGGGTGTGCCGGTCACCCAGCCCACCATGGTGGGCCACATCACCCACACCTTCACCCACCACGCGCTGCCGCACGTCCAGGCCGGCGCTCAGGCTAACACTAATGGAGCGCAGGTGAGCAGCGCCGCCGTGGTGAGCCAGGGCAGCCCGTCGCTGGGGAAACCCACGGCGGTGCTCGCCCCGCACCCTCAGCTGGTTGGCCAGGCCGCTGTCCTCAATCCTGTCACCATGGTTACGGTCCCAACCTTCCCCGTCAGCACGCTCAAACTGGCCTAAAGCAGAAAATCCTCCGCACGCCCCGACGGAGAGGCGAGTTGGATTCAGACGACCCGGATCTGCGTTCGGTCGGGTCCGTTGGCTTTGGATGCGAGAATCTCTGATATTTCGGTCACAGCTCTGCTAATGACAACATTGCTGCAGACTCAGCGGGTTCGGGCCATTGTTGGTGAAAACGAGACTGTGACATTTGGCTTCGCCGCAACGTCAGGAACTTAGTTTGACCTTTCCTCTTCCTGCCTCTCTCTCTTTTATTCCTTTCCTCTGCAACCAGAAGCACTAAGACGATAAGCTCAGTTCACTCTCAGGCTCCAGAGATTCACTTCCATCAGCCTTGCGCTCATTCGGTGAAAGGTGGCGTCAGCTCTCAATGCAGTGATACGAGTGTGTTTCACACTCTGATGTGATGAAGAGGAGAAGCATCACTGATGTGATAAAGACGAAGCTCACTGATCTAAATAAATTATTCACAACTGCTTCGGTCATGTCCGAAGGAGAATATTCCAGATTTTTTTCCTCCTGTGCTCCAGCTTCACCCAAATTTGAACTTCACAAACCAAACATAAAATAGAGAGAATTTGTTTAACTGCTAATTTCTGTTCTGCTGTTTGGATCTGATTATATGAACACATGTTGGGTGATAATACTGAGCAGAAACCTACAGGAAAAATTCACATTTCATGCAACAATTTCCGTCTGCTCTTGTCTCAATGTTCCCCCTCTGTGCTTTTTATTTTCTGGCTGTTACCACAGCGCCCCCTGCTGCCGTACAGCACAGCTTACACTGATGTCATTCACACCCGTCAAGCTTTTTTTGAGTGCTAGAAGTGCCACAAGGTAATAATTAATCAAAAATGTCATAATTCAGACAAACAAATGAATTAATGAAATATGTTGGGATTATTTGAATGTGGCAGTAATTAAATGCATAATTGGAAAAATAATCAGTTGTTAAAACCATACAGAAATATTCCAGTTTAAATTTATTTTATGGCTCTTGTGCTCCAGTGCAGCGCACAGTTAAGCTCTCTGAGAGATTTAATCTTAAATTTCAATCAATCCAGAAGCATGTTTCTGAATTAAAATGAAACGTAGGTCGAAAACAAAAATGAAATAATCTAAAAATAATGAATCATTTGTTTTATTTTAATTTTTTAGAAACTTCATCTCAAAAAATTATTTAACCTTTCTTGAGAATGAGTGGAAAACTCTTTATTTCCCTTTACAGAAATCATACCTACTTTTTTCATGTTTTGATTGGTGTTATAATGATTTATCTTTTAAGAAGATCCCAAGTTCTTCCAGATAAAAGAAACATGTTGGTAAAGTTAAAAGATTATTTTAAACCCTAATCAGATTGGGATATTAACTGTAATTGTGATTGGTTTTAGCTATGAAGGTATTTTTTTTCCTTTTTTTTTTATCGAATTATGGCACTTTTTGACCTCCGTAGAAGTCCAAACTGCTTATTGAGGCTCTGGAAATTGGTCTTTGCTCATTTCAGCAGGTACTGTGAGCCTTAGTTAATATTTTCCACTCAAAGAGCTGGTGTCTAAAAATAAAATTAAAATCTGTCGCTCTTGTTAAAAAATAATAATAATAAAAAAAGATTAGAAATAAATGCTCTTAGTCAGAATTGGGAATGTGTTCTGACGCCCACTAATGAGTAAATCAGTGTGTGTGTGTGAATGTTTATGTTAGACTAAACGCGTCATTCTCTCATTATCGTACGTTAACGCACTGCAAAAACACAAAATCTCACCAAATGACTTTGGTTTAGTTTCTACTGCAAATATCTTAGTACACCTGAAAAAAAAACTTCCAAGGAACTTTTTAGCTAGATATAGGCCCCAGTTACACGACGACAATTTCTGGTGAAAATAGAAGAATTTCGTTGCGTTTGCACTGTACATTTACACGAAAATGGCAAATGTTTTCTCTGACAACGGCACAGTTTGAGAACGGGTTCCAAACTGCGATGTTTCTAAAACGTACTGGTGTCCGTTGTCTTGTAAACAGAATAAACGGATCTTTTTTTCCAGAGAATCCTCAGCTCATGCGTAGCATGACACATTTCATGACAGCTCTCTCCAATCCACAGAAGAAGAAACTACAGAAAATGCCAGATACCAGAGTATTATTCTGACTCTTATAAATCTAACACGATGCTCATTTTATACCTCTTTACTTAAATCATCGAAGACGGATCTCATGCAGCTCCACTCCGTTAATTAGCGGATATACGCGACGAAGAAACACGTCGAGGAGGCGTTACTGGACGTGACCTGGGAGAGCAAGCCAGTGGTGGGATAACTTTGTAAACAATGTAGTCGATGATGAAGAATGGAGGGAGAACTTTTGTTTGTCCAAGCCTCGCACCAACTAGTGGCGTGGCAGGGGCATTACACCTTGTCGATTTATGCCGTTTCTGTGTAAACAAAGATTGTAATTAGAACGTCTTCATGTAAACGTGTTGATCGAAACGAAACAAAAATTCCATTTTCATTGGATCATTGTCGTGTAAACAGGGCCAGAGAAACTTGTTTAAGTCAATAATTCTTTAATATCGATGAAAAAGAACCCGATTATTTTACTTATGGGAAAAATGTCTGCTAATGGAACTACTACTTTTTCACCAATATTAAGGAGTTATTGACTTAAAACAGGGATGTCAAACTTTTTTTTATTGAAGGCCATATCAAGATTATCAAGCTTATGAATGTCCTCAAAAGGCCGGTTGTGGTAAACCTCTAAAATCTTCAGTTGAAAACTGCTTTCATTTAATTGATCAAATATTATTTAAGCATATGACTGTTATTTTCAAGGTTTCTATTTACATGACTCTCTGGGCCACATAAAACGTCATGGCGGGCCAGATTTGGCCCGCAGGCCTCGAGTTTGACACTTGGCTTAAAACAAGCTCCTGTATCTTGCTGAAACATAACTTCTAAGTCTGTTTTATCCTATTTTAAGTATAATAAGATATTGGCACTTAAATTAGACAAAAGTATGAGGTAGGATTTTGTGTTTTTGCAGTGCACGGTGGATCTCCTCCTTTACTCCTCTGCCGTTTCCCTGCGTTACGTCTGTAAATGTAATTATATGTTTTATATATTCTCTGCTCTACTTAACCCTGTTGTACCTGTAGCATGGCTGTTTGTTGGTTGTGCAGTTTGCCCTGTGCATGATGGTCGGTGTATGTGTGTGAGTGAGTGTGTGTGTAGCTGTTAGCAGGTTATTTTTTTACACAGATTTATGAGACGAGCCTGTTTGAATGCTATCGTGCGTGCCTATACTCAGTTTCCCTGAACACTGTGACAACTCTGGCTACACACGTACATGGAGTGAATGGAGGAGAAAACGACTTCTGGGTTGTTGTTTTAATACTTTTCATTTTGAGTTGGACTGCAATGCTGAGCGGAAAAAGAAAAAAAAAGCCTGTTGATCTTTTCTGGGTAAAATAATATTGTCTATTACTGAAATTGAGTTTTGTAATATTTGTACGTATGGAAGTTTTGTAACTCGTGATCGTACGCATGTTTCAGCATATGAGTGTATGCATCTTAAATGCTTGTTTTCTTTCGGTTTTGTTTTGCATGTAGGTTGCAGTTTAGTTCCTTTGTTTTAAAAATGCTCTTTTAATGTTTCTTTTCGGGACCATGTACAATACTGTATAACGTGGGCAGAATCCTGGACCTCATGCTACATTGATATTATATATAAAATATAAAAAACATGTTTTCCCTATGGAGAAAGTTTAAGTTATATATCGCCTGTACACTTTGGGCTGCCTTTTAGATCTAACTGTCCACTGTTGAAAATAACCATAATGAAAATGAATAAAACATATTAATGAAGAATTATGCTGATGGAAAAATAAAGATTCTTAATAAATCTTATTACATTTACAACACATTTGTCTGTTTGTTTTTATGGTTTAATATTTTATTGTTTTTCTGACCTTACAAAACAAACATTAACATAAAAAAAACTGACATAAAACAATGTAATAAAAATTTTAAAAATCCAACATCACACTGACTATAAATGGTGAATAACACTAAAGAAGTTCAGGAACATAATGACAGTACAAAAATAAAGCAGGAGAATAAGAAACCAACGTGACAAGGCTGTACAACAAAACAAATTAACAGCTTAGCCGACCGTGTTTAACTCTTTATCACAAATGTGCCTCCATTTGATCGCCACGGCGATCAAATGGATGCTTGTTTTCACTTGTTTGCAAGATGGCTCTTCCTTTTGTAACTGGAGCCACATTTTCCTGCAACTATATTTATATTTTTAAATTAATCCACATCATCTGTGTATTTTTCATGAAACCCTAAAGAGTAAAACCAGGAGAAACCATCATCACTGTTGTTCTACCTGTTGTCTCTCAGAGGAGTTTTAGGTTTTGTTGAAGAGCAAACACCGCTATGTTGAACTTGAGTCGTAGTACAGCTCCCTGTGAATCGGTTTACCTGTGGGTCATTGCATCATGCTGCATCAGTTTTGCACCAAATAATGAGTTGGAGCACTAATTTTCCCCAGAGCAAATACAAATGGAGCCAACAGTGACGTACAGTCAGGGGAGGCGATTCCTCACTGTAATCCTGACAAGTATAAATAAGGACATGAGAAGTAAAATAGATGCTAACAATGATGTGAGAAAATCAATTTGTGCTCCTGAATTCTCTATATATTGTTTTTTATTGGTAATTTCAACATTTTTATGGTCAAAATCGCTGGATTTACCCATTTCTTTTTTAAAAACATGAAAGAAGACAGGGTATTGCGGTGCAGTACTGTACCTCACCTCTGGGGGCGCTGTACCACACAAGTGTATGTCTTTATATCGCCAATGTACTCGTTTGAATAAATATTTTTCTACATATATTGGCATTCTACGGTCTGTTTGATATGTTTAATGAATGTGTGCGGCATATTTCGTCTTTATGTTTGGCCATAAATGCGCAGTGAAAATGCGCATGCTGAAGCAGAAAGTACCGTGCCTCACTGATAGGGGGCAGTGCTGAGCCGCACAGACACAACGAGCAACAGGGCTCTTCTTCTACGCATTGAAAAAACTGAAAACAGACGGAACAGAACCGTTCAAGGCTGCCAGATTTTTGAAACTGAAAGAAAAATTAAAAACAAGGACGATTTTTTTTTTTTTTTGCTTAACAACATAATGAGAGAGATGTTTGTGGAGAAGGATGGGTAATATAAAATAAAAGTAAGATCATACACGATTTTTATGATATTTTAATCAGAAAATAGTGACGTCAGCCAAAGATTTTTTTTAATGTGGCCTTATTAAATATTCTTTGCCTCTTTATTGTTAGAAGCTTTAATGAGCTTTGTTAAAATTTAAATAAAGCTTCTATATTGCATTTTGAACTCACTACAAGTCACTGTTTGAACACCATGCAACCAGCTCTCTTGATATGAACACAAACCAGTTGTCACACAGTTGTTGTTCCTTCCCTGTGAAGATCCACTAAGACATTTTGGTCCATTTTTTGAAAGCTCTCACTTGAACTTGTCGAAATGGTGGTTTGCAGAAGATTTAGTCTCTGTTTGCTCAGCAGGTGCCTGTCTGGCTCTGCTGCATCTGCTCCTGAATCCTCTCCAGCACCTCCTGCATCTTTCTCAACTGAAAGGAGAGCAGAAGGAAATCAGTGGCAGATCGATTACTTCACTTAAGTACAACAAATATGGGCTCCTATGTGACATCACGTGCGTAAGATCCCTGGTGGAGGGCAAAAAGCTGCTTGCCAAGAATGATTAGCATTGGTTTTAGCAGTTAAATTGTCAATATAACACGCTAAATATTAAAGGCACACCTGATATAAAATAAAAAGGGGCGCAGGGCTTTGCTACACTATGACAACTAGATAACAATAAGTTTTAATTAAGAAAAAAATAACTTAAGTGGTTCAGTTATGCTACCTTGACTTTGACAACTGTAACAGGTAGATGTGACGAGTAATTCGGTGTGTTTCGGTTCAGTTAAAAAATAAAAAAAGGTGACCTAAACACCAACTCTGACAGATCATCAGTAGAGCAAGTGTTTAAATTAGCTAATCAACCACCTGCTAGATTAGCTAATAGAATCAGCTAATCTATCACTGCTGTGTTGGCATTGGTAACAGCAGCGGTAGCTAATCTACAACAGTGATCACTTATTAATAATAGCAAAATAAACATCAAGCCTGAAACATAATACTGTTACGCACTGAATGTTTTCTTTTTGTAGAAAATACTTGAGTGTTTTTTTGTTGTTTTTTTTCTTGTGGCGTTGTTGTCAGTTGCTATGACAACGTGTTTGCTTAGTAGCCGACACAGAGAGCGAGAAAAAAACGTGTTTCTGAGTTGTTCTTCAACGGTTCTTCTGCGTTATTTTTCCCTTTGCTGTGGCACGCAGCACCAAATTAATAATACCTACATCTACAGGTGTCATTTAGTTAACGGTGAGAGCGGCTATGGATGGCATGTAAAAGAATAGCCTTTTTTCCCTCCAGTGATGTGCGCATGCGCTTAATTTCTGGACATAATAACATGCAGGGGATCCATATAAGTGAGAGGGGAGGATACAAACTTCTTCATCTTTCTCGAAAATCTGTCTCTCCATCTCGGTGTCAACTGCTGCGAGTGGAAGAGGAAAGTCCACCTCGCTCCCTTCGCGATGCTTCTCCCGTAAACTGAAACAGACACGCAACAAGAACAAAAATGTGTGCCCCATTCATCAACAATAACCCCTTATTAGTTTGTTGCGTGAATTTCTCCACGCTGACAGGGGTCCTGGCTCCGCCTACCTGCGTTTCCTCTCCTGCACCATCATGCGGGTCATGTTCTGGATGCACTGCGCCCGGTAGTTTTCGTAGTGGATCTCCCGCGTCACGTCTTTCAGGTCCTGCATGTGCGTCCTCACCAGCATGTTCCTCAGCATCAGGAAGTCTGAGTGGATCGGGTTCTCAACTACAACGATTAATGTCACAAAACAGAATGCATAAAAACAGATTTAATTTAAGGATAAGAAGCTTTTTAAACGATTTAAGGATATACGTTGATTTGAAGGTGGGTTTTTTTCCACATTATTTTAATAACAAAACTGAAAAATCTATTTTTTTGTCTAGTATTTTTTGTCTAGTTTCTAGTTCAAAAGTTAGATTTGACCGTTCAGTATGATATAGGAGCTTGTTTTAAGTCAGTAACTCCTTAATATTGATGAAAATGTACTGGTTCCATTAGCAGATTATTTCATTAATAACATGGAAATGAATTTATTCACCAATGGAACTAGTACTTTTCTAACAGTATTAAGGATACTTTACTTAAAACAAGCTCCTATATCTATTCTTTGGTGTGGATGAATACATTAAATGGAATCTCTTCAAAAAAAACTCAGCACATTCAGGTTCCATGGGTGTAAAGTGACAAAATGCGATACTTTTGGCAAGCAGTTTGTTTCGTACCTTCCACCACACCCCAGGGATAAGAGCGACCCCTGAACTTTCGGCCTTTACTGTCCACCTGTATGTTGCTCCCGATTACAGCAAATGGTATGCTGTCCTGCAAGCAGAGGTCAAAATGTCAAACTGTTAGAGCTTGTGAGGAAGAGACACCACTTTTATCTCATTTCCAGGTCAGACCTTGAGGATCTGTTCCTGTCTCTTGAAGTCTTCGTCTTCATCCGAGTCGCACTCTGGAAACTGGTAGATGTTAATCCCAAACTGCTTGATCTCATCCCTCATCTGAAACAGAAGAAAACTATCATGGTGGAAGAGGAGTAAACAATGATCAGAGGTGGGTAAAGTACCCATAAATTGTACTAAAGTAAGAGTAGTACTACTTCACATATTTTTACTCAACTAAAAGTAAAAAGGCATCCTCTTATCGAGTAAGAGTATTTGGTAAAAAGTCGACTCAAGTACTGACTAACTGATCAAATTATCAATCATTTAATATTTAAAAATTACATCATCAGATGAACCAAATTATTAAGTGGAAACTTTGGTATTTTAAGGACGAAAATTACAATAATTCCTACAAGTAAAAACAAATAAAATCAGACAAAATAATTTTTTTCTAAATCAGGTTGTTTCAATATAAAACCTTTAATACAAAATCTGCAGGTGTGGGTCTGTGTCTGGTGAGTTTTTGGTTAAAACATGTTTGTTTTCATTCAGTAGGTCCAGAATCAGGAAATTTTACTCAAGCAAAAGTAGCGATATTTCATAATAAAAATACTCAAGTAAAAGAAAAAAAGTAGCAAAATACTCCTAAAAGTACATTTAAAAAAGAAACAGTTACTCAAGTAAATGTAGTTGAGTAAATGTAACTAGTTACTACCCAACTCTGACAATGACAAAGAAATAAACTGTTCAATGAGCTTTTAATGGTACAAGATAAATAGCTACATCCTGGATTATTTTTAGATTTGAGTAAAGAAAACTACTGAATCATAAATTATTGTGCCTTTAATTTCTTGCTGTAGACTTCTGCTTGTGTCAGGCTATCGGCTTTGGCCAAGAGAGGAATAATGTTGACTTTTTCATGCAAAGCCTTCATGCACTCCACATCGATGGGCCTTAAACTGACAGCAGAGGGAAAACAAAACATGATTAAACTGTGAACATGCTGCATGGATGCAGCTGAGGCTGTAAAACATCTTTAGATGCAGAAATAGGAGCGAACCTGTGGCCAAATGGAGAGATGAAGTAGAGCAGGCAGTGGACTCTGTTGTCCTGAATGTTCTTCCTGTTCAGCCCGCTCTCATCTCTGAAATACTGCTCAAACTGCTGGTCAATGTAGTCTTCTACGTGCTTCCAGCTGATGCAAACACATAAAATATCTGTGATTAGAGCAGCAAACCAACAGGAGATGGTTTTAATGCAAGCAGTTTCACGATTATTTATTTTATACACACTCCGTGATACCGAGTGACGTTTAACAAACCTGTCAAAATTAAGCATAAGCAACAAAATAGTTTTTAAAGTATTTGTACAATCATAATATAATGCAGAGAAAGGAAAATAAATACATAACTGGAAAATAAATGAGGAAAGAAGTTAAAAATATATATAAAATAAATAAGTAACTTTTCAGCAAGATATAAGGGCTTATTTAGAGTCATTAATTTCTTAATATTGATGAAAAAGTTCTAGTTCCCTTGGCAGATTATTTCACTTATAACAAGATACTTTCCCATGTTATCAGTGAAATAATCTGTCAGTGGATTTGTTACTTCTTCATCAATATTAAGGAATTATTGGCTTAAAACAAGCTCACATATTTTGCTGAAACGTTACTTAAGCATTAGTTTTGTCTTACTTCAAATGAAGATATTTGACCAAAATTACTTGCTAATATTCTGTGTTTTTTGCAGTCTGATAAATGTTTTAATGAGATTATATTTGTATATATGTGTGATTTCTGCAGGTGAGGTCTTGGATATTTAGGAGCTTATTAATACTCTGTCTGCTGCAGCAGTGTGAAGCTGTTTTTAACACGTCTGCTCACCTCGCTGTGTTGTTGACGGCATCTCCGAAGCCTGGCGTGTCTATGATGGAGAGCCTCAGTTTGATCCCTTTCTCCTCGATGCCGATGGTGTGCTTGATGATGTCGACCGTTTGACCGATCCGCTCTGCAGATTAGTCAAAGGTAACGATGCATGCAGAGTTAAAAACTCTCTAAGAAGAGCTGAATGGTTGGATAAGTGATGAAGGTGAGCTCACCCTCAGCATTGGGAACTTTTCTGTCTCTGTAGAGGTCAGTGAGGAACAAACTGTTTATTAGTGTGGATTTGCCGAGTCCAGTCTCTCCTACAATAACAGGAACACACATTTCTCTAAGGCACTTTAAAAATAATCAAATCAGATCACATCACATCTTCCTTATTATTATTTTTATTAAATAAAAAAGTAACTGCCTTCTAATCTGTTTTGGGCCAGATTATTTGAGGTTTTCTTCCACAAGCTTAGAATCATTAGCATATTTATTTATTTTCAAGCTTTTACTTCTTAACTAATGTTTACAAACTGAATATTTGGCTTTCAAATTAAAAATTTAGTTTGGAAGCTAAATAATTAGTTCCCAACTGAAACACTCCCATGATGTTGCCACCTCCGTATGCGCTTTCATTTTTCACCATTTTTTTGTATTGATAGTTGTGACCAAAAACTTCACTCTTAGTTTTATCAGACAATGAAAAATTAAGGTGTTTTTCTATGAGTCCGTCTAAAAACTGTAGTGAATGTTATGGCAGAAAATGAGAGTTACTAAAAAATAAAAGCCAAAATGATCCAGAAGAAAATCCAAAACAAAAAATGTGAAACCAAAGTTATAGAGCTCAACGCAAAGCTGGACAAACTAAATGTTTTCTGAACAAATGTCTCCGACTCAGATAAGACAAACAATATTCTGACCAAGAATACTGGGGCAGCTGTTGAGCATGGTGGTGGTAGAATCATGCTGTGGGCTGTTCTTCTTCCAGAGACACTGATACATTTTACAAAGCTGATAAATAAATGATTAAGATGAAGAACTGCCTGCACGTTTTTCAACTTTAACTTGAAGCAACAGCTGTGTGTCAAACCACTGACACAACGATCCCAAAACCACATCAACACTGAAGCATAATCACGGCACCAGTGGGAAAAAGTGGATAAAATAAATCAGTAAAAGTAAAAAATGATGGAAACTTATGACTGGAACTGCCTTGTGTTATTCTAGCAGCATAATTAGTTTTTTTTTTTAAATATTCACCTGCCACCATCAGCGTAAAGGTGAATCCTTTCTTCACCGTCTTTCTGTGAACCTGGTTGGGCAACGTAGCAAAACCCACGTACTCTTTGTCCTGATCCTGCAGAACGAAGACATGAACGTCATATTAATACTCAGCATTTCCACATTTTAGCATCATGAAGCAATCAGTTACTGCTGTGGCCTTCAACAAGCCCAACTCAATGAATCTGTGACGATTAATCACACATAGTAAATGATAGTTTAAGACAACAACAGCAGTGAAGAGTCCATTTGTAAAGTTACACAGTAAAAAAATAACAGCAATAATTTGGTTTACTTAGCCTGTGACAGAGAAAAAATGTGGGTGTTAATTTTTTAAAGTCATATTTTTACCATGGTATTCCTACATTTATAAATATCAGCATTATTAACTAAATATTTAATTACCAAGCTTAATATTTTTACAAATTAAATAGCTTTCAAATAAAAAAAGCAGTTAGCAAGTTAAATATTTACATCTGAGCTAAATATTTGGAGAATAAATATTTAGTTTGAAAATTAAATGATGAGCTCAGACTTAAACATGTAAATATTTAGCTGAATGTTTTCACGTTAGTGATTGTATTTTAAATATTTTGTATTTACAAACTAAATATTTAATTTGTTAATTGAAAATTTAGTTTATTTAACATTGTTAAAATATGATTTTGAAAAATGAACACCCACATTTTTTTCTCTTTCACAGGCTAAGTAAACAAATTATTGTTGTTAATTTTTTACAGTAAAATGGCAAATATTATTTATATATTGAAATATTAAATTTAATATTTAATGTTTAGCTAGGAAGCTAAATATTTAGATCCCAACTAAATGTTTACGTATGAGCTAAATAGTTAATTTTCAAACTAAATATTTATTTTCCAAAACGTGTATTTACCTTAAATTTAAATAGCTTGCTAACTAAGCATTTAATTTCAAAGCTAAATATTTAGTTTGCAAGCAAAATATTTAGTTTGGAACGCTGACATTTATAAATCTATGAATAACATGGTGAAAATTTGATTTTGAAAAATTAACACCCACATTTTTTTCTCTATGACAGGCTAAATAAAATAAATTATTGCTGTTAATTTGTTACTGTGTAACTTTACAAACGATCAGAGTAAATAAAGGAAGGAAACTCTCCAGTTTACACAAATGTGAGTGAGAACAAAGTCAGAGGTCAAACCAACCTCTGGAGAGTCGTAAGGGTCAAAATGTCCCCAGGGGCTGCGCGGCCGCGAGGCCGGGCTCAGAGGAGAGTCCAGAGAAACCTGGGAGACAAGCTGCCTCTTCAACGGGAGAATCTGTGACAAGTCCCGTCCTGCGTGACTGGGCCGGGGCGGGACGGTCGGAGAACCGGCAGGGCGAACAGGACGGGATGGAGGGGGCGTTCCTGGATAACCGGGCAGCCTCCCGTTGGCTGCAGTCGGAGGTTCTTCTGCATCCAAGCGGTCCTGATTCTGTGACTGTTCATCTGAATGAGACACAGGAGGTAGATCCCTCATGGCGTAGGGGAACTGTATGTCTGCCTGGTCTTCGATGGACAGACTGGACAACTGGGACAAAATGTCAAAGTTTGTTTCTTTTCTGTACAGTCTCCTGCTAAGACTTCATAATAATGGGGAAACAAGTACATCCACTACTGTCAGTAAAAAAAACTCCCAGTGAATAAAGAGCTAAATGTGAAAATGTTACGCTGCAACACAAATAACTCATTTAGAAATAAGTAGCTACACGGCGGTTATCTCCTAGCAACGGTTATCTCCTAGCAACGGTCATCTATCATTGGTGGAGCGATACTGACCCCTACTGGCAGCTATGTCAAACTGTGACTGGCGATGAAAAATAAATGTGAAAACATCCATTACACTGCAAAAACAAAACCTTACGAAATAATTTTGGTCTAGTTTCTAGTGAATATATCCTAATTCACTTGAAGTAAGGCAAAACTTCCTTACAAGTAACTTGTCAGCATGATACAGGAGCTTGTTTTAAGTAAATAATTACTTAGTATTGACGAAAAAGTACTAGTTCCATCCGTAGATTATTTAACTTTTAACAAGTCATTTTGCTCATAAGTGAAATAATCTGCCAATGAAGCAAGTACTTTTATGAAATTATTGACTCTAAACGAGCTCCTATATCTTGCTGAAAAGTTATGAGTTAGTTTTGTCTTATTTTACATGTACTGAAATATTTCCAC
Organism: Poecilia mexicana; assembly: GCF_051168715.1. Classification (NCBI taxonomy): domain Eukaryota; kingdom Metazoa; phylum Chordata; class Actinopteri; order Cyprinodontiformes; family Poeciliidae; genus Poecilia; species Poecilia mexicana. Next base: position 8,483,982 of record NW_028263383.1, on the reverse strand, counting down.
TAGAAAATGTGGAAATGTCCACTGTAATTTTTTTTTGTAAATATAATGCTGTAGGTACGGAAACAGACTGATAAAGTGCCTACTGATCTTCACCTGCACTGTTTGACTACACTGTTTTTTCTCTTATTAGATCTGACCAGTGATCTCATTATAACGTTAAAAAGGAAGTCATCCATCTGTCAGGGCAAGAGTACAAAAGACTCCCTGAACTTCAGGGTCAGCCAGGTCAAACTACAAACTGTGAAGAGCATCTTTATACAGGTCATTATTTATCAGGACAGCCTCAAACATCAACTGATTTTATACTCCATCCTGAATGCAACATCATTTACTCTGTGATAAAATCTAAGCCAACTATTAAGCCTACTGTCCTACTGACTTGGTCTAATGACAGAGAAGTGCAACTCACAGAGCTGCAGGTCTGATCAGGGTTCATCTGCCATCCCTCTACCTGTCACTTCTAATTATCCAGAAAGCTCCTCAGCACCAGGCTTAACCCAGCTTCTAATACGCTAACAGGGTGGGGGTTGGAGAATTACCTCCTAAACACACAAACACGCTCTCTAACAAACACAAGTGTATTTTAAAGACAATCCTACCTGCTTTTCCGAAAAAGCTGTAGCTTCTTTGAACAAGGAGAGCAGCACATTAAAACATTAGTATAAAGGAGAAAATGAGTTGCTAAAAGGAATATATGAAAAATAAATGACTATGGTTAATGTGGCATAACGTAAACATAAATGTGGTAATTTAAATAAATAATTAAGATTATAATAAACAAGCCTTAATTAGCACAAGAAACATTTGGACAGACTCCTCAAGGTGCTCAGCATGAATATTTCAGGGTGATTAATGTGTAGTTTAAATAGTGAAGTTATTTTCTCACTGCCGAAAACTTTAATAAAACAGAAAGACATGCTAGAAATATGTAAATGTTATGAACTTACCTTTTTTACTGCTGCGGAATCTGACCGGAGAGGACATGTGCTCCATGGTGTGACCTGAGTCCAAACTGACCCCAGATCGGCAGTCGTAGGCGACATGCAGCGCCCAGCTGCATAGCGCCTGCCAGTATGGCAAGCCATTATGTATTTATTCATTGGTCTGTATAACAAGCCACCTGCACATATTATCTAATATACTTGATCTTTATTTTGTGTCCCCTCTTTTGCAATTATGCCACAACAGTTAGCTACTTGGTTACACTCAGAGGGATTAGGAGCTTAGCTAAATCCAGAAATATTTGCAATTTCAAACGGTAAGAACATAATTTTTATGGTAAATTATATGACTACCAGATCTCTGGATGTTGGTTAGGTTTTCCATTAAACGTGAATCAAACAAAAGTGTTGCAACCTTTTTAATTGGCTGTTTTTAATATAAAGCTACTGAAGTAAAACAGTTGCTGGATATAAACAGAATCAAATATAGCTAAATTAGATATTAATTTACAATATTTTTGTCATGTTTTGTTAAACTTATTGTCTTTAATTGCTCAATCGGAGAAGCTTGCCAGGCTCATTTTAATGTGACAGACCTCGTCCCTCATCTTCTAACAATCACATTATAAATGCATTTTCTTAATTACTTCTCATCTACTACCTAACTAAATCAAAATGTTATTGAGAATATGTCAGAGTTGACACCTATTAACACTGATTAAATAACGCAGGAAAGACAAGAGTCAGTTAGAAAATAAAATATTCGCTTGATAAATCCTGAATCAATTAATCGATAAATAAAATATAGTTTTAATTTGGCAGCTCCCAGACTTCTCTCCATTTTGATTTTGACAATATCTACATATGCTTTATTTTGAGGTAGAGATGCAGCCAACAGTTTTTTGTTTTTACAGGTCTGACCTGTTGATTTTATGTTTATTTGTACTCAAAATAGTGTGTTAATTGATTTGTTTTTAAACCAAAAGTGGTGAGAGGCATTAGTAAAAAAATAACCATATTGAGTATTTTAAAACAGTTGAATCATGACATAAACACTGATTAGTTTCTAGAAATTTGCAGCAGCTTTATTTTTAAAGGATCTTTTTTGAAGGTTTAATCACCCCACTCAGTGACTTTATTTGTTAATCTAAGAGGCCTTAATATTCTGGAAGAGATTACCATGATTGATATCTCACCACAGGACGTAAAGAATAACTCCTGATGGTCTTGTTTGAATTTTCAGGGACAAGGGGACATGTGGACAAATGCCTTAACCAGATGACCAGGATTAACCTGAAAGCATAAATCAGGTACTTTTTTCCCAGTCACTTCTCTGTACCCTGTCTTAATATAGTAATACAGACTTATACATTAGAAGTTGTACATATTTTTGTGGTCTTATCTACACAGTTTAATAGCATTAGTAGTTATTTTCTAGCTCAGTGTATGGGACAAGACATAAGACAATCTAAAAAAAATAATTAAGCATTCCTTTAACCTGTCATTCACAGGTTGTCATTCACAATGACAGGGGTGTCAAACTCCAGTCCTCAAGGGCCGCTGTCCTGCAGTGTTTAGATGTGCCACAGGTAAAAAACAGTGGAATGAAATGGCTTAATTACCTCCTCCCTGTGTAGATCGGTTCTCCTGAGCCTTGCTAATGACCTAATTATTCTTTTCAGGTGTGGTGCAGCAGAGGCACATCTAAAAGTTGCAGGACAGCGGCGCTTGAGGACTGGAGTTTGACACTCCTGTCACGAGAGGACCCAAATTTGGGTCCTCTCGTGAATGACAGGTTAAGAATAAAATAACATATTTCACAGCTTCTGGACCAATTTGAAATTGGAGCCATTTGACAATCTGAGCTTATGACAGACATGCTATTGCTTATCAAGTAGTAAACAGCCCTTGCAATACAGAAATGTAAAATTGTATGCTTGAGGTAATTTATAAACTGTGGAGCTATAACACAGTCCATCAAAAGAGAGCATCCATCCATGCAATTTCAGAAATTTCAGGACGTTTTCTCAGTATGTCTTTTGTTGTAAAGAATACTGAATTGCATTCCTATTGAACTAGGCTTTAGCTTTGCTACTTAAATACTGGTTTATGGACTGTTATTTAATTAATATCAAGCTGCACAGCTTCTCGAAAACATTCTTCACAAATCTGATTCATAGTAATCAGTTAAAATACGTCTCTCTATTTTGCGCCACGGTACCAACGTCCTCATAAAAAGTGTTTATTCCCCAACACTGAACGCAGTCATGTTGAGAACGATTCAGAGAAACGAGCTGTCCTCCGTAGATCTTTCCCACAGCACTCTACAAGTTCTTCTAGTCCTGTTTGGTCGGCCCACCAGTGTCGACTCATGCTGCGGTTTTGCTTGTTCTTTAACGTTGCTGTCCTCTTGAGACTCACACTCACTCTTCCCCAGGTCTGAGCTTTTAGACTCGCAGCAGGGCTGGTTTGTGTGTTGTGATTTAGTCCTCAGATTGTGGCCATGTGCATTTTGCTCACCATTCACATCTTTGTCGGTTTTGCTACTTTGGCCTTGGTAGTGATTAGGCTCTGTGTGGCCATTTGCTTCGTCTGAACAAAGCTTAGGGCTCAGATTGTCTTGATGATCAGGAGTTTCATTCTGGTCTTGGTGGTTGTGAATCTTCCAGAAGGCTTGACAGAGTTGCTCCAACTCGGAAAGCAAAGGCAGGCTGATGTCCAGGTTCATCAGCAGGTTGTCCAGCCACTCCTCCAGCTTTGAAAAAGAGGGTCTGAAAGGCAAAGGCTTTCATGTTTTATTCTTCATTTGGCTATTTTTCACAAAAACATGTAAGCATCAACATTTTTTTGCATAGATGTAACTATTTTCTTAGTAAAAATACCGAAAAATTGTTTTTATATCAAAGAGCTTCAATTATTTTCACACAGTTGTACCGTTTATCAGCATCCATGTCACAGCAGAGAACAGCCAATGGCAGGAAGGCAGATGGACACAGTGGAGAGTGATATTGCTGCAGGAAACTTTCTACATTTAGTCCAAAGTCATTAGTTCGGGGAAGGTAGTCCGGATCAGCACTCACTCTGCCAATTATCTGATGACACAAAGACGAATCGATAAGCAACTGTTTTAAAGTGTAACTTTAAACCTAAACACTTTTTGGCTTGTGAAAACTCAGTGAAGTGGGAAATATAAAGTGCTCCGAATTTGGTGTTAGACGAGCCTCAAGAAATGTGAATTTTGTGTCTCTAAATATCAGTGGGTTTATTCTGGACAATCGTTAAAACAGCAGCATTGCATACGATTGTGTGGAATATGATGTTTATGTATTAAAAATATTTTTTTCCTTTATGTAATATTCAGATTTCTTGTATATACTTGTGATAAACTTCATTAATATTCAAAGTATATCCCTCTGTGTAATGAATGCATGTATGAGTTTCACCTTAAATTAGATTTTCATATTCTAATTTGTCAGTAGTGTCGATAGATATTAATTTAAAATCACATTTTAATTGTGCTATTCTTTTGCTTTTAGCAACATTGTGGTAGTAACACACTACTACCAGAAGGTGGCAGCAGTGCATCAATTTGTTCAGCTTATCTCTTAAACTTGTTTTGCAATTTGAACTTAATATGTGTTGGAAAAAATATTTTAAACGATTACTAGTAAGTTCATATATATTTTTAGAAATTTCCTTCCTGTCATAAGATAAAATAACAGAAATTATTGGTTATATTTTCTTAGCTACATCAGGTCTTTTGTGTTATTACCAAACAGTTCCTACCTCACAAGTCATAATCCCAAAGGAAAATATGTCCACACGCTCATCATAGGTTTTTCCTAAAAGCCAAAGAGAAAAATGTAATGAGCTGCACAGTTTTTGTTTCAGTTTAGACCATGAAGGTCCGTCATTCATGAGTTGGTTAACACACTCACCATGGATCATCTCAGGGGCCATCCAGTAGGGGTTCCCAACCACAGTATAGCGTTTTCTCCGGTCAGGTTTGCGCAGCTCTGGCAGTGGCCCCTTCACGCTCCGCTCCAGAGGTGATGATTTGCTCCGACTCCGTTCATCCATCACCAGCCTGGCAAGTCCAAAGTCTGCCACCACCACAGACTGGTTCTGTAGCGAAGAGAAATGAAAAGCTTCAGGATTTTTACTGGAAACAGAAAACGTGCTAAGCCTGGTGCAGTTAAAAATGTTTAATGTTGACTGGAAATTTTAAAATATCACTATGTATTTATGTGTTATTGGATGGCGTTATTAACAACACCTAAACACCAACTGTAAAGTCTTAAAAAACACCCATAGAAAACGTACAATAAAATTAAATTCAGTTTTTTACTTTCAAGACACTTTTTGTTCAAAATTTTATCTGTGACTTGTCACTTTATTCGCTGCAGTTGTCACTATAGAAAGTCTTTTACTAAATGGTCGTTTCTATCAAAAAGATATGCATTACTTGTACTGGAAAATTATGTTTGTGACTTAATGTGCTAAACATTGAGTTTGGATTGAGAATTGAACATTCAGTCTTGTTAAAAATAAAAATATATGTGTATTATTTTTCATGCATTTAATAAAGCTCATTGCTCACCTCTCTGACAAGGCAGTTGTAAGAGTTTAGATCTCTGTGGATCACATTCATGGAGTGCAGATATGCCTGTAAAGGAAAAACATTAAATTCACCATTTAATGTTTTACTGTGCCTTGAAAAAGTAATTATATCTTTAGATTTTTTTAGACCAACACAAAATAGTGAATAATTGTGAAGCAGGAGGAAAAAGACACACGTCAGTAAAGTTAAAGTCTGAAAAGTGACGTGTATTTTTCATATTTTGCTTCCCTAAATTAGTGCCTCCATTTCAGCTGCAGGTTTTTTTTTTTGTTTTGTGACTGCTTGGTTGCACATGTAGAGATTCGTTTTTGCAAAATGACTTAAGCACACTCACATTAGACACACAATGACTGAACATTAAATTACAAATTCTCAACTGGAAGATGAAAACCATGTATCATTTATCTTTCATTTAAAAGTGATGTACTACTGTGTGTTGGTCTGTTGCGTAAAATCCCAATGAAGTGCATTAAAGTTGATGTAAAAAGTGGCTCATACTTTAAGTACCTCAATAATCAGAAACACTCACCATTCCAGCGGCTATATCTTTAGCATATCCTACTCTTAAGTTCCAGGGGAAATCTTCCTCCTAAAACAACCAAATTATGACCAACTCCTTGTGTTTCTCACACTGAATATTTGGGATGCATTTACAATAAACTTGTAACTCACCATTTTTACAATGGTTTCTCGAAGAGTTCCTCCTTGGATATATTCAGAGACAAAATGTATTCGCTTGTCTTTGTAAAACAACCCAATAAACTTGAGAACATTGGGATGGTCAAGGCAGCGCATCACCTTTACCTGTGTATATTTTGAGAGGTTGTGACATTGAGATGAACAATATTTGGCTCAGATTGTAAATATTAGATGCGATGCAGTTATTAAAAACTCTACTTACTTCCTTTAAAAATGTCTTCTGTGTTTCTTCATCAAATCGTATTAGCTCTTTCATCACCATTACCTCCCCTGTCTCCTGATGTGTTACCTTAATAGAAACATTTTTGATATGAAGTTTCACAATGAAGGTCAGAACATTGAGGGATTGAGGCAATGGACGGACATTACCTTCACAGCTTGACCGAAGCAGCCTTTGCCTAGAACCTCTCCATGGATAAGGTCCGATGGTCTGAAGATACGGTGTGTCCGCTCCCCAGGGTCGACTCGAAGAGACTCTGAGCGAACCATGTCTCTCTTTTGAGAGAGAAACGACAATGCCCCAGGAGACAGGGGACATTTGTCAATGCTGTAACTTCGTCTGGAAAAGAGAAAACAACTTAGGTCAAACTCGAGGCCCGGAGGCCAAATCTGGCCTGCCATGAAGTTTCATGTGGCACAGAGGGACATGTAAATATAACCTTGAAAATAACCATTGTATGCTTAAATAATATTTCCTGAATTAAATGAAAGCAGTTTTCAATGTAAGAGGATTATCGCCACCCAAAAAAAATTCTCAATTTTTTCTCAGAATTTGCCAGAATTATTCTGACGTTAATCTTCTAAGATCAAAAGTCAGAATTCTGAGAATAACAATTCAGAATTCTGAGAAAAAATTCAGAATTCTGAGAAAAAAGAAAAAAAAGTCAAAATTCCTAGAATACTGACTTTTGACCTCACAAGACTAAAGCCAGAATTCTTGTATTTTTCAGTGGCCATGATCTTTTTCTGTAGTTTTCATGTGTAATCTGCCAAATGACATCAATGTAATGATGTTCGGTATTATTTAACTTTAAGAAGGACTCATCGAGTGCAGAAGCGGCTATTTATTCATATTTTAAAGGGTTATTGATGAGTTTCATCAATGCATTTTACCACAAGTGGACATTCATAATCTTGATATGGCCCAAAATAAAAATGAGTTTGACATCCCTGACTTGGGCAGTGATCATAAGCCAGAGCTGTCATCACTTACAGAATATGCCTGGTTCGTAACCCGGTGCTTCCTTGGTGCTGAGGCGGTGAGAGGCTCGTCTGTTCTTGTCGTTCCTCTGGTGTACTTGGCTCTTCTTCCAGACTTGGGAGGTTATGGATAGAAGTAAGTTTGTCGTGGACACGAGGGTCAGGACAGCTGATGTTATTGGGGGGGCTGTCTGGTTGAAGAAGGTCATGAGGTGACTGTGGATTATGTTCAATGATGAGCTGGAGAGGTCTGCTTGTGTTGTGAATCACACGGTTTATCTAGAGAAAAGTTGAAGAGTTTGTGTTTAGGTCGCCTTTTTTATTTTTTAACTGATCTGAAACGCACCAAATTCCACATCACATCCATATGTTAAGGTTTTCAAAGTCAAGCTAGCATAACTGAGCTTTCCCTTGCAATTCTTTTTCTTAGTTAAAACTTTCCCGACCTTGTTATCTTGTTGTCATAGGGTTGACAATTGGTAGCAATCCATTTCTCTTTTGTATATCATTCATACATTTAACATTTTGCACGTTTTGTTGATAACTTCAGCTAAAACCAATGCTAGTCATTGTCAGCTAGCAGCTTTTTGCCCGTCAGCATAACATGGGGTAACATATTGCGCTGCAAGGTGTCCATTAGGATTGTTGCAATCATTGTACCTCATCTGGGGAAATGTTGTGGACCGGGATGCCATTGACCTCCAAAACCTGATCACCAGCTTGGACAGAAGACAGCAGATCAGGGCTGAGGACTCCTGGGTCTAAACTGAAGCAGAGTTACAACGGTGAATGGGAGGTGCAGTAATTCATAAGACTATTGAGTATGCGCAATTATTGAACACCTAAGTATTTTGAGCTGTTTTGCAAATAATGGACAAGGATTTTAGTCTAGAGGTTCCAAGGTTCTAAAACTTGAACTCAATAAATATTTAAAAGCTTTCACAATGTTTATTATGCGTCTGTAGAGCTAGTTGTAGAAGAAAAGATTTTGATTTTTTTGCCGGGTAGCAATACTCTGTTTGGTAAAACTCTTTTCTTAATTTCTAATGGTAACTTAAACCCACAGAGACTTACTCTGTAACAGTAATTAGAAGATTTTTGTCTTGGCTGAAGTCAGCAGAAATTGTCAGACCTCGTCTTCCAGCTGCAGTGGGAGGAAGAGACACCAGCGCCACCATGTGGGGTCTCTGTGTAAGAGACGCTGATCTCCCAGCTGGCACAACACCCTGACAAAAGCAGTGGCCACTGAAGAGATAAACAAAAGTACATTTAAAACTCCAACTTTGCATAATTTGACTTCTTTATGTGTACTATAATTTTCACCGTTGTTTACTCACCAGTAAAGCCGTGAGCGTTCAACTAGCATGTAAGTGTCTCCATCTCCTATGACCATTTCACAGCTCATGCATATAAAACACTCAGGATGGTACTTTTGCTCTCCTGCAACCTGAAAAGAAAGCAAATATAAATTTGGGGGGTGCAACCACAAACTTTAATGTATTTTAATGAGATTTTATGTGGTAGACCAAAGTAACAGACCAGGGAACGGACATTGGGATAGTGGCTCTTATAGGTACCTTGGTGAAAGGAAAAGAGTAAACTCTACCTGCTGAGTGCAGGAAGTATTGTGATGATATTACTGCTAAACCTTGCATTGATGATATCAGTTGTGCAATATGCGTATATTCTTTTCTCATCTTTTCTTCCGCCACTGGGCAATGTTATGCCAAACAAAACAAACACAGTGAAATAATAATTTGTAACATGATAAAAAGGCAATGCAGTGTTGCCTGAGGGAGAATGCTATTTTTTCCCCATGTATTCTTTTGGTTTAATTTCTTGTTTATTCCTTTTGGAGCATGAAGGATGTTTTTTTTTAGGAGTTCCTCTGAAATTGTTTGGAAGAAAAGTATTTATGTCCAACAGGGCAGGAAACCTTTGAAGTTATTAATAGTTGAAAGCGTTCTGATTTGTGGTATTCTTCGTTGTGCTCACATATTTGGCTCTTAATGTTCCATAATATTGGATTTTCAGTGGCATTTATTGGAACAATTGATGCCTAATGGATCAATAATCTGGTTATTTCTACCACATCTATCAAACATAAAATGTTTCTGATTAGCTGAAGTGAACAGTAGAAAAACATTTACCTATCTTAGCTGAATAGGATCATTGTGAGTAAAATTCAGGTTTTTCGATTACAGAGAGTAACTCAGGGCTTAAACTAGTCAGGAAATGTCCAAACAATCGAAGTGTTTGTTTTCCATCAGGAACTAATAATAAATTCGACAGTCCTGGTTTTTCGCTGTGGTGCATCACTAGTCCAGGAACAAACGTTACCATAACCAGTCCTGTGGAAACGGTCTCCTTGCAGCCGTGGCAGTGCTCTCCAAAGCGAGACCAGTAGTGCTTCTTGCAGAAGAGTTGTCCTTCTCTTTCGTAGTACCAGTGAGACAGGATGCACTCACAGTCACAACACCTTTAGTAATGAGGACAAGAAGCAAAGCAAGCATTTGAAAAGGGTGCCATATTGACACTGAAGGAAATTTGACCGGTTAGATCAGAAGTGTCAAACTCAAGGTTTTTGGGTTTTTTGGCTTTTAATGCAATTAATTGAATTTTATTTATTTGTTTTTACAATCAAAAGTTCCCAGCTGTATGGTTTGCATCATGTTTCTGGTTTTCCTGTAAATTTGATGCACAGGTGATAAAAATTGTTGTTTAAATTTAATTTATTAAAATTTTACTGACTGAAGTGACCTGTATTTGCAAGTGGTCAGACGGGAAAGTGAGTAATAAGAGAGGAAGAAGACATGGGGCAAAGGTCATCATGCCGGGATTCGAAAATCAACCATCACTGTCATTTGCAGGCATCGCTTGTGCGTCAGATTTACAGGAATACCAGAAACACAATACAAAGGTTGCAGCTTGGGACTTTTGGATGTAAAAAAAATGCAATTAACTGCGTTAATCGCCCCCAAAAATAACAAAAACCTTAGTTGACTGTGGTGATATCCCTAAATCATAGGTCAACACACAGTGGTAGTCCTGTCTTTGACAAGCTCAGACTGTTAGCGTAGTGCTAACAGCCTAGCTTAAGATAAAATAATACATTGAGATTTATTCAAATGTTTTTGATTAGTCTCTCTTCATGAGTGAGATAAGATAAATTACTGGCTCCAGAAAAGAAAAATAACTCAAGTAAAGCATTTGTACTTGGATGCATGCAGTATTAATGAGAAAAAAAGCACAATTATCAAAAACTTACTTTTTCTAAAATAATCTAGCTCAGTTAGAATGAGATTTTAGAGACTTTTCAACCACAAATTCCAAATAATTTACTAAATATAATGAAAACTGATTTAAGTCAACTTACTATTTTCAGTTAAATACCATGTTTGCATTCGCAGTGCTGTTGTGCAGAGGCGAGGCATTTTAAAAAAACAACTCAATGAGATTCTTTGCTTCAAAAACTGAAACTCATCCTGACTTCCTGGCTTGAATAGACTGATTAAAAAAAACTGTTTCCTTATCTCACCAACATTACAACCAGAATGGGAGGCGACTTCCTGAATGGAGCAGTGATCCACGTTTCTGCTCTCTCAACTTTTAACAGTAAATGGCAGACTGTTCTTACAATAGGAAGGGGAAGGATTATTCTTTAGAAGAAAGGGAGGAAGGAATCAGCCTCTCTGTGTCCTTTCGAACATTAAATAGCATTTCTCTAAAACCAGAAGTACAATTTATAGAGGAATGAAGAAATATAGTGGTGTGAAAAAGTACACATTTAATTTGTTTTTGCATTTTTTTTAACTCATATAATAAGTTTGAACATCAGGCGTAGAAACAAACAGGTTTTCCTCTTGTGTGTGTGTTTTTAAGAGAAACCCGCCACCCAAACCAATGTGGAAATGACTACTATGGTTACCTATGTTTGTTTTAGGTCATTCTCACAAACTATGGCAAGACTTGGTAACAAAAAGAATAAAAACTCCTCTAACAGCATGATGTAAAATATCTGAAAAAGCAACACGTCATTAGGCAAATGATCAATTAATTGTATAACAGATGAAAACAAGCTCAATAATTTCTATTTGTGTGATTTATTGTTTTTTCTCTTTCTACCAAAAAACTAGATAATAAAAGTTTTAATTCGGGTCTCAACCCTTTTCCCTTTGTTTTGAAGGAATAAGTCATTCTTTTTGTTGTTTAGGATATTTAAAATGTCTTCCAGTGCCAGTGTTAAATGTTCTTAAGGGTTTAAAGTTTATTAATCTTTCAGAATGTGTTCTTGCATTTTTATGCCATTCCCATTAATGGGCTCAATAAAACAATATTATCGTTTATTGCAATAACTTCTGGGACAATTTCACGTCCATTAACATTTGTTACATGTCAAGAAATTCAGCAGCAGGTGAATGTAGCCACTTCTTTGGAAAAAATGACCTTTTTCCAGTAGGAGGCTGCAATAGTTCCTGTAGGAAGTCACAAAACGACCGAGGTTTATGTCGAAAGCACCACAGGTCGTGTTTGCCTCAATAAAGGTCAATAAGAAAGGGACTGGGCAAAACTTGCATCAATAGATGCAACTGTTTTGAAACCACTTTCAAGTAACACCATAGTATGCGAATGTGCAAGAACACATTCTCAAAGGTTCATTAGATATTTAAAATCTAATGAACATTTAACACTGCAACTGGAAGACATTTTAAATGTTCAAAATAAATAAAACAGAAACAACAAAAGGGTTAGTGGAAACCAAAGCACCAGACCAGTTTTTGATAAAAAGAGAGAGAAAAGAGAAAAACAATAAATAAAGCAAAAGGAAATTGAGTTTATTTTTAATTTATCATGTGATTAATTGATTTATTGCTTATTGCAACAGTCCTAGATGGAATCAAGATGTATTCTTTCTACCCCAAGTAGAGGAATATCCATGTCTGCCTTAAGCAAATCCACTCTTCTGTCATGTAGCAGGACAGTGGTCCAACCTCCAACACCTCAAATACAAACAAATGAAGGTTCTGGAGTGATTCTGTCAAAGGCCCGACTCAAATCCAGTTGAGATGCTTCTAGTCTGGCTGAATTAAAACAAGTGATGAAAACGTTTGTTGGCTCCATTAAAGGTTGCACAAATTATTAGGTTGCATTTTCCCATACGGCTCGATTGAATAGAATGACTTTTTTCTCCCTTAGTAATTGACGTCATAATGTGAAAACTGGGTTTTATATATTTACTTTGTATATTTTTATTTTATACTGATATGAATTTGAAACATTTGCAACAAAAAAGCAAGCAGAAGAAATCGGTACAAGGGTAAATACATTTGTTATCAATGCATCTTGTATATTTTACCCAAACTGTTGAGAGAGCTGAAACTTTGTGTAATCTTTAAAACTCATGAGTCATTGTTGTAGTCTGTGTTGCAACAACGCTGTTCCGTTTTTCATTTTACTCCAGGGGATATGTTGCTGAAATTGTGAGGCATTTGTGTCACAAAGTTCAAATATCTGCTTGAATCAAAGGAAGCGTTTGCTGTCCTTTATTAAACCTGCTTCTGGTTCGTCACAAAGGAAATAATGAGATAATAAAAGCTTGACAAAAGGTGCTGATTTATTATTTTTTGTCCTTTTGTTGTTTTTATCATGCAATGGATGGGAAACCTTCCAGCTGCACATCTGCACTTCCTCTCGAACATCTGGTTGGGAAAAAACTGGAATAAGCCCAGAAATATTTCCAAATACTTCATTTGTTTTGCTTTTTCTTCTCAGCACTTTAACTCGTATTTTGAGCCTTCTGTTACCATTTTCTTCGTTTTAACACGTTAAATAAATGTTTTATGATGTCAGGACATTAACATGCTAAATCTTAAGAGTTTAGCCGACATATTCTCCTGCTTAGCTTCCTCATTGTTTTGTCTGTGCTAACCAACTTCACTTCCTTAAAAAATTATATTTATAAAGTACGAGGTAAGAAACTTTTTATTTCTGTTTTTTTTAGAGATTTTTGTTTTATTTAAGGATAAGTAAATGTCAGCATCCTGCTTGTTTGTGGAATGCTTATCCGGCTGATCTCAAGAAGAATGTTAAGATGTAAAACAAAGTTGCTTGATTGACCATAAGCTACTTTGCATCCTGTTTTCAGTGTTTCGTAAACTACTCATCTCACAGTTGAGCGTAAGCACAAACAAGATTAAAGCATGCTTTACTTTTGCTTCTGTTAGTCTTGACAGAGTTCAGTTTGAGGAAGTATACATGCAGAATTTTATCTGTACTTGTACTTTTCCTCTCATCCTCTAGGTCTTTCTCCTCGTCTTTCTCTCACTCTGCGCTGTATTTTAATGTCTCGTAGATTAAAAATCACAGTGCTTACCGTCCTTTTATTCCCCTCCGAAACCTTTGGTCCCGTCGTGACATTCTGCTCTGCTAAGTGACCGATACACAGCCGTCACACACAACCCACCCAGTTGAGTAAGAGTGTTGCTAGCAGCATGGGTTTCTGAGCGAATCAGACGCTCACTCTGCCGTGACAGTAGCAGGCGTTGCCCTTTACTTTTCTGACGCCTTTCTCCATGTGCAAAGGCTTCCTGTGCATATGTTCCCTTCTCTGTGGGTGGTTTGTTGTTAGTGTGAGAAAAAACCGGCCCTCTGAAATCAGCTGGAAAAAAAGGCCCATCCCAGTTATAGAAGCTGCACTCCGCCCTCCCTTTCCTGTCCTTTCCAGTACGTAGACCTCTGCAAGATACAGTTACACTTATTTGCAGACTCCTCAAAATGTAGTAGAGCTAAATTCAGAATAAAATCTGATCCCCTCATGAGGGTCCGTTTCTTCTCACAGAGGTGGTGTGTGAAAGTCTACATTTTGAAATCCAGCTTGTTCCCATTAGCGCAGGCATAATCTCTTTATGAATGCTCCAATTACTGCACTGTCAAGATCCCACAGCAAAGCAATCCATTCATCCTACACAACAAACAAAGAGGAGAATTAGACAAAGCAGCTTAGAGGTAGAAGAACAGAACCATTGATTCTGTTCGGTATAAAGTTCCTCAAGGATTCATGTAATGAGAGTAATAATAGTAAAGGTAGACTTCTAATAGGATGATATATGAATATGTCTTATAAGATACCCTGTCCTGTTTAGCCACAAAAATCAGACAAAATATGAGTAAAAAAGCAGTTCAGTGGAAACATTTGATTTTAAAAGATGCATGTTGTACATGTAGTGGAGTGTCTGCTTCAGAGAAGTTTCTAACTAAATGCTTTTCCAAATTATATGAACCATAATCAATTAAATTAACAGCTTGATAAATAAATGCCCCTTTTTATATGTAATCAGAGTTATGAAGTAATCATACTCATTTACATTTACTTGAGTAACTTTTTCGAACAAATGTATTTTCCTATGCTGTACTTTTTACTTCTACTTCATTATAAAGTATCACTACTTTTACTTGAGTAGTTTCTGGATTTCCACTGAATGAAAAACAAACGTTTTAACCAAAAATTCACCAGACACAAAAGTTTCACAAGGTTTTTATTAAAATAAACAAATTCCTGATGAAAACTGATGAAAAAGTTTCTTTTGTCTGACTTTGTTATTTTTTACCCCAAACCCTGATTAGAAGGCAGGTTATCTGAATTGCCAGGCTCTGTGATACTCGGGCTCTGAGATACCAACTTTAACTCAATTCTGAGTCAAGTTACCCCAAAGTTGAGCTTGAGCGCGAGTGTAGAAGAACGCCATTCACCATGGCAACGGGTGAAAAAAGAGAATCGTGGAAGTGCAAATTTCCTGCCAATGGAATCAGAAATATTAATGTCAGCATGAGGAGAATATCAAAACATATTCGCAAATTGGCCACAAACGTTGGATTTAAGTGACTGCTGCCTCAGCCTTACCTGATCTCAAATTATAGTTGTTTATTAATTGATTAATAAAAACTCACATTTAACATTAGTGGATTAGTGCAAATATACAAAGTCCTTTCAAATATTTCTAAATTAACACCACAAAAAAACCCACAAAAACAATCACAAAATCCTTAATGGTCAGATCAGTGTGAAAAGATGTTCAGTATTATTTTGTTTTAAGAAACACTTATTGAATGCTGAAGTAGCTACTTATTGATATTTTAGCAAGTTAATGGGTTTTATCAATACATTCTGGTTCAAGCAGCCTTTTAGGAACATTCAGATTTTTGATATGGCCCAAAATGAAAATGACTTCCCCGAATTAGAAGGAAATACAAACAAAACTAAAAGAAATCCATAATTTATAAACTAGTAGGGGTTTCTCTGGATTCTTGTTCTGATAAAATTGAAAGAGTTTGATTTAGCAGAAAATTAGGCTACTTTCACATTGGCGATGATTTTCTTAATTTTGGGAGATTGTGATCGGCTGATATTTAAATGTGAAGCTGATCTGATCTGCCTGAGGGAAGGCCTAGTATTTAGCTGCCGTCCTCTTCTGCTTTTACGTGAGAGAGGTTTGACTGACAGGCCGGCCCACCAAGTCACAGTCACCCACTGTTACCAACTCAGTGACTGTCTTGCTATATTTAGCAACATTTTAGACAAAGCAAATTGGTATTGGCAGGTGAAACTTTTTAAGGATCGGTAATCGTGATCGTCCAGAAAACTGCAACATGCAGAATTTGCATGTTGCAGAGAATTATGGCATTTTATGTCTTTAAGAACTTTTAGTTCACTTTATTGGATCTCAACTTGTACACAGACGCATCAAAACCTGCAAGAGCCCTGAATTAAGGAAGCTTTGCTAAAAAGACTGACTTCCTTCTGCAGCTTCTGATGCTTTTATTGTTTGTTAAAACAGAAATGCTACGTTCTGTTACTTCTGATTCTTTCCTGCTGACAGATGTGTGTTTGTGTTGTTATTTACCACTTTATTTGTATTTGCTCTCCCACGATTGACAAAATTATCTTTTGATTTCCATAAGTCAACTTGAAAATGGCGTTGAACTTTCCTGCTATGCCTCAGAATCACAATAGCCGCCATTTTTCGATTCCTTTTTTAGGCCCTTGGTTTTAAAAGAGTAACCACAGATAGAAATGTGAAAACACACATCTGTTTCTTTGTATGTGTCTTCCTCTTCCTGATCGCCACTCATTTTTTGAACATTAATGTCCAGCATTATGCCTATGATTTCCTGTGGCTAAAATAAAACAAACAAACTCCGTATTAGAACCAGATTTTATTGTTCTTCTCTTTTCTTCAGGAAACAATGTACAAAAGCTCATAATTTTCTTCATAGGCAAAACAAATAAAAGAAATGTTAAACACATGTAGAGCTACAGGATAGAAAGACAAGCTCATTTACATTAAGATTTTAAAATTATCTAGATTCTTAGGGACAATGTAGAAAACACATCATCTATTTATGAAGGTGTTAGGCATGTTTCAAAATGCCCACTTGCAAGATGTAGGCAAATAAAAAAGGTGTCCAAATACATTTATTTGCATAATTTAAAAATACTAATAAGTGTGAGCTCTTTCTTTTCAACAGTGTTACAAGACAAGAATGAAAAGTAGTTAAAAGTTGTTGCCCTTTTTCCTCATATTTCATATTTGGTTAGATTTTCTCAATGTCGCGTACAAAATCTGACAAAGTCACATTGTACTGTAAATACAACATCCTTACTGCACAAATACAAACACATTTACTAGAATTTTACATTAAAAATTCTTTGTTACTTTGTAAGAAGTGTTAAAATCTGCAGGTCCTGAGGTGTGAGTACAGTGACACGAACAAAATCTTTTCAAGGATTATAGGAAGAACATTAAAGTTGTCCTTCCTTCCACAAAAATAAAAATGTCTGTATTTTGTCTACTGAAAGCTTATAAATCAGTTTGGGTTAAAAGTGGCTTTGAAACTAAAATGTGAAACTAAAGATAAATTCAGTGTTAGTGTATTAAGGCAATTTTTTAGCAGTGTGTCAGCATGCAGACAGAGCTGAAGGATCTGCCCAAAAAATCATAATAAACAATATTGCAGTTCATATTTAACACAGCATCTATGAACAAAACATTATATTAAACAGCTTGGTCATAAAATGTGACTCGTTTTGGATTCTCAGCCTAGACAGAAATTGTTTTCTCCAATTTCTGTTCTTTTCTTGTAGAAAACTAATGTAAATACATTGTTAAATTAAACTAGTCTACAACAGAAGGCTGATTTTAAGAAATATTCAGAAAAATTTATAGAAATGTAGCTTTTTGAACGTGTTACGGCCTTAGTTTCTAAATCAGCTAAGACATTCACAAGCTGTAATCATGCTATAGCACCACTATTGTTTCAATGAGGTCACTTCCTGTCTGTCGGTCTCTCACTTCCTCCTTCGGCCACAGTAGTTACCCTGACAGGCTCCACCTAATAGCAGCAACAAAGACAGTTACTCTCCAGCTGACGTACAAAGACACCAGGAGTGTTAGACATGTGATAATACTTTTCCTTATTCTGTGACAAATAAAATTTACTTCCTTTCATGTGAGATGTCAAATATTTCTGTTGTAATGAAAAGTCACAAAGTTTCTGTTTCTTTAGAAGCTGAATAACTAATTGCAACATGTTTTTCTCAAGAAAGAAAGCAGGATATCCTGTGATGGATTTGTTTATTTGAATAGATATGAACTTACTGGCCACTTTATTAGGTACATCTGTTCTGTTTGCTTGTTGATGTAAATCAAATGGTAACAATTTAATGCAGCTAGGCGTCTGAAGCCGACTTCCTGAAGGAGAAGTTTTTCAGAAACTTCAAATCTACTGTGGTTTTCACAAAATAACCACTCAAAAAGAGGAAACATCCGTTGAAAGGTAGTTGTGTGGATGAAAATGCCGTGTTTATGTCAACAGTGATGCTTTTATTTCCAAAAATGTGTTATTTCTCTAAGCCAGTTCTGAAGGCATAAGGGAGGCCCAACCCTTTCTTAAATCAATAAATCTATTAATTGCACGATGAATTAAAACGAGCTCAATAATTTCCATTTGCATCATTTATCATTTTTCTCTTTTCTTTCTTTCTACAAAAAACTGGATGACAAAAGGTTTTAGTCACCACTAGCTTATTTTGAAGAACAATTTTGTTTTCAGAGACCTCAGTATCCATTGTTTGTTGATTTGTTAGTTAAATTTGGACATTTAAAATGTCTTCCAGTTCCAGTGTTAAATCTTCATTAGAATTTGAAGTTTATTGATCTTTGAAAATGTGTTCTTGTATTATTTTGCTACCATTATATTACTTGAAATTGGTCTCAGAAACAATAACTTCTGGAACAGGTTATGTAATAATTTGATTTTTGTTACCTCTGTAGCCTCCAGTTCCAAGGAAGCCCTGCATGGCTGCGTATTTGGCTGCTTTCTGTGCTTTGGCTGAAAGTGGTGATAAATAAAAACAGCTTATTTCCACAGAAAAATCCAAGTTTTTTTGTTTTTTTTTAATGGCTTTTAAAAGGTAAATAAAATTAGTATGTGTTGTGCTGAACCAAACGTCTAAAGGAAGCTTCTTGTTTTCAGTTAATATAGACTCTGTGAATGCTGAATGGTGTGGCTCAACTAGAGTACAAAGTAAGTTTTCTTACATTTTTGTCCTGTCCCTGCATATCCTAGGGAACAATAGCAGGAAAAGTCACAGTTAACAATAGATTCTGTTAACAATAGTTTCATTTTTTAAGTCATTTTTAAGATGACACAAACAGCAACTTCAAGATTGAAGAATGTCTTTGTAAGAAAGCCTGTTGTCCGGTGAAGGTCATTTTACCTGGATAGCTTCCTCCTGCCGCTCCGCCATATCCAGGCACAGCTCCCCCTCCTGGTGCAACATGCACATTACAACTTAAAACTGTTTCGCCTGAACTGTTAGACAGTTAAGATCTTTTTGCTTCATCTGAATGTGTTTTTATTACAAATGTTTATATTGTGGTTAATAATAAATGAGTTTTTATTTTTCATAGCTCTGTGGTACAAACCTGGTTGACCGCCTACTCCTCCAACTGTTTGACCTCCTCCAGCGCCTCCTGCACCTCCAGCTGCAGTACCTGAACAAGCAAGTTAAAGTGAATAAGTGACTTAGATTTCTCTGTGTAATACAGCATTTTATAGCAAATAAAATCTGAAGAACACTAAATTTAAGTGCAATGTCTTTTTGAAAGTTGTATCCTGCCTGGTCCCCCTCCTACATATCCTCCTGCTCCTGCACCTGGACGGCTTCCAACTCCTGCACAAGGAGGTCGGAGGCAAGTAATCTTGTTTAGATAAATTACAGGCAACTCAGTCGGTATAGTAAAAAATCTGATCATTTACACAAGAAATAAAAAGAAAATAAATAGTTTTAAATTAAAGGTGCAGTCTTTTGCAGGCACATCTTGTCATTTTATAGCACAATCTGATGCTATATGATGTATATATCAGACATGACTTAAAAGAAATTTGATGCCTTGAATTGGGCCTCTGTCTCTTTAAGAAGCTCCTGCTCTTTTCGACAAGCCGCCTTCAGCACATCATCAGAACAATGTTTCTCCATTAGCCCTTTCACAAGGTTCTCAGGAGTGTTGCACTTGCAGCAGCTCATATGCTAAGCTCAGTTCCATCAGGTGTTTGCTAATTGCTGCTGCCGCTAGTCTGAAGGAGCTGAGTCAACGGGAGGAATGCTCTGAGACAGCAGGCGTTTTGGCTTGAATGGCTGCAACAGGACATTCAAGGATTTCTCAAACATGCATGAAAGAGTCGAAGCAACTCTCCAGGAGTGGTTTGATGAGGGAATAACATTATAAACATGATGTGAGGCTCAAAAACAGGTGATTTTACATAATAGGTTAATAACGTTCTTCATAAAAAAAAAATTAGGCAAAAGCGACCGATGTATATGAATGACCAGCACACTCAGTGAGGCTTTATTATGTCATGTCTGTAAATGTAGCATGCATCCAGATCCCAACCCAAAGCAGGAAATTGTCTGGAGCAAACTCAGTAATGAAATGTCAACATTTACATGGTTGGTTTGTCTCGTTATTCAATGCTTGTGTGAAAGGTCAGTTGCAGACATTGTTCAGACCGGATTCCCAGAACATTGTCAGGAATTACTGTGAGACGGTGTTTGTAGTTGGATGTTTCAGGATTTCCCTGTTTTTACCCACTATAATTTGTTTGTCCTTTTTGACGGTCAAACTACACTGGATGTAGGGGGTAAAAGACCAGCACCATGTGCAAACTGTTTTAATGTTTTGTTTTTAATAAGGCATTTTAGATACATCTACCTTGTCCATGTCCAGTTGCACCCAAAGTTGAACCATATCCAGACTTTCTTGATCCAAGTGCTTGGCCACCAGGACCAAAGCTGCCTCCCCCAGTGCCTCCAGGACCAAAGCTGCCTCCCCCAGTGCCTCCAGGACCAAAGCTGCCTCCCCCAGTGCCTCCAGGACCAAAGCTGCCTCCCCCAGTGCCTCCAGGACCAAAGCTGCCTCCCCCAGTCCCTCCAGGACCAAAGCTGCCTCCCCCAGTGCCTCCAGGACCAAAGCTGCCTCCCCCAGTGCCTCCAGGACCAAAGCTGCCTCCCCCAGTGCCTCCAGGACCAAAGCTGCCTCCCCCAGTGCCTCCAGGACCAAAGCTGCCTCCTCCAGTCCCAAAACCAGTAGATCCAGCACCCCCAGTGCCACCTGGCCCGTATCCTCCAGGTCTAGCTCCAGTTCCACCAAGACCGGCTCCTCCCGAACCTCCAGTCAGGACAAAGAGTGTATTAAAGATATAAATATAGATATAAACAGTTCATTATTGATTAAACTTAAACTGGATTACCTGGTCCATAACCAGTTCCTCCATAACCTGGATGTACAAAAATGAAAAGATGAAAATCAATACGTTTTATTATTTTCAAAAGATCAAAGCCATTTTTATGTCTACCTGTGTGAACCCTACATACCAGATTTAGGTTTCCTTTTTCCTAGTCCTTGACCAGCTGGTCCAAAACCAGTTGCAGGTCCAAAGCCTCCAGTTCCAGCACCAGCGGGTCCAAAGCCTCCAGTTCCAGCACCAGCGGGTCCAAAGCCTCCAGTTCCAGCACCAGCTACACCAGGTGCGACTCCTCCAGTCCCAAAAGAACCAGGTCCATATCTGCCAGGTCCAGTTCCTGCTCCACCAGCTACACCTGAAAAATGGAAATACACATTCTGTTCTAGCTTTGAAAGAAATAAACTTTAGGTGCTTTTTAATGCAACAGTTGATAACATTTTCTAAAAATTATATATATTTTTACATATTTGTTAAAATGTCACAATGTCCTGTCAGTATAACATAATTTTTGAAAAATTTAATTTTTAAAAAATTTATTTTAGTTTCATACCAGAAAACCTGCATCATGATTTGGAAATAATATCTTGTGGGGTCAAAGGGCAGGTGCAGGGACAGTGGAGTTGGTGCCCGTTTAAATTAAACAATGATGGGGGGGCAAGTAAAGCCTGGTGGCCCGCCAGGCTTATATGCACTGGAGGAAGCCCTTTTATCAACATGCGAGGGAAAGCTGGCTCATTCATGGGGTTTAGTCACATTTTCTCTTTTGAAACAAATGAATAAAATGTAACTACCTTGTCCGTATCCAGCTCCACCCAGTGATGTTCCGTAGCCTGTCAACAGCGTTTAACGTTTTGAAATGTGTCACAGTATTTAATTGTTAAATGTATTTATTATTCTACCTGTTTTTGACGGTTTTCTTGTTCCCAGTCCTTGACCTCCAGTATAAACTCCAGGAATAGGCCCAACTCCACCAGTACCAACACCACCTGGTCCATAGGTACCTGGTCTCGTTCCAACACCTCCCAGTCCTGTGCCAGCAGAGCCAGGGCCAAGTCCGGCTTGACCAGTACCACTGGGTCCGTAACCACCTGGACCAACTCCTCCTGATCCAGCTCCATATCTGCCAAGGCCAGCTCCGGCTCCATAACCTGAAATTAAATCCTGTTCAGCTTCAGTTTCCTTCCATTATAATCTGCATTTAATCTGTGCTTTCATACTTTTTGGGGGTTTCCTGGATCCGGAACCGGTGCCATATCTAGAACCTGTTTAACACAAATTACAAACAGGTTCCCTGTTAGTCTGACTAAACTAAATCCAACTGTTTTACTTGTTTTTATTTTTTAAATGTTTGTACTAGTGAACCTACCATCAGGTCCGATGCCACCACCATATCCACCCAGCCCAACGCTGACGCTACCAGAGCCTGGTGCTACACCTCCAGGGCCCGTTCCAACCCCAGGAGTCCCAACACTGCCAGAACCGCCAATGGGTCTCCCAAATCCACCAGACCCAGTACCATAGCCGCCTGAACCTACACCAAAACCTCCTGTACCAGTACCATAGCCGCCAGAACCAGCACCAGGGTAGCGTGGACCTGAGTTGGAAAGAACGTACATGCTGCACCACAGTTCAAGCATTTTCTAACGTTGGACTGGAAGTTTACGTACCTCCACCTGGTAAAACTCCACCTGCGCCGTAGCCTGCAGGAGACGATAAGTGAGATGTATAAATTAAATGTCAGTAAATTACAGATGAATGAAAAACATTCTGAAGGTAAAACATGGCTGCTGCTCACTTTTTCCAGGTTTTACGACTTCTGTTGCTACCCCACCAGCTCCGGGTACCACCCCACCGACTCCACCTGGTCCAACACCTATAAAGTAAGAAAAAAACATTTTTCCAGGATTTGTTCTGATTTTTTTTGTCCCTCATAACTTTAGTCCATTCGTTTGTTGGTCGTATACTTGATAAAATCAGGACCTTGAGGTGGTTTCGCTGTTCCTCCTGCTGGTCCGATTTCTCTTCCAGTGGCTGGACCGTCGCCTCTTCCCACTCCTGTTTGTGTTCCAGAAACGTCTCCGGTTCCCCCGGCACCGGTCGGACTCCCGGGCCTTCTGTCTCTTTCTCCATCAGGACCTCCTTCCCCATCTCCCTCACCTGGTGTGTCGCCTCTAGGAACACCTGTAAGACAAAACCAAAAACATTACAAAGTCTATTGGATGACCGAACAGCAGAGATGTTGCTCCTCCATAGTTTAGGCTGTTTGTCTGATTACCTGTATTCAGAGTTGGGTCGTAACTAGTTACATTTACTCAATTACATTTACATGACTAACGTTTTTTTCTTTTTTTTTTTATTGTACTTTTAGTAGTACTTTTACTTTTTTCTTTTACTTGAGTAATTTTATTATGAAGTATCTCTTACTTGAGTAAAATTTCTGCATTTTCTACCCATTGAATGAAAAACAAATTTCAACCAAAAATTCACCAGACACACACTATTTTTATCCTTAAAATACCAAAATTTCCACTTAACTTTATAATCTGCTTTGTCTGATTATGTAATTTTTTAAATATTAAATGACTGAATTTTAATCTGTTACTCAGTAGTTGAGTAGACTTTTTTATCAAATACTTTTTTATTCTTACTTGATTAATTTTGGGATGGCTACTTTTTACTTGCATAAAAATATGTTGAAGTACTGCTACTCTTACTTGAGTAAACGTTTTGGGTGCTCTACCCACCTCTGTATTTACTCAGACATGAATAACGTGTGGAATCTGTTTATCTTTAAAACATTGATCTTATTCAAATTTAAAAAAGATTTGAGTGTAAATTTAAGGCACTTTTGCCAGAATTTTATTAATAAAAATGTTAGCTTTTATGAATTACTTTTCACTTTACAATTACAAACTACTTTGTGTTGGTCTACCACATAAAATTGCGATAACATGAATAATGTTTTTGATTGTATTTTGACAAAATGTGAAGATATTCCATTGATATTACTATTACAACTCTGTTCTCTCATTTTATTTTTTCCTTTCTTGTATTTCTTCTCATGTTTTAGTGCTGACAAAGCAAAAAGAATAGTTCAAAGGTAACAATAATGTTTGTTTTGCCTAAACCAGACTCATTTTATTCACCTGGAGGTTTGAGAGGACTGACTTGTTGGAGTCCTCCCCCGGAGAGGTCACCTCCCGGACCTGCATAAATCAGAAAATTAAATCAAAACAAGTTTTCTTCCTGGTTTCGGTCATATGAAGCAATTAGAATACACTGCAGTGACTAACTCTCACCTCCAGGGGGAAGTCTTGTTCCACCTGAATTTTAGAGAATTTAAAACGTGATGCCAAAGTGACAATATTTTATCAACTATCAACTGAATTTCTGATGGTTCAACTTACCAACTGCTGTTCCTCCTGTTTAAAACAAGAAACACTTTTAAAAATGTGCACTTACCAGTAGTGCACACAGTGGATGAAATCAGTTCATGAAGCAACACCTACCATCTGTTTGTGCAGGTGAACCACCAACTGTAAAGGGAAAACAACATGTTTTTATTCAGGATTCAAATTTAAATTCTTCTTCTCGGAACTTTTAAAGGTTTATTTTTTGTGGCGCACACATCTTCAAAATCATTAAATTAGGAAAAATAAAATAATTACTGGCTGGATCAGCGTTTGCCTTGGTTTTGCTATAATACTTTTGTTTTTGTTTATTTTTGAAGTTAACAAAAAGTAAAATATACATTATATAGATTATATACATCTCTACACTTTGGTGAAAGATGTCACCTGAGTGTGGAGATGTATTCTTTACAATATATAAAATTACAAGACGCACCAATAAATCATCCATTTTGTTTATAAACCACCCTAACTTTTGGCCAAATATAACAAAAATAAAATAATGTTTCCTTACTATTCATGAAATGCATTTTAATTTAGAAATCCCAATATTTATGTTGTATAAATGCATCAATGAACAGCACTCACTGTTTTATCTACATTTTAAAAACCAGTCAGATAAAAAATGTTCGACGTGATCCAATGATTCCTTCATTTTCTTTTAGATTCAAAATTATTACATTTATAAAATGACCTTCGCATAACATTTTTCTCTTTTATTTGTTGAAGTTTTAAGAAATAAAATATATAAGTTAGTTGAAGTTGGAAGTAGCAGTCAGACCTCAAAGAAAATTGGAAATCAGTAACAGCCAGGAAACATATCATCTTAAAAGACAACTAATGTGTTTTAACTATCTTTTGTTAAAACATAAATTTTCTAAACTGAGTCATTAGTGCCTGAGGTAAACTTATCAAACCTATGATGATATGAGAGTCAAAAAGATAAACAGTTTAATTTGAGGAGCATATATATGAATCCAAAGATTTTCTGATTCTTGTTCTGTTTATCTAAATGTTCCTGGAACAGCTTTATAGCCAAACATTAAACCAACACAAACTAAAAGTTATTTATCTCATTTATAAATTTTACACATAAAATGTAAATCTTTCATTACTCATTCAGTTTGAATGAGTAATGAAATTAAAGTGTCCTGTTAACGTCACATGGGGGCGCTGTTTGAGAAGTCTGTGAAAACATTGCTTATGTAAAGTGAAATTATAGACGCCCACAAAGACTGATTACATTATAACCTGACTTCACTTTTACAAATTGTAAAGAATCTCACCTGGAACTGTGTTCCCATTAAATCCTATTTTAGAACAATGATTAAATGGGTATAAATGAATCGTAGCTTTAAGAAATGTCTGGCATTTGCACAATAGTATTTTTAAAACACTTCAGCATATTTGATATGTATTTTGGTTGGAATTACCTGGTGTTGCTCCAATGATGGGGATACTGGTTCCATTTGCACTATCTCCCTCGCCTCCCAGTGGTCTTCCACCTACACCAGTCTGTCCTGTTTTAATATTAATTTACATGAATCAACCTTTCAATCTAGACAAATTAATCTCATTTAATAGAAATAATTTCAAGTTTCACACACCATCTCCTCCAGGAATCCCAGAGCCCTCTAACGTAGTGCTAGCACCACCATCACCTGGACAATTAGTTAAAAAAATAATTTAAAACTTTCTAATTATGAATAAGAGAAACTTCATCTGAGGAGATACCTTCTCCTGCTGGTGTTGATGTGCCATCTGGAGGTCCAGGTCTTCCTTCTGATCCAGTTTATGTGATTTATCAGGTACAGATAATCCAATTATTGATCTAAAATGGCCACAGTAATGTTTTTAATGTTAAAAACATTAAGAATAAGCTCACCACCAGGTTGAGGTGTTGGTCTTGCACCACTGACGGTTCCATTTACATCAACACCAGTTCCTACTCCTGCTCCAGGTACAACAGAGCCTGGCTGGCCTTAAATGTCAAAAAGAAAAGATAGTTATTAACTAATTCCTTTTAAATCCTATTTAATTGATTGATTTTCCTCTGTATGTTTACCAAACTTAGCTGCTTTACTCCCTGCTGTTCCAGTGCCTGGGGACAGAAAAAAACTTTACTTGATTTCACCAGGAAAACATATACATATAACCAAGTTAGACCACAAAAGAGGATAACTTTTTAATCTGAATTTAAAAACATTTTTTGTTGCACATTATTATTTTTTTGGTTTGTTTTGATGTTTTGTTTCATTCCTAAACTGTCATCCAAGTCTGGAACGGACAAAAAAGTAACAGTGATTATTGTTGACTGAACTCAGTAAATTCAAAGTAGCTGATATGATTTTTATTGGCTGCTTATGAGAGTTGTCAAAAACACTTTGACCACTTTGCGATGGCAGAAAACAATTGCCAAAATGAAAAATGTGAAAAGTTTATATCTTTGACGGTATCTACCGTCAGATAATGTCTGAGAAAAGCTGCGTAGAATACGCCTATTCTTGTTCAGTCGTCCTATAGCAGCATATTTGTAAAATAATTTCAACCCATAATCTCTTTGCTCCATAAAGAGAACTAATTGTTTAAACTAATTGTTTACCTTTGCGATATTAAACAGACCAAACTAACCTTGACCTCCAGATCCAGGTCCATAGCCACCTATAAGAACATCAAACCAAAGAATAAGAAAAAAAAACATTTTCAGATTATGGCAAAAAAGTGTTTTTAATTAGCTTAAGAGAACGAAAAGCGTCAGCACACAAACACCAAAAGAAAGGACTCATCACCTCTTCCGGCTCCCCCTCCAAGCACTCCTCCACCACCTGTCCCAACTTGGCCTTTTGCAAAAAATGTATTAGAAAGAAAAATCAGCTTTCCTGTGATTACAAACATTCCAAAAATATGAATTTTTTGAAAATGTCATTTTCTTTCATACCGTATTTAGAACGTTTAGATCCAGGCCCATAACCTGTGCATAAGAGAGAAACTTTACTTCAACAGGTTTCAAGCTGTAACTAATCTGAGTGTATTCAAGAGATGAAAATGTCCTCTTAACCTGTCCCATATCCAGCTCCCGGGCCTACACCATAACCTCCACCTGGCACATAACCAGTTCCAGCTACCGAGCCACTTCCAGGTCCATATCCTCTGCCAACACCAAGAGATGTTCCAGTTCCTGGACCCCCAAATCCAGGAGATCCTCCTCCACCAGGAAGTCCTGTTAAGAAGAGAGTTTACAGCTAGCTTATAACTAGTCAACATATTCATATTTGTCATATAAACAATTAAACATAACATCATAGTTACAGTTAAAGTCAAAAGCTAATCTAACGTACAATTGTTTTCACTTTTTAAATGAGTCAAATAAATATTAAATCCCACCATATTTGAGAGACTTTGCACCACCAGGATATCCTAAAAGCAGAGAATTAAAACATTTACACAGAAGACCTTTTTACATCAACATTATTAATTTATTTAATAATGCTCCCCTTTTTGAACAGTGACTTCCTGTTCAAAAGGGGAGGGGCTAATATGGCGTCTTGGTGGTGATCAGTGCTGGTCTGTTTTGACACACATGGTTTCATATAGCTGTATTCTTGTATGTGGAAGAATCCTGATATTTTATGGTGAGTGGTCAGATTTTGGCTTGCCCACAGCCACATGCTTTGATATAGCACAGAGCTTCTGATAACTTTTGATCGTCAATGCCTGCAGTCAATGCTTGTAGGAGGAGATTGATTATATACAATGTGCTTAAAATGGACAAAATGGTGACTTTGATTCAAAATGATCAACTTTTTGTGGGGTTTGATTTGAACCATGGCTACAAGAGACTTTTTTTGTTAGTCGTGATAAGTTTCACATGTGTACTGTAATATTGTGATTGTTGGTCAAATCATGCGTTGGGCTGATTTGGGGGCTGATTAAAAAAAAAAACAATTCGGTAACACTTTATTTGAAAGGGGGTGAATAAGACTGTCATGACACTGTCATAAACATGACATAACACCTGTCATGAGCATGAATAAGCCTTCATGAATATTTATGACTGTTGTCATAAAGCGTCATTCGGTAAATTATGACACTTTTAATACAAAGTTGACATTATTCAAAATGTCTTTGTTATGACAACTTGACATTAACCAAGAAATCATTACTGTTTAAACTTTACCTTTAATAACATAAAGTTACCTAATTTTTAAAGTGCAATCAGTAATACTTTTATAACAAATTTATATCAGTAATGATTTCCTGGTTAATGTCAAGTTGTTATAACAAAGACATTTTGAATAATGTCAACTTTGTATTAAAAGTGTCATAATTTACCGAATGACACTTTATAACAACAGTCATAAATATTCATGAAGGCTTATTCATGTTCATGACAGTTGTTATGTCATGTTTATGACAGTGTCATGTCAGTCTTATTCACCCCCCTTCAAATGAAGTGTTACCAACAATTCTAACGGCACTGTGGAGGAATTAGGCTATGACCATGAAATTTTGTATTGCATTCTTTTTGGAGGGTAGGTTAGGACCAATCGTCAGTGTGGTGCAGCTCGGTGAAATATGTGGAATTTAGAACCAAATGTAAGGCAAAAGCTTACAGGCTTTCTTCACTGCACCACCATTGCCATATCCTCCACCGAAAACTCTTTGTGCTTTATAACAAGTTAGACCAACGTGTTGTCTGTCTTCTGATACAAGATGATCATGATTAGGTGAATGTGGTCGGAGATGGAAAAAAATGACACTTCCTGTTCTGAAGGGACAGGGCTTAGATGACCTCAGCATATGACTACATAGTATCATCAGTCATCCAACATGGAAGACTAATACCAAGTTTGGTTCAATTTGGGCTTTCAATGTGAAAGTTACAGCGTTTGTAAATCAGGCCATTTGTGAAGATGCAAGCATAAAAACTCCAGCTTTTGATAACTTTTAATCCCCAATGCCGTAAGGCCATATTGACCAAGTTTGAAACTAATGGCTCAAAGTCAGTTTGCTAAAGTTCAACATGTATAAAAAAAATAAAAAATGACCCTTTAATGTTTCCTGTTGGGTTTAGGGCATACCTCCAACAACCTTTTGTTTTTTGTTTCAGTGG
Organism: Poecilia mexicana; assembly: GCF_051168715.1. Lineage (NCBI taxonomy): Eukaryota > Metazoa > Chordata > Actinopteri > Cyprinodontiformes > Poeciliidae > Poecilia > Poecilia mexicana. The sequence continues at coordinate 8,454,195 of NW_028263383.1, read as the reverse complement.
GTTCTACCTACAAACCAAATTACCAGTTGACCTGTCTCATGTCAAAATATAAAAATTTCAGTTGAGGGACAGTTTTGGGTGAAGATTGGTTAGTTTTGTATATGTTTAGGCCTCCAAGTTAATTTATTTGAAATACAATAGACCTTCACAGCGCTTTCACTGCTCGAGTCTAATAAGGAAGAATTTGACACATGGGTATAAAATGATGACACAAACTGGTAAAAAAAAAGCTAATTCCAAAGTTGTTGCAGACATTTTGACAATATTCTTTTTCTATTTTTACCTCCGGCAGTGCCTGGTCCAAAGCCTCCTGCTAAACCTCCTGTTCCAATGCCAGAACCAGGTGTCCCTCCTGTCCGGACTCCTGATCCAGGCCCACCACCAGTTGCCACCCCACCTCGTCCAGGAAGCAATCCACCAACTCCAAGTCCAGACCCTGGCCCAGTTCCAACCCCAAGTCCTCCTGCCCCCAGGGCACCTCCCACGCCTCCAGGGAGTCCTGAAAAGAGAATTTGTTTCTTAAAGGGAAAATAGACAAACTATTTTGATCAAAAAACTCATGTCATTGAAGATAGATATTACTCAACAAAGATTTGACAACATGAAGTAATGTCATATCAATTACTGCCTGCAGGATTAATTGATCAGACTGTCTGTTGGTAGAAACAATAAAATCACAAGTGTACAAGGTTCATCAGATATTGGATATTTTGAAGGTTGCCTCACCATATTTATTTGCTTTTGCTCCTGCAGATCCTGCAGATAAATCACAAGTACTTTAAGAACTATGATAACCAAGTTAAACATATTAGAGTATATGTCTGTGTTTTTTATTTTACCTCCAGGTCCATAGCCTATACCAGCTCCACCAGGAACAACACCACCAGGTCCATAGCCTGTACCAGCACCACCAGGGACGCTACCAGGTCCATAGCCTGTACCAGCTCCACCAGGAACCATGCCACCAGGTCCATAGCCTATACCAGCTCCACCAGGAACCACGCCACCAGGTCCATAGCCTGTACCAACACCACCAGGTCCAACTCCGCCCGGCCCAACTCCACCAGGTCCAACTCCTCCTGGCCCGTATCCTGTACCAGCGCCACCTGGACCAACTCCACCAGGTCCAACTCCTCCTGGCCCGTATCCTGTACCAGCGCCACCAGGTCCAACTCCAGCTGGTCCTAATCCTGTTCCTCCAAGTGCTCCGCTCAGCATGCCTACAATGTGCAGAATCATAATGTTTTCTTAGTTTTAGGAAACAGTTGCAGAAATATTTTATACATCCATATCTTACAGTTTTGGAATATTCTTACCATATTTACGAGCTTTGGCACTGGCATCATATCCTGAAATAAACATAAAGTATTAGACGGGTTTCAATGAATGGGAATTAAAGTGATCATGTTCTCTTAATGGGTAGTTATAAAGGGAGATTATGGCTATAATTGCACTCTATAACTGTATCTGCTGATTTACCCCCAGTTCCTGTTCCAGTGCCAGTTCCTCCAGGTCCATATCCAGTCCCAGCACCACCTGGTCCAACACCACCAGGTACAACTCCTCCTGGTCCATATCCAGTCCCAGCACCACCAGGTACAACTCCTCCTGGTCCATATCCAGTCCCAGCACCACCAGGCACAACTCCTCCTGGTCCATATCCAGTACCAGCACCACCAGGTCTCACTCCCCCAGGTCCATATCCAGTCCCAGCACCACCAGGTACAACTCCTCCTGGCCCGTATCCTGTACCAGCACCACCAGGTCTAACTCCACCAGGTCCAACTCCTCCTGGTCCGTATCCTGTACCAGCGCCACCTGGACCAACTCCACCAGGTCCAACTCCAGCTGGTCCTAATCCTGTTCCTCCAAGTGCTCCGCTCAGCATGCCTACAATGTGCAGAATCATAATGTTTTCTTAGTTTAGGAAACAGTTGCAGAAATATTTTATACATCCATATCTTACAGTTTTGGAATATTCTTACCATATTTACGAGCTTTGGCACTGGCATCATATCCTGAAATAAACATAAAGTATTAGATGGGTTTTCAATGAATGGGAATTAAAGTGACCATAAAGTGATCAAATTATGGCTACAATGTCACTCTATAACTGTATCTGCTGATTTACCCCCGGTTCCTGTTCCAGTGCCAGTTCCTCCAGGTCCATATCCAGTCCCAGCACCACCTGGTCCAACACCACCAGGTACAACTCCCCCAGGTCCATATCCAGTCCCAGCACCACCTGGTCCAACACCACCAGGTACAACTCCCCCAGGTCCATATCCAGTCCCAGCACCACCAGGTACAACTCCTCCTGGCCTGTATCCTGTACCAGGGCCACCTGTACCAACACCACCAGGTCCAACTCCGCCTGGCCCAACTCCACCAGGTAAAACTCCTCCTGGCCCGTATCCTGTACCAGCGCCACCTGGACCAACACCACCAGGTCCAACTCCTCCTGGTCCGTATCCTGTACCAGCGCCACCTGGACCAACTCCACCAGGTCCAACTCCAGCTGGTCCTAATCCTGTTCCTCCAAGTGCTCCGCTCAGCATGCCTACAATGTGCAGAATCATAATGTTTTCTTAGTTTTAGGAAACAGTTGCAGAAATATTTTATACATCCATATCTTACAGTTTTGGAATATTCTTACCATATTTACGAGCTTTGGCACTGGCATCATATCCTGAAATAAACATAAAGTATTAGACGGGTTTTCAGTGAATGGGAATTAAAGTGATCATGTTCTCTTAATGGGTAGTTATAAAGGGAAATTATAGCTACAGTTACACTCTATAACTGTATCTGCTGATTTACCCCCAGTTCCTGTTCCAGTGCCAGTTCCTCCAGGTCCATATCCAGTCCCAGCACCACCAGGTACAACTCCTCCTGGTCCATAGCCAGTCCCAGCACCACCTGGTACAACTCCTCCTGGTCCATAGCCAGTCCCAGCACCACCAGGTACTACTCCTCCTGGTCCATAGCCAGTCCCAGCACCACCAGGTACAACTCCTCCTGGTCCATAGCCAGTTCCAGCACCACCAGGTACTACTCCTCCTGGTCCATAGCCAGTCCCAGCACCACCAGGTACTACTCCTCCTGGTCCATATCCAGTCCCAGCACCACCAGGTAATACTCCTCCTGGTCCATAGCCAGTCCCAGCACCACCAGGTACAACTCCTCCTGGTCCATAGCCAGTCCCAGCACCACCAGGTACTACTCCTCCTGGTCCATAGCCAGTCCCAGCACCACCAGGTACAACTCCTCCTGGTCCATAGCCAGTTCCAGCACCACCAGGTACTACTCCTCCTGGTCCATAGCCAGTCCCAGCACCACCAGGTACTACTCCTCCTGGTCCATAGCCAGTCCCAGCACCTCCAGGTACTACTCCTCCTGGTCCATAGCCAGTCCCAGCACCTCCTGGGCCAATGCCAAGCCCTGATCCAGGCCCTAGTCCTGTACCTTGGCCAAGTCCTCCTCCTAGCTGTCCTCCTAGACCGCCCCCTGTTGTGCTGGGACCAACTCCAGTTCCACCAGGACCTACACCACCAGCAAAGAGTAAAGACAATTTATTGCTGTAAAATAGTCAAATCTGCATATTTTAGATGTAAGTTGCATGAAGGCATGCCTCACCATATTTGCGTGCTTTCGCTGAGCCAGGACCATAACCTGTGTAAAATGTAATATCAGTTTATGTGCTGAAATGTGTACTTGAAATTGAAGTGTGCTATTAAATAAAATATTAGAGGAATTATTGATTAGAACATTAACAGAAGAAAAATGTCTTTGTTAGTTGTGTTTTGCAACTGGTTTCCCTCAAAGAGCAGGAAATAAACCATGTATGCTGCTGCCCATACCTGGTCCGACTCCGCCTGGTCCGACTCCGCCTGGTCCGACTCCGCCTGGTCCTACTCCTCCTGGTCTGACTCCGCCTGGTCCGACGCCGCCTGGTCCGACTCCGCCTGGTCCGACTCCGCCTGGTCCAATTCCTGTTCCAGTTCCACTTCCTGCTCCAGGGACTACACCTATGCCACCTCCAGGAAGTCCTCCAGTGCCTAAAGCTCCTCCCTGACCAAGATGGCCTCCTCCAGCTCCAGCACCACCTCAAGAAAAATAACGTTTACCAAAACATCAATGATGCATCCAGTCAGCTTGCCACAGTAAGTTACAGATTACAGATTTGACTTACCATATTTGGCTGCAGCTTTGGCTGGTTTCTTTGATTTTCCTGTCCCTAAATCAAAACACAAAGGTTTGAATATCGATTTAGTTTATTCAGTATGTCCTTTGCATGTATTATTGTTTTCATAGAAATGTTTTTCTGCATTTAGAAGTCCTGATGTACCTGATTTTGGTGATATTAGAGGGTAACCATGAAAAACTCCAGATAAAGTTTGTCCTCGACCATCTAAGACGAGAAAGACAAAATACAGAATTACATAAATGGGAACCTAGTATTTAAATTCTGAAATCAAATTAGTAACATATGTACTTAATAACTTGTAGATTTAAGACCTTGAGACACTTACTGCTTCCTTGTCCTACCCCGCCTTGACCAAGTACTCCAGTCCCTGCAAAAAGATAAGTGTTGTGCCAAAACAAGTTCTCATATCGTTCATAACCAAAGCACATTTACATACCAGTTTGAGGCCCAATTCCAGATCCAGTAACTACTCCAGGGAGAACCCCTCGGCCTCCAAAACCTTATCAGAGGACATTGAAAGACTAATATTTTTTTTCCTCCCTACAATACACGATACTCCATGTTACATATAGCTCTACAACACACCTTGACCTGGTACAAATCCACCCTGATAAAGTCCAGGTACGCCGATGCCTGTGTAATTCATAATTATATTAAGAATATCTCAAGGAAAAATCGTTTTTGTAACAGATTGATTAAGCTCATACCTGGAACTTGCTTGGATGCTTTACCACCACTTTTTCCTCCAGCTCCTGCACTAGTCTGAGGTAATATCGGAGCTGCAGAGAAAATTTACAGTTAATAAAAAAACACATTATGCATTTAGAATTTAAAAATGCCGCATGATATGACAAATAACAGACATTTTGTTTTTAAACCTTAAAGTTTTGCTGAATTTTAGTAAAATTAAAATACTGTTTTTCAAGGCCTGTTGACATTTGCTGCATGTTTTCCCTCCTCTCATAACTCATTTTCCTGTCGAGCTACTTTCAAAAAGCCAAAAAAAAAATAAATAAAAAATCATTTAAAAGAATATAAATTAGTCACACGTGACGGAACAAGAGCAAATGGGGATGAATACAGATGCACAGCACAGTTTTCAAGTTTGTGTTTCAAACAAATTTTAAAACAATATGCTCCTTCTACTTTACAAATGTGTGCCGATCTTAGTTTGATGAATAAAATTCCAATAAAAAAACAAAGATTTGTGGTTGTAACATGACAAAATCTGTACAAGTAGAAGGAGAATGAACCTTTTAGCAAGGCACAATAGACAAACATTTGCAAATTGTTGGCTATATTATAATTTATTCATCACCTCCGCCTGGAAGAGTTCCACCAGGTCCAAATCCTGCACCCCCAGGTCCAACTCCTGCACCCCCAGGCCCAAATCCTGCACCCCCAGGTCCAACTCCTGCACCCCCAGGCCCAAATCCTGCACCCCCAGGTCCAACTCCTGCACCCCCAGGCCCAAATCCTGCACCCCCAGGCCCAAATCCTGTACCCCCAGGTCCAACTCCTGCACCCCCAGGCCCAAATCCTGTACCCCCAGGTCCAACTCCTGCACCCCCAGGCCCAAATCCTGCACCACTAGGCCCAAATCCGGCACCCCCAGGTCCAAGTCCTGCACCACTAGGCCCAAATCCGGCACCCCCAGGTCCAAGTCCTGCACCACTAGGCCCAAATCCTGTACCCCCAGGTCCAACTCCTGCACCACTAGGCCCAAATCCTGTACCCCCAGGTCCAACTCCTGCACCACTAGGCCCAAATCCTGTACCCCCAGGTCTAAATCCAGTTCCTCCAGGCCCATAACCCGTTCCTCCAAGAGATGTTCCAGCACCACCTATGGTAACAAAAACACATCAACCACATTTAGCTAAGAACCGAAGTGGAAAAGAGGTTTTGAAAATGTACTCACCTGTTTTGGGGGGTTTGGGACCATAACCACCGCCATATCCTCCATAAACACCTAGAGACATTTAGGTAAATATTAACGATTATATGTAAATCAGTTTGAGTTACGTTATTATGACTTAATTCCCAGAGGTCAGTGTTGATGCTTCTTTCAACTGGTTGAGCTAATAATGTAAACTAGTTTATAATACTGGGACATATACCTTAATTTTAATCTACTTCTGTAAAATTGGCTTTGTTGCTATAGTTTTAAATATTGAAACATATTATGATTTTCTAATATTGTTTCATTTTTATCTTTATATAAGTCTGGTTTGTTGGATTTATTTACTCAGATTTACCTTTTGTTGAGTTTTGTACTTTTTAAACTTTGGTCATCAAACTGTTACTAAAGCTGTTCTTCCAATATTTGATTATGTAAATCATAATGTTTGGGAATTAATAGCCTTTAATAGAGGCCTAATAGTAGTGAAGTTCATTACCTTAGACATGAAATTTTCTTAAACCTGCCTTAAAAATATTCATAGTCAACTTGCAAACAAGGACAAGTTTCAATTATAAGTTAAACATGGGAAAAGACATCAACTTACATTCTGTGTAATAAAAACACAACAAATGGAGTTTAACAGATAAAATAAGTACATTTAAGTAAAGGTTTGTCTATAAATGTTTTCTATCCTCTTATTGACCCATATTCTGCCCACCGGGACAATGCGTGGATTTCAAAAGGTTTGTCAAAACTGGGGCTTATCCTATGAGAGCTGCTTTCATCATATCACCAACATTTTTCATCCTGCACAGTCAACGCGCATGTATGAGGGATGAAAAACAAGGAGGCCTCAAATTCCAAAGCAAATCCGTCTGGCTGACGTAATGACTGCCATTGTTTATTGAGGGACTCCCATGCCTAACACATTATATCCTTTATCACTATGTGTGCGGGTGGTCCCTGAACAATAGCCTATAATGTTGATGTCAGAGGAAATGAAATAATGGTCTATGTACACAGTATTTATCTTCCAGTTTAGTGTTGATATAAAAACAATATTTACATTAATCTGCCATTGGCATGGTACAAGAGTTTAGACTTCAGGTTATGTTTGTTCGAGTAACTTTCACTGTATTAAATAAGCAGCCTGCAAACTAAATGTTTAGATTCTGCACATGTTGCAGGAACTTTTGCTTAATATTTAGTGCCTTGACAAACATTGAAGCTTTTAACAGTTTTTTATGTTATAACCACAGACTTCAATGTTTGTTAGTAGAAATTTTTGTGAAGTTGGAAGGAAAATGATGCACACAGTATGCCTCAGTGAATGTTTTGCCCATTTCTCATTGGAAAACGACTAAAGATCAATGAGATTAGACTGAGGGCATCTCTGAGAACTGCAACAGATTCTCATTTGCATTTAGCTCTAGGTAAGCCAACCCTTAACCCTAACCTGTCTTTTTTTGTCATTTGGTTTTCATCATCCTGTTTGTTCACCGGTTTTCTCCCACAAACATGAGACCTTCACAGAACATTTGTATATACTGAGATTAAATTACATTTTCTTACTCTGAAAACTAATTAGCTTAGAAGACAATTGCTTATGCTGAATCTAACTTGACTAAAGGTAGCAGAATAGATATGAATATGACCAGTAAACCTTTCATATTTTTGTTGGTATCATCAACCATTTATCATTTAACTTCTGTTTCTCAGTTACCTGCTGCTTTGTGTTGATGTATCAAACAAGAATCCACATAAAACCTTGAAGTTTCTGGTTGTAATTCGAAAAGACGCGATGACTAATGGCTTAAGTAACTTCCATGACTGATTTTTCTATAAGTCGGTTATTGTAATCAGGCAATTACTCTGATTTTAAAAATTTAAGTACTATTTGGTGAGTTTTATTATCATTCACTAAATGCTCAGAATGCTTAAAGTAAAAACCTAAAAAATCAATTCAAAAATAATTTTAAGAAAACTTTTTTTACCTGGACCGACTCCACCAGGTCCAACTCCACCAGGTCCGACTCCACCAGGTCCGACTCCACCAGGTCCGACTCCACCTGGTCCAACTCCACCAGGTCCGACTCCACCTGGACCGACTCCACCAGGTCCGACTCCACCTGGACCGACTCCACCAGGTCCAACTCCACCAGGAATGACTCCACCTGGACCAACTCCACCAGGTCCGACTCCACCAGGTCCAACTCCACCAGGACCGACTCCACCTGGACCGACTCCACCTGGTCCGACTCCACCAGGTCCGACTCCACCAGGACGAGTTCCAAAGCCTCCAGGACCGACACCACCTGGTCCCAGTCCTCCTCCTACACCTCCAGCTCCCTGTCCAAATCCACCATAACCAGCGCCTGCAAAGAAATGGAAAGCTTTATTTTTGCCTTAATGCAGTTGCAGCAACAGTTTGGGATCCATTTCTACAGATCCTACCTGTTTTGGGAGGTTTTCCACCTGGAAGAAGAAACCAAACATGACAGTTCACTGCTGGTGAGTTTACAGACAAACTTGGAATCAACAGCAAACTGGAACAAGCATTTCTCACCAGCTACTCCCAGTCCACTACCAGCTGGACCAAATGTACCAGGCCTGAAACTCCCAGGTCCGACTCCACCAGGTCCAACTCCACCAGGTCCAATTCCACCAGGTCCAACTCCACCTGGTCTGACTCCACCTGGTCCGACTCCACCTGGTCCAACTCCACCTGGTCCAACTCCACCTGGTCCGACGCCACCTGGTCTAACACCTCCTGGTGCTATGCCTCCAGGTCCTAATGCCCCGGGTCCTTGTCCACCATATCCTCCTAAGGTACAAGTGAATTTAAATTGGTTTATTATTCACAAAAGTTTCTTAATGCAGCCATTTCTATCAGGAATGTAGCTCAATATTCTTTACAGAAGGAATTAAAATGACATAATTTACTTGTGAACATTTAAGACCTTTCCTGTGTGTTTTCCAGTTTGTTCAAGGCAGTGCTCTCCTAGCTTCCCAAAAGTTCAGTTAATTGCAACTTATCTCAATAATAAGATAGCTGTTGTTCCACAAACAAGCTTTGCACCATTGGCCCTTCTGACACACACCAGGGTGAAGCGTCCTGCTTTAACGGGGGGTGGACAGACTGGGAATCGAACTGGTGATCCACCAATTACAGGGCAAATTCCTACGGTTGTCGCCACCATCACCCCAATCATAATATTGGGATATCTTGAAACTGATGCTTTTACGCACGGTTATCATACCAACTCGTGCCTAGACACAACATACTTATAGGCGTCTCTCGGCAATGATCAAAAGTATAACTAATGTCAGTTCAGATAGATCTACACAACATAGATGTCAGGGATGTTATAGCTCAGAGGTGAAAAAAGCTTAACAAATTTCAGCCTATTTTTTCTTTTTGGTTGAAATCGACATGGAATTGATTATCTTTGAAACAAAAACACATGGTCCTCCAGCAAGTGTCTGATTTTATGAGCACAAGTGTTGGAAATAAAAACTAAATTCATCTAAAGTCAATCAAACAGGAAATGTGATCACAGTCAATAAAACCAAGAAGAAAATGAGCTGTCATCTACCTCCACCGAGACCAGCACCAAGACCCGCTCCACCTCCACCAAAGCCTGTTCCAGTTCCTGCTCCAGTTCCAGCGCCGCTTGGCCCAAATCCAGCACCTGGACCGGCTCCGGCTCCTCCAGAGGATGGTACGTATACACCTGGTTACAAACATCAGTGTCTTAGCTATAAACATGCAGCCTCAAATTTTGAATTTAGGATACATGCAGAAGAAAACTTTATTTTTATCTTACTTTGAGTTTGTGTGTTTTTGTAAGTGTTGATTTATCTGCAGCTGATAACAAACACTGCCTAACCGAAAAGGCATGCCTCTCCGCTCATAATTCTCACACTTTTCTGCACCTATGTTCTGTATTTCACCAATCTCTGCTGCCAAAAATAGAAACACATGCAGGGAACAGCTATAAAAGGAAAAGCTTAAGAACCCACAGTCCAGATGTAGAACACAGTCTGCAGGGATTCCTGAAGAATGTGAGTTACTGATGTCACAGTAATGCCATGTACATTAACAACATAGTAAATAACTCAGCTGCTCAGTCACTCTGTCTGCAGGCTCCTTTGAGATCTGTTGTTGCTTTAGAAAACAAATTGTACAAGCAAAAATGAAGACTTGGATCTACTAAAAATAAGTTTTATTGGAAGGATGTGTCTCTACATTGACTGCAAGTATTAATTTTGGTTTTATTAACTTGTAACTATAAACTCAGCATAGTTACTTTAATGTAAAGTGGTTTAGTATTTTATGTTTGAGTTTAGATTTATTTACAGAAACATCACAATGTTGGTTTATTGTATTGTTGTTGTGTTGATTTGTAACCATTTGAAGATGAAACAACTGAATGGATCCAGCTGTAGTTAAAATGCCTTGCAAAAATATTTACAGCGTTGGAACTTTTTCACATTTTTCTCATATTCTAACAACAGACATCAGAGTTTTATGTTCATGGTTCATCCAACAGATGGAAAGGATGGGGTTTAATCTCAATATGAATACAGTCCTTACTGATCCAGAAACACCAAACAGGTAAAGTTGGAAACAATGTTTCTAGACCTGTTCATCAATAAAGTGAATGAGAGAGATCTGTTACAAAGACACGATCATCAGTCAGACCACACAAACAACAAAATCATAAAGTTAGCCAAGAGGCTGCTCATGGGTGAGCTGTCAAACTCTCCACAAATCTGGCCTTTAAGGAGGAGTGGCAAGGAGAAAAGATAATGTTGAAAGAAAACAGGAAGAAGTCTCACTTGCACTGCACACCACCATGAACGCAACATCTTAGCTCTGCAGCTTGGCGATAGACATTGCTGTACAGTATTGGCAGCATCATGAGACTTCCCAGTTGGGATTGCAGCATCTTGGTGTAAATACATTTATTTAGCAAAGACATGGAAACTGATCAGAGCAGATAGGAAGTTAAATGAAGATAAACAGAACAGAAATTACTTTTATCCTCCCACAAAACTCAAATATATAATTTTTAATTAGGCGTATCAGAGTAAATATTACACTTTTTTTAAAATCCTTGTATCATTTTCTTTATGCTTTACAACTTTGTTACTTTGTGTTGATTTGCTTATTCTCTCTATATATACATTTAGAAATATAAATCACATTAATGCCCAGTATGTACTTTAAAATAACAGTTACTCTCTTAATTAATGCATGATGTGTGAAGCATTTAACCTACAACTACAATTTGTCACCATATTAAATGTTTATTAGGAAGATACTTCAAGATGGAAAAGACACGGTAACACTTTATTTGAAGGGGGTGAATAAGACTGTCATGACACTGTCATTAACATGACATAACACCTGTCATGAACATGAATAAGTCTTCATGAATATTTATGACTGTTGTCATAAAGCGTCATTCGGTAAATTATGACACCTTTAATACAAAGTTGACATTATTCAAAATGTCTCTGTTATGACAACTTGACATTAACCAGGAAATCATTACTGTTTAAACTTTACCTTTAATAACATAAAGTTACCTAATTTTTAAAGTGCAATCAGTAATACTTTTATAACAAATTTATATCAGTAATGATTTCCTGGTTAATGTCAAGTTGTCATAACAAAGACATTTTGAATAATGTCAACTTTGTATTAAAAGTGTCATAATTTACCGAATGACGCTTTATGACAACAGTCATAAATATTCATGAAGGCTTATTCATGTTCATGACAGGTGTTATGTCATGTTTATGACAGTGTCATGTCAGTCTTATTCAACCCCCTTCAAATAAAGTGTTATCAAAGACACTTTGTCCTTTTAAGATTACAGAAAAGTCCTCAATGTTTTTTAACCACTAGCCAGTTAAAGGAGCAAGATTTTTAAAATATTCCCATGAAAGTCAAATATTTATGTTTAATTTTATTTAAAAAAGATGCTCAGGTTACTGACTTTTACAGCCAGATTTCAGGTGAATTGCACCTGTGTCTTTGCCCTAAAAGGTATTTAAAAACTTGTAGATATTTGGACATTTTTTGTAGGTTCTTGAATCTATGAAAAAAATATAAATACCTAAAATACATCACACCTCTTATTTAACTAAAACTGAACTATGAAGGCCTAGAAGATCTCCAGTAGAAAATCTAATATTAACTTCGCCTATGCATATTTTTCTGATGATGCATTTTATGTGACACCTGACCTGCAGGTGCTGCCCTGCAAACATGCTCAGAAGGGGGACCTACCTCCTTGCTGCGACGGTTTCCACAGAGCCAGGAGAAGCACTCCATGCAGGTATGTGGCGACCGTCCCTCTCGCCATCTCGCTCCAAAATGTCACTCACCTCCCACACCGTCCAGGTTTTATTCCCAGCAAGCCTATCACGGCTCTCCAGGGCCTTTAGGAAGGAGGAGGGGGGAAAAGCAAAATGATGTTAATCAGGACCCTGTCGATTGGCTAAGAAGGCACAAGGAGAGAGATAGACGGAGAGAGGAGGAGAGAGGGAATAGAAATACTGCTTCACCTTGTTAAACCAATGGGCTGCACTTTATGATCCTGTGGTGCCAGAAAGAGTGAAAACGGAGGATAACAGAGAGAAAAAACAAGAGAACGAGTGAAGAGAGTTCATGAATTAAAAAAAAGAGACTGTTTGTTTTTTCTCACATCCCTAACAAAACATGTAGCTTGTTGTGTTAAAGATTGCTGCTCATCACTGTGGTGAGTCAAGAATAACAAAAAACATACGTCCTGCTACTTCGCTACCCAATAAAAACAGAAGGGCATTTTTCTAGCTTACGTGTTGTGATATTTGTGTTTTGCAGAAGGTTTAAAAGCAAAACTGAAAGTGTTCAAACATCAATACTGTTTGCTAGAATGTGAACCTGTAGCTTTAAAGGTACAATAATTAAACCATTCAAAAGGAAACAAAAGAATTAATCAAAACATTACAAAAATAATCCATTGATTGTTTTTAATTTGTCTGATATCATGTCATGGTGGTTACAGATATTCCTCTCCTTCCTCCGTGACACTTTTCAGCTCATTCCAGGGTTTGAAGGTGTTGCATGTCAGGATTTCCTGCACCAGTGGGGTGACTGTTGCCAAATCTCTCTCACAGCAGAGCAGTAGAGGGCAGAATTTTAGACCTTTGCAGAGATGGATAATGCCCCCTAAACCAGATAGCACATACTATCTGGTCCAGGTACCTTATACTCCTGCAGCAGACCCCCTAGAAACCCTAAAAAGACATGTCTGTAATCCTTCTGCAGCCTCACATGCAGACAACCAAACTCATAGCACTTGCTTGAGGATAAAGTCTCCACTATTGTTCCATGACCAAAACAAAAGCCACATTACCCTTCCTAGATCTCAGATTCTACATTTTGATGTGACTTCCTTTACAAAACCTTAAAGTAAGCTTTCCAGAGCGGCTAGGATCTTTGATTCTTCGACAGTGTCCTTTCTTAAGCCCAGTCTGCCGCTCCACAAGTGTCTATAGGACAGTGAATGTTAACCGTAACAACGTCACCTTGTCTAGGAACTTCTGAGTGTTGAGAAAATCTCAAACTCTTGTTGATCAAATTAAGAAGTTTCTGTAATTGTTTCTCAACCATACACAGGCAAATACTGTCCCTGATTTTGAGTCGCTGAATGTTTTTCCAAGTCTTTCTTGAAGCCAACAAATTCTTCAAACTCCTTCCAAGTTTTATGTTCTGGATCCTTCTACCTGTCTACTGTTTCATTAATCCCCAAACACGACCAAATCCTAAAGCCCTCCTTCTTCAGCAAACGGGACCTCTGATTTCCACCTTGACTGACACTAATAACCTTAAGGCAAAAACAAAGCAAGTAAAATATTGCTGAACTGAGTTAGATCAGCTACTCTGCAAAAACATAAAGTTTTACCAAGTATTTCTGGACCAGTTTCTAGTGCAGATGTCTTAGTTTACTTGAAATAAGACAAAACTAACTTAGAAGTAACTTTTCAATTAGTCAATAATTCCTTAATATTGATGAAAAAGATGTTGTTCCATTCGTAGATTATTTCACTTATGATACGACATCTTTCCCTTGTTTTGAGAGAAGCAATCTGCCTGTGGAAGTAGTATTTTTTCATGAATATTAAGGAATCATTGACTTAAAACAAGCTCCTATATCTTCCTAAGTTAGTTTTGTCTTATGTCAAGTTTAGTAAGATATTTGTACTATAAATGAGACCAAAAATACTTGGTAAAGTTTTGTGTTTTTGCCGTGTTTATGCCTCTTCTCTTCTACTGATGCTTTATGTACTGTACTTTGTGTCCAAAAGTCCCAGTTGCCATTCAGGATCCCTGGAAACAATCAGTGTTTTTATTAAGCAGTGGTTACTGTTAGGGGTATTTCTCCATGTTTGGGCTGCTCTCAGTTCCTCTGGCTGGACCGCTGAAACATGTTCCTGGTCTGGAGGGGAATGGACCTGAAAACAGATGAGGTGAACGAGCCAATGGCACCCCGACACTTACGGAGATTGAAGATGAGAGTAACACTTGCTGAAGTATCTGAAGATTTTCTTTAAGCAGAGTACGACTGATGTGCTCAGGTTCAGGTTACTAAATAAATGGCTTGTGAACTCCTGGATAAAACTAATATCAGATGATTCAACCTCCTTCAAGAGCAGATATTGGTAACTCATTTGATTTATGCACAAAATGAGGAAATGAAGTCAGTTTCTGTTTCTGAGAGCGTTGCTTTGTGCACAGCAGCTCTGTTAATTGCTTTCTGTTTGCATTTCTGTAAAACATTTTGTATGTTAAAGGAAAAGAAAGGGGGGCCGTGCTACCTGAGTACCCATAATTGGTCTTAAAAGTGTAGCTTTATTACTGCATTTTTAGACCTGGTATGCTTTGTGTTTGGCTTTGATGGAGCTGCATAGTTATGCAGTGAACTAATGCTGAAACAATAATAATCAAAGATTGTAGGGAACAGAAATGTACATGCTAAGAGCCATATGCATGCTTTAGTTGTTGCCAGTAATACATATTTAATGTCAAGAATAAACGTAGAACTTGAATATAAAATTGCAGTTCATCCAAATTTATAATTCAAGCCACATGCTTTATGCTCTGGATGTTTTATTGCTATTCAAATATTTGACACAAATGTCTACATCCATTGCATTACATTATGTACGTTTTCTCTTTTTGGTTTCACTATCAGCTTTTGTATCTTTTTGACAGCATAAACACTTATGAGATGAATCAACTTCTTTGCGGAGAGGGAGTCTCAAGTCATTACCTTAGTCTGAAACCTGAGACTGGCTGTGTAATAAAAAGCAGCATATTTTCCTCGAACAGCGGAGGGCATTAAAGGAATCAGTTTGCGTCTACACAGAGACAAAACAGGCCTGTTTATATATTGTTTGTACATTTTGACTGCAACTTTCCACAACAGTCACTTCCTAGTGGTGATGTCATGACACTCAAACCTGTAAACAGAAACAAAATTCAAGACCCAGAGTTTTGTTTTTCCTAAGTTTAGCTCTGCCTCTGTGCGAGATTTCACCAAACACCTGAGAACAATCAAGTGTACTAAGATTAAACATAACTGAGCTTTTGAGTTTTCACAGACATGACTTTTTGACTTCTTCTCTATGCACAATGTTGTGCAGCAATAATTAATAAAACTAGTAATTTAGACCCATAATACTAAGTTGGTTCACCTCTTGATCATCAGCAAAACAGCCAAATAGTTCAGTCTCAGATATTATTTATAAATACCTGATTGAGAAAGCTTAGGTTTTAAAATAATAGATGAAGGTGTTACATACTACACATGTATAGAATAAAAAAACACGTCTTACCAAAATGGAATAGTTTATGAACAAAAAAGACTTCAAGTCAAATGCTTTTGTCAACAAACTTACAAAGCATAAAACTACTGAAAGAACCAACAAAGTGATGCAATGATGTCACAGTTCAGTATGACTGCATGCTGGAAGCTATTAATCTGTTCAACCAGAGGTGGGCAGAGTGCCCAAAAGATGTACTCAACTAAAAGTAAAAAGTGGCTGTCCAAGAAATTACTCAAGTAAGAGTAAAAAAGTATTTGGTAAAAAGTCTTCTAAAGTACCTGATCAAATTATCATTTACTGTTTAAAAATTGCATCATCAGATGGACCAAAATATAAAGTGGAAATGTTGGTATTTGCAGGACAAAAATGACAAAAATTCATATAAGTAACAAAAAATAAAATCTGGCAAAAGAAAATTTTTCCAAATCAGTGTCTTTCAATATAAAACTTATGAAACTTTAACAAAACTGCAGGTCTGTGTCTGGTGAATTTTTAGTTAAAACATGTTTGTTTTTCATTTCTCTTACTTGAGAAATGAGAAATTTTACTTAAGTAAAAGTAGTGATACTTCATAATAAAATTGCTCAAAATAAAAAGCACAGAGTAGTAAAAATACTCCTAAAAGTTACTTATGTAAATGTAATTGAGTAAATGTAACTAGTTACCCAACTCTGGTTAAAACTCCTGACAGTAAAATGAGACGTGAAAAAATAAAGCTCCTCTGGCTCCTCCTTGTGGCTGTTCTGCGAACTGCAGAAACACACCGCTCAGAAACAACCTGGACAAGGAGGAAGGTCTTAGCGCTGCCAATCATGTTCATGTATGTGCTGCTCTTTGTACTAATAGCGAGAAACAACTTACGATTGCCAACAAAAAAAAGTGTTTTAATAGTAAGAAATGATATTTATGAAACACAGTTTTGCTGCAGACCGAGTGTGTTTTCACCTTTAACCTCCTGACTGTGATGATTATGCTCAAACGCTGGTCAACCTTTGCAAAAGTCAGTCATTAAAGGAACTGTGACTTCCTCACTTGGCCTATAAGAGGGTTAACAACAGGGAGCTGACCTCAATCCTCATCCTGCGTTGGTCCTTTTACAAAAACAAAACAGACAGAGATGAGACAAATAGGTCATTAATTTAAGCATTTCGTGGAAAAAAGCTGGAGTCTCATAAAAGTTATGGTTAGTCGCTCTAATTTGTGAACTTTGGAGATTTTATTCTCTTTTTTTCCATTCCTCCTGCTCATTGTTGCAATTTTAACTTAGATCTCTCCCGAGTCTTGACACACTTCCAGTAGTATTAAGATTTTATTGTTACTCTAACTCTACAAATTAGAAACATTAGGGGACCACCTATCATTTTGTTTCTATATCCTGACTTACTGGGATTCAATTGAATAAAATGTCTTCTTGTCTTAACTATTCTGAGGCGTGTGTAGAGGAACCGTTGTGGATAACTAATAAAATTCTGAGATTAATTATTTCTCAAAGTTTTATTTTTTCTAAAAATGTTCTTGGTAACACTTTGGTTGAAGGGATGTGCATAAGATTGATACGATACTGTCATGAACACAAAGGAGTCTTCCTGAATGTTTACAACTGTTGTCATGAAGTGTCATTCAGTAAACACATTTTAAAGCAAAGTTATGTAAAAACTTGCATTAAAAGTGTCAAACTTGCATTATTTGGTAAATAATAAAAAATTTTAATGCAAAGTTGCATTAAAATTTGCTTTAAAAGTCCATTAAAAGTGTGAAACGAGGATTAAAATTGCATTAAAAGTGTCAACTTTGCACTAAATGTGTCATTATTCACCAAATGAAACTTCATGACAACAGTCATAAACATTTATAGAAAACTCCTCCATGTTTATAATAGTGTCATGTCAGCCTTATGCTCATAATAATGAAGCGTTACCATGTTTGTTTTCAAACGGATGAATGAATGATGACATTTTCCAAGGCTTTTTACACATCATTAGTAGATGCGCTGCAATTTCGGCTTCGATTCTTTTGTAAAATCCAACTCAGTTAATTTAAAATTCTGCTTTACCATATAAGGAATGCCTGTCTCTTATGAGTATCAGTCTTCTTATAGTTACTGTTAAATTATATTGTACTGCAGTAGACATTACATCATGTTGTCTCAATTTGGTCAGATGTCCTGCTGTAATAAGAAGAAATTACCACTTTAAAAAACTGGGCAGAGTATCAGGATCCATTGCCAGAAACCTTTTCAGCAAGGTTCAGGTTGTTATTACTCACATGAATCTAGCATCAGTGTGGTAATGTGTGTAAACAGTGATTCATGCAAACTGTGACAGCCATCATCGCTACAAACACGCCCAGTGCTACCTGCGGTCCACTTCCCACATCCATCTGCTCAACCTGCAAGGGCGCTCATTCATGCCAACTCAAAGAAGTGTATCAGTGGTACAAATAAAGCAGCTGGCTGAGTAGGGCCTGTTTGAGTTTACCTAATGTCTGCCATACGTTTACCTAATGTCTGCTGTCTATATAAGGGCATCTGTGAAGTGAAGTCCCCCTTCAGGCTGCTAATTTACCCCTCTGAGAAAACAGATCTGAAGGCAGAGATATACTGACCCCGTGTAGCGTGTCACCACACGCCAAAGATCCAAAAAATCGATGAATCGATGAATCGATGAATCGATGATTGGTTTTAGCTGTTAAATTATCAATATAACACGTTACATCTTAAATGTGTACTTGATATATGGAGGAAAATTGGACGCAGTGCTTTGCTACACTATGACAACCAGAGAACAAGCTCAGGAAACGTTTTCAATTAAGAAAAAAAATTGAGAGGAAAGTAGGTCAGTTATTTTTTCTTCTCTTTGACAACCACAACATGGTTGTCCAATAGACAACTGTTTTGGTCCAGTTAAAAAATAAAAAAGGTGACCTAAAAACCACCTCTGACATATCATCAGTACAGCAGGTGTTTAAATTAGCTCAGTGGTGTCCAAACCTTGTGCCATGAGGGCCAAGCACTTAGGACCGCAACAGGTACTATTGTTTTAGCAGCTCAATAACAAACAACTTCAATTCCATTGAAATTAACAAAATGGTCAGATTTTTGTAGAAAATGGTTGTGTAGATACCAAACACAAATAGGGCCGACAGTTTCTGAATTTCTGGGTTGATTGTTTTCTTAAATGAGAAGTAAGATCTCTGTTTAGGAAAAAGTAGGTCAGTGTTTGTTTGTGGTTTAGTAACTCCAAAATTAAGATTAATCCAAAAGCCTTGTTAGTAAATGGGAATAAATTTTTTGTGCCCAATATTCTTTTTTCAGAACAGTTTACTTATCTGTAAAAAATATTGAGAAATTGTCCGTCTGCACCAGTACAGACCAGATTTGCTCCATTCGGGTCGCACTTTCGACACCCTTGAATTAGCTAATAGCAGCTTTAGCTAATCTACAGCAGCGATCTCTTATCAAAGATAAACATCAAGCCTAAAAACATTTGTTACGGACTGAATATTCTGTTCTTCGTATGAGAAATGTTTTTTTTTTTCTTGTGCTGATTCCTGGTACGTTTGTCGGCAGTTGCTATGGCAACGAGTCTGCGTGTAGCGTAGCCGAAGAGAGAGCGAGGAAAAAAAGGGGGTTTTGAGTTCGTCGACGGTTTTTCTGCGCTATTTTTCGCTTTTCTGTGGCACACTAACCTAATAATACCCACATCTCGAGGGTTTATTTAGTTAACGGAGTCGTTCTGCCGCGGCAGCGCCGCTATGAATAGCATGTAAAAGAATCGTTGTTTTTTTTTTCTCCAGCGTTGTGCGCATGCGCGAAATTTCCGGAAGTAAACGGTAACGTGCATGTAATCGTCAATTCGTTTCAGACCATTAGTCCCCGTCTCATTGAGATTTGCTAATAAGCCCACACCGGCGTGAATCCTTTCAAATGTGTCATCATGGAAGTATTTTATTCTTCTCTGCACATTGGGAAGTAGATACATGAGGCATCCACCTGGGAATTTTGTCTCCTTGTAAAACTCGACATCATTAATTGTTAAATTTTAGCACATGTGTGGCCTTTTTGGCTGCAGCATGCATCTCCAATTAAACTGTCTAACATGTTTGTTGAAATCTGGCAATGTAAGCCTGAGCTTGTAGGTATGTGAAGATTATTGTTTCTATAAATTCACTTAAACCTCTGTGTAAGTGCAATGCAACAGAGTTGAGCCAAACTTACTTGTAATGTTGTAAATATGTCATGAGTAATAGTTCTGCAGGCATTCAGAAATTTAATTAGAAAAATCGTTGGAAACCACCTTGTTGGTGCTGAAACACTTTTTCATGTCTGTCAAACTGAAGCTGTGGTCGTTTTTTTGAAGTGGTAACAAAAGAATTATGAACATTTTTTAGTTTTTGACAGACTTTAAGCTACATTATATTCTCTAGCTTTTAGTTATAAGATTGTCATTTATTATTACAGTATATTCTGCATTGTACATTGCCGTGTTGTAAATCCAAAACAGCACAGCAAAGTTAAATGAATTAAAATTAAACATCCAAAAAAGACCATATGTTGTTTGTTCCTGAGGTTTCTTGGTTCTGTTTTCTCTCTTTCTGTAAGTGTAGAAACAGACTCATACAGTGTTTTTCTATTCTCTGTCTTCCTCTTGTAACTTTTTGTCCCAGCTCTCTTGATCTGTTTTTTCCATCTTCCTGTCCATCGCATTTGAATTAAACCCAAAATAACATCTAATAAAGTTTTTCATATATGTTTTAAGTGGATCGTTATTGCGAAAGTAGTAACGCTCCACTTGTGCAACTAAATTAGTTTTGCTTCTCCTTGACATTCACACAATTCTGACTCTTATATTGTCAGGCAGTACTCTTTCAGAAAAGAGGCAGAATTGTATCATGTTAGCACTTGAACCCCCACAGAGTGCTTTCTTATCTAATTTAAATAGACATGCAGGCAAAAAGAATAGCTTATGTGGAAGCACAAACAACAGTGGTTTGTAATCACACATGTTTTATATATAAAAAAGCTTGAGTCAGTGATGTTTTCATTATTCACATGCTCCTTCTTATGACTCATGGTGACCCCCAGCACAATGGGAGCGGATTCGCCTCCCTGGAAGGTTGAAACAACACAAAATCAAGAGTAGTGCTCTACGTAAACACTGCTGTGCTGTGATATATGGTTGGACCATCCATCAGTGTGTGGAGGAGAAAAAAAGAGACTGAAACATGAAGATTACAAGAACGAGCAGGATAAGGAGGTGTGCAGCTGAGAGTGAGAAGCCTGAGAGGTTAGATCACTTAGTGTGTGATAGAGACAGAGGTCAGCAATGTTAGCTTTCCGTCCATTGTGATAATGTCAGGCTTTTGATTGTCCAGGAATGTCAAAGTAACACGGCTGTGAGCTCAGCATAAATCAGCAGGTCACGTCTCTGTGATGTCAGAGATTAGATTTCAGATGCAGGAAAGTGAAACCAGACTGTCTTTGTTTCCTGAAAAGGTTCCTCACTCCACGGTG
Organism: Poecilia mexicana; assembly: GCF_051168715.1. NCBI lineage: Eukaryota > Metazoa > Chordata > Actinopteri > Cyprinodontiformes > Poeciliidae > Poecilia > Poecilia mexicana. The sequence continues at coordinate 8,432,691 of NW_028263383.1, read as the reverse complement.
TCACTCTTCTTTTCAGATGTTTTAAATCTTTTTAGGCAGACTAATGTAGCTGAAGAGTGAGCTCAGTGACATTACTCACATATACAAACACACCTAAACTACCTCATCATTCGTTACGTAAACACAAATATATTATGAGTACATACTGAAGTTGCACTTTTTCCAAAACTCCAATCACAGGGCATTCATTTTAAGAGAAAAACCGCCATTATAAACTAAATCTTATGGTTTCCCTTTAATCTAATCTTTAGTTTTCCAACTAATTGGAGCCAAACAAATAAACTGTTCTTATTTTGTTGCCACTCTTCCTATTTTCACCACCAACAAGTGGTTCTCTGTCATCAACAATAACTCTTTCCAGCTGGTACTTAAACTGGGAATTAACAAGTTACATTTACTTGAGTAACCTTTAGGAGTATTTTTGCCATGCTGTGCTTTTTACTTTTACCTGAGTAATTTTATTATAATCTCTAGATAAAAAATTTGTTGCACCTAAGCTCCAAAAATTATCCATATTTTACTTATTAAACAAAACGTCAACAAAAAAATATGTTTCTAGTCAAAAATTTTAGTTATTTCTTGTACATAGTCAGTTACAAATCACCCCAAAGCGTCTTAATGAGATGAAGTCGGTTTACACCCCGCCTGGATTTTCCATTTCTTAAACCTCAACCATTCTTTGGTTAATTTATTGGTATGGTTTGAGTCATTATCGTGTTTGAGGTCCAGTTCTGCTTTAGCTGTTAAGATTCATGTAGTTTTTATTTATTTTTGCTACTTTTTTCCCCATTCTCAGTAACCACCAAACCACGTCTCTTCTGTCACTGTGCTTCACAATTGGTTTCAGATTTTCTCTTCCTGCTTTTCACCAAACATGTTTTGTTTTTTGTCGCCTCCAAATTGTTCAAATTTAAACTAATTTGTCCAAAAGAACATTACTCCAGAAGTTCTAGTCATCAAATGTTTTTCTGAGAGCAAAGTTTTCCTTTTTGCATGTTTTCCATGAATGTTAAACTTGTGAAGTTTCTTTCTGATTGGATGGACATCCAGGCGCCTATCAACAGTAAGAATCTATTGTGGCTGATGACATTTTCCAGTTTTTTTTTATCTCAATGAGACATACCTGCGTTTAGTAAAGGTTACATACAAACATTTTAGGGTTTTAGAGACTTATTTTAGCTTCTTCTGCCTCATTTCAGGTCATGGACCATCACATTCAAGACATGATGGCAGTTGATTCAAATTTGAAGCTGCAGTTCGAAACTTTTACAAAGAATAAAAGTTACAAACTTTTATTGTTAACTTTTATGAAGTTACAAATTAAAGTTCGTAATTAAGTTAACAAATAAAACGGTTCGTTAAGAGACAGAAAATCTGTGAAAAGATTGATCTCCTCCACCTCTTTCCTGAGATATAATTGCTGTTTGAAGAAACGCATCGCTCTCGACAAAAAACAACCAATCGGAGCCAAGAGGAAGGTCTTAGCGCTGTCAATCAACCTCATGAACACGCTTCTAAATGTGCTAATGGCGGAGAAACAACTCGCGGTTACAGAAAACCCATTTATCCACCGTTATGGGTGGTTATGCTAACTGGTTTGAGCTTTTACAACATACTATGCTAGCTGCAGCGTGCCAGAGAGCAAAGTGGGGAGGGAGATTGTGATTGACAGCGCTAAGACCTGCCCCCTGGCTCTGATTGGTTGTTTCTGGGAAAAGGCAGAGGTTCTCAATCTTTTCCACAGCTTATCTATCATGATATAGTGTCACAACAGCGTGGCAGTTTCAACAAATATGTAAAAGAAAATGTTTTTATAAAAGAATTTGCACAATGCAGCTTTAAATCCCGTATTATCAGACTCATACGCTTCAATGATGAATAATAAGGGCTCAAATAGCTCTTTTCATGCCGCCATGGTGTTCACACCAAACTTTAAAGAGCATAAAACATCTATGGCTCACTAGAATTTTTTATTTTTAGTACATTTTACAAAGGCTTTTAAAAATATTCTTGTTTTTCATTCATTAATTTAAATTAAAAACATACAATTTCACAACTAAGTATTCCATAGTTCACCAAAATCATTAAGCGAATTGCCAATAAAAATCCCAACACACACAATCAGTTATATAAACTTTGGTTTGTTCCAACAAAAGGCCCCTTAACACAATCTGAGATCATTCATCTTCTTGTTTAGGTTAGAATAACCAACCTGATCAGAATTAGATGAGTACATCTGTCCACACGAGAACCACATGGAGACGATTATGAGATGGAAATCATCTCGTTTTCCAGCCCAAGGCATGAGAGGAATCAGATTAGACAGCCTCATCTGTCATCTCGCTTAGTCATACAACACCAAATTAGTGCAAGGATTATTATCCTTCCCTCTTCAGTTTAGATGCTAAAAATGCTAATCAGATTTTTACCCTCAAAAAGTGACATATTAAAAGTGGAATGAGGTGGAAACTGACATGTGATAGCTGGCCATCAGTTGGACTGCAGGTGTCAAAATGATCCCTGGTGTCTTGTTAATTTGTTAATGGTTTAAAGCAGGAATGTCAAATTCATTTTTATGTTGGGCCACATCAAGATTACGAATGTCCTTAAAGGGCCAGTTGTGGTAAAATGTATTGATGAAACTCATTAATAAACTTCTAAAATTGTGTTTCTCAATTCTGGTCCTCAGGCCCCCTGCCCTGCATGTTTTAGGTGTTTCCCTTCTGCCACACACCTGGATTGAATATTTTGGCGATTAACAGGCTTCTGCAGTACTTGATGGTCATGCAATCATTTGAATCAGCTGTTCTGGAGGCACATCTAAAACATGCAAAGCAGGGGCCCTGAGGACTGGGACTGAGAAGCAGAGCTCTAAAATATGAATAGTTGCCTCTGCACTTGATGAGTCCTCCTTAAAGTTAAACAATACCAAACATCTTTTCACGTTGATGTAATTTGGCAGAATACATAAAATTATGGAATAAGAATATGGCCATCGGAAACATAAAAGAATCCTGTCTTTAGTCTCGTGAGGTCAAAAGTCAGAATTCTGAGAAAAATGTGAGGATTTTCACTTTTTTTCTCAGAATTTTAACTTTTTGTCTCAAATTTTGACTTTTTTTTCTATAATTGAGATTTTAATCTCAGAATTTATTTTTTCCCCAGAATTCCTACTTTTTTCTGAATTTTAACTTCTCAGAATTCTGACTTTTTATTCAAGTCAGGATAATTCTGGTGAATTCTGAGGGAAAAATGTGAAAATTCTGTGAAAAATGACAGAATTTTCACTTTTTTTCCCCAGAATTCTAAATTATTTTTCAGAATTCTTAATTTTTTCCCCAGAATTCTGACTTTTGATTTTAGAAGATTAAAGCCAGAATAATTCTGGTAAACTCTGAGGAAAAAACAGCTTCTTTATCATTTGCTCGATAAAATATTATTTAAGCATACAACGGTTATGTCCCTCTGGGCCACATAAAACTTTGTGGTGGGCCGGATTTGGCACAGATTTATTCTGCAGTTAGTTTTGTGTCTTAATTGCTCAGCCACAGTCCAGAGGTGAAATACATCAGTGATGTAATACGAAACCATTATATGTTTGTGTTAATGTTTTTACATCTTTAATCAGCGTTTTATGGCTTCACACTGAATATGTGTTTCAGCAGAAAAGTGCCAGTCCTCACATCATAAATAATGCATTTTCTAATTCATTACTGAGTTTATAATTTGTGATCCCATTCTTAAACGTTCTGGTAACATAATTGAACTCACTGATTTGGTATGTGCTGTAAAAATATGTTTGTGTTAAAGCAGAAACAGTTAATGTGTGGTAAAGGGATTTTTATCTTTATTTAAAAGGTTTTTCCAACTTTCTGTATCTTGCTGCAATATTACAGTTTTGTTTTAGAGAACTGCAATCTTTAAAAGATCAGCGAGCAAAGTGAAATCAAAAGCAAATATTCTAAACAGCATATGGTTAAAAATACTGTAAGAGATTCAGGTTCTTCTTATTTTTACATCTTATTTTGCTTTGTTAGATCTGAGCATGAGTTACATGCCATCATGTTCATAGAGCCACAGAAAGAAAATCTGACTTTTTAATTTGAATTCTGACTTTTTTTCTCAGAATGTACCAGAATTATTTCGACTTTAACCTTTTAAGATCAAAATTCTGAGAAAAAAGCAAAAATTCTGGGAAACAAAGAAAATCTATTCTGACAAAAAGAATTTAGAATTATTGGAAAAAAAAGTCAGAATTCTGACATTTTTCTCACAATGTACCATGAATTATTCTGAATTTAAACTTCTGAGATCAAAATTCAGAATTGCAGGGGAAAAAGTCAGAATTTGGGGAAAAAAGTCAAAAGTTTTTCTCAGACTTTTGACCTTTGACCTCAGAAGACTAAAGCCAGAATTCCTTTATTTTTCCGTGACCATAATCTTGTTCCGTAGTTTTCATATCTATTCTGCCAAATTACAGCAGTGTGAAATGATGTTCAATATTATTCAACTTTAAGAAGGACTCATCGAGTGCAGCGGCAGCTATTTATTCATATTCTAGAGCTTTATTAATAAGATTCATCAACATATTTTACCACAACCGCCATGATGTTTTTACATCCCTGCTGTAGAAACAACAGATCCTTCAGTCAAGTCAACGATTCCCAGTTCAGCTGTAGAAACATAATGGATGATTAAGCAAAGCTCCATGGTGCTGTTGATCTTTGCTGTTGTTTATAAAAGATACAAGACAACAAACATTTCACTTTGTCTTTAATGTGTGATAAAAACGAGGCAAAAACGAATCAATTGGAATCAGAAAATATTGTTATTGATAGGTTTGGACAGGTTAATGACGTCACTGGGCATCAATATTAAGCCTTTCAGGGTTTCAGTGTAACTGCTGACTGCACATGCTCCCGCTAACCGTGCGCCCTCCATCAGTCAGCTTCTTATCGGTGTGATTAATGTCGGCTACATTCCTCGGCCGTGCAGGACAGGTGGGTCCAAATCCCAAGATGTTAACCAGCAGCAGTCTCTCACAGCATATCTCACCTAGACAGTTTCGTTTTTATTTTACACATTAAATACGCGCAGCACGTTTTGGTTGGCACTTGCATGTTTATCCATTTCTGTTTTTGCGTGTTAGCTTCTGTGATGGAGACAAAATCAGAGCCAACTCTGGAAAGTGCTGAGACTGCACTGAAAGACTTATGAGTCGGACGGAGACGTTCTTCGTCCAGGTTGACCGAGCTTGAGCTTTTCTGTGAAGAAGAAGAAGCAAAGATTTCAACCTCCAGTAGTGCAAAGGAGGTCAGTGGTTTAAAAAATACTGAGTTGGGAGGGCTGAATGCAAATGGCTGCTTCTATTTAAAAAGAGCAATAAAAGCAACCATTTTGTTCCACTTCGTAATTATGCAGTGCTTAAAAACTGTGAAAAATGTCCAAGTGGTGTGAAGACTTTATAACACGGATGTCAAAATCAGTTTTATTTTGGGCCGTATTAAGATTATGAGTGTCTGGTTGTGGTCAAATGTATTGATGAAGCTCATTAATAAAGCTCTAAAATATGAATAAATACCTGCTTCTGCACTCGATGAGTCCTTCTTAAAGTTAAATAATAAACATTTTTCTCAGAATTTTGACTTTTTTCTTAAAATTCTGACATTTTCCCCCAGAATTCTGTTTTTTCCCTAAGAGTTGAATTTTGACTTTTTCTTCTTTTTTTCTTTCAGTATTCTAATTTGTGCCCCCAAAGAAGTCTGACTTTAGAAAAATCAGAAAGATTCTGGTTAATTCTGAGAGAGGGGGAAAAAAATCTAAATTATGAGAAAAAAAGTCAGAATTCTGGAAAAAAAAAAAAACTGAATTCTGAAAATAAAATACCAAAATTCTAAGAAAAAATTGAGAATTAGTTTTTTTCTGAGGCCCTAATCCTGTTTTGTTAAAAGCTGCCTTCATTGGATTGATAAAACCTTATTTAAGTATATAATGGTTGTATTCAGAGTCCTTTTCACATGTCCCTCTGGCCACATAAAACTTCAAGGCGGGCCGGATTTGGTCCCCGGGCCTTCAGTTTGACACAAACAATACTTAACACCATTTTGTAATATTTGAGTTCCCAGAGCTCTATAATACAATTTTTAAGAAACATTAAGATTTTAGATGGAAAACTTGACTTGAAGTAAGATGCTAAAAGCCAACATCTGGGCTTGGTGGTGTGCATGAACCGTACCGTACCTTCAGAGGGACGGACCGCCGTTAAAGTGAAATCGACTGTCATTAGGCCTGGGGAAAGTACTACTGAGCATGTAGTTATGCAGTGCAGCTTTCTGTGGGGACGATCTGTAGATGGAAAAAAAATCCAGATAGAAACTATTTTTCAATAATTGATAAAATGTGTTTTTACTCAGGAGACATAAAGACTTATTGCACCGAATAAAACTGATACCTTGATGCTCTAATTACTCTTATCTAAGCTCAAAACATTTAAAATCACAGCAAAATTCACTTTTCCTCCAGCATAAATTCATTTAAATCCTGAACTGTGTGCTGCCAGTGCATGCCAGAGCCATGACTGCTAAGAGCTTGACTCGCGTCCAAAACGCAACGGGAGAATTTTATCAGTTTACGAAGGACAGGGAAAACACAAAAAGAGTCCAAAGGAGATCAGCGGAGGAAAGGCAATTAGGGCGAGCTGCCACTCAGACTGTGGCAGCTGAGTTTGAGAGCTCTGCTTTCTGTGAATGCTGTTCCTGTGACCATACATAGAGTCAGACACAATCTAGCAGCTCTCATTTAAACTGTGAGACATTTTGGCAGCTGGAACTGTGACCTAAATGCTAAAACTATGAATAATGCCGTTTCTTAGACATCACACTGTAAAACATGAGAAGGTGGTTTAACTGGAAAATGAAAGTCCACCTGCTGCCTTCAAAATGCAACTTATGTCAACATGTGTTCTTTTTTTTTAAGTTCTGATAGCTCATTTATCTTGAATTGTGTTTTAATTTAACCCAATAATTTAAATAAACTACCTTCAACTAGTTAAAGAGCACATTTCTCTATTATTTTTACTCACAATATCAAGTTAAAACATCTCCTTATTTTAACTTGATAATGCAGTTTGAAACAAGATGATTTTAAATCTTGTTTCAAACTGCATTCCTTAATATTTGTTGAAAAAATGTGTTCCACTGACAGATTATTTCACTTACAACATGGGAAAAATGTCTTGCTATGAGTGAATTTATCTGCCAAAGGAACTAGAACATTTTCATCAATATTAAGGCATTATTTACTGAAACAAGCTCCTGTATTTTGCTGAAACATTACTTGTAAATTAGTTTTTTCTTATGTCAAGTAAACCAAGATATTTCCACATGAAATATCTTCCATTGGGAAGATTTAGAGTTTTTGCAGTTGACATTTAGGTTAAAAATATAAAACTCACTAAATTTATCTGACTTAAAGAGTAGAAGGCAGTAGACACAACTAAATGTGGCTCAAGTGTTTTACAGTGCAGGAGAGAATCAGAAAAAAACATTTGTAATCTTATTATGGAGTATCAACTGTCTGCTGAACTGGACCATCAATCAGTCATGATTACAGAATCCCTTCAGATGGAGCAAAGCATTACGTCTTTATCCAGTAAACCGGTTGGAATTTATATCACATTGGTTAACAAATAAATAATAGAAATTCATACTTTATTGCAAATTTGTAAACTTTGCTGCAACAATAACCCCCTGGTTTATATATATTTAACCCCACTGAGCTGAATTATGCATAATAAGCAGTTTAATCAAACCCAGCTGCTGGGTGTTGATTAAAACGAGTCCAGCCGCACCGCTCTGCAGGCCTGACAGGCTTCCTGACTTGTTTTTGTAGGGCAGCCACGTCAGTGGAGGTTTGACTTTTCCTTTGTGGTTGCAGTGATTTGTTACAAGTTTACTGTGGTTCCCCTTGAGTCTTACAGGGACATTGACTTTAAAGAGCAGAAATCTGGGATAATGACCCAGATGTAAAGCAGAAATGAAACTACTGTTGATGAGCGTTGATGTGCTCATCAGCTTGTTTGGCCTTTTTGCTCCATGTCATCATATCCCTAAAACTCTCAATGTCACAATCTCTGATCAGACCTTAATTGCAGACAAATGTAATTAAATTTAACTTTCATAAAAAATGTTTTTTTGCATATTTGTTAAATCTGTCATGAAAGAGATAATCTGTGACAAGATCGATCTCCTTCACCTCCTACCTCTGCTACTATTAGCATCTGACGAAATGCACCGCTCTCAACCAAAAACAGCCAATCAGAGCCAGGAGGAGCGTCTTAGCGCTGTCAATCAAACTTGTGAACGTGCTTCTAAATATGCTAATGGCGGAGAAGCAACTCATGGTTACAAGAAACCCGTTAATCCGACGTTATCTGTGGTCCTGCTAACTGGTCTGAGCATTTAAAACATGCTAAGCTAGCTGCAGCATACCAGAAATGGGGAGGGAGACTGTGATTGACAGCGCTAAGACCCGCCTCCTGGCTCTGATTGGTTGTTTCTAGTTAGCACTGGGAGAAAACAGTGGAGCCTTTTATCTGTTTCACAATACAGTGACGGTTTGTCATACAATACGATGATCATCCCATAGTGCAGAGGTTCCCAAACTGTGGGGCGCGCCCCCTAGGGGGGCCATCGTGCCATTGCAGGGGGGGCGCGGGAAGCCGTCTGGATGGATGAAAAAAACAACAAAAAACATGAACGCTGTATGCGCTCGGTTTTTACCTTAGAATGGCCAACTCTGTTATTCCTATGTCAATTTGATACAGTAGGGGCTTCCACAGTTCCCATATCTGTGTCCTCTGTCACTTTTATCAGCAGTTAAAACTGTTTAATCCGTTGTTAACATGTGGTAACCTGTTTTTCCGAGCCGCCTTTAAACGCAACATGAGCGCTAGACGCTCGCGCTGGGTTTACACCTGTGAAGGAGACCTGCTGCTGCTGGGCGGAGCTACGTAGGTTTGTGTTAGAATCATGGCAGCAAACCAGCAAAACGCAAAGAACTTTTTACAGTTTTTCCCCCAAACTTACAGACTGAGTTGAGTAAAGCTGTTGGATGCAGGTAATGATAGCTAAAAGATGACTAGCTAATATCAATACATCACGTTAAGCTCAACAAGTAGCCTGTAGGCTACCGAAGTTGTTGTCTATGTCCAGCTACGTACATTCATTTTGCCCCCAAAAATGAAAGTAAAACACACATCCCCTCACACACATCGTTCAAACAGACAGCTATTTGTAATCCACTGGAGGGGCCCAGAAAAAGTTTGGGAACCACTGCCATAGTTCGATCTGTGTTGGACGACCAGAACCTTAAAGACGTACTGATTGGTTCCAACACTGGGTCGCTTTATCCACCACACCATCATGTGACTCCTGTCAAACCTCCCAGTGCAGAAAAGTACTCGGTAATGTACTCGGTAGTATTTTGTGGTTTTGCAGAGTAGCTGGTAGTTTTCACAGTTTCTTTCTTTCTGGTAAATCGTGAAGCTGTTGCAAATGAGATCTGCTGTTCTGTAAATGTTGTCCTGGGTGTTTTATGACTTCCTGGATCAGTCTTTGATTCACTCTTAGCGTAAATTTGGTAGTAGGGTTGTTGTTGGTAAACTTTACTGCAACCACAACCCATATGAATTTTGCATGAAAAACAGTTTAATCAAACCCAGCTGTTGGGTGTTGATTAGAACATGAGTGTCCAGCCACACCTCCTTACAGTTTTGCTCCATATTAGTCAATTTTCTGATGTGTTTTTGCAGAGCAGTGGAGAGTTGACATTTCCTTTATGTCTTCAGAGAAAGAGATCCTTTATTTCCAGAGGTCTGATCTGAGTACCGGACAGAAACCATGATCTCAGCGCTGTGTGGGGAGATGTGTACCACCTCCAGCATGGCTTGATTTAATCTTGTTATTGTTATCTTGCCTGTGTGGTTACAGTGATTTATGAGGAGCTCCCACTGAGTCTTGAAGGACACTAATTTTAAAACTGAGACATGTTGAGCACAAACCTGTGATAATCACCCAGGTGGATTACGGGGATGAAAGGAAACTGCAGGTTTTGAGCGTTCATGTAATCATCAGCTTGTTTCTGGATGTCATCACGTCCTCTCCACTGCCATGTCCAATTAGATCTTAATGGGAGACAAGAAGCAGCTGATGCCAACTATTGAGACACTCAGTAAAGAGCCACTAGCTGCGTTTCCATTAGCCACAGATTTACGCAAATTTAAACTAAAATGAATTTGCTTAATGGAAAGCTTTTGCTCTAGGATGATTTTTAGTTGTATCGAAATAGACGTATTTCGCAAAACTGTAATAGAAACAGATTTTTGCACCAACAGCTGAATGTTTCTACTGGTGAAAACCATGAAGACAACAACAGGAGGGAAGTAAAATTTTATATATTTTTTAGCACCTTTCACAGATAAAATCACAAACTGTGTCACAAAACGCATAAGAAACATTTAAAACCACAGTTTTAGGTCCATAACCTTCATTTTGCTGATTAGCTATTCAGCTCATATTTCACTGCGTTTCTGCATTTCTATAAGTGATTCTCACGAACATGGTACAACTTACAACAAAAATAAAAATGCATTGTATGCACACAAAAACACACCTTCTTTATAAAATAGAATCTAATTTTATCTTTCAATGTAAAATTATAACCTCTATGCATATTTTTAAAGGTATTTTTAGACATTTTAGTCTGACTTTGAAGAAATAAATTCATTACCGTAACACAATTTTGATGAAGAAATATGAAACCACAAAAACATTTTTCCACTTTTTTTGGACACCATGGACTTCAGTGTCCACAAAGGAGAAGGTACCAACAAAGAATAGTCATTAATAACAAAATTTATTATTTTAATGTAAACAATTATTTCATTACCGTAACATGAATACAATTTTAAAATCTATTTTTGTTCTAATTTTGTGTTAAATCATTAAATTGAAAAAACAACACAACCATAATATAAAAGAGTCTGACCATTTCATTGAGGAATTAAAAAGTTCATGTAATTCTTTTATCTAATCTAAATAAATTATCATAAAATGAGCATAGCGGTAATGAAAAAACGTATGTCGGTAATGAATAAGAATGTTTCGGTAATGAACACTTTATAATTACACTAACATTTAACTACACATAAATAATAAAATGGCATGTAACAAAACATACATCTGCAAATTAAACATTTTACCAACATTGAGCCATGGAAACAAACCCACAACTGACTTTTTTTCATCTCTGCTTATTGCTTGGAATGTAAGGTTGGGCAATTGGACGAATTCATCAATCCTCAGGAATAGTAGGGCTCTAGTGATTCAATAATCTCACGATACAATACAATACACGATATTCTGCTCACGATACCATATATATTGCGATATTCAGCAAACAATACAATTCAATACACTTTTGCAATTTTCTGAAAGATTTTAGAGGGACAGAGTGATTTTGGTGACATTTTGTGACTTAGAGTTGGATTGAATTAATTTAACTGAAAACTGATTAAAAGCACCAACTACACAACACCTGGCTCTAGTTGGACATGGACACAGACTTAAAGTCAACAGCTGGACAAAATGAATCAAAGAAGTGTTGAGAAGACATGTTTCTTTTAATTGAAACAGTACAAACTGTAGCTTACATGCATTTGTGAAGTAAATAAAGTGCACCAAGTACCTGCTCTGAATAGTTTGATACCTTTTTAACCTTGACACTTAACATCTGAAGGAATCACTCTAAGCCTGATGACCTAATCACTCTCCTGGCGAAGCAAGCAGTGAGTGAACAAGATGACAGTTGGATGTTACAATACTTGCATTACTATATCGATTTTTTTCTAGGAAAGAAAATATTGATATATATCGCAAAAATCGATATTACACAGACCTGGATAATAGGCTATGTCCTTCACTGGGTGTTTTTTTAATTTTTATTCATTTATTTTTATGTAAGGGTGATTTATTTATTGAGGTGGCTCGGGCATCCTCACCAGATGCCCAAGCCACCTCAACTGGCTCCTCTCAATGTGGAGGAGCAGTGGCTCTACTCTGAGTCCCTCCCAGATGACCAAGCTCCTCACCTTGTCTCTACAGGAGAGCCCAGAGAAAAAACATTTTGGCCTCTTGTAGCTGTGATCTTGTTCTTTTGGTGATGACCCAAATCTCATGCCCATAAATGAGGGAAGGGTTGTAGATTGGCCAGTAAATTGAGAGCTTTGTCTTTTGACTCGGCTCTCTCTTCACCAGGGCAGACCAGTGCAACTGAGAAAATGTTGCATATTGCTGAACCATAATGGAAAGCCATTACTGCTTACAATGAAAAGCAGTATATGCTTCACTGTGGACGCTGCACCAATCCACCTGTCAATTTCTCACTCCATTTTCCCATCCATGACTACAGATATACTGAGAACTAAACCTGTAGATCATGACCTGATGAAGCCAACAGGACCACATCATCTGCAAAAAGCAGAGATGCGATCCTAAGGCCACCAAAACGGACCCTCTCCACATCTTGGCTGCGTTTAGAAATTCTGTCCATGAAAGTAATGAACAGAATCGATGACAAAGGGCAGCCTTGGCGGAGTCCAACTCTCACCGGAAACCAGCCCGACTTACTGTCAGTCCCTACAGGGCTCCCTGAAGGACACGGTCGAACACCTTTTCCAAGTTCACAATACGCATGTAGATTGATTGGGCGAACTTCCACGGACCCTCCAGGACCTGCTGAGGGTGTAGAGCTGGTCTAGTGTTCCACGACCAAGACAAAACCCACACTGCTCTTCCTGAAGCTTAGATTCGACTAATCCAGAACCACAGAATAGACATTACCAGGGAGGCCCAAGAACCCTCTGTAGTTGGAGCATACTCTGTAGGTGGACCACCCCCCTGGGCTGCCAGTCCAGGAGAACTGCCCCCAGTATACATCTTCTTTCACTCATTCACCTTCCAAGTAAAATTTTGATAGCGGAATATCCTTAACTGAATCGAAAAACCATCAAATTGGATCATGAGTTGAAATGGGTCCCTCTGAATCTAAGCATTTTTGGAAATTTTAATTGATATCCAGCACTACTTCCTTTTTCCCTTCACATTAGGTAATTAATATTTGTTGCCATAAAATAGTATAACCATTTTTCATAAGTAGGAAGTAAATAAAAAACTGCTGTAATTGTGTAAAAAAAACAATAAGAAGGAGCATTAAAGTTTAAATGCACTATGTATTTATCTATGTTTTCATTTCAAAAAGACACTGTTCATCACCGTAATCTTGTTTTTCATTACCGCAACAGGTCTAAAATTGCGCGGTAATGAAAGTTGTGCATTACGGTAATGAGTGAAATTCGCATGAGATAGCTTAAAATGGTAGCATGCCATGGTGAGTCAGCTAAAATTTTTTCACCTACAATACAAATTCCCTGATATCTTCTCTACAGAAAAATATCTAATCATTTACTTTTTAAGCACATGAGGTAATGCACATTACGGTAATGATCGGCTGTGGTGTGCGAATAGGCGTATGCAAGGAGAAACATAACAATTATCATAATCAAAATATGTCAAACAATCTTATTTTTTAGCCATATTTTGTCTTCTCTTCTTTGTGGTACATTATGGGTCAAAATAACTCAATTTTAAAAAATTCTATAAATTTAACAGGACTTCGAACAAGGTGCTACGGTAATGAGTTTTGCACCTCTGGACACTCACTTTTATTAAAATATATTTTATTATTTAATAGGAAATCATTAGATATCACAATATTGAGCTAGTTTACATTATTTTACACAAGTTGGTAGTATTTTTTTATAAACCAGCTTGAATAATTACAATGATAAATTGAGGTGAAAGCATTTTTTTTTACTGTGGACGCATTACGGTAATGAATTTCTGACTCTAAAATTAGTTAAAAAACATTTAAAAAAATATTTTGGTAACTAACAATTAACTGTGCCAAATATTAGAAATGATGATTGTTCAAATAAAAGTGAATTATTTTTAATTTTCATGAGTATGACTTTAAAATCTTCTTAGACATTCAAATGACTGGGTTCGTGAGAATCACCCCAAATATAAAAATAAACTTCCTATTGAAAATGAGAATTTTTTGGTGCAACTTTCACAAAATCCAGAGCAAAAAGTCCATTTGCACTGCAACAAACCAAAATCTTACAAAGTATTTTTTGTCTAGTGTCAAGTGCAAATATCTTGAAATAAGTTTAAATAAAACAAAACTAACTTAGAAGTAGTTTTTCTGAGATATAGGAGCTTATTTTAAGTCAATAATTCCTTAATATTGATGAAAATGTTCCATTGGCAGATTATTTCACTTATAACCTTGGAAATTGTCATAAGTGAATTTATCAGCCAAAGAAACTAAAACATTTTCATTCAAGGACTCAAGGAATTATTGACCTAAAACAAACTCCTGTGTCTTGCAGAAAAGTTATTTGTCAGTTTTTCTTATTTCAAGTGAACTAAGTCATTTGTGCTAGAAAGTAGACAAAATTAAGGTTTCGTATGTGTGCAGTGTGAAAGTGTAACATGAAAGCAAAAGCAGAAGAAACCCAGACTTTTTCACAGTGTAAATAACTAAATCTGTAGTAATGTCTTTATTATATATTAGAAAATACTCTAATTTGAATTATCTATCCTGCTTTGACTGTGAATCAAAGAAGTTGAAAAGATGAAAGAACGAACAATTGGCTCAGATTCCTGTGATAAAATCTTTATGAACCCAATCAAACTGTTCAGGAACGAGTTTCTACATGTAAATATGAACCACATTGTGGGCTGACATCCTATAGCCGAGGTGTTTACGACAAAATCCCCTCTGCACAGGTGAAACACATCTTATGCCTGCGCTAATCCAAAGTTACTGACAAAGATATCACCAGCGTCAAACCACAGAGTCCCGTTTCAAAGGCTGCTGCAGACGGCCAATAGTTTGACCATCTGCTGTCAGCGCTACAGGGTCAGGGGTCGCCATAAGATGGGATGAGATGATGTCATGGACAAGGGAATAGCTCTGAATCTTCCCTCGACTGCAGACATTTAATTTGCAGCGCATTAAGCAAAGTGAGTCCAGGTTTTTACCTATGACCTGCTTCGTTGTTTAAACGTTAAAGTTGGAAAGTGCATAACCCTGACAACATAATCAGCTGCCTTCTTCCGCCGTGTTTCAGGTTTTTTTAAAGTTTTTCCCCTCAAATGTATGAAACCTGCTGCATCTATGAATCTGTACTTGTAGCTGAACGCCTGTTGTTTTAAGGGATGTGGAAGGTTTAAACCAGGGGAGTCCAAACTTTTCGCCATGTGGGCCAAAATTGTAAACTCAAAAGTAGCAACAGGCCAAAAAATCCCAATGAAAAAATCAAACAAATTATTGTTGATCCAAAACTTGAAAGGGATTTTTATGACTGTTTATTAGGACCATTGTAGATGGAAAAAAGAGTAAATCTTTGCGAAAGACTCTGAAGTTTTGTGATTAATCCCAGTTTTATATATATATATATATATATATATATATATATATATATATATATATATATATATATATAAAATTTTCTAGAAAATATTCAAGTTTTATATATATATATATATATATATATATATATATATATATATATATATATATATATATATATAAAACTTGAATATTTTCTAGAAAATTTTTGACATTTGATATTCAGAAATTTCCATGTTTTTTTCTGATATTAATCTAAAAAAATATTTTTAGTAAATGTCCTTGTTACTCTCAAAATGTCTGAGTTTTTAGACAGAAATTAACTTTTTTTTCCTTTTTTAAACAATGGCAGTGATTCGCCGTAGTAGATTTTGTGCGTTTACTGTTTTAAAATAAAAATGTCTAGTTTCAGTTTCTTATCGACTTCATTTAATAAATTTGTCTAGAATAGAATTTGAGTCACTTTCTTTCAAAACACTTGCTACATTTAGGAAGAATAAAAGCTGATTTGATATGAAGAATGTGAAGTCTGTAATAACACTCCTCCCATCATAAGTTATCAGTTAAAAAGTCAAATATTTCAACCAAAGAGATTAAAAAACCCAGTAAAGCTGCTTGCAGTGACACCGATGTCATGTGGTTTGTTGAATTCAGCTAAAAGCTGAACGATTTTACTAAAAAAGAGGGATCAAACCAGACCCACAAGCCTGGAAAACTCATTACTCTTTGAGATCTCCACCGAAAGGCAAGTTAACCTGTCAGGAAGCACTGCTAAACATCTTCACCGCAAATCTCCAGCTGCAGGTATTAAGCCAAGGATTTAAATGTGACAACCGTGAGTAAAACAAAGGAATAAAGAGATCAAACGGATAGAGAGAAAGACGAAAAGCCACCGTTTGCCTTTTCATCACCAGCTTTCTGGATGAAACTGGAACTATTTTAACAACAAAACTGCAAATATCTTTGAAAGAAGACAAAACTAAAAATTCAGACTTAGATATTAAACTCTGACAAGTTTAGATTATATATATTTTTTACAATATTTTAAGACTTTGAAGTTCAGAAATTAATATTAAAACCTACTTTTGTTTAAATTTAGACGAATAGAAGAGAAATATCCTTTATTGTTCCACCTCTGGGAAATTCAGGTATACCTGCAGCAAGATACAGGTAAACAACAAAACAAGGATAAATTCACAACACAGAGAAATAATACTGAACATTTTAAAAAGAAAATAACATATTCAGGTGTAAATAAATGTCCAACTGAGTGTATTTGAGTATCAAAAGCAGCAAGAAACTGTTTACAACAAAGAATACTGTGCAAAAATGAGCAGGAATGTTATTTGAAATGAAACTACAATCAACAGCAGGGACATAAACACTAATCGATACGCCAATGTCTGTCAATGAAAGGAATTTAAGTATTTAATCAATTTTCTAGCTGTAAAACAATCCCAATTTAAGTTACGACATCTGAAATAAATACTGATTAAGTCATATTTAACCTCCATGAGACGCATAAATTTATCTTTATGGGTTAAATCCAGCATGGCTTTAGTCAAACACTCCAACTAAATTATCTTATCTGTTTCAAAATATATTAAATCTGAAGCCTAATAAGTTAGACTAGAGAAAGGAGGCCAACATCATTCCTGCATGTCATTCTGCAAACAGAGAACCTGCTGATTAGGAGGTCAGTGTGTTATCACAGAAAACATTCATGTACGCCTCTGCGTTGCTTCACAGCAGCAGCGGTTTCACTAAATTCAGAGCTGATAACAAACTCTGTCTGTCTGCTCTCATATGCATTTAAATTAAGATATTATACCATAATGCTGCAGTGTGGCGTGAGACTTTAGAAGCACAAAGGATATTTTTCAACACGATGACACATTTTTATGGACGATAAATTGTCCCAGAAATTATTGCGATAAACGATAATATTGTTGTTTTGAGACCATTTTCAACTAATAAAAAATATAAAATCTTGCCAGTTGTTTTTCATTTAGTTTTCAGTGCAAATATCTTAGTTCACTTAAACACACAAGTAATGTTTCAGTAAGATATACAAGCTTGTTTTAAGTAAATAAATCAATATTTATGTAAAAGTACTGGTAACAATGGCAGATAAATTCACTTATAACAAGACATTTTTCCCATTTTATAAGTGAGATAATCTAGCACATTTTAACCAACATTAAGGATTTATTGACTTAAAACGAGCTCCAATATCCTGCTGAAAGGTTTTTTCTAAGTCTTATTTCAAGTGTACTAAGATATTTGCACTGAAAACCAGACAAACGGACTCGGTAAGATGTTTTTGCAGTGAAATGCGATATGTTCTAAAGAACACTCCACACAATGGAAGCTATGTTAATTATCCAAAATAAAACAAAACAACAAATAAAACAGAATTAAGAACCACACCAAATTGTGCTATGAAGAGTCCGTAAACAGAATATTAGTCAGCAAACTCATTTTAGTTAATCATGTGATTAATTGCTTAATTGCTTGTTCTTTGCAACAGGCTTAGTCACGCATCGCATCGTCGCACACAAACCTCAGCATAAGTTCAGCTTCTCCTTGTTTTTCAGAAGAAGCTGAAAACAGTTTGCACACAGAAAGCGCTGCGTGAATTGTCTCAGTGTTCTTGTATGAAGGAAACTAAAGTTGGGCAATGCTGTAATTCTGGCAGAAGTAACCCAAAGCTGCACTGCCTTAAATGGGAAACAGAGCTGGGAGACCTGTGCTTTACTACAGCCTGGTTCTGATTAAGACCAGACTGATCTGCTTGTTCTTGGTGCAGAGCCACAGCCAGTTCCTGTTCGGGGACAAGGCTGTTAACATCGTGGTGTGAGAGCGCCTACGTTGGTCCGTCAGCCTTTCAGACGTTTATATCAGCTCTCAGTTGTATCGGTTCCTGAGGGCTGATGACTACGCTAATCATAACCTCACAAAAATACCAGGTCACTCATAATGTTGAGTTTATAAAACTCACAATGGGTATCCATCTGCAGAAATGCACCACTCCCAGTCAAAAAGAACCTTGTGTACGCGCTGTTCAATGTGCTAATGGTGGAGAAAGAAACTCACCGTTCCAGGAAATTATCCAGGATTATTCACCATCATCCATGGTAACTGACCCAGCATTCAAGGCAGGCTCTGTTATCAGGAAAACACTGCAGCATAGCAGAGGTTCTGAGCGGCGCGTATACAAGGGTGGTTGACAACATACCGGAGCTTTACATTTATGCATTTTGTAACATTACATCGTATGAACTTTAGTGTATTTTTTGTATTGTAAAGTGAAAGAACAATTATAAATTGATTAATAATTCTTTACAAATAAAATCTAAAATCCAATCAGCCACACCTTTGCTACGCCTCGGTAAAATGTAGCAATGGATCCATGGTAACTGGAGGAGCAACGGAGATCAGGTAGGAGAATCTGTAAGCTTAAAGCTGCAGTATGTAACTTTTATTAAAAATGTGTTTTTTACATATTTGTTAAAACTGTTGTGACAGTTTGAAATAACCTGTGAAAAGATCAATCTCCACCTTTCCTCTGTGCTACTACTGCTGTCTGAGGAAATGAACCAATCAGAGCCAAGAGGCGGGTCTTAGCGCTGACAGTCAATGCCGATCAATGTACTAATGGTGGAGAAACAACCAGTTATAAATGGTCATGCTAACTAGACTAGCATTCACAACAGGCTTTGTGAACTGCTGCGTAACAGATAGCAAAGAGAAGAGGAGGGTTGTGATTGACAGCGCTAAGACCCGCCTCTTGACTCTGATTGGTTTTTTGTAGTTAGCACTTGGAGGAGGCAGAAGAGCTGATCTTTTTCACAGATTCTCATTCATACCATCATGTCACAAAATGGTGACAGACTCAACAAATATGTAAAAAAATGTCTTTTTATGAAAGTTACATGCAGCTTTAGCCAAAACATACACCCCATGGTGGTGGCAGCATCATGCTGTGGGGAGGATTTCCTTCAGAAGGTAAGTGGATTCCTTACTGATGCTGCAGCTAAAAGGATCCCAGGCTGTATGAATCATTGGTTCACTCTGACATATCTACGACTACAGGAAGAACTTCATGTTTTCACAGCCTGAAATCCGTGATCTTTGACGTTTGTTTATTTAGCACCATAATCAGGTCAAATTCCCACTTTGTTCACCTCTTTTGTGCTTTACTCCAGCTGGACTGAGTGGTGAGTCACTGAGGTTAGTGTGCACCTCATTAAATTAAAACCCTGAAAAAGACAAATGTTTTGCTTCTTAAATCATGACCAGGGCTGTGTTGTAATTGTGAACATGTTTGCTTGGTGGCATTTAACTCCAACAGCAACTTCACTGAAATGAAACGTCAGAGCTGAAATGTTTCTTCCATTGTGATTTATCCTTGTTTGGTTCATTTAACGATGGATACGTCATACTTGTGAGGGATTAGGAAGTAGATTTATCAGAATTAAACACTGTGCTAGCTCACCATAGCAAGATTAATGAAGGCCACTCATCTGTGAAGTTGGGTCAAACAGTCCTGTCCTGTTTTCAAAAGCTAAAAGGGCTAAAGCAGTCAGCAATTCCCTGACTGCTTTAAATTTAATGTGGTAACATTAAATTTAATGTCAGCACATTTTGTTATTAGACACCTTAATAGCAGGTTTGCTCTGTGGGACTTTAGGATTACATTTAGTAGAAGTTTTTTCTGCATCCATAAAACTAATAAACATTTTAATGACTGTATGTATATTTCCTCCTTTTCAGTTTGGTCTATAAGGTTACATATTGTTACCAGTAACCAGTAGATAACTATTAAAAATTTGCAATTTTGCGAAAAATCACATTTGTTTCTATAAAAAGGCTTTAAAAAAATAAAAAAAATAAATAGAAACAGGTTTATAGAAGAGATGTTTCTCTGCTGCCATCTTGTGGAAAGGCGGCAGATTTTCTATTAAGAAAGCAAGAAAAAAAGTTTTATTTTTAACATTGCACTTTTTAGTTACCTGCGTTTTGTGAGAAGTCGTTTAATTAACCTTTTTAATTTGCTAAATTTAAATTCCATGGAAAAAGAAAAGAGACTTGTACATATATATGTATTCTTCCAAACTTAACACTTTATTCAGTAACTCAGATATCTGACAAATTTGAATCTAGAGAAGTAAAAGTAAAAGTTTTGACATAAAAATTGTTTTGATTCAAGACTATTTAAAAATTCAAAGTAGATATTTCAAGAAACTCATGGAGAACCAGTAATACAGACTAATAATTAATTATTGCATTACCATATTAATATTTTAAAAGCAGGAAAGTGCCACGAAGTTTTAAATATACACAGTTGTTTCGTAAAAGATGCACTTCAGGATTCATACAGTTTAAATTTACCGAAGAAGAACGTCAATAGGCTGTTTTACTGCTGCACGCCGCCTTCCTATCCAGCAGGTGGCGGTAGTGCACAAAACCGTCATTTATTAAACAAAGAAGTGAATCGACATTAGAAGCATGGAGACTCGCTGCAACTGAGGGATTCTTGACCTTTCCAACTTAATACTTTAATCTGGTTTCAGTGAGTTCATTTTTTTGTTCATTTTAGTCTTATCAAAGTCCTGTTTTTTTCCCCCCATTGACTCTTGAAGAATGAACGTATCTGGGATGCTAAAGCTAATATTAAGCTAAGACGGATTCCCTTTTAGGTTATTGTTGATTATGTGACAGATTTATGTAAGTCTGTACAGTAGGACGACCGTAAATATTTAATATTTAGGGGGTTCCTTCACAAACTCAAAGTGTCTTTGAATCTGTTTTCACGCCCTTCATGTCTTATTTATTTTATACAATTTTCATTTGTTTTTCTTTCCGGGGTCAGGAAAGCTGAGCAGAATGTCGGGGAGAAAGATTATGGTCCATGCCACATGGGCCATCGGTAAAGTAATCGGGACCAAGATGCAGAAAACTGCTAAAGTGAGAGTGACACGACTGGTGCTGGACCCCAATCTGCTGAAGGTGAATCTGCAGCTAATAGTCTGTGGATGATTCATGTGTGAGAAACAAGAACTTTAAATCTAAAACATGTTAATTAAATCAGCATACAAATAGTGTTAGATCTTGAGTGTTGGATGTATAATTTGTCAATTACATGTGTTCTCTATTGCATTTCACTTCTGTTCGGAGGAAGTAAACTGAACATGAATCTGTATTGTAGTTATATTGGCCAGAAACGTATTTATTTACATCTGGACTGATGAGGTTTTTCTTTGCAATCTTACCTGCCAATTTCAGTTTTGGTGGTTGATGGTTAAATATAACTTTCTTTTAAGTTTTTAATTGCAAAGTAATGTCATTTCATTGAACTCCTTTGCAACTAAAATCTACATATTGAATATATAGTACTTCATAAATTTCTCTAAACAGAATATGTGTGTATCTTTATGCATTTAAAGTTAACTAGTTGCAATTTTTTTGCTTCCTTTATAGTACTACAACAAGAGGAAGACCTACTTTGTCCATGATGCTTTGGAGCAGTGCACTGTGGGAGATATCGTCCTCATCAAGGCTCTGTCTGTGACAAGATCCAAACATGTCAAGCATGAACTTTCTGAGATTGTTTACAAAGTGGGCCGGGTGGTGGATCCGCTGACGGGAAAAAGTGTCGCAGGAACAGAGTTTGTGGAGCCTCTCTCTGACCTGGTTCTAGAAGAGAATATTTCTCTGTCGGATAAACTCAAAGAGCTGAACATCTCAGCTGCCTCTTCTGCAGCTGATTCTCCATCTGTACAAACTCCTACTTCATGATAGAAAACTGTTTTCTTCCAAGCCACTCTGTAATGTTTTTGTTTCAAGAGTTAATATTAATAAAAATATAAGTATGTAAACATTATGGGTTCAACAGAAGCATAACTCTAATATTACTTTCAAGAATATAAATTGGATTATTTTGCAATGAAATGAAAATGGGAACACATTCATGCTTTGTGATGCCCTCTGGGTTTTAGTACTTACAAGCCTTAAATGTGCCAAGATTTTAAATAAAACAACATTTGAACTAAAGGCAAAAATGCCTCTTTGGATTGAAAAGGTTGTAGATCTATGTTTTCTAAAGCACTGGTTCTCAAAACTTCCAGTTTTCAACTTAAAATATCAGTAACTCTTTGCTGTACTGTGGCAACACAATTAGCATCAGCAGCAAATATATTGACCAATATGTGGTTTTTATCTATTGAAATCCCTTTTTTTTTTTTATCTTTTACACTATAAAATGAATGTGCTTTTTAATGTTTATTTTTGGTATTAATGACTTCTCAAGAGGATATCAAGACCTTTCACATTTTTGTAATGTCAATTTGTGCTGAAAACTTTTGTGTGGCTGATTCATATAAAATATGCACAATAATGTGAATGCATATATTATTGCACTGCAAAAACACAAAATTCTATCAAGTATTTTTGTGTAGTTTCTCATGCAATTATCTTAGTAAGACTTAAAATAAGACAAAAAATAACTTACAAGTAACTTGAGCAATATAGGACCTTGTTTTGAGTCAATTATTAATATTGATGAAAAAGTATATGTTTCATTTGCAGATAAATTTATAACAAGACATTTTTCCCCTGTAATAGTGAAATAATCTGCCAATTGAACTAGTTCTTTTCCCGTTAATATTAAGGAATTATTTACTTAAAACAAGCTCATATTTCTTGCTGAAAAGTTACTTATAAGTCAGTGCACTTGAAATAAGACAAAATAAGATATTTGCTCTAGAATCTAGACAAAAATTACTTGGCAAGTTTTTGCAGTGTTTTTATACGTAAGATTTCCAGATGAACGTTTTGGAAATTAAACAAAAATAAAAAATAGATCAAAGCATAAGTCGATAGAAAAGCGATATGAGGAGATAAAACTTGCACTTTGTCATCCATGAACAGAATGATTGTACCGTTTAGCAGCTGTAAACATGTGATTCCTGTGTTTGTGTTTGTAAATCTCGTTTATCATCCTCCACGTTGTTCTCAAGCGTTACGTCGCCCAGTCAGCTGCCCAGTAAACAGCCCGGACTGCAGCCTCCGACTCTAACTGCCTTCAGGGAAACATGGCGAGCAGAGTCCTTCAAAGAGTGGCCACCGGCCTTCACTGGAGGAGAGCCGGACTTCAAGCGAACGTCCCGGCAGCCATCACCGCCAGGTCAGAGTTGGGCAGATGCTACCTGCTGATTCAGAGAGGTTTCTTCAAAAAGTTAGCTTGGTTTCAGGAAAAGTTTACACTAATGACAAACTCTGGGATGCTAGGTGGCTAAGCTAACGTAGGGACGTTGGTGCCAACGCAACGTAGCTAGCATTAGCCGCTTAGCTTTAGCGCTAAACTTGCTAACTTTCTGCTAATTATGACCCCGATGAAAAGTGAAAAGTTCGGAACATGGTGCCGTTTGTAATTACTTCTCCGAACATGGAGCTGTATTTTATAGTTGATAACACAAAAGAAAGTTAGAAGTGAGGCTGTCACTCCCAAAGTGATTTAACTTCAAGGTCAAAACAGTGAGAGTGCAGAGCTTTACAATGCTTTCCTCTCTTTAAAAATTTATTTCTGGTTGATTTGTTCATGAATATTTACAATAATTTAAATGTTGATGGTCTTTGAAGAAATAACATCAAAGGATATCAGTACAAAGGTGGTTGTTGGTGATATTTGTATTTAATTTAGGACTTAAAATCCACAAACCTTAGTTTTCTAATAAAACTCATTGCATTGACTAACAGTTGCTGCAGGAATAAAGTTGTACACTGTGAGCGGTTGGATTTAAAATATGCATACAAATTAGTATTTATTTTTTTTCACGTTGCCAGCTTGTCATGTCACTTTATTTAGTTTTAAATATTGACATGTCAGATCATGTTGAGCTGTAATCCTGAAGCCATAATCAGCTAATAAAACTTTGCATTCTTTTCCTTAAGATAATGGTTTTATCTGACATTTAAAATTAAACAAAAACTATTAACATTTGTGATTGTTACATGTTTAACGTTAAAAAAAAAAGTCCAAAGGATGTAAATACTTTTTAAGGCGTTGCATTTAATCAATTCTTAGCTTATAATAGTGAAACATGCACAGAATATAATCTGAACTCAATGAAAGATTGAAATACTCTTAATCTATATTATTAAAATTAGTTGGATGCTTAGATTGAAGTATTAGAGGATAAAAACAGCAAGTCTATTTATGACTTTCAAGGGTCTTAGAGCTGTTTGGTTGTTAAGCTGATTTTTTAATACTGTGCAGCAGAAAAATGCTTAATTTTATTTATTTATTTTTCTGTGCAGGGGTTTCTCAGGACTTAAATCTCTTTTTGTGAGAAAAGTTGACCCCAGAAAAGATGCCCACTCTCATCTACTATCCAAGAAAGAAGACAACAATCTCTACAAAATACAATGTACGTACCATGGCATTATTTCATGAAATGTAAAGTTTTCATGTTGTCATTTTCACTATTTGTCCACTTATCAATTTATTTATTTTTTTTCCCCCTCAAAAGTTCATAACGTTAAACCAGAGTGCCTTGATGCTTACAATGAACTTTGGTAAGAAAAATTTAATCTCTCTCTTTTAATCTCAGGTTTAGTACATTCCTGCACATATCTGTGTTTTTGTCCCCAGTGAAGAAGTATTACCCTCCATCCATGCTGACCCTGAATACCCCTGTGAGCTGGTGGGCACCTGGAACACCTGGTACGGAGAGCAGGATCAGGCAGGTAAGAGGATGCAGCATCTCACACAGTTAATCAGGCCTCTACTTTCATTTACTCAGCTGTCTAGATTAACTGTTTTTCAATTAGAAAGCCCTGTGAAAGTAAAACAATAAAGGTAAAGTTGATTAGTAATGAATCTACACTAATTTCTTACAAAAATTAATGTTTAACTTTTAAGTTGTCTGGGTATTATTAAACATTTGAGGTCTTGAAAAGCTGAGTTAGCTGCATAATACATCAGCCTTGTTGAAATCATGTGAGACATTTTTGACATTTTTGTAAATTTGAGTTTTGTACATCGATTGCTTTCATAACAAGCCGTTGATAAAACATTGAATTATGAGCCAGTGTTTACATTTCAGTTAATAGTTTGGTTATGATTATCAACAGTTCAGCCAACAAGATAAAAACTGTACAGGAGACGTGAGGGATTGTCATCACAAATCCTCAGTTTGTTTCTTATATGTAAAAATAACAAAAACAAGTATGTCTACTGGAGTAAATGTTTTTTGAATAATGTTTTTTCTAGCACAAGAATCAGGCAAATTTAGCGTATCTTATGTTATTTAAAAACTAAATGCATTCTGAAGGTCTAAAAATATATATTTTTATTTTTATAGTTTTCAGGTGTTGAATCAAAGTGCCTCGCAATAGCATTCAAATCCCTTGAATATTTACATATTTTTGTCACATTACTACCACAAACTTTAAGTATTTTGGGAGGATTTTAAATGACAAGCAAAGAAAAATGGAGTGAAATGTTGTGTTCACACTGAATGTGTTTCACACGTCAAAAACGCTTCAAGTTGGACGTGTTTTCACTTTGCAGTCAGACGCATCAAAATCTCTGTAGGCAGCGATAAGAGGAAACTCCTTGGCATGCGTGTCCTTCAAACTCTTCCACCGTCTCCTTCATGTTTGGTCTAAATAAATACGTTTATTTAACGTGACTCAGCGTTTTTGCTGGACAGATTTGTATAGCTCAAATCTGGGGAAATATTTTCAAATAGTAAAAGGTATAATTTACTCGACATTCCAACTTTCTCGCTGATCCTTTTCCAAATGAGGTCCTTTCTATTCCTGTCTCTGTAGTCGTAACTTGATTGATCGTAGATTATAGGACGAGAACAAACAGCGACAATTAGTTTATCCTCCATTATTTTAGTTTTTCTGAGATTATGATTGAAAATGTGCCACTACGTGCTGGTTGATGTTCCGCGATAGTTCAGATTTTCCAACTCCAGCTTTGGACACGTCGAACACTCAGGGGAAAAGGAGTGAAAATGTCGTTTGTAATGTGACAAACAGAATAAGTTGAAAATACTTTTGATAGTTGCGGAGTTTCTCTCCTCCGACACAAACCAGCAGAGTCACAGCTCATATTTTAGTCAACAAACAGCTATGTCTGTCCTGCTGTTTTCCTGGCTCTTGTCCATTTTGTCCTGTGATTATATTTTATTCCTCCTGAACTTTAGTCCGACTCTGTGATGTGAACAGAAGTGTAAAGGATGCAGAAGTTAAACATAAACCACATGTGAACATTAAAGTCCCTTAATGGGGAAAAATAAAGAGGAATAGCAACGACCTTTGGGTTTTTTATGCTTAGCATTTATCTGCATTGTGGTTGTTTTAAATCTGAAGCTGTTGATTTTACAGCTTTATTTTTAAGGATCTGTGTTAATGAGGTGCAACTAGAACTGACTGCAGTTTGGCCCGGAGGAAAACATTTTCCAGAGCTGCATTATTTCTGGCTCTTCTGCTCCTTCTATTCTAGTTCACCTTTGGAGATATCGGGGAGGATACCCGGCTCTCACCGAAGTCATGAACAAACTCAGGCAGAATAAGGTAACAGGGATTAGTTCAGCTCTCTGTACGCTGCTGACCTGAAGGCCATAAAAACAGCCACAGACCAGGTCTTAGTGTCTCTGTGGGTCTCCCACTGTTTCCTGTTTAGCTAAATAAAAAGGATATTTACAGAGTTAGAGAATCAGCCGTATGCTGAATGTTTGGTAAGTATAACATAAAGTCAGTTTCTGTGTTATTCATGTTGCTTTTGGTTACTCTCCAAAAATAGAAACATAGGTATAAAAGTATGAAGACCTTTAATATAAGAACTAGGGGTGCACCAATAAGTCGGCCATGATGTCCTTCATTTTGGGAGATTGGTGATCAGGTCTAAAAATGAACCACTGTCCTCTCCTGCTCTTCTGTGTTAAAGGTTTGACTTTACAGGTCACGTCAGCACATTTGTAATTAACAATAATCACCTCACTGTTGCCAACTTCGCAACTTTCTTGCTATATTTAGTGACATTTCAGAACAAAAGAACCAGAATCGGCCAAAATCAGAATCAGCAGATCAGGCTTTTTAAAGATTAGTAATGGGCGATCGGCCAGAAAACTGCAATTGGTGCACCACTACTTATTACTGAAAATAAGTTTATTAAATTGAACCCAAGAGGAACTGAAAACGAGATGCTTTTCTTTTAATACAGCAAACATGAAAAATCTACTACAGCGTGTTAGATCCACTGTAGAAAAACAAAAATGTAGTACATTTCAATTTCTGCCAAAAGTTCTGAAATTTTGAGAGTAATCAACATTTCAACCAAAGGTCAGCCAAAATCAGATTTGACCCACGAAGCTTTTTAAAGATCGGTAATCGACCAAAAAACTGCAATCAGTGCACCACCAATAGGAACATTTAGGAATATAATTTATTAGTGATTTTTGTTGAATTGTAATATAATTACTGTTGCTGTTTTTTTTTTTTGTTTACTTAAAACATGAGAATTTTTTTTTCTGAACTGATTTTAAATAAATTGTCCACACATTTTCTAAAATAGATTATTTATGATTTTAAATAATGAATGTAACCTGGGTCGGGCTGAAAATCTCCATCCACTTAAGCAGTCAGAAGTCAGTTTAGTGGACTTTGTTTTGATCATTTCAGATGCTCAGCTGGGGGTTTACTGAGTGACAGTTTTGTCTTTATTTTGGCTGTAGGGGTTTATGAACTACAGGGATGAGAGAGGAAAGATGCTGCTGTCTCGTAGGAATCAGCTGCTGCTGGAGTTCAGCTTCTGGAACGAACCCGTCCCTCGTCCAGGACCAAACATCTATGAACTCCGGTCATACCAGCTCAGAGTAAGACTCTGTCTTCACCTTCGTTCAGCTTTAAAGATTGATTTCAACCAGAGTGAATGTCTAAATAAATGCTGTCCATTTTCATGCTGTAATTCCAGCCAGGGACAATGATTGAGTGGGGAAATTATTGGTAAGAAAATCTTTGTTCATTTTTACTGCACAAATAATAAGTAACAGACACAACAGATCAGGAAAATTAGGAGAGACAAGTATTCATTTTAAATATTGTTTTAACTTGATCCTTTTTTTGAGAATTTTTGAGTTATTTTGATTATTTGCTAAACATTTGATTAGGGATGCACAATATATCGGCACCAACATCGGTATCGGCCGACGGTAATTTTTAACATTGATATCGGTCCTATTAATAACCAAAGGTATTGAAATACCGATATTACCGATATCAACATATGATTGATATCGGTAAATATCAATTATATATCAGAAATATTAACATTGGATATTGATATCAGCCCAAATTTTCAAATCAGTGCATCTCTACATTAGATAGAATAAATATTTCCTTTTTTAATGAATGATTATAATTTAATCATTGAGGCATTTGTTTTTCAGTGAAAATCAAGGAAGAATACTGGAAGGACTTAATCCTCAAACTGCAAATATTTAGTTGACAGTACTGAGTTGCACGGCGCTGTGTTTACGTTTTTTGATGCTGTGCAGGGCTCGGGCGATTGAGATTCGCCAGCAGAACCAGGAGGCCGTGGGAGGCTTTTTCTCACAGATCGGAAGTCTTTACCAAGTTCATCACTTATGGGGTGAGAAGAGTTTCTTGCTATTATAAATATGGTTAAAATCTTTTTCTTTTCACCAAGAACCTGTGATTTTAAGGAATAAACACAATGTGTTATATAATTGAGAACTTCAGTTTTAAACTTAATGAATGTTTTCTCAGAATGAATAGTTTTTGTTTTGTTTTTTTATCGACTAGCTTACAAAGATCTTCAGACCAGAGATGCAATTAGAAATGCAGCTTGGCACCGGGACGGTTGGGATGAAGTCGTTTATTACACAGGTAAGCTTGAATTGGTGTCCAAACATTATTCTAAGTATTGTTAATGTTGTGATTAAATTAAAAGTACATTATTTTCTGTAATTATATGTCTTTTAAGACAGATTGAACAAAGCCCGCAACCTTATAGATCAGTTTTTCAGACAGAGGACCACTTACCCCTTTTTAACAAACACTCACAGACCACCTAACTTAAAATTGCCACCGGAACAAAACGTCGTAATAGACGGCATTTTTTGTAAAAGTAACTGGCCACAATAGAACCATGAACATGTCAACTCCGGGGCGTTTTGAGTTATTTACAGATTCTGAAAGTGTGGATTATAAAAAATGATAGAAAACACGTGGAAATCAAAAAATTTACTTTACTAATAACATTTTAGGTCTGTTTGTAATAAAAGAAAAATTAGACTTGAGTTGGGTTGGCAAAAACAAACATTTTCTTTCAGCCAATAGATAGCCCAACATCGTTTTATTTTAGGTGTTAAAATGTAGTTAGCCACCGCCATATCGCATTCAGAACAGCCGGAGACTGAGATCTGTATGCCGGTGGCATGCTATGATGTATCGTAAAAATGTAAAAAAAAAAAAAAAAAAAAGTTCAGCTGCAACTCACCCTGAGAAATTTTCCACCGCTGTTTTTAGGGGGTTTCTTTTTAGTGGCCGGTTTTAAGCCAAGTATCCATTATTACTTTATAAACACAATGCTTTGATTAGCTAACTGTAGCGTCGCACTTTGAGCTAACGTAACGGAAAATAAACGTTACGTTACTGCATGCAGTACCTCGCGGACCGCTAGAGGGCGCCCACGGACCACAGTTTGAGAAAGACTGATACATCTGTATATTGTTGATCAAGAATGGATAGGTTATTGATTTATTAGCCAAATGAAATCTAAATCTTTTTTTCTCCTTACAGTCCCTCTTATTCAGCACATGGAGTCCAGAATAATGATTCCCATGAAGACTTCGCCCCTGAAGTAACCGTAGACTGAAGCCGTCAGCACTACATCCACTCAGACCCATGAAGTGCAACCAACCACCAGAATGTACACTGCCAGGAAATTCAACACAACCTAGTTATGATTTTCCTAGTTTTGTTTTGTTTTTCTGTTTCTTAAATTTCTCTACTTTTTCTTTTTTTGTTGTTGGTTTTAAGAATGTTGGGTCAAAACGATTATCTCCAGAACGTTACTAGATACTGTAATTATTGGGTTGTTAGAGTGTTACAGATCTGGAGTTTATCATGAAATACAAGATGAAAATTAAACGATAAAAGGATTGGTTAGCTTTAGGGACAACTCAAAATTATTAAGCCTTAAATTTTACATGTGGTAGTCATTTCATTAAGAGAAATGGGGTTCTTCAGATTATCCTCCCTTTTCTTAGCAAAAGTCTTATGTTTACAAAGCCTCTGACAGATTGTGAAAAGATTTGGGTCAGAATTATTAAAGTATTCATGATGCTAAAAATATATGAAGATTGTTCACAATGTCGCCAAAAACAACTTTTCTTTCCTCCTTTGCCGAACTGATCGCACTTCCAGGTTCTTCAGCATCGACACTCCTGGCTACATGAATGGTTATTTAAATGTTTTCTAGTTGAGCAGAGCCAATGACTTTTTGCAGAAGAAGCTACTGTACACTGACTGGTTTGGGTTTAAACCAATACAACAGATTAATATCATCAGGGTGACTGTGTGCTCTAACTGAGATTAATTTTTAAGCAATGCCACCATGTTGTTGGTTGGGGTTTATTAAATAAGCTGTGTCTGTAAACAACTTCGGTCTTTAAAATCACTGTGGAGCCTCAGAGTGGAAAATATAAAATGCAGTGATTTAAGAAGATTAGTTGTACATATTGAATTAAATTTCTGATAAATAGAAGACCTTTTTTTGCTCTTGTTTATTTTTTAAACACAATAGTACATAAAATCTGACATAATACATATTTTTTAATGTTCTTGATGCTGATTGCTCCTAAAGGTCAGATGTGCCATTGTTTAACCAATCAGCAGGCTCCTTGGGTGTAACTTGAGGCGAGTTTAAAGGAGGTTGGAAATCTCAATATATAGTGAAATTGGAAATTAGGATTCAGTTAACTAAGCTAAACTTCCATTTACAATGCACACAATGAATTGAATTTTGATCAAATTAAATTAAATTTGATTAAAATAACCTTTCTTTCCACTATAATAAAATGTAAAAGCTACTTTTTTGTACAACAAAGAAGTAGCCTTTGTTGAGCTATAACATAGCACATAACACATACAAAAAAAAGAAGCAAAAATAGTTTCAGGATTTTGGCATAAATATCAAAGTTGAAAGGGTATAAATAATTTCTCACGAATCGCTATAAATACTTTTCCATATGAGACTTGTCAACCGTAATTCGAACGTCCTATGCTGCCGTCGGAACGTGAAGGCAGCACAGCAACACGTGTTGGAGCTTTCTGGAAGCAGACCCTCCTTTCTGTAGCTATCCGAGCCCGAGCAGTGCTAACTCCCTGCCGGCGAGACTTTTTAACTTTACTCGCTCGCTATACTGCCTCACCATGGCTGCCGTTAAAGCGCTGAACCCTAAAGCCGAGGTGGCCAGAGCGCAGGCCGCCCTGGCGGTTAACATCAGTGCCGCCCGGGGGCTTCAGGACGTGCTTAAGAGCAATCTGGGACCGAAGGGAACCATGAAAATGTGAGTGCCTCCGGGGCTCTTTGTGCGGTAGCTAACTAGCTAACATTTGTTAGCTACCGGTAAACTGCTTAGACATCAGTTTGTTTTTTCACGACTCTAATTAATAGGTCGACTGAAAGCCTCTACTGTCTTGTATAAAAAGTAACAAGCCACATTTACGTTATTTTAACCAAGGCCTCACTTGTGTATCCGGGTAACGGGTTTCCTACTGCACGTTGCCATGCCCAGTCATTATCCGCGCTGACACCGCTAAGCTAATGTTAGCATCAACCGGCTAGCTCTCCAGGCTGAGGCTAGCAGCTTAAATCGGTTGTTATAAAGTTTACTGGTGTTCATACAAGCGTCATTAGATTCCATTTAGCGCTTTGTTCTTTAATTACAAATTATCAAAAAAAAAAAATCCACCATATCATTGTGATTTCCGTTATTGACCCGACTGCATGTTTTTTTCTTTATGATTTATTTTAGACACGACTGCATAAAACAAAGTCTGTTTTTAAAAATAGTATCCAAACGCGGTGCGGGAGGTTGTAGTTATTCACCTTCTGTCATATTAAATATTTGTTTTGCTACTTGCAGGCTGGTATCTGGTGCAGGAGACATAAAGCTGACCAAAGACGGAAATGTCCTGCTACACGAGATGGTATGGAAGTAAATGCTTTTTATTCTGCGTGTCTAAACCTTCATCCACTTGGTGTTGATCAGTCAAGTTTATTTGTATTGCACATTTCAGCAGTTCAAACTGCTTTACATCATAAAAATACAAAGTTAACAATTGAGAAAACCAGTAAACATTAAGTGTCATAATTACATTTTCATGTGTATTAATATGGCTACTCTTAGTATAAACTGTTTCCTACAACTAAGGGGCCACTCCCGTTCTGCTTCTGTGTCCTACTTGAATCGATGCAATACTTTAAACAATTCAAATTCAGTACCTGTAGTTTACAGGATCAAATTAATGTTGTAAAACTACTAATTAAAATGCAACGGTATAAAGTTTCACATCTTTAAAAACAAATTTCATGAAGTTATTGACTTTTAGCTCTCATTAGGGATGATCAAGCTATGCTGCAGCTGTCGTTTTGGGTTAACTTCTTAATACAAGTCCTATTTCTAAATGAATATGAAGCACTTTGAGAAAAACCTGAAGGTTAATTGCATAAATAATGCGCACAGCGAACACCCAGGGATGCTACCGTGGCTCTCCCTGGTCTCCTGTGTCTGTGCTACAGTAACTCTGATTTGTACCTCTGCATCAGGAGAGTCTCCTTCTCTCCTGCATGTATTCAGCGAATCAGAATAATCTTTACCTCTGTAACTATTTCTAATTGAAAAGTCCAATTTGCAATTGTGCTATTTTATAATTTGGTGTTTGGCGTTTGTCAGCTGGCGTTAAGATAATTATTAGGATTGAAAAATGTTTTGTTTGTTTCAAGCAAATTCAACACCCAACAGCGTCACTAATTGCCAAAGTAGCCACGGCGCAGGATGACATCACAGGAGACGGCACCACCTCCAACGTCCTCATCATCGGTGAGCTGCTGAAGCAGGCTGACCTCTACGTCTCAGAGGTAAGAGTTCGATGGACGAGGAGACGATGTCCAAGTTCAAGACCCGCTGCACGTGATTGTTCACATCCGGAAATTTTGTGACTGCACAACGCTGGAGGGGAGAAAGATTATTCTTTTACATGCCATCCATAGATGCTCTGCTACGGTAGAACAATTCAGTTAGCGAAATCAAACCTGTAGATGTTGGTATTATTAATTTTAGGGCTGAAACGATTCCTCGAATGATTCGAGTACCTCGATTACTAAAATTTCTCGAGGAAAATTTACCTGCCTCGAAGCTTCGTTAATTTATGTTTTATTAGTTAGCGCACCGTGTTCCGGCCGGGACTTCATTTGCGTCGCGCGGAGCTCTCACTTCCGCCTCTGAGTTGTTGACAAAAGCTAAGTCTCAGCGGCATAAAGTCCAATCTTCAAGATCGGCCCGTGGGGATTTTATTGATTGATGATAATGCCCGACTTTTTATCGTTTTTGGGGAACCAATAAGCATCCTTAAAATGACTGGGGGAATGCCTGGAGTACGGCAGCATTTCTCCTCCGGGGCTGCTGGTTGAAAGCGAACGGCGGGAAGAGCGCTGAGGTGAGCGGATAGCCTGAACAGGTCGGGCGGCTGAGTAGCTGATGCTTACCGTGTAAATGTAGCTTTACCGACGAACCGCACAATAAATTTCATATCCCGGTCTGAAGAAACGGGTGGCGGAGCGCATCGTACATGGCTGGTAGATGAGTTTCTGAGTGTGACCAGTGAAGGTGTCGTAAATATCCCGTATTGCTTCCCCCGTGTTCGTCCCCCGGTCTAACGGTTCGTCAGTCCGCTGGTCTATTTCCTCCTTTCCACCCCATCTTACGTTCGTTCATTCGCCCTCTCCTCCCACTCCAGGCGGCATTTCCCGTATTTTCAAACCCAAAGCGTGACAGGTTAGGTGGCAAGGTGAGTTTAATTAATCTATTAAACTCACTGAAGATGAATACATAAACTAAAAGCTGGATTGTAGACATTTTTTATAAGCATATTTGTGAGCCTGCCTCTTTGTTATTAAATTCAATATAATTTCAGATTTTTCTATAACTTTTCTTCTGGTTAACTTAGAAAGTGAGCTATTATTGTTACAGGTCAGTTTTCTAAACTACAAAAAAGCAACTGTTAGGGATGCTCAAATATGAAAAATTGGACTGATATTGATATCTGATAGTAACACCGGTATTATGCCAGATTTACCAATATTTCATTTTATAATTTTTTTTTATCCGATTACTCGATTAATCGTAAGAATAATCGATAGATTACTCGATTACTAAAATATTCGTTTACAACAGCCCTAATTAATTTAGTGCAGTACTCCACAGCAAAGGTAAAAATAACAGAAAAACAGTTAAAGAACAACTCAAAACCACTTTATTTCTCACTTTCTGTGTCAGCTACGCTACACGCAGACTTGTTGCCATGACAACTGACAACAACGCCACTTTATATTTCAGGATTTGCCAGAAACAAACATTTCCCACACAAAGAACAGATAATTGTGCATCTGTTTTTTAGACTGAATGTTTATTTTGGAATTAATAAGTGATCACTGTGGTAAATTAGCTACTGATGCTATTAGCTAAGCTGTAGTTCATTAGCTAATTTAAAAACCTGCTGTACGATCTGTTAGAGTCGGTGTTTAGGTCGCCTTTTTTATTTTGTAACTGACCCAAACCACCGAGTTACATCTACATGTTAAGGTTTTCAAAGTCAAGCCAGCATAACTGAACTATTTTCCTCTCCTCTACGTTTTTCTTAAAACTTTTTCCTGGCCTTGTTATCTAGTTGTCATAGTGTTGACAATTAGCATCAAAGCACTGTGTCCCTTTTTGTTTTATATATCAGGCGTGTTTTATACGTTCGTGCGTTTATATTGATGACTTAACAGCTAACGCTAGTCATTGTTGGCTAGCAGCTTTTTGCCCTCCAGCAGGAAGATGGGGGCAGGATGTTTCATACATGGCGTCACACTGCACAGGATCTACGTTCTCTAAACCTTCCTAACTGTTGTCGGGTTTTAAATGAACACATTTCTTAACTCATTTTCGGTTTGGTTCTGCAGGGCCTTCATCCAAGAATAATCGCCGAAGGCTTCGAGGCAGCCAAAGAGAAAGCCCTGGCTGTTCTGGAGGAAGTGAAAGTGACTCGGGAAATGGACAGAGAAACGCTCATCAATGTCGCCCGGACTTCTCTGAGGACCAAGGTCCACACAGAACTGGCAGACCTGCTTACTGAGGTGAGGCATTTAGATCGACTGAACCAGTTTAATCTAAAAAACCTGGTGATTTTCTTTCCGTCTATGTTGGAAATCTGAGAAGCAGTTAAAATGTAAATCCTTCTGGTGTTGAGCAGGTTAAACAGTAACGATGAAATGTTAATTTTCTCCTGCTTCAGATGAGAATCTGCTGCTTAATTAGTGCAGGAAGAAGGAATGATGCAATAATAGATTTTTCTCTAATTTCTCATGTTGCTATTTGAGCTTTTACATTTCAGCCACTTGATCATGATTATGTTGTGCATTTGGAGCAGTTTAATGGCCTTCCAGTTGCCCAAATATGTGGAAAGCACCTGGAATATGAGTCCAGAGTCCTTTGTGACTCTGGATGTTCAAAAGTAAAAAAAAAAAAAAAAACAATAAAACTTTGCTACATGATAAACCTTCCTTTTATCAGTCAAAAACTGATATATAATTGTTCTGACAAAATCACATTTAACAATAAATCTATTAAATCTTAACTAAAAAGTAGAAATTTGTTGTTTTTCTATAGTTTAGTTAGTTTTAACTTTATTGTACGCAGTATAGTGAAAGAATAAACAAAGTTAAATACAAAGAAAATCAATTTAAAACAAAAGCAAACAAGAGGGGAAGTTGAGACAAAGTTTGTTTATATAGCACATTTACAACAGCCTCAGCTGCCCAAAGTGCTTCACAACAAACACAACATCACAGGTGTATAAATGATAAAATGGAAATATAAAATTAAGTTTATTAAAGTCAATAAGATAATTATAAAATTTCAGAAAAATCCAAAACAACTCAAGCTGCAGCGATTTCTACACATTCAAGTCTTAATGCAGCTTTGGTCCCCCTCATTTTATTTTTTTATATTTCACTGATTGTGTAACTGGCAAACTGAGTCTTCACTTTGTCACTGTTTCTACCCAGAAGAGTGTTGTAGTTTCCACAAAATGTTTGCATTGAGGTATGATTGGAAAAAGATCGATCAAAATGAAAACGTTAATCTCCAGCTTTAAGTTTGCTCCAAACTATTGATTCGCCTGATTAAACGTTAAAGTGAAGTTAAATATTTTA
This sequence comes from Poecilia mexicana, assembly GCF_051168715.1. Taxonomy (NCBI): domain Eukaryota; kingdom Metazoa; phylum Chordata; class Actinopteri; order Cyprinodontiformes; family Poeciliidae; genus Poecilia; species Poecilia mexicana. Next base: position 8,395,634 of record NW_028263383.1, on the reverse strand, counting down.
AGAAATGTTGATCTTTCTGTCCTCAGGCTGTGGTGGACGCCGTGCTCGCCATCTCCAAACCCAACGAACCCATCGACCTGTACATGGTGGAAATCATGGAGATGAAGCACAAGACTGAGAGCGACACACAGTCAGTTTCAACAGATCACAAAAACTTCTTTTTTATCTCTGAGAAATCTAAAACCCAGCCCCGTTTTTCTCCAGACTGATCAAAGGTTTGGTTCTGGATCACGGCGCCAGACATCCGGACATGAAGAAGAGGGTGGAGGACGCCTACGTTCTGACCTGCAACGTCTCTCTGGAGTACGAAAAGACGGAGGTCAACTCCGGCTTCTTCTACAAGAGCGCCGGGGAGCGGGAGAAGCTGGTGGCCGCAGAGAGGAAGTTCATCGAGGAGCGCGTGCAGAAGATCATCGCCCTGAAGAAGAAAGTCTGTCCCAGCGACGACAAGGGCTTCGTCGTCATCAACCAGAAGGTCGGCGAGTTTCAGCGCCGTTAAATCACCACAACATGGTGACGATGTTGGTCTGTTGATGTTTATCCACTTAGAGTCCAAACGTTTTGCAGCATTGACCAGAAAACCCAAAATCTGTCAAAGTAGAGCAATATTTATTGTAGATTAGGGTCACTGTAGATAGAAAGAAGTGAGTAAATTTCTGCTAAAATCTCAGAAATTTTGTGATTAATCTCAGAAATTTTTCAGAAAACTTGGAAATTTTAAATTCAGAAATTTCCATGTATTTTTTGTTTTGTATAAAATATCTAAAAATTGGCTCTTTTTTTTGTAGAAATTACTTTTTTTTTTTTCTTTTTTTTTTTACAATAGTCAAAAATTCAAACATTTAGTGATAAATTTCTGATAACTTTTTTTAAGAAAACTTGGATAGTTTTAGAAAATGTTTGACATATTTTTTGGTACAAAATATTTGCCAAATTTACAAAAACTGGTTTGTATTTTTTTTTCCTTTTTTGTACTTTGTCTTGTAAAAACATTTATATTAATATAAAAATTAGATTTTTTTTTTTCTTCCCTGGCAAATTAATGCCCTTGTTTTTTCTAGAAATTTTCTGAGATTACTCTCAAAACTTCTGAGTTTTTAGACAGAAATTTACTTTAATTTGTATCATCTTTGTGTTGCAGTTGGGGCCACAAACGGCCCCCGAGCCGCTCTTTGTCCCCCTGACTCGGTAGGATTAAACGCGCAGAGCGAACACCCAGGGACGCCAACGTGGCTCTGCCTGGTTTTTTGTTTCTGTGCCACAGTAACGCTTATCTCTGCATCAGAAGAGTCGCTCCTCTGCTGCTTATATTCAGCAGATCAGAACAGAACTAAATCATTAATTGGTTTAATTAACGATGGTAAACGGGCTCGTCTCTCCTCTTGCTCAGGGTATCGATCCGTTCTCCCTGGACGCTCTCGCCAAGGAGGGAATCGTCGCTCTGCGCAGAGCAAAGAGGAGGAACATGGAGAGGTAAGAGATTGGAAGAGGAATGCATTTATCATTTGCATTCCTCACAAGATAACTGTTGGCACTTTTACATGTTAAATTTATAAAGAAAAGCATTTTTTCCCCTGAAATAATTAGTGGTGATCACCTTCACTCTGTGCAGATTTGGGGTGTTTGAAGATCCCTAAATATTTTCCTGTTCTAATCACAAAACATCAAATCTTACATGTTACAGACTTCCTGGAAAACAGGAATTTTCCATTTATGAACAGCTGTGTGAGAAATAGAAAATTATCTTTCATCATGTAGATCATGAGTATTACTGGTTTTACTGAGTGAGAGCGTTTTTACGTGTCCACCATCTTAGATTTAAACTAACGGGAGAAAAATGCACCAATCTGATTTTCCACGAACTCTGTCCGTCTCACTTTAAGTCTAAGTATTATAAATTTTAAAATAAAGCTGAAGCAAGTTGCTTTTTTTATTTATCATTTGTTGAATTTACAGATAATGAAAACCCAAACCAGGTCACTGTTTTACACTCCAAACTTCAGAATATGAATTAAAGACAGCGATTTGAGTGTCATATTTGTATATTTAAAGTTTGATTGTGTTTTTATTTTTCAGGCTCACTCTCGCCTGCGGCGGCATCGCCATGAACTCGGTGGATGACCTCACGCCTGAGTGCTTGGGTCACGCTGGGCTGGTTTATGAACACACACTAGTGAGTACAACAGATTTATTTCTCGTTCAGTCTTTTTAGACAGATGTTTTACTATGTTCAATCTGTTTTTCTACAGGGGGAGGAGAAGTACACGTTCATTGAGAAGTGCGGGAATCCTCGCTCTGTCACGCTGCTGGTGAAGGGTCCGAACAAACACACCCTGACGCAGATCAAAGATGCCGTGAGGGACGGCCTGCGGGCCGTCAAGAATGCCATCGAAGACGGTAACAAACCAATAAGCATAGATAAAATATGTAGCTTTTAAATTTAGCTCTCCACTTGAAATATCTACAACAGGGGAGTCGAAACTTTTTGCAATTTTGGCCAAAATTGTAGATCCAAAAATGGCAACGGGCCCAAAAAGCCAACTTAAAATCAAATGAAGTAGATTACTGTAGATCCAAAACTTGAAATGGATTTTTACGACAGAATATTAGGGCTTTTGTAGATAGAAAAAAAGGAGTAAATTTCTGCCAGTAACTCAGAAACTTTGTGATTAATCTCAGTGGGTGATTTGAGATTAATCACCCACCAATTTCCAGGGTTTTTTTTTTTTTAAACTGGAAATTTTCTAGAAAATTTTCCAAAGAAAAATTTCAACCTTTTTCCAGAAAATGTCTGAGATTACTCTCAAAATTTGAGTTTTTTTGACAGAAATTTACTTCATTTTTTCATTTTTTCTGCAACAGTCATAATTTGCCGCAACAGATTTTGCACGTTTGCCATCTTAATAAATCGCATTCAGTTTTCAGTTTTTTTTTGTCTCAGTTGAATAAATTTATTTTCAGTAATTAGAGCAGGATTTCAGTCACTTTGTTTCAAAACGTTTGCTTTATTTATTCGAGTTTAAGAAAGAATAAAAGCTGGTTTGGGTGCATTAAAGTCTGGATGAACCTGGTTTTACCATTTGTTAAAACTTCGTTATAAGAACACGAGTACTTTGTGTTGTACTTTACATTTTCTTGTGTAATAAAGTTATTTTGGTAACAGTTTTTACTCTGATCATAAATTAAAAGTCTCATCTGCCTCTACGGGTCAAATTTGTAAATTGAATTGCAGTTTGTCGCCCCAGACTTACAGTTTGTCAGAAGTAGTTTTGGAGGCTCTTCAGTTTGCTAGTATTTGGAAAATTAATGTTTTAAAATACAAAGTGAACTGAATTTTGCACAGCGAACACCCAGGGACGTTACGGTGGCGCTTCCTGGTCTCCTCTGTCTGTGCCACAGAAACTCTGATCTTTTCCTCTGCATTAGGAGAGTTTTGTCTCTCCTACATGTATTCAGCTGATCAGAACAGATTCCTTGACTTTTATTATTTTTATAAACTCTGTAGGATGGAGGATTAATTTTAAATATCGCTTTGTGTGCTCAGGTTGCGTTGTGTCCGGCGCCGGGGCGTTTGAAGTCGCTGTGGCGGACGCTCTGGTGAAACACAAGCCCAATGTGAAAGGCCGAGCCCAGCTGGGGGTCCAGGCCTTTGCAGATGCTCTTCTCGTCATCCCCAAGGTGACCCCCGTTGACCTTTTCTCCTAAGATAAGATTGTTTATTTGTTCTGTGTGCACACTGATACACAGTGTTAATGTTTTAAGTGTTTACACTTAGCTGAGCTGCTTGTAGATTTTATTTTTTTAAGTTCATGGTGTATAAAGATTTGTTTTTTATTCTTTCTTGTTTGCAGGTTTTGGCTCAGAACTCGGGCTACGACCCTCAGGAGACTCTGCTGAAGCTGCAGACGGAGTACAAAGAGTCCGGTCAGCTGGTCGGAGTCGACCTCAGCACCGGTAATCATCGCATTGATTTATGTGCAGCTGTGCGCAGGATGATTTATGTGCAGCTGTGCGCAGGATGAAGCTCGTTCTGACCTGAAATCCTGTTTGTTTTGTTCTCAGGGGAGCCGATGGTGGCCGGGGAGGCTGGAGTTTGGGACAACTACAGTGTGAAGAAGCAGCTTCTCCATTCCTGGTGAGGATCCACTTCTAAGATGCCTCAGTCCTGACAGAGTTTCCTCCGTCTCTAACGCGTCTCTGTGTTTTACAGCACGGTGATCGCCAGCAACATCCTGCTGGTCGATGAGATCATGCGAGCCGGACTCTCTTCTCTGAAAGGTTAAGGAAGAGCGGCGGCGTTTGTCCTCCAGTGATAGTTGTTTACCTGACGGTTCAGTCTACGCCACCCAGCTCTCGGCACTCTGAAGCTCCCCAGTCAATGGCAAACCTGCAGCGGCCATCTTAGCATCAGAAATCATCGTTCACCTGCTCATGTTTTCATGATTTGTGCCCCTCTCTGGAACGATTGGTTTATTTATGCGATTTTTGTTAAAAGCACTGACCTGCAGTTCTGTTTCTACCCATTAAAAAAGTTCTTGGCTTGCAAGATTTGGTTGTTTCTTATTTCAAGAGAAATTGGATTTAAAAATTGACTCAGCTCCTTAGAAGGATAAAAATAAAACTTCAGAAGTCTGAGGTCTAACTGAACCAGGTCTTTGTGATTTGCTGTAGATAATTAGGGGATCCTGATGTCAGAGGTGTCCAAACTTTTTGTGAAGTCGACCAAAATTGTCAAGTCAAAATGGTCGGGTGCCTAAAAGCATAAAATGTTTTTTAAATCTGAAGAAATGTGAAACATTTTATTTTTTTGCTGAAAATTTAACTTGCTGTGCAATAATGAAAAAGAAAAGGTCGTTGGAGGGTTGTAGGAAATACACTCGCATGTTATTGTGGATCGAAGCACATAAGGTTCTGCAAATGGCCCTCAGGCCTCACTTAATTTTAACAACCTGCTAATACCAGATTTATCATTTCATGAGTTAGATTTTCACAAAAATAACTGCAATTTCTATTTCTACAAATCTGTTGGCAAAATGTAAAATATTTACAATCACATTTTAATTCAATTTAAGAATCCCCCTGAGTTCACACTTTGCATCTCTTAGTTTACAAATGAGCAAAATTACATAATTGTACAATGTCAACCAGTAGAAAGATATATCTTACCAGTTGTCTATAAATAAACTCCATGAGCAGCATGAAGAAAATATGGAGAACAAGATTGTTTTGTAAACTGTTTCTACAAAATTGAGGAATAGATGAGACAAAATGTGTAAAGCGATAATGTTTGGGATCGAATCCACATCAAAAGAGCGCCATGTTTTGCTTAGTGAAACATGGTGCTGATTGTTTCATACTGAGATTTAAAATAAAGTTTACAAATGTCTGTTTTGACAGAAATCTACAGCTGAAAATGAAAGAACATTTACAAAAGCAGAGTTCAGAGCTATCTGTCAGAATATCTGTGATAACAGAGACATAGATGTGAATATCTTGTGGTGTATAGTTTTTAAGGCAGAGTCATGGCATGTTGAGACTGTTGAATGCTGAGTATAAATTAAAGGGATCATTAAATAAATAATATTTTAAGGGTGTGGGACACTTATGCAACCAGATTATGTCACATTAGAGGTAGAGCAAGATTTTAAGTTGCTTCACATGATTCACCTTTTTGTCATAAACTGGTTATGTAATATTGGTGTATAGACTTTCATACATGGTATCAGTGTTAAATAAGTGTTTATGGTCCATATATCAGATTTGGAATAAGGTTAATAAAAGTATTTATAGACATTATCAATTATTTTTGTCGTATTATCCCTTTATATGCTTTTGTGCACTTTTACACATCTAACATTTTATTTTCCTAGACCTTTACTATAGTTAGTGAGATTCAAACCATCTGAAATTACTGTTTTTCGTTTTTCTTATCCTAAGCGGAACCTTTGAACACGGAACGTTTCTCACGTCGCACAGATTTTTTTGAGTCGCCAAAAAAAAAGGAACAATGCAACAAAATAAAATTTAAAAGCTTTTGGAAATTAACCCGTGTTTATTAGTTAAATGTTAAACTTTCATGTTAGTTTTTAAGTTTAGCCTCAGCTCGCGGACAGAAAGTGTAAAAATGGACGTTAGAACCGTTTTCTGGTTATTTGCTGTTTTACTACCAGAGTTCGGTAAGATCTAATTTTGCAAAATACATAAATGATAAATGATTAAACCTTTATCAGAATGGGACTGGTTTCCTTCTGACAGCCGCTGGGGAGATGGTGAACATCCCCGGAGGAAGGCTGGAGATGGGAACCAGAGCAGCGGACAGCAGGGACGGAGAGTCCCCGGTCAGGGCGGTGGAGGTGCTGCCGTTCAGAATAGACAAATATCCGGTCACTAATTCAATTTTCAGGTAGTATAGCAATAAACCAGACACTCACATGGACAATATATCTATTTAACGCAGTGCTAAGTTAGCTTTTTTGTTCTTCTTTGCTCTCAACAGAGACTTTGTGCGAGCAGAGAAGTATAAAACCGAGGCTGAGACATTTGGATGGAGTTTTGTGTTTCAGGACTTTGTTTCAGAAGAACTGAAGAGCAAAGTGACACAGAGGATAGAGGTGAGACTGGAAATATGACCAGAATGATACAACCAGCGACACAAAAGTTGAGGTTTGCAAACTTTACGACTTCCGTTGTTGTCTTTGGGGTGTCCAAAGTGAGGCCCGGGGGCCGTTTGGAGCTCTCTGAATGATTTTTTGTGGACCCTGCTGAAAATTAAGAGTGTCTCAATCAAAGAGCAGTACAGAGATGCACATTCCTAGGTATATTAATAATTTAAAATAAAACTTCACAAATAAACTTCTTGTTATATTTTAAATGTTTTATCTGCTCAGTAATAAACAAGATGGATCAGACCTTATTTAAGTTAAGATCATTGTTTAAGTTAAGAGTCCAAGCTCAGCAACAAGAACAGCATGGGAGTAACTACAACTTTTGTTGCTGCATTTATCAAACAAACAAAATACAATAAAGTAGCCAACATTGCTTTATTTTAAGATTTTTCCTATGAAAATATTTCCTTAAAGGATAAAAAAGTCGTGTCCATTTGCATTTGGCTTGCAGGCTGCATTCCAGAGTTGTGGTCTGGGGCCACACAGAATCATTCATTGGGCTACAAGTGGCCCCCGAACCACACTTTGGACACCCCAATTTTAAGTTATTTTCCTTTCTCTGCTATCTAGTCTGCCCCCTGGTGGCTGCCCATAGAACGAGCCTTTTGGAGACAGGTAAGTTTTACGGTTTTCTTTCCCGCTGAGCGCATTCCTCAAGCCTCGCTCCTCCTTGCCTCTGCTTAGCCTGCAGGGCCCAGTTCAGGTATTCTGGAGCGTTTGGACTTCCCGGTGGTTCATGTGAGCTGGAATGATGCGCGGGAGTTCTGCAAGTGGAAAGGCCACAGACTGCCCACAGAGGAGGAGTGGGAGTGGGCGGCTCGAGGAGGACTGCAGGGTAAACGGCACAGAATAATAGACCCACATTTGATTGGTTAATCTGCACAGCAAGTCAATAAATAAAACATTATCAGGAGTTTTATCACCATAAAAATTAAAGGTAACATCCAAATATAATGATTTAATGTTTAGTACACTAATCAGACATTTAAATCTATATTTATTAACAGTCTTTCTTAGATGGTGACATAAATAAATAATTTCTGTCAAGGAAGGCAGATACATCACACATAATAAGTAGTTTTTTTTAACAGAAGAAAACCATTTTTTTAATTTGATTTATTTTCTTGTTTCTTTTTCTTTTCTTCAATGATTTCTGTGATCCAGGTCGGACGTATCCGTGGGGAAACAAGTTCCAGCCTAACAGGACCAACCTGTGGCAGGTCAGATTGTTTTCATTTATTTTTTTAATATAATCATTCATGCTAACTTCTCTGCTATTTAATGTTAACGTCACAATAAATAAATTTCTTATTACAAATGAATAATTAATTGAAATGAATGCAAATCTTGTTTCAGAGATGCTCCCCCTCACTGTCGTTGGTATGAAGTTGTTAATCTGCCTCTTTTGCCTGTTATCCTTGTCTAAGCTGAATGGCTATTATAATTTTGTAATATAATTTTGTTTACAGAGATTTCATGTAAACAAAATTGTTGTTTTGTGTGTTTTATTTTGATATTTAAAATGTTTTCCGGTACCACTGTTAAATGTTTTTTATTTTTGAAATTGGTCTCAAAATGACAATTTTATCATTTATTGCAATAATTTCTGGGACAATTTCAGGAAAATGTGTTATGATTTCCATTATTGTCTCTTTAAGACAGAAAACAAACTGTGTCCTCCTGTGTGTTTCAGGGACAGTTTCCAGACGGAGACACTTCAGAGGACGGATATCACGGCATCTCGTCTGTCGCTGCTTTTCCTCCTCAGAACAGTTACGGTAATGGCGCCTTAGCTAACTTAAAATACAAAACCCAAAAGTATTTTTATAATTGCAGTCAAAAGGTAAGGTTAATAAGTGTTTAGTTTTGCGTTGGCTGCTCCTGCAGGACTGTACGACATGATGGGAAACACGTGGGAGTGGACGTCCACACGCTTCCCGGCAGCTCAGCCCACCTACGTTTTACGCGGCGCCTCTTGGATCGACACAGTGGACGGCTCGGCCAATCACAAGGCTCGGATCACAACCAGGTGAGTTGCTTTTATTTTTATTCAGTAACATGTTTTTTGAAGAAGACTGACATAACACCCGTCACAAACATGATGGAGGTTTTGTAAATGTTGTGCAATTCAGTAAATAATGTCACTTTTAATGCAAAGTTGACACTTTTGCATTAAAAATATCTGTATTTACCAAATGACACTTCACGAAAACAGTTGTAAACATCTATGAAGACTCCATGTTCATGACAGGTGTCATGTCAGTCTTATGCACATCCCTTCAACCCCTGAAGTGTTTTTGGGGGTCAGGAGTAAAACAGCTTTAACTGTGATGCATCAGGGCAGCTGTGAAGACAGACTGACGGTTCTGGTTGTGTGTTTCAGGATGGGTAACACCCCAGACTCCGCCTCCGACAACCTGAGCTTCAGGTGTGCAGCCAGTTTGGGACAGAAAGAGAAAGCTGAACTTTAGCAACAAACTGTTTATTGTTAATTATTTTTGATTTAAAGTAAATGGAAGGAAATGATTTAAATTCAGGGCTCTGACAGGGAGGAACTGGATTTCTTTTCACTGTTTTTGGAAGAAGTCCAGTTGTTTTGTGTCGACGCAGCGAGGGCCACCATGACTGGACCCCAGGAAGTCTGAACACTTGAGAAGCAACTCTGATCTCTCCTATGGAGAAACTTCTTTCTACACTCAAATTCAACAAATAAACACTTAAGAAATAAAACTCACTGCCTCTAATTAAGTTTGTTTGCAACATAGACACATCTTGTCTCCTGAGACAAAAACATTAATTAATTCACTGAACAACAGAAAGGGGACTCTTCCCTCTTCACGCTGAGATCTCTCTTTGTTGACTTATCTACGTGACAAGAGACCAAATCAGGGCTTTAGTTTAGTCACAGAAAACCCAAATCCCTCCGTTGGCTCTTTCTTCACTTTCTCATGTTAATTGATTCATTTTGAGAACTTTGGTCTTGGTTTAAGTACCAAGTCACTGTTTAAAGTCATTGTGGAGGGAAGTGTGATTTATTTTCCATTATATAAGACAAGCAGAATAAAAGATGGTTATGTAAACACCCGTTAATCCCAGAAAAGCAATCGTGGATATTTGCCAATCATGCCGCCGGTAAATGAAGCAGCCAGCATGTTGCATGTGAGCAGGGTGAGTCTGCACCTCCACAGTTCCTGTCTGAAACTCGTCTGCAGACTTTCTGCTAAATGGAGCCACGCACATTTATCTGCACGTGAAACCACCAGCCCTACATTCAAGTTTTCATGTACATTAGTGGGAATGCATGTGGAAGTCAAAGCCTGGTTTTAATGCAGAAAGTAAACGTTTATGATTTGATCTTTATCTTATAACATCTGTGGCTTCTCCGAAGCAAAATCCACTGACCTAATAACCCAAATAACTTGAGCCGTCTCATTAGTTTCCAAACACCAATTAATCAGTTGAACGTCAAGACAATTTGTGGTTTTATGTCCTAATCAGTTGCTAGGCAACCAGCTATTTCACCTCCGCCCAACTTCACGTTAAACTGATGAAAACCTGTTGAATCCTCGTTTCACTGCAGCGCTGGTTGAACCAGATATTTCATCTTTATGTCAGTGAAGTAGTTTTACATGTTGAGGTCGGGTGTCTCTCACACAGAGCAGAAATGTTTTGTTGTCTGTTTTGACACGGGGCAAATAAATACCCGAAGGAGAGGAGAATACAATGTTCTTCATCCGTATGAGTCACTGCTCCCAACGTTTGGCTGAGCTCATGGAAAGCATGCAGTGTTTGGTTTCTTTTATGGATGATTGAGACTTGCAGCTGATCGATTTCTCTCAAAGTTTGAATATTATGGAAGATTTTAATACAGAGGTGTTTGTGTATGTTCTATAGAGTGCCTCAGAGTCTGAAGTTTATTTTATTACTGCATCAGTGCACAGTGGCGTGGAGACGATCCTCATCTTCTACTAGGAAAAATAATCTGGGTTTAGGTGAGGTGAGATGGATAAGTCAGTTTTATCAAATTTTTGATTCAATCTTTAGAAAATCTGGATTTGTTTTTTTCAGTCTATTGTGATGTCATCACGCTCTTGGCCGCCATCTTGTTTTACTCGCTGCTATATATCTTCTATTTATTTGGAGTTTGGAGTCAGGTAAACTCTATGATGAAATGCAAGAGTTTAAATTTAAAAAATTAATATGAAATTGTAACGTTACAAAAATAACATCCATATTACCAGAATAAAGCTGTAAAATTTGTAGAATGAACACAAAACAATAATTATTCAAGCATAATTTTAGGATCTTCTTCTGGTAAAATTACATCTTTATCTAATATTCTGACCATATTCCTGAGTAATAATTAAATAATAAAACGTCTGAGATTAAAGCCTCTTTTTGACAATATTGCCTGTCATTTGTAAATTATTTTTTAGAAAATAAAGTGAGAGAAAAATGGATTATAATCTGCAATAGGACATGAAAACAATCAGAAATGGCATTTTTCAGCTGTGTCGCCCATCGCTGTCAGCCTGTCAGGCAAAGGAGGCGACATTTTTGACTTTAAGTTACTGAGGTTGAAAATTTAAATCAGCATCTTCATAAAGCTTAAAGCAGCAGCAGCAAGCATAAAATAATCCAAAGTTTCCTAATAAAATAAACAACTCAGACTTGACAAAATACAGTGAATCAGCACAGGAAGGTGATAAAACATCCCAAATCATTACTCATCATGGAAACTTCACAACCGACCTCAAGTAACATGGGTTCAGTTCCTTCCTCCTTTTACTTTAATTTCCAAATAAATTCAAACTTCCATACTCAAAAATAAGACTTTTGACCACTGAGAACAAGTCCAGTTTGAGCTGTGAAGTGATTATTCTTAATATTATTATTACTGTACCTTCTCTTGTCTTTGAACACATTTTCCTTCCACTCAACTTTCTGATATTCTCCCTGTGGGCTGCCATCATCATTAGCAATAATCTTTTGGGGTTACCCTCCTTGTTGGGGTGTATAATACAGTTAAAAGATAACATTTGTTTCTTTATATATATATATATATATATATATATATATATATATATATATATATATATATATATATATATATATATATATATATATATATATACTTATATATACATATATATACAACTTAAGAATGGGGCCACAATCAGTCACCTCCTCTACATGGATGACATCAAGCTGTACGCCAAGAGCGAGCGAGACATCGACTCACTGATCCACACCACCAGGATCTACAGCACTGACATTGGGATGTCATTCGGACTAGAGAAGTGTGGCCGGATGGTTACAAAGAGAGGGAAGGTCGTCCGCACAGAAGGGGTCTCACTCCCAGAGGGAACGATAGCAGACATAGAGCACAGCTACAAGTACCTGGGAATACCACAAGCAAATGGCAACCTCGATGAGGTCACAAGGAAAGGAGCCACAGCCAAATACCTCCAACGAATAAGGCAAGTCCTGAGAAGCCAGCTCAATGGCAAGAACAAGATCCGTGCAATAAACAGCTATGCCTTACCAGTAATCAGATACCCTGCCGGAATAATTAGCTGGCCAATGGAAGAGATGAAGGCCACGGATGTTAAGACTCGGAAGCTACTAACCATGCATGGAGGGTTCCACCCCAAATCCAGCACCCTGAGACTGTACACGAGCCGTAAGGAAGGAGGCAGAGGACTAGTGAGTGTGAGAGCCACTGTCCAGGATGAAACATCTAAGATCCATAAATACATCAAGGACAAAGCCTCAACGGACGATGTGCTCAACGAATGTCTCAGGCAATGGGGAACAGAGGACGAGGTGCTGGAGGAACCATCATGGGAAGACAAGCCCCTACATGGGATGTACCACCGACAAATAACTGAAGTGGCTGATATCAGGATATCCTACCAATGGCTGGAGAAAGCTGGACTCAAGGACAGCACGGAGGCCCTCATCCTGGCCGCCCAGGAACAGGCACTAAACACCAGAGCAATAGAAGCTCAGATCTACCACACCAGACAAGACCCAAGGTGTAGGTTGTGCAAGGAGGCCTCTGAGACAGTCCAGCACATAACAGCAGGGTGCAAGATGCTGGCAGGGAAAGCGTACATGGAACGACATAACCAAGTGGCGGGCATAGTGTACAGGAACATCTGTGCAGAATATGGACTGGAAGCCCCGAGGTCAAAATGGGGGACACCCCCAAAGGTGGTGGAGAATGACCGAGCTAAGATCCTGTGGGACTTCCAGATCCAGACAGACAAGATGGTAATGTCGAACCAACCGGACATTGTGGTGGTGGATAAAGAACAGAGGAAAGCCGTTGTGGTGGATGTAGCAATACCAAGTGACCACAACATCAGGAAAAAGGAGCATGAGAAACTGGAGAAATACCAGGGCCTCAGAGAGGAACTGGAGAAGGCCTGGAAGGTGAAGACCACAGTGGTGCCTGTGGTCATCGGGGCCCTCGGGGCAGTCACCCCCAAACTGGAGCAGTGGCTCAAACAGATCCCAGGAACAACATCAGACATCTCAGTCCAGAAATGTGCAGTTCTAGGCACAGCCAAGATACTGCGCAGAACCCTCAAGCTCCCAGGCCTCTGGTAGAGGACCCGAGCTCAGAGGATGAAAGAGACCACCCACGGAGGGTGAGAGGGGAATATATATATATATATATATATATATATATATATATATATATATATATATATATATATATTTTTTTTTTTTTTTTTTTTTTTTTATTTGTCTTATACACTGAATTTTGGATTTTCATTAGCTATAAGCTATTATCAAAATGACCAGATATAAACACATACTCTGTATGAGTTTTTAAATAAATTACAAAAATAAATTATATTTTAATGTCTGCAGATGTAGATTTAAACTAGTTTGGCTACACAGTAAAAACTGCTGGGTTAAAAATAACCCAATACGTAACCCAGCGCTGGGTCAAATATGGACCGACCCAACGCTGGGTTGTTTTAACCCAACTGGGTTGGGTTGAGGGTTTGACCCAGCACATTGGGTCATGGCAACTAACCAAACGTTGGGTTAAATTGACTTGTTTAAATTGGTTAAATTGACCCAAAATTGGGTTGAAATTCATAACCCAACACAAGGGTTATTATACCACTATAGTTGGGTTAAAAAAAAAATTATTTTAAATTTCACTATATAAAAAAAGGATTAAAAGGCATATGAATTTAAAGCTTCTTTTATTTCCACATGATACATATATAGAGCCAGCAGATTTCATTTACAAAAGTTACAAAACATAAGTAGTTAAATCACTTCAATTCATTTGGCTACAACTCCAAAGTATCTTTTACTCCACATTAGAAAACATTTAATGAAAAAACGTCTGTTTTAAAGCAAACTACAAGTAAACCTTTCAGCCATTAAACAAGGAGCATTTTTAACGACACTTTAGCATTTTGCCAGTCTCCCTGCATGAGGACATATGGGTTCCATGTTGTCACATTTTGTAGATGCACCACCAGGTTTGTCCCAACCTGATGCAGAGAGAAGACAGAAAAAACAGGCCATTAGTGATGAACTTATATAAACAGCAAACAATTTGAGCATAATTCAGAGATGAATGTTGACTTACAGGCTGGATATCAATGAAACCTTCTGAACTTCCAGGTTGATGGATCTGAAGCTCTTCTCCCAAATGTGTAAGGTGGAACAGGGAGGAGAACTGGCAGCAGCTGCAGGGCTACATCATCTTGTCTGCATGGCAAACATAAGCTTGTGTTAAAATGTTAAATGTTAACAGTTTATAAACATATCTTCAGCTTCAATACCTTAAGGGAGAAAATTCATGTTGTTGAGAAGATGGCCGCTCCTTTCTCTTCTTGGCCATACAAAAGATCTTCGTTGAGAACAAGAGAGAGAAGCACAAAAACAGGCCTTTAGTGAATTTAAAGGTAAAGGGCTACATTCTCAAAAACTAATTTCTGACTGATTCTAGTTTAACACAAAACCTCACTATTGAATGTGATGCACTTAAACAATCTGAGCATTATTCAGAGATGAAGGTTGACTTACAGGCTGGATATCAATGAAAACATCTGAATTTCCAGGTTGATGGATCTGAAACTTCTCCCAAATTAGTAAGGTGGAGCAGGGAGGAGTACTGGCAGCAGCTGCAGGACTACATCACCTTCTGTATCAAACATAAGTTAGTGTTAAAATGTTGCAGTAACTAGAAAGCATGAAAACATTTTAGAGAACATTTCTTCTGAGCTTCAATACCTTGAGGGAGCAGACTCATGTTCTTGGTCATGCAGAATGTCTTCCTTGAGAACGAGGAGTTTGGGTTTCGCTTATTCTCCTGAAGATCCTGGATGTAAAATTACAAAATCTATCAGAAAAGACAAAATCACAAATCAAACTTTAAGAATGACTGAAATCTTATAGCTGCAAATAACTTGTAATTAGCCAGCAATTTCAAATGTTCAGAGTAATTTTATGTTCCTAAAAATAAATATAGCACTTAATAAAATAAAATGACACATATAATTTAATTTAGAAGTAAAACTTAACACAAACTTAGTGCTGAATAACTTTCAGCACCAACTTTAAATAAATGTATTTGTAATTAATAGTAACAATAATAATAAAATGAGCAAACATTAACATTAGATATTGTATTAGTTTTGCTTTTAATTCGTTGCCGAAAACCAGCGGGAGTTTGAAAGCAATGTGCCGGGAGACGGTCGTTCTCTTTCGGCTTAACGAGCCGCTCCGCCCGGTCAACTGACGGAGCGGGCGAGACGAGCCGGCGGCTGGAGGGGAGCGATAAGTCCGAACACGTCCGAGCATGTTTGTAATTAAACTATATGTTAATAAACCGAGCGCATAATTCAGGTTTACACAACTAATTTATCGCCTAATAACTTTGCAAAAGTTATTTTATTTTCAACAAGCATAATATACCCACATTATTAAAGCTCTGCTCGCTCTCCTGCGCCATTACTGCTGGTGTTCGAACACGTAGCCTCAGCCCGCTGAGGATGCGCGCGCATATTGCAAAAATCAGGGGACAAACCGTCAACTACCTTTTCTTTTAAAACTAAATCGATTTTTAAAAATTTGACTATGTTAAGTTACGAACAAATATGATTGAGGTTATATTAAAAACTGAATTTAATTTACTTGACAAATTGTGCCCTTCCCCTTCATCTATTTTTCCCCAACATCCGTGTTGTAGCAACACCGAAGCTCTTTGTCAGAGCAACCTGCCATAATAAACATTTCAAATAACCATAAAAATAAATATCAAACATGTTTGAAATAAATTCAATTTATGTATAAAATTCTATTAACGTTGAAACTTTATCTTCTTTTTACTTACCATGTCTTATTTCAAAGTAGAGGAGAAGTCCGATATGCAACGTTCACAGTCATGTTGAAAATGGAGGCTTGTGAAGAGGGGCGTGGCTTCTTCCAAGTTTCATCTTTAACCCAACCGTTTGGGTAAATCTACCCACCCAACTCCTGGCCCAACAGAAGTGTGCAAGATGTAGACTTCCGATAAATTTCTGACCCAACTCATGAGTTATGAATTTTGACCCGATATTTGGTCAAACTAACCCAACCTATGACCCAACAGCTTCAACCCAGAAATTGGGTTATGAAAATAACCCAGCATTTTTTACTGTGTATCAGAGGACAAAACAATGGCAATCAAAAGATCTGGTGATCAGAGGGAAACGCTTTCGTTTCACACAGAGTTTTTAAAAAGCCACATCTTCGACCCGTGTCCTACTCTACCAAAATTAAAAACAGGCTTATTCGCTCAATTATCTGAATAGTGTGTTTAGTAAAAAGAAAGAAAGGTTTTGTTTTAAGATGAGAATAAAACAGCCGCCATGAAAAGCATCAAGGTTCTCCGTTGGTTGTTGACTCATCTCTGCTGGAGCGTTGTCACTTAAAACCACCGTCCTCTGTGTTTTCCCCAAGAACTTTTCAGACTAAAAATAAACCGATGACTAATCGTGTGTGTAGGTTTAAAAAAAGCACTTGTTTCCTTTGAGTAAATTATTCCAGTCAGCGTCTTTTATCAGCGTTTTTATCACTGAAAAAACACAAAATCTTATCAAGGACTTTTAGTCTAGTTTGTAGCGCAAATATCTTAGTTAACTCAAAATAAGACAAAACTAACTCAGGAATAACTTTTCACCAAGATGTAGGAACTTGTTTTAAGTCAGTAATTTCTTAATATTGATTAAAAAGTACTTGTTTCACTTATTACATGAGGAAAGTGTTAAAGTGAATTTATCTGCCAATGTAACTAGTAAATTTTCATCAATAATAAGGAATTATTTACTTAAAACCAGCTGTTAAATGTTGCTGAAAAGTTACTTGTAAGTTTGCTTTACTTATTTCAAGTGAAGATCTTTTGCACTAGAAACTAGACCAAAACACACCAGGCAACATTTCGAATTTTAGCAGTGATGTTTGATTCCAGCCGCACTCGTTTCCTTTGAGTAAATTATTCCAGTCAGCGTCTTTTTCTATCTGTGTTTTTATCAGCACACTGCAAAAACACAAAATCTTACCAGGTTTTTCTGTCTAGTTTCTAACGCAAATATCTTAGCATACTTGAAATAAGACAAAACTAACTTAGAAGTAACTTTTTAATAAGATATGGGAACTTTTTTAGGTCAAAAACTCCTTAATATTGATGAAAAAGTACTTGTTTTTTGGTAAATTGTTTAACTTATACATGGGGAAAATGTATTGTTATAAGTGAATTTATCCTCCAATGTAACTAGCACTTTTTATCAATATTAAGGAATTATTAACTTAAAATAAGCTCCTATATCTTACTTGTATGTTTACATGAACTGAGATATTTGCCCTAGAAACCGGACCAAACACCACTTGGCAGGATTTTGTGTTTTTGCAGTGATGTTTGGCTCCAGCAGCAGTCAGGTGTCCTGCGTCAGGATTAGATGATTTCATTGTGTTTAAGCATCAGAGGCCCCGCCCTCTCTGCTTCCCTGCTGCTTTGGTATGTCTCTGTGTCACGAGTTTGTGTAGCAATCGAAAAGAGGAAGAAAGCCCAGACAGGCTGCGTGAAGCCACAGCCTCCTGTGACGTCACATCATGTCATGTTAGATCCTGTAACGACGCGCGGCGATCAGGTAGGACTGGTTCAGTCGCATTCTGACCGCCTTTCTCCCTCCTCCTGGCTTTAAAGACTTTGTTTTCCACCTGTTTACAGCTCTTCCTCAGATGGTCTTCCTCTCTCTGAGGCGTCATGGATTACTCCAAACCGTTCTCGGAGCTCAACGAGCAGCTGAAGCCTCGGCTGGCCTCCAGCAACCTGCTTCACTCCTCCCTGTGCAGACTGGAGGAGAGGAAAGCCACATCATACACAACGACCGTCCTCCCGGCAGAACCAGAACCACAGATGGACCCAGAGGATCTAGAAGAAGATCTGATCTGCAGCAGCACCAACGAGGGGCTCTGCTCTGATCTGATGCCTTTCATCAACTCCTGCTTCAACTCTGACCTGAACGTAAAAGATGAGGATGAGGCCAGCGACAGCCGCAGCATCACTCAGTCCGAGGAGACGGACAGTCCAAGTGAGCTGCCGTCGGAGGAGGCGATGGACTCTTTAAAGGCCGGAGCCGGGACTGGACCGGGAGACAGCCCCTTCCAGAGGTTCTACGCCGACAAAACCTTACCGGACCTGATCAGCACCGGCAGGCCGCTCGGCAGGAGCAGGACGCTGACGCACGTCTCCGACACGGTGAGGCATCAAACTCACCACGGGTCCAAACTCATCTTCATTTTCAGCTTTAGTTTATTTTGTTTGTGTGTATTTGAAATATGCAAATTTTCTTTTTATCAATCAATCAAGTTTATTTGTATATGTCAGCAGGAAGGTGGTTCAAATAAAACCACAAAATTACAAAGTTACAAAGAAAACACCATGAAGTCAACAGTTGATCAAACATTGTTTTATGTGAAAAGGGGGCAGATACACTGTAAAAACACAACATCTTACCAAGTATTTCTATGTTAACTGTACAAAGATACTTGCAGTAGAAACTAGACAAAAATACTCAATATTTGATGTTTTTGCAGTGTAGATGCTGGAATAAATTCAGATTGACCTCTGACCTGGACCTCTCCAGTTAAAAGTCATGACATATTTTTTAAGGCTCTGTAGTTGTTTTTTTTTTTTTTTTTTAATCTTTTTACTTTATTCTACTATCTGATGTGTTTTATTGCTTGTTTAATCTTATTTCACCCACAGTTGTAAAATATTAATATTGCAAAGGGATAGCTGCTGCTGGAGGCTACTTGCTGCTACAGCCCTTCAATATTTTTCAGGAGTTACACAAAATATTTAGAAAGTTAAAAAAAAAAAAGAACAGAGGTAAAACTCTGCAGTAAATATGATTTACTTTTGCATACAGGCAAGTTTCTAGAGATAAACCTGTAAAAGAACATTTCTGTTGAAAAACAGTTTTGTCCTTTATAAATATATTTGCATATTGGTGTGTCTTCAGTGAATTATGGTACTAGTTCTTGTTAGTGTTTATGAGCCAGAACAACTGCATTTTTCACCCATAGTTTCACTCAGGCATCTAGATTAGCAATTTCTGTTTACAACGAGTTAAAATGTCATGAAGTTCATCCTCTTAGGCAATAATTACCTGCCTGCCTTGCTAACATGCTTAAATTGAGTGTTGTTGCGTTGCTTGATAGCTCAAAGAAGTCCGCAGGGAAGTGGAGCTGTCCCGCAGGAGGAGCATCAAGCTGAAGGCTCAGGTGGACAAACTGCAGGGAAGCACCGACGGACCCGGCTGGAGTCAGCACCGAGAGAGGGTGAGGCTCGTAGGCAAAGCCGGGACACGGCATACCTCTGCAAAGCTCTTTATAACGTCGGTTTGATCTTTATTGCAGGTCACAGACGAGGTTCTGTCGGTTCTAAGGCTGCTGCAGCCGCTGATCGCGTCAGAATCCGGCCGACCCGAGCCACGAGGCGGGGAGAACCGCCTGGACTCTGCCCTGTCGGAGCTGAAGAATGTGGCTCGACAGCTGGCAATCAGCCATACCAAGCATGTAAGAGCCACACCCTGCCTTGAAGTTGTTCACTCTCGATGTATTTATTCATTCTTAAAGTTTTCCATCATTACAATCAGTTTTTAATCAATGTATAAATATACCAACAATTATTGTCTTTTTGAAAGGGAAACTTCTAAGGATAATTTCACACAATTCCGTTTTTTTTGTGAAATCGGACTTTTTTCTTTTGGCGTGGTAGATCCCACTTCCAAGTATATGCGACGTGTATGTGCTCTCCCCAGTGAACATGCGCAGTAGAGAGTGCGATAACGTCACACGTAGCGAGCGTGTGACGTTTTCGCGCTTGTTTTCACCTACCGCCATTAAAAAGAAGTGCTCGGTGTTTGCGAAAGTAAACGTCTTTGTTAATGGTGTAACATATCTTACGATTTTGAAGTTGATGTCCGTCCATAGCCAGCATATTAACAACTTATTTCTCATTATTGTCCGCCATGGTTGTTGTTTTCCTTGCGCGAACCAGGCGGGGTAGTGACGTTTTGTTGAGTATCAATGATATTCAGATCTCATTAAGGAAAAAACAAACAAACATCGGATTGGGTCACTTCAGGCTGCAGTGTGAATGTAACCTTTATAATCTTAAATGGTTTGCAGCCTGTAACAGATTGTCATCATTCAGCTCTATCCTTTTTTCCTGTTAACTCAGTTCCCCTGTATCTGCTCGGGAAAAGCTTCGCTGTGGGATACTGCTTCTGCTATCATGTTTCACATTTGGGGTTGGTCTCTTTAGGTTACAAAATACTACTAATATTTTCCAATAAATTATTTTGTAGTGTACCTCTCCCCCTGTGCTATTGTGGGCTTGGTGCTCAGGATTAGGTTCATTGTTTATTTTTTGCCACACAAAGGGTTTTACATCAAGGTGAAAATGTTTATTTTTTTTCTAACCTGACAGAAGTTTGTGTTTCCAATTTGACGAAATGTGAAAAGGATGAATACTTTTGGTAGTTTCACCTGCATTCCTTTAGTTTCGGTTGATTTCAGTCGGCATGTCTCTCACAAGAGTGTTTTCTCAGCTCATTCCTGAGAAATGAATGAGCTGAGACAAAAGTGGAGACTAGTTTACACAGAAAACTGCTTTTTTGTATACTTTTTAAAACATCAGTGGTTGAAACAAACAGAATAAAAAAATAGGAGCTCAGAAAGAGATTTTGTGTATAAAAACAAAACAACCATAAGACATCCCTGGCTCTTATTCCTTTAAACAAGTGATTAAGATCCAAGTTATTTAAAGATGGTTTCACTTTTGTAAAGATAAAGGATAACTGATTCGTTTTGGCAGGGCACCAAAATCATCATATCCTCAAAATTTCCCCTGAAGCAGCTTTTGAAAGGCCTGCGTGATCTGGTGAAGCATTGTTCACTGAAAAATGGATCGCTGAGATGAGGACTCCACCCAGGGGGTTAAGCTCAGCTATGTGGTCTTACAAGTTTATGCCTGAAAGTATCTGAGATTCTTGTTGCTCTGCGTCAATTATTAAAGAGGAAGTCATAAACTGGGTTATGATTTACTAGTAATGCAAGGTGTCGACAATCTAAAGTTAATTGCTCTTATCAATCAACTAACAAATAACTGATAAGCGGCCATTTTCTTAAAAACCAGAGTATTCTCTTTTATGGCAAGATTTGATTGTCTGACATATTATTTAGGGGCGTTGTACACAAAAACAAGGAAGAGTACATTTATGTCAAAAATTTCAGAAATGTTTTAGAAAAAACAAGGACATGTCTGAGCTTCAAAAGTCAAACATTGGTGAAATAAAACAGAAATTCTGAGATTAGCTTTTGGAGCTCAGAAATTTCCTTTTGTTCTAGAACATTTTGGATTTTTTTGGTGGAAATGTACTTTTTTTTTTTTTTTTTTTTTGTAGTTACAATGATCCTTATATGTTGTCATATCTTTCCATAACATAAAGGCTATTTGATTCAAATAAAATGTAATCCATGCATGTTATGTGTTTTTTGTTGTTGATGTTGAATGTGTGAACCGCAGGAGGAGTAGATGCAGGGAACTGCAACTAATCCAAATAAGATTTTGTAACTAATCCAAATAAGAAACAACTAATTTAAACTGAACTGTGTTTTTATAATGCCTCTTATGGTTGATTCTCCGTTCAGGATTCAAAATCTGGAGTAAGTGGAGCAGAGGAGAGTGCTGTCCTGCAGCAGGCTCTGAGGGACAGAGACGAGGCCATAGAGAAGTGAGTTCCCACACAAACTGTTGCACTACTTTTTGTCGTTTTTCCCCAAATCAAGACTTCAGGCAGAAAACGGAAGCTGAAAGCCGTAAATCTATTCTAAGGAGTGATTCATTTCTTCTGTTTTTGCTGCACAGGAAGAAGGCGATGGAGGGCGAGGTGCTACGGAGTAAGACGGAGATGATGGCGCTGAACAACCAGCTGCTGGAAGCGGCACAGAAACGTCTGGAGCTGTCGCTGGAGCTGGAGGCCTGGAAGGTAAACCAGAGACGGGTTCAATGTTCGGCAGAAGCAGAGGAAGGGTGTGTTCTTTGGGTAAACACAGAACTAAAGTCAACAGAGAGTAAAACGTGAAACTCACCAAGAAAAGCCTGGAAATGTTGAGCAGAAACAAAAAGTGACATAGAAGATTTTAATAAAGGCCAGGTTAGGAGATAAATGACGCAGGCAGAAACTCCAATTAAAACTAATTTACATTGCAATGAGCATCTGACGCTCATTAGCAGCAGCTGGTATTTGGCCTCAGGGTTTTGTTCACCCTGTTTGCACTGAGCTTCCTGCACCATGTAGTAAAAACACACAACACAGAGCTGGGTCCACAGCTTTAGCAAATTTACACCAAGAGATATGTTATGGACAGCTATTATATGAAATTAGTTATGGATTAAGTTTTAATTCCAAATAATGGTATAAAATAATTAGAACAGGACATTTTAACAAGACACTGAGATGCATTTCCAACTGATGGGATAGTATGGAGCTAAATTGGGGCCATAAAGTTTGTTCAAATAAAAAAAAAATCTGAAACTGATAAAAAACATTCACTCTGTAAAGTAGCTTTACATTTTTTCAGTTAAATTTTTTTTCAAACTTTGAATTTCAAAACTTTTTTCAGTTTAATTTTTTAAATTTAGCTTTTTTTTTTTTTTTTTGAACAAACTTTATGGTCCCGATTTAGCTCCATGAGTAGCTGTTAAACCCCTTTAGATTTTGTCATGTTATAGCTCAAAACTTCTGTGTTTTTGTGGGATAGATCAGCAGAGTAAATTGGACAACAAATCATGTCTTTATGGGAGACAACTATTTAAAAAAGGCTTATTAAATATCAAGGACTAGATAGATTTGCTATATCTACTTTCTGTAAATTCTCACCTTCTCTTTTTGCTCTTTGAGGTGTAAAACATTTACAGCTTTGTCCGTTTTTCTAATATCAGTGAGTCAATCTGCTGCTGGACCAGTTTAACATTCATGCAGACAGTGTTTCATTGAGAAAAATTTCACCAACATGCTCCCAAAACAGTTTGAATAATTCAGATTTAATGGTATAAGTGTGTAAATAATTTTCCCTTCAATTCTTTTTTTTAATTTAACATGAGTAATATGAGAATCTTGTTACTAATAGATACATTTTTATTCATCTTCTGCATGGGAGTTTGAGAAGAGTCAAGAATATGTTTAGTCATTGTTTTTCATGTAGGTGTGTTTGAGTACACCCAGTTTATTCATTCACTAAAGAGCACAACATTATCATTTGTTATTGATTATTGCCTTTACATTCATGCACTGAGAAAATATTTAACATAAAAAAAACATTAAATGAGAAGATAGTCAATTTATATTTCACTTTCAAAAGCAAGGTAGACAAAAGAAAGTGTTATTTTAAACGTTTAATAAAATGTACCCCTCATATAAAAAAAATTACATCTGTATGGGATTATGATATTTATAATTTAACATGGAAAATTTGAAAGCAAAGTGTTTGTCACTTTAATAAACACGCTACTGCGCTTGACTCGACAACCTTAACGTGTAGATGTGATCGTCTCCTGTATGGATGTGATGTGGAATTTGGTGTGTTTCGGTTCAGTCAAAAAAATAAAAAGAGGCGACATAAACACCTTTACTATCTGACAGATAGTAGAGCAGAATTTAAGTTAGCTAATCAACCACCGCTGAGTTAGCTTAGCTAATAGCAGCGGTCGCTAATCTGCCACAGCGAACACTTATTAATAATTGCAAAATATACATCAAGCCTAAAAACCTGAAACTGTAACGGACTGAATGTTTCAGTGTGTTTTTAGTGTTGTATCTAGAAACTTAAAGCGCCGTTGTTGTCAGTTGCTATGGCAATGAGTCTACGCGTAACGTAACCGACACAGAAAGCGAGGAGAAAAATGTGATTCCGAGTCGTTTTTTGCGCTATTTTTTAAATTTTATTTTTTACCTTTGCTGTGGTGTACTGCATTTATTTAATAATACCAATATCTTCAGGTTTTATTTAGTTAACTGAATTGCTACGGATAGAGTGTAAAAAGATGATCTTTTTGCCCTCAGGCATTGTGCGCAAGCGCGAAATTTCCGGCCCATAGAATCAATGTTTCTTATTAAAGTTTTACAGAAGCAAACGACCTCTCTTGATACAAGAGGCACATATATCATTGTCTCTTAACATTGTTTTCTCTCTTGGCTCTCCTCAGGAGGACTTTCAGCGGCTCCTCCAGCAGCAGGTGCTGAGCCAGCAGCTGGCAGAGCAGCAGGCCCAGAATAAATCTTCTCGCAAGGGCCTGTTGCGGAGAAACAAGCAGCCTCCCATCCAGCGGCCGGTCAACTTCCCGTACACGTCACCTGCACCTCCCACCACCAATTCCAACCAGATCTTTGTGAACAAATCTGCCAGTTCTCCTCCTCTAACTCCCAGCATGCCTGCTTCTCCGCTCGCTGCTGCTTCCAGCGGCGGGACGCGAACCTGGCGGGACAAGCTGAAGAAGAGCAGGCCTCGCCTCGGGTATCAGGACGCAGCCGAGCAGGAGAAGGAGTGGGGCAGGGCAGACGATGGCTTCCAGGCGGTTTCGCTTGATTGAAGCCGTCAGGACATTTAATAGACTGGATCTTTCTAAAGACTCATGGATTAAAAACATGCTGCTTCTTCATTTGACTGGTCAGGATGATGGGAGTCCAGTTCGACACCAGAAAGCCGGTCTCACATGAATCTGCTGAGCTTTTAGTTTTGATGTGACTCAGGTTTGAAGAGGAGACATTCTCCAGTCCAGGAATAGAGAAATATTTAGTAAGTAGTTATATTTACTCGATCTTGCTCTAGTTGCATGTCGGGACTCTTGAATTGTTGTGAGCAGAAACCAAGTTAACTATTATGAGAAAAACAAGCACATATTTTTCTCAAGTCCTGTTTGTCAAATAGTAAAGAATATATTGACAACGTGCTACAACCTATTAGAAATGCTAACAACTTCTGATATTTTTCACAGAGTTTTGGATGCACAATTAACCTGAATTAATTTTTTTCCAACTCAAAATTACAAAATCAACAAACCATGTAAACTACAATCTAAAGCATTCAGGATGTTTTTTCAGCCTTCGTTATTTATTGATGTAAGTGGAGGCTGTGTTTGTAAAAAAGGGTTTTGCTATTATGACCATTTTATGGTTTCTGAATAAACAGAACTATTGTTCTTTTATTTTATTGACATGAACTTCAACAAATGAGTATTTTCTTAATGATGTAATTTTGATCAAAATTACAGAAATAAATAATCTTACATACTTTGTGGTTCAAGCAATAAAAAGTGATATTTATTGCTTGTCAAGTCCTATGAAATGACCGATTGTGACCCGTGTTTTAAATAACTCAGAGCCACCTGGTGCTCAAATATAATTTTTATTAGAACATCACATTTCAGTGAAGGAGACTATGAGCAGATTTGATAGATTATTGCTTATTGAAGCAAGTAAGTTGGAAATGAAAGATGAAAATCAGTTTTCATAAAACAGCTTCTTCTGACTTCAGTTAAAAAAAGAAAGAAATTGATGCTGAAAATGATCAAGTCTTCCCTCTGCAACAGCGTACACACTGAAGGGTGTTGTTAGCTTCAAGTATGGTGTGTTCACAGACCTGAAAATAATTGGATTCCTAAGTTTCTGACTTTTCTGCCAAACTGAAGAATAACAAAAAAAACTAAATTTTAATCTCCAGATAATTTTGTCAAAACCAATAGTATTTAAAAAGATTCAAGCAGCTTGATAATTAATTTTCTGCTGGAAAACATGTTTTGCACCTTGGATCTGTTGCTAATCGTGCAAAACATTACTGAATACCGCAACATGTAAAGAACCTAAAAGTACAGTTACAACTTGGTATAAATAAATACATTTTTACTGAAAGCTCAACATTTTTACAGGTTTTAGACATTTTATTGTATAATATCTCCAGCAATTTATATATATTTATATATAATCCACTTCTATATGGATGTAGTGAACATTTAAAATTTATATATTTCCATTATTCAGAGTAAGTGCCTCCACTGTGGGAACATGTTGAACAAACAAAGATGTACACAGCACAGAAAGGTAACAGCTGAAAAGGCATGCGCATAGTGTCAGAGAATACAATCCTGACCAAATCATTACAGTCTTCAAACAAACCCATGTTGGCAGACAGTTCTCCTTTTAAATATTTTTTTAAACTACAAAATCTGCATTCAAATGTCCCCCTGACAATCTCTTAAATTGTGCCACAACACAAATCCATCCTGCGGGAGGAGGATTTAATCGTTGAGGTTTATAAAAATAATTTAAGTCAGTATAATTTAATTTAATCTGAGTTTTTTTTTTAGTCTTTTTCTCTATTCAAACATAAAACACTGATTGTAGTAAACATTTAGTGCTTTAAATGTTAATTCACACAGACCTGGCAACCCAGCTGCCAATCTAAAAGTCTACTGAACATCGTTATAGAATCTTATTAAAGTTTTACAGAAGCAAACGACCTCTTGACAAAAGAGGCTCATACAAATAAATGAACACCCTGCTTATTCTCACATGTGGCAGTTTCACTACTGGAACAAACTCGACGCCGAGGAGACTGAAATTAAATCAAAACCACTGCGAT
The DNA here is from genome assembly GCF_051168715.1 of Poecilia mexicana. NCBI lineage: Eukaryota > Metazoa > Chordata > Actinopteri > Cyprinodontiformes > Poeciliidae > Poecilia > Poecilia mexicana. The sequence continues at coordinate 8,368,743 of NW_028263383.1, read as the reverse complement.
TGGGAACCTACATATGTCGCTGCAGCATATATACTTTGTGATATACTCACTTAGCCTTGTGCCTTATTCATAAAGATAACTGGAATACACGGGCAGTAAACAGGGAAAACACTGACCAACTACAGAGACACAACAATGTCACCACGGCTTGTCGCCAGACACAAAGGAAAAATTAAGACCGAGCGTTTCAAGTCGCAGCCTGAGAGAATCAGGAAAGAGTTTGTGTTAATACTGCATTGAAAAAGTTTCAGCTTGAATCCAGTAGATAATAAATATGTTAGCATAAAAATATAACCAGCGCTCTGAGAGGGGTTGTTTTTATAACGAATTAACCGACTAGCATCGAACATTCTTAATAAACCACTATTACGAACCACAAAGTTACAGTACGGACCAGAGTTTGGTCCAAAACCTCCTCAGATAGTTTTTATTTTACCGCAGTGCTGCTTTAACTCACATCCGCAAACACAGAAAACACTTCCCTCACAAAACTGACATAAATACAGCGGCTCTCGCAACTCTGCACATAACCAACTTATTTTGAATTTTAATGCAACTTTTGTTTGACGTAATAATCAAGTCTGCATACGTGAAGCACTTTTTGACTGAATTTCAGCTTTTAGTTTTCTATCAATTACAGTAAAACTGGTGAACCTGAAGTCAAGCTAATTTCTATCCATTGGCCTAAAAAGGTTCCTATATGAAGGTGATGTTCAGAGAAAAATCCACATTATATGAAAAGCATGGCTCTAGGAAGACAGTCTGAAGTAATCAGAAAATTCTGCGATTCAAAAACATTTGATGCAAAGATAAAAGCCGAGCTTATAAGACAGAAATGAAGGACCAGTAGAGGCATCCGACAAGAACTGGGAGTTTTCTACGATTCGCTGGGGAACAGCCTGGGATTCTCTGTTTGTTTGAGTTAAAGATTAAAGTAAAAAAAAAAAAAAGAAAGGTGCATTTTATTAATAACACTTTGGTTTAAAGAAATAAAAACTGAGTTTCAGGGCTATAATTTCATGAGATCGGTTTGGCACAAAGCAACACTACATAGTGAAACATGGCAGTGGCAGCATCATGACATGGGGTTACTTCGCTTCATGTTAAAGAAATTATGAACATCAGGGAGTTTTGGGCTGTGGAGGGACGATGTCGAATATGGTTAAGTCAAGACGAGGGGTTGTGAGTCTTTCTAAAGCAGACTAAAAGCTGAAATTAAATCAAAAAGTGCTTCCATTTGTTTGAATATTTGGACTTTCTCTGTAACAGATTTCCATTTTCCACTAGAAATGAACAGGATTTGTGTCCCCATGATGTTTACAATGATTTATTACACTGCAAAAACAATATTTTACCAAGTATTTTTGGTCTAGTTCCTAGTGCAAATATCATCGTTCACTTCAAAAAGGACAAAACTAATTAAGAAGCAGCTTAGCGAGATATAGGAGCTTGTTTTAAGTCAATTATTTCATAACAATGAAAAATGTTAAGGAATAATTTAACTTATAATGAGATGTTTTTCCTACCATCTGCAAGTTGAAGTAGTACTTTTTCATCAATATTTAAGGAATTTTTAGCTTAAAACAAGGTAACTTAGTTAGTTTTGTCTTATTTCAAGTGTAGAAACGAGACCAGACATACTTGGTAAGATTTTGTGTTTTTGCAGTGCATCCTTTCATGGCTTTCTAAATAAGGTGTGTAAACTTTTGCGATCCACTGTATAAGAACAAAAAGACAGTACAGTGCAAATGACAGTTTCTTTGGATTAGTACATTACCTCCAAAAACAATCCCATGATGTTAAACGGATCTATAAACAAGTCAACTGAAACATATCTACAAGCTGGATAATCTACGACCACTAATAAATTAAAATCCTCTACGCAGAACGACTAATGGCTTTAAAAATAAGAACTGACTGCTGCAAAAGAGAGCGGGTTTGGTCCTGTTATGGCGAATATTAGGATCGTTATCGTCGACTCCGCTCCACGCTCAGAGGCGCTGTAGAGAGTCCGCAGGCGCGGCCGGAGGCGGCTAAGACTGGAGGAAGGAGATGATGGAGCTGATGAAGTCCAGAGGCTTGTCAGCATGAATCCAGTGGCTCGCGTCTGGGATGTACTGGATGTCGGCGTTGGGGAACAGCCTCTGGATCTCTGGGTAATCGTCGGAGCTGCGAACAGCAGCGGAAAGAAAAGCACAAAGATGGTCGTAAATAAGGAGCAATTAATTTGACTAACAACTTTAGTTTCAAAGTTCAAGTGTTACAGTTTGAAAACTACTAAAAGTTTAAATTATTAGTGTAAGTAACCCGAAATTAAACTCCTTATTTGTTTGTATCCCTTTTTTAGTGCTTATTGTTGCTTCTTTGTTTTATTTATATAATCTATGGTTAACTTTATTGGTTTGATGCTTTTATTTTGATAGGACAACTTCTGCTGTATTTAATGAACTGCAGCTTAAAATAATATTAAAATATTTATTTTTGCAAAATAAATATTTACTTACTTAGTAAAATAAAAATGCATATTTTTTATTTTTAAATCAAAACCATGATTTTTTTTTACCTTTAAGTTTCTTCTTAGTTTAAAATCAGATATAAAAGCACAAAAATTATCCTGAATAAATTTGAATTATATCTATAATGTTATTGCATTTAGAAATGAGTTAAAATGACCAAAGTTTGTAAATGCAGAACAGATTTCTCTGCAATGGCTCCAATCAAAAGAAAACTTCTCTAATAACAAACCAGAGCAACATGCTAACAGCAAACTACTAAAGTATAAAATCAAATCTCTATTATCCTCATTGGAAGATAAATGTTTCTGTGATGTTTTCTACCTGATATAAGCAGAACTGGCTCCGCCCAGAAACAGCGTTGGCCCCTCGTAGACGGAGTCCAGTCTGGGGAAACTCATGATTTCCTCCAGGTGAGCTGCGATGGCCTCCAGGTTGACCCTCCAGGAGTAATGTCCGTTCTCCTCCACCAGGTTGGTCAGCAGGAACTGGCGCACAGAGTGCTCCTGTGACGAAGGGAGGAAATTACATTTTGTTATTACAGGGGACAGAGTACAACGCAAAGTTTTAACCAAAGATAAAACTGAGTTTGTCCAGTTTTATCACCCAAATCAGCTTTCCTTCTTTCTTAAACTTGGCTAAATACAGCCAGTGTTTTAAAAGAAAGTGACCCAAATCCTGGTCTAATTACTGAAAATAAATGTATTCAGTCGAGCCCAAAAGAAGCTGAAAACTAGATCTCTTCCTTTCAAGACAGAAAATGTGCAAAATCTACTGCGGCGTACAAGGGTAACTCTAAGGAAAAAAGTGGTACATTTCTGCAAAAAACCTCTGAAGTTTTGAGAGTGATCTCAGACATTTTCTAGAAAAAACAAGGACATTACTTACTGGGAACAAAAAATCTGATTTTTAGATTAGTATCAGAAATTTTCTACAAAAAAAAAATAGTAGGAAATTTCTGAATTTCAAATGTCAAAATGTTTGAATTTTTTATTTTTTGAAAATTTCCAAGTTTTCTAAAATAATTCTGAGCTTAATCACAAAACTTCTGAGTTTTTGGCAGAAATTTACTAATTTTCTATGACTACAATGACCCTGATATATGGAGAAAAGTACATAAAAAGTGCAAAATTTCTGCCAAAAAAATAACATTTTGAGAGTAATATCAGGAATTTTCAAGAAAAAACAGGGAAAATAAAAATCAGTTTAAATGAGTAATACAATTCCTCATAAATATTGATGTACTGTAGTCTCTCCCACAAGTTATACATTCTTTAAATATCTTGTATGCACTAAATGAAAATTAATATATATTGACTGCACTGCATAAAATAATAAGTAATTTAAAGAACGGCGACAGTGTGGTTGTCGCTTCACTACACGTCTAAATAAAGGAGATTTTTCTCAATAAAATACTCAAGTTCATCAAACTAACAAAACCAAAACAAGGTTTTAAAAAAAGCAACTGGACTTCAGTTCTTGTAATTAAGTTGTTCTGTTTTTAAACCTTTTTGTTTTTCCCTCATCGGTGTGAAACTTACCTGCGACTCGTTTAACCTGCCTGACTCTCCCTCTCTCTCTGCTTCCAGCTCTGTTCTCTGTTCGTTTGCCTAACAACAGCATGACGAAACAACTTCATAAAAACTTCAGCCACTTAGAATACGGTGTTAACTTCCCTTTCAAAATACAAAATTCTTCTTACATACTTGCCCTTTTCCTGCACTGAAAAATGATCAGATGTTATTTATTTATGCTGCATTTGCTGTCATGACTGGCTAATAAAAAACACAAACACACTGCATGTTACCGGCACAGCAGGAGAGAAGAAGCATGTATTACTTGAACTGAAGTTATTACAGCTAACAGTATTAAATTAACAGTATTAGGTTCAAAGGGGAGTATTAAGTAAAATCAAATGTTAAAATGTTGGGTAACACTTTATTTGTAGGGGTGTGAATGAGACTGGCAGGTAAATAAATATATTTTAATGCAAAGTTTCATTAACATTTCCATTAAAATTCAATTAAAAGTGTTATTTCCCAGATGACACTTCATAAACTGTCATGAAGAGCCCGTCATGTCAGCATCATGTCGGTTTTATGCACACAACTTCAAATAAAGTGTTACCAAATGTGTAAACCTCAAAAATTTAACAAAATAAACTAACTAATACAGTCATATTAAATAAATTAGAATATAACAAAGTGTAAGCAGGTATTAAACACTCTTATGGATGAAACAATAAGTCGGGAGAAGGAACAAATCTACACTTTTTCCAGGATTTTGGCCTGTGGGATGAATGGTGCTGGAGTGAAATAAAGACGCGGCGTTTCGAACCTTCACTAAGCTCCGCAGCTGATCCTCAGCCATCCGCCTGGCGGTGGAGCGAGGGATGTCAGTGGAGATCTTCATCTCCTGCATGGCCTGGATGTAGTAGCGGAAGTTGGTGCGCGTCGTGGTCTGGGCCGGGCTGATGTCCACCACCACCAGCCGCTCCACCAAACTGGGCTGCAAACAACAACAAAGAGACGCTGAGACTGGCAGCTGCGGACAAGCCTGCCGCAATTAAAATAAACGTGATCATTTCCGTTCTGATGATTAATATTCTTTTAGACATTATAATCCATTTTATTTGTGGTTTAGGTTGTGACTTTAATTTGTTGTCGTGTTTTATCCTAACGTGAATTGTTAGTTACAAAATTCTAATTCATTGGTTTTTCAAAAGGCAAATTATTGGTTAACTTAACAAATAATTTGTTAACTTGAATTATTTTCAAGTTAACATCGATATAATACCTTAAAACAGTCTCAAAACAACAATATTATCGTTTATTGCAAAAATTACTGGGACTAAATTTGTTGTTTTTACAGGCCTGGCTGTGAGGAAAAACAGGAATCTCAGCTTTGAAGGACCTGATTAGAAGTTTAAAATACCAACATTTAACTTTAAGGACGTTAGGACTAATTAGCATAGAGGATAAATAAGTTAATAAGCAAGTCTATGTGGCCCAGAGGGACATGTAGACAGAACATTGAAAATAACCACAGTATGCTTAAATAATATTTTATCAATTAAATTAAAGTAGTTTTCAATGGAAGAGAATTTGGGCCACAGGAAAAAATTATCTGAATTTCTTCTCAGAATATTATTCTGACTTTAGTCTTTTAAGATAAAAAGTCAGAATTCTGAGAAAAACTCAGTCAAAATCCTCAGAATTCTGACCTTTGACCCCACAAGACTAAAGTCAGAATTCTTGTATTTTTCCGTGGCCATAATCTTTTTCTGTTGTTTTCTCATGTATTCTGCCACATTACATCAATGTTTGGTTTTATATAACTTTAAGAAGGACTCATCGAGTGCAGAGGCAGATATTTATTCATATTTTAGAGGTTTACTAAAAAGTTTTAAGGACGTTCATAATCTCGATATGGCCCAAATTAAAAATGAGTTTGACATTCCTGCCTTATGAGTTCATTTATAAGCTAAAACTGTTCACTGTTAGCAAATGTGATTCTGATAAGAGAGACGTAATGAATCCAAAAGAAACAAGATACCAGATAATTCAAGTGTTGTAACCCAAATTAAATATTAAATTTCATTTAGGTGTGAACTTTGCTGTGTCATTATCTCATGTTAAAAATGAGCCAGTGCCTGAATCCTCTCTGACCTAAAAGGTCGGTGTAGATGGCAGCGTCGCCTCGTCACACGCTGACATTTAGGGATCGCCCACCTGTGTCAGAGCGGTTGTCATGGCGGTCTTCCCGCCCATGCTGTGGCCGATCAGGACGCACTTCTCGATGTGCAGCTGGCTGAGGAGATGTTTCAAATCAGCGGCCATCGCTTCATAGGTCAGCTCTGGAGTGTGAGGGCTGTTACCGTGGTTACGGGCATCTACAGTCAACACCTGACTGGACAAAGGACAGGTAAGACACTTGGAATGGGGGAAAAGGAGGCAACAGAGCGAATTTTCTCAGCCCGGGAAGCCCTGACGTCACCAACAAAAGAGGTGTTGTGACAAACGTATTCAAGTTGAGCCAAGCAGGTGTCATTTATCAGCCGAGAGGCGGCATCAAATGACTGCTGCCAGCACATGTCCAATTTCTCTAAAAAGAGCTATTGACGAGCGGCTGCGGACAAAAGCGAGCGCACAATGACGAACCGTTCCAGACGTAACAACAGACGGGTGTGAAGTCTTCATCAATGCGTTACCTTTCGGCCTGTGCGCTGCACCAAGGACTTGGCGATGGAGTGGAAGTTGGATTTACTGCCGAAGAGGCCGTGGAGAAACACCAGGGGAGTGCTCTCTCCTTTACCATCAAACACGTCATAAGTCAAGTTGACAGGACTGAGCGGGAGAAAAACACATTCAAGTTGAGGAGGGTTGATAAATGTTCAGTAGTCACAGATTCTGATGACAAAAACAATCAGAGTATCTTTGTTTTCTAGCCTGATGAGGAGAATGTACCAATTAAACAGAGCGCCACAAGATGTTATGCAATACTATTTTCCAATCCATAGATAATCTTTGAGTAAATTACTTTGCTTCCATCTGCTGGTGCAGCACAGATATTCACATCAATAGCCTTTATTGCTAAATTTACTGTTGTGACGATCAAATACATGAGAGTAGCAAATGTATTTTAAAAGTTAAGTAAGTTATTACTACCTCAGCCTAATTTTCTTTTTAAAATATAGATAGAACTCATGTTTTTGTCATACATTCAGTAATAATCTATCTATCTATCTATCTATCTATCTATCTATCTATCTATCTATCTATCTATCTATCTATCTATCTATCTATGTGACACCGTATTAGTTTTACTCAGTGTTACTCAGAATCTCCCAGCATGTCTAACAGGAACCCTGCTGTTACTTAAAATAAATATCTGCAAGAATGCAACTTAAAAAAAAAAGTCAGTGCTGATATTTTTTTAGTTCGAGCCAATGTTTAAAAAGGAACTATTCATATGTAATATTTAACCTTAGGAATTAGCTTGGTCACATATTTTCTTTCTACAACTAAGAGATACGTGTAATATGAAAATCACACAGATCATCCACAGGCCAAAACATGCAGATATAGCATATATCCATATAATCTTAAAATGTATTCAAAATCTTTTAGACAAACGAATAAAATATAGATTAGGATTTGTAACCGATTCCTAAGGCACAAATTCTAAGAATATGGAGGATAAAAATATAATCTTTATTTTAAAAAAGTATTTGAAATCCTGCAATGTAGCTGAGATGCTAGCTTGGTGTTCATGTATATTAGCATTTAGATTTCAGGACACATTTTCAGAAATTCAGATTTAATTTAGTTTTACCACTAGCTTTAGATTTGAAGCTGCTATATAAAGAAACGACTCTGGATAAATTTGCTAAAATGCATGAATGATATTTAAATCTGTTAATGCTTTAAAGACATTACAAGGTGACAGACGGTAGCGGTTAAATAATGGAGTGGTTTAAATCAACATCAACACCAACATTGCGCCATAATTTCCACTCAGAACCACGGCGGTACCAGTACCCAGCCCGGGCTGGTGGAGGACACCTGTTAGCCGGGAAGCTAGCGGGGATACCTGGATGAGCTGGCTGTCCGGACCGGGGGAGCCGCATCCACCTGTCCGGCGAACAAACGGCAAGACGGCCGGATGCTCGGCAGTCCTCTGTGAACCAGGCGACACAAAGCAATCATGGCAGCATAGGTTCGGTTACTGAACGGTCCACAAACAACATGTGCCTTTGAAAGCGGCCGCAGTGACAGCACAGAGCCGGGGAAAGAGCATTCAGAGCGGCCCCGGAGGTCGACACCAGCGAGAACCCCCCCCCAGTCCGTCAACAGCTGACGGTGCGTGATGACGTAAGAGGAGGGGGACATTTTACCCTGGGTACAGTCTGTCAGGCACGGAGTCTGTTCCATTGATACCCATCGATGGTTCCTTCAGTTCAAATTCGGTTCGATTAAATTTAGAAATACTTTATTGACCAACTAAGGCAGATTAAATGTTGTTGTAAGTCATATTATTCTGTCAAGCTTCTTTAAAGTATTGTTGTAGAGGCTGATAGCTATCAACAGGCAGGAACTCCCGTAGCAGTCTGTATCCAGTTTGAAGAAGCTTCCTACTGAGGACAGTGTTTTACGATGAAAGTCTCATGAAGAGAGAGTTCTGGGTAGTTGATTTTATGTAAAAATCAGTCTGTTGTCCAGATGAAGACGGAGATATTTATATACTGCAAAAAAAAAAAATCTTATCAAGTATTTTTGTTCTTTTTAGTGCAAATATATTAGTACAATTGAAAGAAGGCAAAACTAACTTAGTTAAGTGGGTATCAGTGGCGCAAAAAGTGGGTATGCAGCGCATGCAACGCATAGGGCCGCTGCACCAGAGGGGGCGCCGTCTGGAGGGGGCGGCGCTCCGATGAAGTCTTCGCATACGCTTCAGCGCGCCCTTTACGCTCCTTCACCTCGCACACATAACGGGGTAAATATAGTGAGTTTTACCTTTCACGTGTCTTCGTCTCAGGGGGGTGGGAGTAGAGCGAGCGTATGTTTTCTACGCTCCTTCACCCTGATGTACCCGTACCTTCCTTCGGGTGGGGGGTGGGAAGGTGCGCCGATTTATGTTTTCGCATCCACCTGAATAATATGTAGTTCCGACCCTACTTACAAGTAACTTTTATGCTGTGCCTGTGTGTTTCTCCAAAACCAGAAATGTACCTCCAAGTCCCAAGTACCTGGATGTGTATTGTGATCTATGGAAAACCTATTTACAAACTGGTTTAATCAGCAGCTTGGATTCTCATCTTTGCTTTTGTCATTAGCTCAGTAATTGTTAATTATAATCAGATTTGATATAGCAATCATATTTTATGTATATTAAATTTATAAGTTATCTTTCCATTAATATTTCTTATATATAAATAAATGTGAAATTAAATAAAGTGCTATATATAATGAAATATATGCTGGGAAAGGTGGGGATTCATACTTTTGAAACTGAAAATGTCGATGAATCGTAGTTTGACTTGAATTTTTAATCTTAAGTTGAATTTATGTCATATTAAGAAGTCTTCAATTTCCAAAATATTTAAAAACTGCCTGGTTTTTCTGACATTAGTTTACCATGGAGCTCGTTGGCGTATTTAAACCACTAGGTGTCACTATAGTTTTATATTAATCTGCTGCACCAGAGCCAGCGCCTCACTGCAAGAAGACAAAGATTAAAATGCCATTTTCACATATTTTTCTGTAGATTCAGATTAATTTAATTCATCTGTGAAGCTGTGAAGCGTGTTTGTTTATTCTGCACGCCTGGTTGTCACATTAAGACCATAAAAAACAAAATGATCAGTCTAAAATGACTCTGAGAGGGTGCTGCTGCGACTAAACATTTGTTGCTATGGGAGACGTGTCTTCAGGGATGAAACATGCTGTAAATCGTCACCATGGTGATGATATGGGCCCGAACAAGGTGTCAAATCTCACTGAGTGACGAAAAAGGAAGGGCAACATCCTGCTTATCGCTCAAATGTTTACTATTAAAAAGAGTTTCAAGACAAAATAAATAAAGAGCACCTGTTTGATCAGTAGTAAATATAAACATTTTCCTGTATCTGAGTTATCTTAGCAATCTGAATTAGTGATGCATGAATGTTACTACATTCATGCAGCACACACGACAGTGTTGTGGTACTGTTCAGGTGTATTTTTGAAGTGGACATGTTAAGTGCAATTTGAAATAAGTGTAAAATATGATAAAAAATAAATTTTTGTGTTTATTTGATTCATATTCAAGACACTTTGATAAGAATGACTATATATGTAATATAGGAGGCTACAGAGTATCTTTGTTTGTATTTTTGGTTGGTGGTGTGCCTCATGATTTTTTCAATTAAAACAATGTACCTTGGCTCAAAATAGGTTGAAAAACACAATTAATTCATAAAGTACAGTGCAAAACTCCATAAGAATATCTAACATTATCAAGACCAGGAGGAACATAGATGAAAGCTCTGCCCTAAAAACAAAGGTTATCAATAATCTATTAGAAAGGAAGCAACAAAAGATGGCTATCAAATACAGAGTGCCTGGAAAATAATTCATAAACTGTGAAGCTTTCTACATTTGAAACAACATGTATGTGAAGTACAAGAGGGAAATACTTAATACATCTAAAATAGGCTATCAAACTCACTTTCATTTGGGGCCTTCTCAAAAACCTGAAGGTTCTTAAAGGGCCGGTTGTGCCAGAATATATTCATAAAACCCATTAAACTGTTAATGTATCAATAAATAGCTGTTCCTCCAGGATTTTGCAATTTTTTGTATGTTTTTTGCAATCAAAATTGCACATTTTGTGGTGCCAGTTTAAAAATGTTATGGCATTTGGACTAATGTCTGATGTTAAATGTGACATTTTATTACTTGCCATATCAATTATGGGCTATAACTTGACATCAAGTAAAGTTGTGGCAGCAGTTACTTAAAATCAATGTTGTTTTTTTTTACAATTTTGAGAAAACTTGCAGTAAAATCAGAACAAATATGAGGATTTGTTGATTTTGTGGGAATTTAGCAGATTTTTGAAAAACTGGAGGATTTACTGATATAATCTGGAGTCTAGAAGGCCTCATAAAAAGCTACAGCGGGCCAGTTTCGGCCCCCAGGCCTTGAGTTTGACACTTGTGAACCAAAATATAAAGAGGAGAGAATCCAGAAGGCCAGGACTAAATAAGTCCAAAGTATGTATTAAAACTTCAAAATGTGTGTTTGCTCTTCATCCGATCTGAGGGATCTGAACTATTTTGAAACATTTATATTATATTTATATAATGTACATTCCAAATTGTAGCTTCAATAGGTGGATCTACAAAGTATCAATGTAACTTTTCAAAACAATTAAAACCACAAATCATTTTTCCTTTGCACTACTTTGTCATTTTCAAGCATCTTCTGCTGAATTTCCATCACTTTGTCATAACAGCATGCTTAAAGTGCACCATAATTACACCTGCTGCTGATAGTTTATCACAACATTTCTGTCCACCAGCACAGTTTCGCTCCGTCTGTATCAGGAAAACGTTGGACTTCAGCCAATAATCTTGTTTCTGTCGCCTGCCAAGATCACCTGTTTCTCTACTTCTCTTTCCATCTTTGTTCGATGGAAAGAGAAGTAGACATGCAAATGTGACATTTAAGTAAATTTTTTTGTATTGTCATGCTGCTCTTCCTCTTTATTTATCTCCAGATGAAGATCATACTGACAGGAAAAAACAAGTTGCATAAGGAAGTACACAGCAATGAGAAAATATAAAATGGATTTAGATTAATGTGTGTTAAAAAGAAAATGATCATTGCAACTTATTCACAGTTTGGTCAAATTCCACTCTGTGACCCGCCTCAGTCAGATTACAGCAGTATCGTATGTATTATTTGTCTGCATTATGTGTGTGTCTGCATGTTTCCTGTAGATAAAGTTGTAAAAGGTTGTGATATAGACGACAGGAGATACTAACATGGACCAGAGGTATCTCCTGACTGTCAGCAGTTTTATCTGAACCTAATTTACTCTGTGATGTAGGAAAGAAAAATAAATCATGTATTCGTTTTCTACACCAGCTTATCATAGATTGGTCAAGTCAGAAAGGAAAAAAAGTGTTTAAATTGTGAAGATAAATATCAACGAGGACATATCTCAAATATTATTCCTCACTGCTGCTTTTAAATATTTTTATTCTGCTTTAAGTCATGTTTTTTCTGTGAGGAAGTACAGAGACGGGGATTCAAACTCGGGATCTGCTTGCTGCAGCGTGCTGCCAACTGTGTCACCTAATAAACATAGCCTTTTGATTTTCTTTACTTCTCCTCTGCTACTTCTCCTCTGCTGGCCTAATTTCTAATGTGGATCATGTCACTTAAACACAAAAACCCTCTAATTTCCATGAAGAAAGTGATCAACCTAAAGAGAAAAAGGAAGCCGGGTGATTTTTAATTATTTTTTTTAAAGGAGAACCATAGCTAAAAAGAAAAAAACGTCTGTGAAAAAAGGTCAGAAATATCTGCAATGACTAAAAATGATTCACCGTTATTTTCTGTTTTTCTCATGTTCCAAAAGTTTCAACAAACCTGGAAGTTGATCTCACTCTCTGCTAGAGATGTCTTTATTTGTAAAATTGTATGATTGTAAAATATTTTTTTATCACTTTACATTTTGAACTAAAGTATTCAGACTCTTTTGCAAAAGTTTGAATACTTACAAAATAATTTAAACTCATGTATTGGGATCTTGTGTGATTTATTAAACACAAAGTGGTTTATAATTGCATAGGGGAAGAAAAATGGTACATAACATTTTATAAATGAAAATCTGAAACATGTAGAGTGCATTCGCTTTCATTGGTATGGATCCATCGTTCACTGAAATTTCAGCCACAACTTTTCAATAGTACAGCTTTGGAAAAAATGAAGACATCACTTAAAATGATTTTACTTTTTACATGTTTCAGTAAAATGAACATTGTTCTTTTATTCTGACAATGTGTCTGTGAAATTTCAAGCAAAAATTTAGTATTTATTTGCAGAAAATGAGAAATTGTCAAAATAAGAAAGATGCAGTTTCAGACCTCAAACAATGCAAAGAAAAGAAGTTCATATTCATTTAGAAACAACAACACTAATGTTTTAACTCAGGAAGAGTTCAGATATCTGGAAGAATAACCAGGAGGTTTTCAGTGGGGTTCAGTGCAGTGGGCTCTTCATTTTTTCCAGAGCTGGATGTATTTACCGGCTTTAAGCAGCTAGAGTTTCCCCCTGTTGTCTTTCCAAAAAAATAAAATAAAATAAAAAATCAAGCTCAGATTGGAAAGATTTTCTGTGAATATCAGTTTTCAAACTGTAAGTCTGGAAACACACAAGTATACTTTGATTTGAACCATTACATTGTAATTATTTGTGATCTCCATGTTTTTGCTGGGTTTATTTAGTTTCTTCTCACCAACTCTGACCAGCTTTCCTTTCCCCACAGCAGGATGACGGTGTGTTCAGGGTGCTGCGTACTTTTAGCTTGTGGCCTCACTGTGTTTTGTATGTTGACCATACAGAAACATCTCATGTCTTTCTTTCACAAGCACTTTCTTTCTAATACTCCACAATGAAAGCCAGATTCTTGGAGAGCATGACCAAAAGCTGTCACGTTAAAATATGTTCAAACCAGAACTGTCTTCACTTTGTCCAGAGTCACAGTGAACAACAATGGGTTCTGAATTCATGCTAAATAGTTCGGTTTTGGTCTCATCCGTCCAGAGAATGTTCTTCCTGAATTGTTGGTTACGAGCTTTAAACATTATTTTGCCCACCTCAGCTGTAGATATCTGCAGCTCCACCAGTTATTATGAGTCTCTTGGCAGCTTTTATGATTATTCCTCTTTTCTGGATCACCATGTTTTTGTGAAAACATAATTCAAACCTTATAAAAAGAAAGCTTAAATAAAAGAAATGTGGTGCATAATTCAACCAAAACTTCTACATTGTTACCTAAACTGGAGTTTTACTCTTCAACTTTGAATTAGCTTATTTGAACTGTAGCCTTCAACTTTCTAACTTTTTACACACCGCTATAAAGATAAATTAAAACTTCAGTCCTCAACTGTATTTTGTAGCACAATCTAATAATATCTGTAAACTTTTGAACTGTGTTTTCCTGTCATAAAACTTCATTTTGGAGGCATTAATATACATTTCAGCTGCCTTTCATCACCTTCTTGTTTTATTTTGCTGTTCCAACATGTTGGTTATTACAAACATGATGCACAATAAAGGTAGCCACAACCTCTATTCTGAGCTGTTTTCAAAATCCACAAGACGAGTTTTCTGTAGGTTTCCTGCTCTCTAAAAATGGTCACACACTTTCTTTTAAGCAAAAAAAGACTTTTATTGAAATGTTCAATAAGGTTATAAATGTTAATTTATTTCTTTATTCAGGTGCCACAACAGTAACTGAGCCAACATTTGTAAATTAGTCAATATTGTATAAAACAAGGAAACATGAAGATACAAGAAAAAAAGTTCACTGAATATTTGTTTGACCAGAGTAAATAAGACTAAATTCAAAATACACATCAAGTTGTAATGTAACCCCATAGTGAATGCTCAATAACACAAAAAACACAAAAAATAGAAAATATTTTTTTTAACACAGTGAAACTAAAAACACAGTGATAAAATGAATATCAGTGATCCATCTTTAGTTTCAGTCTCAGCTGAAACCCTCTTAAGCAAATATTACATGCAAAAAGCACACAGACGCGCACAAGAAGCAATCACGCAAACAAATCCATGTAAAACGAGAGCCGGCACTTCCTTGTCATTGTCGTTGACATGACACACAATGTTTTAACAGCAAGTTTCAGTGTAACACGAAACCGCGCCGCCGGTAAACTCCTACACAAGCAGGGAGCAGGTGTGAGTGTTTTACAGCAACAGAGAGAGCAGGAAAACAGGCTCCTATTCTAATCAATTATAACAAACCAAGAGGATGTAAATGAACATTTTGACCAAAATGACGGGAAAAAAATCAATATTTGCACAAAATCTTCATGTCGGAGTCTTAAGAGGGGCTCACCCTGTGATTTTTAGACAGCAAAACACATCCACACAACACAGAACTACAACTAACAGTTTTGCAGACATGTCAGGGCAGTTCAGACGTAGTCTTTTTTGTCGTACCCTCCAGCACTGGCGCTGCGTGGGGCGGAGTACGCCATCCGATTTGCCTTGTACTTGTCTTTGGGCGGACAGCGGCTGCACAGCATGGCCCCTCCAATCAGGCAAAGGGCGGCTGAAGCCCAACCAATGTAGAGCGAAGCCCCAATCTCTCTTTTCTGAGTGTCGATCAACATGGGGTTATAGAAGTCCTGGATGGTTACGTGGGCAGACCAAGACACCGGGACCAGCACCAAAATGGCGGCAAGAACAAAGAAAATCCCAGAGATGATCATCACTTTGGCCTTTCCTGCCTCGTCTTCGATGCAGTTGGTGCACTTGGCTCCGACGATGGAGATCAAGACCCCCAGCACTCCGAGAATAATGGCGATGATCGTCAATGCCCTGGAGGCTTGGAGTTCCTGAGGCAAGGCTAGCATGGAGTCATACATCTTGCACTGCATCTGACCTGTACTCTGGAAGACGCAGTTCATCCACAAGCCCTCCCAGATGACCTGAGCAGTGATGACGTTGGCGCCGATGAAAGCTGTCACTTTCCACATTGGGAGGGCACAGGTCACTATCGCAAGAATGAGCCCAAGGAATCCAAGGGCAATGCCCACAATCTCCAAACCCATCGACATGTTTGCAGAATCTTCACAGAGTTTCTCAAGGAACAAAGACTGTTTGTTATTCAGCTGGAGCGGAGCACCTGTGATGTAGCTGAAGGATGCTGCCACAGAAACCGGATCCTTTATACCTCATGAGAGTAAAGAGGAGTGGCAATGATGTCAACAGGAGGCTGTCTTCACATACAGAAAAAACAACAACCTCCACCTGATAATGGTGAGCATAGAGGAGAGGAAGGATGGAGGCAGGGTGTGACTTAGTGATGTGGTTATGGGATGGGCGCTGGCTTCCAAGAACAATCCACTCTTTATTACCTACTACACCTTTATTCTCCAAAGAACTGCGTATATATTCTTATGGATGATTAAACCGAAATCTGTACAGAGGGGAAAATCAGTAGGTCAAAAAAAAGCATTAAGTTTTGTTTTACATGCAGACATTCAACCGAAAAGAAAGGCTATGCTACGTAAAACAAAAAAAAAAACATTCTGTTTAATAAAATATTTCAAGTGATCATAACTTAAATTCTTATTGACTTGTTCATCTTAAATATCTTGGCACCGGTTTCTATATTTTCTGCCAAAGATTGAGTAAAGACACAAATAGAAAACAGAAACTGTTTCAATTAAGGAGTTTTCTTTTTTATAACATGTCATTAAGTTATTGCAACATAAGATTTATTACTAAAATTACACAAGTTAATGTCACTCAGTTAATTTAATGAAAACAAACATATTGAGGCAACGAATTTAGATTATTTATCTTATTAAAGAGAACTAATTAGATTTATACAGCAGTTTTGTTTGCTATTATGTCATTACGATTTATTCAAAGTGATCAAGTTAACTGAGTTGTGTAAGCTTAAAGACACTAACATTTTTAAGTTTAGATTTTTTTGAGACGAGTTAGCATTTAAAAAAAAAAAAGTAAACTCCACTTATGTTTTACAGTGCATATCCTTTGTGACAAATTAAAAGAGAAAAATATTTCTGTCATGATGGTGCAAACACACAGTTTCTTCCAACCGGTAGCATCAGCAGCAAGATGTGATCCCAAAGCTCTGCTTCAAACTGGAATAACTGCACCAAGAACAAATAAGAGCCAAAGGAAAACAGTTCCTTAAAGACACCTTTAGCATACAGAGAATATAATCTTCTCAGTATTGGTTAAACTCTAACCAAACATCTGACAGAGAAAGAAAAAAAACACTGTGCAAACATGACTTTTGACTAGATCTTGAAAACTCTCCATACATATACATATATACATATATACATATACATATACGTATGGAGAGGCTGGTGCGCTTCACACATTAAATTACATTATTGTCAGAAATATTGTATCGGTGTTTCAAGGTGTCAGCCAGTTAGGAAAAAACCTACGAAATTAATTACTTAAGGAAAATAAATGTTTTGACAATTAAAATACACTAAACAGTCTCAAGACCCTTTCTCTAAGTGCAGAACCAAAATAAGATCCCAAAGACAAATGGGCCCAACAGATAGAGTGTTTGTAGTTTCATCATGATTATGTTTATATAAAAATATTATTAAAATGCAAGGGCATAAGCCTTTTGGCTAATGTTAGCGCCAGTGTTGAATAATAAATAAAACTGGTTTTACACCAGTTTAACATTTCTCCTTACATTTAATTATTGATAGTTTATCAACTAATAGAGAGTAAAACTGATGCTAGTGCTATCTATATACTTTTAACCTTTTGTAATAAACATGTAGCGCTTTTTAGGCTATTCAAAGGTGCTTAAAACTTCCTTATGGTAATTCTGGAACAGAGTAATCCCGCGTTTGACATTTGTTATAATGTTCCGTCCCCAACTAGTTTGACTAGTTTCTGCTGAAAGAGTTTCCCTGAAAGCTCCCAGATGTTTGTTCTGTGTTGCTGAGAACCAGAAAAAGTATTGAAGTGATGGCGTCCTACTGAGCCCGAAGTCAAATCATTTGACTATTCAAATCCAAAAATAGTTGGTATCTGTAGTTCGGACAGAAAGCAGCAGACACCAAAATGCGATTACATCACCTTGTTGATTTTCACACACGCTTCCGGCGTTAATATCAGCCCAATAAATGGAAGTTATTAGCGGTTATCAGTCCACAGAAAGGCTGAGCATTCTGGTAGGTTAATATGTACTTATCTGCTATTCGTATCGCTGGTGACATACTGCGATAAAGCTAGCTGTCTCTTCGGAAATTACGGTAAAGCCCCCAGCGGTACAAGGCAATATGGCGCCCTCCTTTACAAGCTCCTTTCAAAATAAAAGCAGCTAACTTCACACAACTTTACCCTCTGAATTTTGCTTTTAAAAAAGCAAAATAAATCAATGTAAACTCAACACTACTAGAAGAAGTTTTCATTTCTTTTTTAAAGGATTGTTTCAGCTCTAGTATTTAACAGTAAAGTGACAGGAAAGCGGGTTGTCGCGCGATTTGTCTCCAGTTTGGTTACAAATTTTTATTTGCTTATATGTATGCAGTCAAATTTGCAAAGTAGCAAAAAAACAAAAAAACATTTCAATTTGATCCATTTTTTAACCAATAAATTCAATTTAATGCTTAAATTGGTTAAAACGTTTCCCATCTATCTTTATCATGTCATTGACGTGTAGTGTTTACTCCAACTGGAAAACGTGTAGCAGATAGTGGAAAGTTGCTTGCAGTGCTTGCAGTGTGTCGTAAATTTTGCTTCAGTCCTTCATTCCGAGCAGATCAGATTTTTATGAAAACAAAAAATAGAGAAAAAACTCAAGATTAAAAGCTGGATTACCGCAAATAATCCAAAATTAGAGAGTAGTAGGAGAATGTTTCCGGGTGAAGGGCCATTGCACCCATTTGGGTTCTCCATACTTTGTGGTACTTGTAGTTTAGATTACACTGCTGTTTAAACCAAATAATTTTTGAATCAGGACAGATGTAACATAGAATATTTCTCATGTCTTTGTTGCTTTTATAGTGACCATTTTTCATGTCTTTTATTTACATGCTAATTGCTAATGTTTTTTTGTTGTTGTTAACAACAGTAAAATAATTTTTGATCAGTCAACGGGGGTTACTGGGAGAGATTCCAGTTTTTCTGTTTCAGTATAAGCATACAGCAGCCTAACTAAGGATATCCTAAGTCAGTCTAACTATGAGCTTTATCAAAAAGGGAAGTTTTAAACATGGCCTTTCATGACTTCCTAAAACTTCGACTAGTTTGAGAACTGAAAGATTTTCCTCCAGTTCTTCTGCAGAGCCTCCAGGAATCACTAATAAATCTACAGTCTGAAAACAAAATGCTCTGTTTGGGATTAGGAAACAATCAAATCTCTGATAATTGTTAGGAGATCATGAACCTCAACATGTGATCATATGGGTTTTCCATATTTTCCCCAATTCCCCATTCAATGCAGAAAAACCCCATTAAAAACACAGCAAAAAGTCTTACCAAGTATTTTTCATCTAATTTTTAGTGCACATATGACACATATCACATCACTGATAAAAAAAATTGTTTCACTGGTAGATTATTTTATTTATAACATGGAAAAATGTGAAATAATCTGTCAGAACTGCTTCCTAAAAAAAATGTTAAAGCATTATTTGCTTAAAATAAGCTCCCGTATCTTGCTGAAAGTTGCATATAAATTAGTTTTGTTTTACTTTGAATGTACTAAGATATTTGCACTAGAAATTAGACCAAAAACACTTAAGATTATTTGGTTTTCCATTTTTCCATTTAAGGAAAAAACAGAAAGAAAAGAAAAGTGTAAATCAGAAAGTTGTCTTTATGTGTCATGTTCATACTGATTTCTGCATGTTTACAGAAAAATATTTAAATCTGTAGTTTATGGTCTCATTTGTTTGTTTGCTTTGACGAAATGAGCTTTTAAATTATGACAAAAATTGAACATAAAAAAAGGCTTCAATGATGTTTCACTGTAAAAAAATCTTCATTGCTTTATTTCTTTTAAGTTATTTAGAATCATCATAAGTATATCTAAATACAACATAGTTTCACTTGTATTGACATTTTTCAAAAAGTTTGTATATAGAAATGTGAAGGAAAATGTGACAATGTTGAACATAAATTCTGTTAAACAAGTGTTAAGTACATTAGCTTCAACAATTAAAAGTCACAACACATGGAAAGTAAAACAGGACTGTAATGGAGATTAAAAACGTGGAATAAAGCAAACCAAGTAGATCTTCACATGACTTCCCTCACAGTCCACTCCGCCATTTTGACCTTCTTTCTTTCATTCGGCTGTGACGCAGCTCCTGTTTCTGGTTTGCAAGTCCATCAAGACAAATATAAACACGAGCATTTGTTCCAGTTACAGTGTAATTACACATGCTCAGCACATTTCCAGTACAATGAAACACCTTAAGAACAGATATATTTATATAAAATAATTTCTTTTGGAGAAGTTGACATGTAAACAATTATCTTTCTACAGTATAAAAAATATGAATGAATATTTTTGGTTCCAATTTTAAAAAAGATAAGATCTGTGTTTTTTTTTATTTCACTTTTAATGTTAAACATAAATTTCCAGAAAATGCATAAATAATAGTTGGGATTTTGTCTCAACCCTGTCTTGTCTTCTTGGTTCTTCCTAGACATAGTCTCTTCTGGTGAAGGAGCTTTGGGCCGTTGATCTTGGAGCGGCGGAGTACGCCATACGGCTCTGAGGCGCTACGTTGTACCTTAGTGCCTTCTCCTCCTGTGGGGGGCAACTGCAGCAGAGGAGGCCACCGCCGATTAGGAGCAGGGCTCCGGCGGCCCATCCCAGGTACAACGCTGCTCCGATCTCCATCTTCTGCCCGGACGGGACGACTGGACTGTAGAACTCCATGATGATGGTGTGTGCAGACCAGGAAACGGGCACAAACTGCGCCAGGGCCGACGTGATGAACGCCGCGCCTGACGACACCATCACCCTAGCTTTGACGGCCTCCTCCTCGATGCAGTTGGTGCACTTGGCTCCCACCATGGAGATGAGGAGCGCCACGACACCCAGGATGATGGAGATGACGGTGAGGGCCCTGGCAGCCTGCAGGTCTTGAGGGAGGGCCAGCATAGAGTCGTAGACCTTGCACTGCATCTGGCCGGTGCTCTGAAACACACAACTCATCCACAGACCCTCCCAGTACACCTGAGCAGTGACGATGTTGTTGCCGATGAAGGCAGAGACCCTCCACATGGGCAGAGCGCAGCTGACGATGGTCAGCACCCAGCCCACCGCTGACAGGCCGATGCCAGCAAGCTCAAGTCCAAATGACCCCATTCTTTGCCTTTTTACACGTCCTTTTCAACTCCTGAGGTCAGATTTCTCTTCTTTCCAATCTTCCTCCAAGGCTTCTTTTGAAGTTCCACTTTAATCTGTCTTGGTGGCTTTTTGGCCAACAGGTTTTCTTTCTCTCAAAAAATGTCTCCAACTGCTCAGACTGCCCGACAGTCTGCTGATTCAGACGTTTCCCGGTGAACTTCTGTTTGCTGGGTTATGAACCTGTTTTATTAAGCTGGCCTGTCCCTCCTACAGTAGATGACTTCACTGGTCAAACCAAGCCAATCAGGGGCTTTCTGGGCCTTGGCCTCCTTTATCACTGGGGTGTGTTGGTGCTGTTTTTCAGTACTTTCTTAAATTAACCTCTCAATGGTTTAACCTTTTGCCCGTGGTAGCACTGGGCGTGTCCGTTTTATTGCTGCCTGTAGGTAATAAATGACCAGAGTGAAGCTTTTTATGTGCCTGACGGGAGACAGTTAGCAACCGTTTTGGATGCGCAAACAATCTTTATAAATTATGTGAATGCTTGATGTGTTGGTATCAGTTTGAAAAAGCAGTCAGAAGGGTAAATATTAAATCACACTTTATCATCCTCTGATGTCTTTCAGTTTTTATTTTGAGTTTGTTGGCTCTATATCACATCTTTATTGCCTTGTCGAGATGTTACAATATTCTCTGGTTAAACCTGCACCTGTAGTTAATGACCAACTACCAGCATTTAAAAATATTTTTTATAGTTGTTTAACTAGTTTCTGTGTACAACGTCTATCTTCTTTAACCGTAAAAGGAGAATAAACAGGAATTATCTTTGATAAAGAGGATTTAAGGACTAAGCGACCTGGATTGCAGTTTCACACCCAGACTTTACTATTTAGACCTACACTTAAACATTGCATTTTAGTTATACTTAAAATACTTTTACAAATTATGATAATTTCAGGCTTAATTTGATCCCAATTTGGACCAAACAGTTGGTAAAATATGACAGATGCAAACCTATGAAACCAAAATTAAGAATGAGCGACTGTTAGCTAAAAGAAATGATTTGAACCATAAGTTGCTAATGTAGGTAGGAAACCTTCTCATGGTAGGTAAAAAGTGATCTACATTTAATTCAGAACCACATTAAAACTAAAACATCCTGTGGAAGATTTGTACATTTTATTTGTACCCTAAATATAAAAGATACAAAAACATATAGTGCCAAAAAAGCAATGTAAGTGTGCAGAATGATCTCTGGCATTAAAAACATTAAAATTTGAAGATACAAAAGTGTATGTCTTTAATATGAAGTCATAAACTGCTACACCGCTGAGGAACCAAATAACCCCTTTCAATATTAAGGTATAAAATATGAGCGCTGTGGTTTTTAAGCTCTAGTGAACATCAGGTTGTTCAAAAAGCAAAATCTTACCAAGCATTTTTCTACTGCTACCATCTTAGTATTCTTGAAATAAGACAAAAATGAATAAGCAGCTTTCAAGCAAGATGTAGGGGCTTAATTTAAGTAAATAATTCCTTAATATTGATAATTGGTAATAGTTCTATTGGCAGATTATTCCACTTAACACAAGACTTTCCCCCCATTTTTAATAAGCTGCCATTGTTCTTTATTTTAAAGGAAAAATAAAGTATCTTGCCTGGAAGGACATTTCTTACTTAAGAACTGTATTGGAGTAATATTTTTAAGTCATATTTTTTGGACATGATGCAAGAAAAATGTTTAGGCCAGAATATGTTTCAAAAACAAACTACAAGAACTCCAAACTCACATACTCCTGCGAAGTATGAAGACCTAAATGACAAAAAGTACGAAACTCTCAAGAATATTTCCAACAATTTAGCAGGTACCTGTTCTATATTTTTTATTAAGTTTAGGCGCATACCAATGCTGCTAAAATGCTTTACCAAATAAGAGCTGTCTCTTTCTTTTTTCTTTTTTAAGGTAAGTTACATGATGCTACTTGTTATAGTATTTTATGTAAATATGATGAAACCAATCACATTTTTAATGCCTGGTGTGATTTGATTTACATTTATTATACTGATTTTGCCTTATTTAAACATAGCTGCAGATTAATAGACATCTGTTTTGTTTGAATTTCTACATTCCTCGAAACACAGGTCAAACAGTAGGAGTGGCAGCTCTCTTCCATTAAGGTTTACTTATTAGCCATAGACCTAATAATATCACAACACTTGAACTCATACACCTTCTTCTGCATGGCTCACTTTTCCTTATTTAAAAAAACAGAAATAATAATTACCTGTGAGCGTACAGCCTAGTCCCATTGTAAAACATGATACTTGGTGTCCATTATAAAACCGATTAATTTCAGTGTCGTGTGCCAATTTGTGACTAGTTTTGTTGTCTTGTTGCACAACATGAAATAATTGGTCTGATATTAAAAAAGTAATTTGAGTTAAATGCATAACATACAGGCAGTATGCATTAAAACCAATGCAATTTAGCCAATCTTAAAACAGGATTAAACCAACCTAAATCTGCCAGTAGGATTTTGGGCTCAACTTGATATACAACATAAATATTAACAAACGTCTTCTGTAATTATGTTTAGTACATTGATAGTCAGCCAGTCAAACAAGTGTAACTTATTGAACAGGCTGTCAATTAAATGAAAGTAGGTCAAGGTCATTAACAAAAAATATTGCACAATCAATTGGTTTCCAACTACTTTATGTTCAAGCATGCATTAAAAATAACTTTACGGTCTAATTGAAATCACTGAACAACATCTGACTCTTTTTATGGATCATTCTCTCCTTAATCTGCTTTTTCATATTGTGTGTAGGTTAGCCTTTACGTTGCAGCTCTGTTGATGTAATAGTGTGATAAAATGCCCATGTGTACAAGATAAAGAAGTGTCATTTTGTAATAATGCCAACAGGAACGCCATTGATAAACAGACTAAAGTCTAACGACAACCAATCATGTTGACAAAATCAATAAAGTGTCAGTTACATGAAAGAACATGGATGTACGATTTCTTTATTCGTAGAGGAAAAAAGACAGAAAACTGCATGTTAGTTGATAAACTAATCTTATCTCTAAAGAGGTTTACCTTCAACCATTTCCACATAAATTACGACATGATTCTTTGACCCAGTTTCTTTTGCTCCACACAACATCTCACGGTTTCTTAGATTTTCCCAAAGCAGCTTCATACTGTGATACACAGTCATATTCCATATATTACAGTATTATTGAATTTAAAACTTTGCTATCAATGCTTTACTTTGGGTGGATATTGTGTTTTGTGGTGATGTGTTGATTGCACACATAATATCACTTTTCTCTGATTCTTGGCTGTTTTCTCACTTCTTTTCCTGATTTCACACATAAAAAGAACATAACTACAGCGAAGTAAATGGCTAAACAAAGTTGTATATACCCTTTAAAATTAGAGGATTTTCTGTAGATACAGTAAGAGAACTTTTCTCATTTCTTTACTCAGCAGCGACATAATTTATTCTATCATTTTTAACGTATCGAGAATGAACTGGATGCTTATAACGTTTATAGCTGAGCTTGGCACCTGCAGATGTTTGTCAGTCCACTTGGCAGCTTTGTGTTACTTATTAAACCCAGCAGAACACTTTGGTTTTGCGAGGGGGAAGAACATGAAGCACTGCAGACGTGCTTACCCTGACAACCATGTGATCCTCATTACAGAGAAAAACAGAACAGCTAAATAATTTAAACTGTGGATGACTGAGCTTTATACTTTTAATATCGGCACAAGACTTAGAGAAACTCCTGTTAGTTATATTTTACCAATCTAGCACTCAACCCAGAACAACTAGAACCAACATTTAGTTTTATACGTCTTTAATGCAGAACAAACTTCAGAGAAAACCCTAGTTTGTAAATTATGCACTACTTACTCTTATTAAACATGCAGAACCAATATTTAGTTTTGTTTGTACCTTTGACCCTTTCCTGTTTGTCTTTTGTTGTTTGCATTTCCTTCTAGTTCATGTCAAGCATTTAAACTGCCTTATTGCTGAAAATGTGCTATATAAATAAAATCACCTTACTGGTTGAAAATACTGATGTGTTTGTTGTAAACTAAAATCCTGATTGGATCCTGTTCATGAATACCCTTCATTTCATCCATATTTTATACCGAAACAAAATTTATTGTCGAGTTTCACTGGGTGGCTTATCTTTATAGCGGCATATGAGTGGGTTTCGGTTAGCACAAGGATTATCCATTTCCTTGTTTGCTTCTTTGGTTCAAAAGAGTTTTAGATGGTTAGATACTCCCAAACTCCCAGAATAGTGATACAAAGACAAGTGTATGAGACATGTCCATGTGAAACTGTATGAATGAGCAGCTTATCTATCTGGGAAACTGCCAAGAAAAATTCAGATAGAGTGATTAAATATGCAACTTCTGGTAATGCAGTTATCACACTAAGCTGAAAACATCCTCAAAGGTGACACATGTACATAGGTGGACTGGATGAATAAATGAAAAATAAATGAAATAAATTCTGGTGTGGTGAAGACACACCTGCCATTCATTTTCCATGGACATTTTTCACCACCATCCCCATTAATCAGTTACTGTAAAAGCTAATTAATACAAATCAACAGTCCAAAAGGTTATAAATTCCTAGTTTAAAAAAAAGTTATTTTTTAGAATAATGTTTTATATACATCTAGCAATTTTGTTCTGAATTAGCCTTCAATATTAATTTGGCTACATTCCTAATCCTTCAGATTTTACACACAAATTAACATTATTTTTACCACTGACAAAGAAATCCCAGTTCTTTAGGTCAGACTGGAACCAGTTCAGTACTGGACTAGAGAGTCTGACTCAATCTCCCGTCAACTTGCTAAAACTCATGAAACGTCGACCAAAAAACTAAAAGATCTTCAGACTCTGAAAGAACTCTTCATCGTCTTCAACTATCAGTTCATCAACAGTCAACAAACATTTCATATGGAAACTGAAGGTCTAAAAATTATGAACTGGAACCTAAAATAAACAAACCTCTTTTCCATCACAGCCAGAGAACCACGAGGAAAAACTGCTCAACTATCGTTTATGTCTACCTAATAATGAAAGAATAAAGTGATGCTATTATTTAATCTCTGTTTCAGGGTTAAAACACTGCAAACTACCATTCTTTATCGTTATGCATTTATATTAGAAAAAAACTAAAAGAAAAAGATGCAGGACTTTCACTAATTGATTCATTCATTGCTCACTAATGACATCTAAAACTGTGACGGTCTTCTCACTCAAATCAGACTTCAAAAGATATTAGAAAATAGTGAATGCAGTATGTCACAATAATCTTATCAAACCCATGTCAGGTCTATTGAACCCAATTTAATTTTGCCATGATCAGGGTTGTAAAGTAAGAAAGTACTTTGTTACTGTACCCAAGTAGAGTTTTCAGGTATCTGTACTTTGAGTATTTATATTCTTACTTTTACTCCCTACATTGTAAGAGAAATATCTGTACTTTCTGCTCTTTACATTTTCACATATTGCTTGTTATGATGAAATAAAATATTGAGTCATATCAAATTGGAAAAAAAATCTGCTGTTGGCACAAAAAGTGTTATAGTGTCACTAATTTACCATTCAGTTAAATTCAACCAAAGCAAAGCAGAAGAACAGACTGCGGCAATAAACATCGTCCTTTGAAAAAGGTTTAGTTAAGACCAAAGCACCAGGCTCAAGACTTTATTCAGGTTTTAGTAAAAAGAGAAAAATGATAAATCATGTAAGTGATTTATCATTTGAGTGAAAACCAGACCTATAAATACTATAAATGGTATAGTAAATTGATCTTGTTTTAATTTATCATGTGATTTACTGATTTGATTATCGTGACAGAAAAACCAGAGGTGCAGTTATTTTCTCCAACCAGTGGAAATTATCCTAAAACTAAATCCAAGGATAAAGTATGAATGTTTGCTGCTGACAGAGCCAGGCTTTAGGAAATGAGTTATTGAGGCAGAAGCCCAGGACAACAAGATTGAATGTTTTGTAATGCATGTAAATTAATATAATACCCTACATAAAACTCACCGGAGAAAACCTGCAGAGCCCGGCGGTAAGGTCACTAAGGGCATCCACAGGTGGCCCGCTGTGGGTTTGGGTTAAACAATGTCAAGTTAAAAAAAGTTGGAGGAGCATGATAGCGCATAATTCAGAAATAACAGATTGCCAAACCAACAGGCAGCTGAAGGGCCACAACTGGTTTATAACCCTCACAGCCTTAACTATGAAGCTTCAGCTTCATCAGTCTTTAATAAAAAAAAAATCCCCATTTAAAAGAAGTTACAGCCCAGAGCTTGGTGCCCCACCAGGCTGATAAAAACTGGGGAAAACCTGACTTCTGGTTATATTTCTAGTTCTAAGCAGAAAATTAGTCTATTTCTAGTCTGTCTCTGGGTTGCTCTTGGTTCGAACCCAAACCTAGGAGTCGTTTGCCCCAGCGGATTGACACAGGAAGAAGCATGAGGCCTCTGACGGCTCCTAGGATCTGAGACCCTCAAACCCCTCCACCATGATAAGATGGCAGCCCACGGAGGGGAAAAAAGACCTTTCAAATATCCTATCATGTTTTTGATCTGTTCTAATTGCCGTTCTTAAGATCAGAGATCCTACCTTTCAAATAGCTTACCGTGTTTTTCCTGTGTGAAATGCATCAACCGCTTCGTTGTAATCGTTTGCTTGATCAGCTTCTAAATCTTCTCAGTCCATAACCATGTGACGTTGACCAGGACCAAACCATGAGCTCAAAACTATTATCCATCATCACAGACAATCTGAAGTGGAAAGTAAAATCTTCCCTTTAACAGGAAGACTTTCTATAACAAAGTCCAACTTTCCAAACAGGAGAATCCATGTGGCGACAAAAAGGATCCATGTGGTGACAAAAAGGACCCATGTGGTGACAAAAAGGATCCATGTGGGGACAAAAAGGACCCATGTGGTGACAAAAAGGATCCATGTGGGGACAAAAAGGATCCATGTGGTGACAAAAAGGACCCATGTGGCGACAAAAAGGATCCATGTGGCGACAAAAAGGATCCATGTGGCGACAAAAAGGACCCATGTGGTGACAAAAAGGATCCATGTGGCGACAAAAAGGATCCATGTGGTGACAAAAAGGACCCATGTGGCGACAAAAAGGATTCATGTGGTGACAAAAAGGACCCATGTGGTGACAAAAAGGACCCATGTGGGGACAAAAAGGATCCATGTGGTGACAAAAAGGATCCATGTGGGGACAAAAAGGATCCATGTGGGGACAAAAAGGATCCATGTGGTGACAAAAAGGATCCATGTGGGGACAAAAAGGATCCATGTGGTGACAAAAAGGATCCATGTGGCGACAAAAAGGATCCATGTGGCGACAAAAAGGATCCATGTGGCGACCAAAAGGACCCATGTGGCGACAAAAAGGATCCATGTGGTGACAAAAAGGATCCATGTGGTGACAAAAAGGATCCATGTGGTGACAAAAAGGATCCATGTGGCGACCAAAAGGACCCATGTGGCGACAAAAAGGATCCATGTGGTGACAAAAAGGATCCATGTGGTGACAAAAAGGATCCATGTGGTGACAAAAAGGATCCATGTGGAGACAGTGGAGAGGAAATACTTACCTTTAACAGGAGGACTTTCCATAACAAGTTATTACTGCACCAATTATTTATTATTATTATGTCTCCCCTTATCCTGGTTCCCTCCATTTCTTACAGACACATTCTCACAATCTGTTCGTCTGTTGGAATAAAAATTAATAAAACTGGAAAATCCTAGAAGTTTATCACTGAATGTGGAGATTTGAAATGTAGATTCCTTTGAGATAAGGCAGAAAAAGGAACAAAGTTAAATATGAGAGACAATGTAAAAGTAGCAGTACTTCAATATATTTTTACTCCAGTAAAAGTAAAACGTAGCCATCCAAGAAATTACTGAAGTACATTTTTTTAAAAGTATTTGGTAAAAAACACTGAGGAACTGATCAAATTATCAATCATTTAATGTTTAAAAATTACATAATCAGATGGACCAAAATAGAAAGTTAAGAAGAAATTTGGTATTTTAAGGATAAAAATGACAATAGTTCATATAAGTAACAAAAAAATAACAAAATCAGGCAAGAAGAAAAAAGACACATTTTCCAAATCAATTTATTTCATTATAAAACTCATGGATTATTAACAAAACTGCAGGTGTCTCTTTGTCTGGCGAATTTGTGGATAGAGAATCCAGAAATGTTAGTGATACTTTATGATAAAATTAGTCAAGCAAAAGTAAAAAGTATATTCTTTCAAAAGTTACTGAAGTAAATGTAACCAGTTACTGTCGACTTATGATGGGGAGCTAAAGCTGATACTTTTGTAAAAATCCATGGTAAATTATATTCACTGATTTGGTTCTCACCCCCGATGTACAGACACAGCATGACAGAAATGTGAATAAAGTAGAAGATGGCGCCTCCTGTTGGTCACAGTGGAGAAAAGCACAAAGACGAGCCGAACAAGAAGAGCTCAGTGCCAAAAGATCAGATATCCCATCCATCATCGCACAAACAGCTCTTTGATGTGAAACTCTGTGAACAAAACATTCTTGTAGGTTCATACATCCGTGACACAATCAGCCCTCAGTTTAAGCCACAAAACACACACAGAGTCTATCTCAACTTCGACCTCCCCCTTAGTTCAAACACGCTTCTTTTTTTCTAGAAAATATTAAAAATAGTCTTTTATGTGATTAAATGACATTATCCCATCCTGTAGGCTCAGAGTTTAATTCTTCAGGCGGTACATTCATGGCTTTGTTTGAGTAGAGTAGATGTAATGTCAAAGTTACTTTGATGTAAACACAGACTTAAAGACTTAAAGCACTTCGTATTACCTTGTTGCTGAAAATGTGCTATATAAATAAAATTATCTTTAACCTTTTGTAAAAAAAAACCAAAGTCTATCATGAGCTTTCTATAGCTGAAGGGTTTCAGATACATTAAATTTTGGTATTTACTTTGTCAGATGTGGGACCTCCAATTTTCCAGAAAGAACATTCAGTTTGATTTTCCAGCTGGAAAAAAAAAGACTTCTGAATACATAAATAAATAGAAAATCACTTAATGAAGCAGCATGTCTCCTTTATTAAATGGATTTATGAGGAACATGTAAATTATTTTTAAATTTGTGGATGCACGTGGTTCTGGACGAACAACAGATGGTGGAATACAGTTACAAAATGTCTGAATAGCTTCATTACAACACGAACCTCATCTATGTTTCAGGAAAAATGAGTAGAAACACATATAGCTACTTAAACAGCTTTAATAGGAAACTTGTGCTGTATTATGTCAAGACTGACAAACTATACATACAATTGTGAATAAAAAATGAAATGTAAAAAACTAAAATGATCAAAAGTCTGTTGCTCTCCAGCAATCGATCAAAATGTTCATCACACTGCTGAATATTTTACATAAATAATAAATAAAGGGTGACTAATAAAGGGTGATACCATGGGCTTGTGATCTGATCGGAACGTCTGTCATAGTTTTTGAATGTGTAATGTGACAAAACCATGTGGCCATATTTGGTCATAGTGACGTTTCCTGTAGAAATATTGTCATTTAAAACCATCTGAGTCACCTGTCACCTGTTACTCCGCCCACCTGCTGTTTCAGGTGAGACTGGTTGGGGGAAGGGATGGATAAACAACAAAACAACAAATAAAATCGACTGTAAACATCAGCTTTTAGTAAGATGTTTAATCTCTTTTGGGTATTTTTGATTGATTTTTACTGATTTACTGTAATTCACTGATTTTTCTCAGATAAACCCATGAAAATAGTTTAGATTTATGAACAGGTTGATGGTTTCCTGGGTGGGTGGGGAGGACTTGCACTCAGGAGGGTGTGTTGTTTTTCTCCACAACTCCTCCTCTTTAAGGCTTATGTACCAACTCTGTTGAATCGTGAGCCATTCAACAAACTCACCCGACGACAAGAGAGCACAAAGCGTCAAACATCTTACAGCGCACGACTGACGAGACAGACAAAGACCTTTTAAAGACAGAAGCTTATTTTGAAAAGAATCCTCCATCTGCAATGGTTTCTGTTGGGTTCCAGATCCTGGGCTCTGCTCTGGGGATCATAGGCTGGATCGGCGCCATCATCGTGTGTGCCCTTCCCATGTGGAAGGTCACTGCTTTCATCGGCAGCAACATTGTCACATCACAGATCACCTGGGAAGGGATCTGGATGAGCTGCGTGGTCCAGAGCACGGGCCAGATGCAGTGCAAAGTCTACGACTCCATGCTGGCCCTGTCCTCCGACCTCCAGGCGGCCCGGGCCCTCGTCATCATCTCCATCCTGGTGGGCATCCTGGCCATCCTGCTCTGCGTAGCTGGAGGGAAGTGCACCAACTGTGTCCAGAATGAGACTGCAAAGATCAAGGTGGGCATTGCTTCTGGCGTCATGTTCATAGTAGCTGCGGTCCTCTGCCTCATCCCTGTCTGCTGGACGGCCCACACCATCATCCAGAACTTTTACAACCCATATGTGGTCCAGGCCCAGAAGTACGAGCTGGGGGCCTCGCTCTACATCGGCTGGGGCGCGTCTGCCTTGATGCTGATCGGCGGAGCAATGCTCTGCAGCAACTGCCCCCGCAACGATTCAACCAACTACGCCGCGAAGTACAAGGCTGGAAACTCTGAGTACACGGCTCCCAGATCCGAGTACTCCAGCATTCCAGAGAAAAACCGTGTTTAAACTGATTCCGGCTTATCTCAGTGAGACAGATGGACTGGTGCTGCTGGTTTGGCAGTACTGATACTAAAAACGTCATCCTGATCGGAACCACACCTCAAGAACAAATTTCATTTTACATGTTCATTACTTCTATTTAATGAATATTGTGTCAACATTATTAGGTGTTTCTTTATTGGCCTATTTACACAGCTGTGTGTTTTTGACTACTTTTTAACTTTGTAAAGTTTGTTTTGGTCATCAATGTGGAATGTTTCTTATCTGCCTATTGTGATGTTTTATGCGACAGATGTTCTGTAAATACACATGTTTTTGTTTACTTATGTGCTAGTCTGTGATGTTTTCTTCAATTTTTCACTTCTCGAAAATCACTCTTTCACTGGAAATAGACATTTCTTAAAAAATCACTGTAAATTGTGATATTAATGTATATTTTAACACATTTGTTTGCTTACGGCAAAGTTTTAATCAAAACAAACTTCAATCTGAAAATAAATGCCCTCACAGCATTCAAGAGGAGTCTGTTGTTTGATTTTCCTGTTGATCAGGTTTAGGTGCGGCTGGAAAATCAAGTAAGACGACAACCAACTGGCTTTGCTCATCTCTTAGCCTCCAAACAAAGGAATTTAAACTTTTAAAACAGATTCATAGACTTAAAAACTAAATTAAAACAAACAGCAAATGTTTCTGTTCATTAACAAAATGTTTTTTGTTCACCAAACTAGTTTTATTACTTTCTACATCATGCAAACCTACACTTAAAGAGATGATTTGCATATTCAAAGTTTCTGTAAGCATATAGTGTTACAGTACAGTTTTCACACAATTATCTGTCATTGAAAATGACATTTATCAGTCATTTGAGTTAGTAGAAAATGAAATAAAAAATCTCAAAGCCATATTAAAAAGCATTTCCGCTGTTACATTTGAATTCAGTTTCAAATAACAATCAGATTTAAGTAAGGCTCAATTGCTATTAAGGCCTAAATGACTAATTTTATTACATATTTAATAAGGATTTTAA
The DNA here is from genome assembly GCF_051168715.1 of Poecilia mexicana. Lineage (NCBI taxonomy): Eukaryota > Metazoa > Chordata > Actinopteri > Cyprinodontiformes > Poeciliidae > Poecilia > Poecilia mexicana. Next base: position 8,335,788 of record NW_028263383.1, on the reverse strand, counting down.
TTAATCTAAGGAACTTTTCTGACAGGAAATAAGGCATGACAGCAAAACATGTCAAAAAAAACAAAAAACATTGTCTAATTGTATTAATTTATGTTTTTTAAAAACTCCCATGACAAAAATTATTTAGACTGCCAATAATAATCAGTGGGAAAGTCTTCATTGGCATTACAGCTGTAAAGCTCTACTTATGATTAATTACTTATTGGTGACTATCAACAGGTCATTAGGCAAGTGGTAAGGCACATCCTGGACAGGTCGCCAGTCCATCGCAAAAAACACAATTCAATTCAACCAGTTAATTGAATTTACCGTAGTATAAATTTCAGAAATCTTCTGATGTAACAACATGTGTGCTCACATTTACTAATATTGGAGCGTGTTGCCGACCACGCAGGTACGATTCTTAACCGCATAGGTTTCCCTTTTACTTAACCAGGTAAAACCCCATCGAGATCTAGATCTCGTTTCATGATGGACCTGGGCAGAAAGACGCAACAACCTGGTTACACTAAAACAACATTAAACTGTTTTGTACCTGCGCATGGCTATTTTATAAAATACTCACTGAGATAATCAGAAAAATGCTTGAATCACAACTACATTCCCATTTATCGCACAATTATTTATTAATACTTTTGCTAACACCTTTTTTCTATGTAGCATAAGTTTGCTGAGGCATATAAAATTCAGTCTCAGATTATTCTGCGAACAAATATTAAAAATATGTCTATTGGAGTCAAATTGGGAAAAATGATTGGCGACTGTGAAAGTGTAATACAGCATTGTATGGTAAAATTAACTAATAAAATCAATCTTTTATTATGTAACTTTTTAAAAAAACTATAATTGGAAATTTCGGCCATAAAAAAACCTAAGTTGAACTGAAATGGTTACCATGCCAACCTAGAAATGTGCAGGTGTCAGCTGTGAGGCATCTGCACCTGCACATTGCAACAATTATTACAACTTTGTCCAGAAAGCCAGGTGCAGTAAGACAAGATTCACTCACAGGTGTCCTTCTGTCGGTCTGAGGACCTTATTGACTTCCATTCATTTCAGTTACTGCATTTAAGACTAACTCAGACATTTTCCATAATCCTTCCAAATATATTCTTAAGCTAAACTTTAACCAAAACGTAATTTACACCACACTTCTAAACCTAACTAGTAGAGCTCAGAACATTTGAAAAAAGTGAGGTCCAGGAAACTGTTCCTCCTTTTTTGGTGAAAATTGTATCTACAAGAAAACACAAACACAAGTTTGCATTTCTACCCATATTAGGACCTTGTATTGACATCCGTTCATTTTAGTATTTCCCCTAACTCTATAAACAATCTGGGTTTAGTTCTGAAATGTTCCTACCTCATCGTAACCGGACAATGTTACTTAAGACTCTGTATTTTCTTCTATGCAGTTAATCATGAGGTAAAATAGAGCAGCTATATATTAACAGTGTGGTGTAACTTGCTCCATTTGGTGTGATGTGATGGTCAATTTGAGAAAATGGGAGGAGGATGTGGTTTCGACACCAAGAAGGCAGATCTCTGGGGAATGTTGGTTTGGGACATAACTCTCCTTGTTAAAACAAGATTTAATAAAACTCTAAGACTTACAGCGTAAAGTTTAATTTCCTTCCACCCTTCCTTCTTTTTTAAAGAATCTACTTGTTTTTAGCTAAACCTGCTGCAGTTTGTATTTGCTTGAGGCCAAAGCTGACCTATATGTGTGTGGGAGGGTGCATGGACAAACACAGCTGCAACCTGCAGCCATTGTCGCAATCTTGAAGCCTTGCTTCAAATAACAGAAGGTTGTATGTGAGAGAACAATGAACAAGAGTTTGAAGGTATCAGGTTTCAGTTTTCATTGTTGTTTCTGTCCAGTGGGATAGAAACTCCACCCTGAAGTCTGAACCACAACTAGGGCTCTTTATTGTCCCACAACCGAAACTTTCGAAGATTCAGAGTTGAGGAACCGTGTGCATTAACAGGTCTGACAGCGGAGCATGAAGAAAGGACTTTATTATATTTAAGACGTGATCATCCTCGTTTCTACCAGTCAACACCTGTGGGCTCATCATGGCTTCTCAGGGGCTTCAGATCCTTGGTATCCTCCTGTCCTTCATTGGATGGCTGGGCACCATCATCACCTGCGCTCTGCCCATGTGGAGGGTCACCGCTTTCGTTGGGGCGAACATCGTCACCGCGCAGGTGATCTGGGAAGGCCTGTGGATGAGCTGCGTGGTCCAGAGCACGGGGCAGATGCAGTGCAAGGTGTACGACTCCATGCTGGCGCTGTCTCAGGACCTGCAGGCCGCCAGGGCCATGGTGATCATCTCCGTGATCGTCGGCGTGTTTGGCATCCTCATGGCCATCGTTGGAGGGAAGTGCACCAACTGCATGGACAACGAGGCGTCCAAAGCCAAAGCCTGCATCGTCTCTGGAGTGATCTTCATAATAACCGCCTTGCTGATCATGACCCCGGTGTCCTGGTCAGCTCACACCGTCATCAGGGATTTCTACAACCCCTTGGTGACGGCGGCACAAAGACGGGAGCTTGGCGCTGCGCTGTACATCGGTTGGGGCTCCGCAGCCCTGCTGCTTCTGGGAGGCGGTCTGCTCTGCAACAACTGCCCCCCAAAGGACAACAGACCCTACATACCTGCAAAGTTTGGCCCAGCAAGAACCGTCTCATCAAATGTGGACTATGTGTGAGTCCCCTGTCTGCAGAGATCTTTAATTACATAGCTAAAATTACATTTAACCTAGTTCCTTACCTGTAGTTGTGTAGACCTTTTAATGAATTTTGAGGTTTTAAAAAGATCTTAGCAAGACTTCTAGAGTGAATAAACTTTTAAAGATTTCTCATAATAAATCATCAAATAATCACCAGCTGAGCAATGTGGTAGTTTCTCCAACCAGTAAGCTTTACATAGGAATCAGCTAATTTCCCCAGATTGGTCAAAACCTGATTTTTTTTTCCATTCATAAAACACAAGAGCAACAAAAAAAGAGAAATTTCCTTTTTTGAGCTATAAATGCATCAAAATCAGCTGGTACTATGATGCTCCATTTGGGTCTAAAAACTAAAAAAAAAGTTCTGAAATTTCTTTGTTTACCTTTGAGTTTAGAAACCACTACTATAAAATAATTTGATGCACATTGGATTTATTTAATGTGTCTGTAGTAGGTAAAAATAAAGATGTTGAAATTCTCATAGAAAACCATGAATATTGGCCCAGAAAACTGTGATCAGTGCATTTCTGATATGCACTATTGTTGTAACTTTACTTTTTCTAGACAATTATGATATTTTACAAAGGTTATGAAATGAGCTGCATAATACAAAGATAATTATAAGGTTTTCCTATATCTTCCAAATGAATGTTTGTTATCCTTCATCTGCCCTGTAAATAAAACTGAAATTGTTCTGGTTGTGATGAAACGCGGAGGAATCCAGCTGGGGATTTACTGTAACTGGATGAGCTGTTTGCCATGTTGTAATGGGAAACTGCTGTGTTGAGACAGTGATTTAGCTTTTCTGTCTTGAGTAAAATGGATGTCACCGGCAGAGACAACAGAGGGCTGCGTGTGCTTGGATCCATGTTGCTGAGAAACCATCTTAGTTGTTCAAAGAATGGATATTTTCACTTCTCTGGGTGAAAGGACGTCTTTCGAGCCTTCTACGGAGGACAGACTTTTAAAAATTGTCTTCAGTGCTTCAGATTCAAACCTTTAAACACAAAAAAAGAAAAGTAAATGAATATAAACCCTCAACTTTGACTAATTACTGTTTTCTTAGAAAATGCACTTGTATAGTTGTAATGATGAAACGTGTCCTCGTGTTTCCTTTGTATTTTACTTTCATTTAAAAAAGCAGCTTGGCAAAAATAAAATTTCCACAAAAATGTTTTTTGTTTAAGTGTCACTTTAACATCTGTTAAAATGTGCAGTTTACCAAGAATTTAAACGGTTACAGACTCAAACCCACAATATTTTCTGGGACAGTGTTTCTGTGCCAAGTGACTGGAGGAGCTTCCTCTGGCTGTTTAGAGCATAGAGACTCCCCCTCCCCCACCTGTTGATAAGCTTCGCTGATTAACTACTTGATAAAAGACGAAGGACTTAAAAGTTTCTGTTTACAATCACACATTGCTTTTATTCACAAAACCAATATAAGAGTCACAACGTAAAGAATAAAAATAAAAACTAAATCACAGATGTTATCAAAACCAGGTAAGCAGGTAAAACCCAAATACCTAACGCAGGTAACTTATTTTACCCAACAGTTTTCTTGGTACACATTTGGTCTTGATTTTTTATTAACATTTTTCAGAGAAAATCTCACCAGAAATAGTTTACAAAGTGTTTTCATCAACCACTTGTGCTGCTGGAGAAATATGTACAATTCCTGACCAGCTTCAACTGGCCCACGAACTTCAGTTTGAAAACCCCTCCTCTAATAATTTAATTAACATCCAGATGTAAGAACATTTTCCCTAATTTGAATTTAGTGGCAGGCAAACCTCCTGATTGAAGGTAGTATAGTTGGTACTCCATAAACCTATTTCACTTGTGAATAAAAAAAGCACATGCCACATTTTTGACATGAAATGTATTTATTTTAATAAAATATAGCATTGAGAAATGCATCTTAGTTAATAAAAACAAAAAGTGCCTGTTAGAAAATCTTACTGATCATCACAATCAATAAGTAAGGAAAAAATTGCATAATTCTAACGTTTAATGAGTTAATCTATCAATCTTTCTCAAGCAGAAAGTCAGTTTGTTTTAGTTGTTGATATTAGTCAGAATCCCCTCTGAGAAAAAGTTTGTTCTGTCTTTTGGTGAGTTCGTCTCTGTTGCTCAGCAGCTCAGACAAACTCCTTCCCTGGCGTTGTGGATTTGGGCGCAGTGTACTTTACTCCGTTGTAGTGCTCTCTTCCTGACGGGCACTGACAGCACAGCAGCGCCCCACCGATCAGTAAAAGTCCCGCTGCCCCCCAGCCCACATACAGGCAGGCGCCCAGCTCCCTCCTCTGAGCGTCAGGAATCAGCGGGTTGTAAAAGTCCTTGATGATGGCGTTGGCTGGCAGAGAGACGGTCACAAGGCACAGCGCTCCGCTCAGGAGGAAGAAAATACCAGCAGAGATGCACACTCGAGCTTTGGCTGTTTCATCCTCGATGCAGGTGGTGCATTTCCCACCAACCACAGACAGCAGCAGGCCGAAGAAAGAGAAGAGGATGGAGATGACGATCATGGCCCGAGCCGCCTGGAGGTCTGGAGGCAGAGCCAGGAGGGAGTCGTAGACTTTGCACTGCATCTGGCCTGTGCTCTGCACCACGCAGCTCATCCACAGGCCTTCCCAGATGCTCTGGGCCACCACAATGTTGTTGCCAATGAAGGCAGAGACTCTCCATAGTGGCAGCGCGCAGATCAGGATGTTCCCCAACCATCCAATCACGGCCAGAGCAACCCCGAGAATCTGCAACCCTAAAGACGCCATCGCTGTTTCTGTCAGGTTTCTGCGTCTTCCTCTGCGCCTGGCCACCAACTGAAAGTCCGTCTGCTGCCAAGAAGTTTTATGCAAGTCAGTCGGGGTGGGCTGGCTGCACCAGTGTTCACATATAAACATCTATCATGCTTTGAGCCAAGAGGCGTTCCCCTCACATAAAGAGGCCCTTCAGTACCCCCAGAAAAGAGATTGGAGAACAAAAAGAAATCACAGCCTGAGTGTGAAGGACAAACATGAAAAGACCATTAAAAAAATCTGATTATTACCTATAAGCTATTTTAAGAAGTACAGCAGCAAATTCTTAAAGAAAATGTCTAAAATGGAGGTTAAATGCCAGCTTTATAAACTTTTAACAGTTTTTATTGATAAAATCTTAACATGTTTACAATTCTGTTCTAACTAAATTAATGGACTCCATTTAGCTCCTCAGAGCATTTTAATATTTAAGAAAACCAATCGAAAAATACTTTTAATATGAAAGTTATGGCCTCAGTAAAACGCTGTACTTTGCATATTAATGGAAAGTTTAGAAGAAAGAAGAAAAAAAGTCTGGTTGAAAAGAGATGCCTCCATTCTCGAGAGGATTGTAAAGATTTTAGGGGAGTGTTCTGTCCTCACAACACATGATTATGAGCAGCTGGACAGCCAGGAAAACAAAGAAAAGTCTCCACATACACTTACTTTTCTTATCTGAAGAGCTATGAGTTGATTTTTGTAAAAGGACAAAAGTTTTCCAAAGTAGAGAGTGTAACGTACATGCACAGTGTTCATCATGAGCTGTTTTTGTCCTAATTACCCAAATTCTTGATGGTTCCAGGAGAAATATATGTCAAAGATGGTTTGCTGCAAAGAGCACAGTCATGTGCTCTTTGCATTAAATGCAGCAATAAATCCTGATCTCACCTTAATCCCCTTTTATCTGTAGATGAAACCAGATCCAAGTCAGTAGAGTAAAAACAAGCAGCCTCCAGCATCTATTGAGCTCAGGTGGAACCACTCAGCTTGATTGATTTCCCAGGTGTTGTCAGTCTGATCAGTCATGTGCACAGTTTGAGCTCACAGTCATGTGAGCTCAGTCATGTTTCTGCAAATACAACAAAGATTGTTTGTAACACATATGTCACTCTGATCAAATTTCAAATCAAAAGGTTTTAAATTTAGTCCTACAATTTGCCAACTGTGAACTTGACACAGTTAACTTGCAGCTTTTTGATGCAAATTATTTCCACTGAAAACTAACTGACAGTATTCAAGTGTCACCAAACACAGATGAATCAGTACAGGACCAAAACATTATTAACCCATAATCATCCAATCAAATCTATTAAATCTGATCTTTTAAACTGAATTACTGAAATAATCATTTGATGATATTCTACATTATTAATTCCACATAAACCCATTATATTCCATTTGTTTGCTTGTTTTTATTTAGTTTATATGAAACTACAAGACTTCAATTCAAATTTAGCCTGTATTTTATGAATAAGAATAATTCTCCCCACTTTAAATGGACTAAAACTAAAAATAATAATAAATGCCTACGTTTGTTTGTGCTCTTATCTATTTGACATATGCACAGCTTAATAGAACCATATTAATGTATTTTAAATGCATAAAAATAAGCACTTTTCCATTTCTATTACATGTGTATCTTGAACAGAAATATTTTTAAACAGATTAAAAATCATTAAATGCAGCAATAAATCCTGATCTCACCTTAATCCCCTTTTATCTGTAGATGAAACCAGATCCAAGTCAGTAGAGTAAAAACAAGCAGCCTCCAGCATCTATTGAGCTCAGGTGGAACCACTCAGCTTGATTGATTTCCCAGGTGTTGTCAGTCTGATCAGTTCTTGGCAGCCAGTCAGATTCTCCTCTCCTGCTTCCTCTTGGATACTTAAAGCTGCAGGTGAGGATTGGTTGTATTATCCATTGCTGCTGAAGAGACTTTCAACCTTTGGTGCAACTGAAGCAAAGATGGCATCTGCATGCGTCCAGATTTTTGGCATCTTCCTTACAAGCATCGGCTTTGCTGGTGACATCATCATTTGTGCCCTGCCGATGTGGAAGGTGTCTGCTTTTGTTGGGAACAGCATCATGACGGCACAGACCTTCTGGGAGGGCCTGTGGATGAACTGCGTGGTGCAGAGCACCGGGCAGATACAGTGCAAGTTCTACGCCTCCATGCTGGCTCTGCCTCAAGAACTCCAAGCAGCCCGCGCTCTGGTTGTGATCTCAATCATCGTCGCGTTCCTGGGACTCCTGCTAGCCGTCACAGGGGAAAAATGCACCAACTGCATTGAAGATGACCTTGCTAAGAGCCAGGTAGCCATTGCTGCAGGTGTGTTCTTCATTGTTGGAGGTATCCTGTGTCTGATCCCAGTGTCCTGGTCTGCCAACGAGATAATCAAGACCTTCTACAACCCCGACCTGCCTGATGCCCAGAAGAGTGAGCTTGGTGCGGCACTGTTCATCGGCTGGGGATCAGCAAGCCTCATGATCATTGGTGGGGCTTTCCTCTGTCAGTGCCAGCAGCAGAAAGATGGCCGCTACTCTGTTAAATATTCAGCCCCACGCTTGGCTGCCAGCACAGCAGCCTATGTTTAAACTGCTCAGACTGTTCCTAAAAGTCTGGACTTAAGGAACCTGGACTGAACTCCAAGCCAAGGTTTTAATCTTAAACTTGCTGATTTTTAATAAAACTTCTTTTTTTTTTATCAAGTCTTTGTCTAGATCTTGTTGGGTGGGGTGTTGCAACCTATAACTCTGAAAGTGGAAGCTTGCAGCGGTCTACAATGGGAGCAAGAGTTGGTTAAAATTGACAAAGTACACAAACTCTTCAAACGTAAATTAGCTGGAGTTTAACCTTGACGCATTCTGCTAGCATTGTTTGAACACTCACTAGCACCAAGCTAATGAGCATTACTTAAAGCTTGTCTGTCACCCTGTGCATCTCCTGTTGTGGTGAATCCACTGTAACAGAAACCAAAATATTAGAAACTGCAGTTTTGGTTAAATCCAAACTAGAAGCTGAGAAGCAAAAGTAAAGTGGGTACATTGTTTGACTAAAATATTCAGAACTGTAATTTAAAGCTCTTAGACTGAACATTCAGCCAGGAAAGTTTTGTCCCAAGCTTTGGTTCAGGGTTCCTCTGCATTTCCTCAGAACCCTTTAACTCTCACTAGGTCTGGTTTTCTGCGATGGAAATGTCTGGGAGATAATTTATACCCAGTTTCTTCAATGGAAATATTACAAAACCAAGTTTGTCATCAGGAAATATATTTTCCACACAGCTGTATGCTGGTGACTCAAAGCGCTATTGGTGTTTCCTTATGAGCCGAGGCTAATTGCTGTGCTTTGCTTCATTAGCTGAGGATTATTTACTCAGTTTGACAGTTACAAAACCACCCAATTCAACTGGATATTTAGCAGCCCAGACTTGCTAAATTGTAATCCAAAACACAGCTTGATATAGCACTAAACACATGTATCTACCACAGACAGAAAATGTCCCAATCTTTGTATTTTGCTTTTTGACCAACTGGTTAAATCCATCCAACATTTGTCAAAACTTCTAAGTAGGTAAAGCTCAGTTCACCAGTTTTTGAGGAAACAAATGAAAGGCAGAATGTACTTCACGAACAGAGACGTCTATTTTCTCTGGCAGCAAGGGGGATAAAAAATTATAATTATGTTGTTGCATTTTAAGATTGGTTTTCATTTGTTGAGCAGAACTTTCTTTTTGTGTGCCATCACAAAACTGTGTTGTGATTGGCTATGATTACTCTAAAGTATGCTGCAGTGGGAAGGTCTTTCCTGGAACTCTGCTCTTGAATTTCTTGTAAAATATAAACTGTTCTGACCTGAAATAACTTGTTCTGCCTATTGCCAACCTCAGTTTTTTCACTCAAAAGATAAAATTGTGGGTACACAATCCTAAAACACCCGAGGTTTTGACTGGCAGAGAATTTTGTTCAGCTCAATCAGGAGAAAACATGAAGTGGGACAGAGAATCAGAGAAAGTTTAAATCCAAACTCTGGGAATAAACTCTTCAAACCAAGTAAAGAGTTCCCTTCATTCCTCTTCTTTCCCATTCCCTGATCACTAACTAAATCCTGTGCTAAAAGGGCTTAATTTCCAGTTTAATGATCTAAACATTGTGGGAGTTGTTTGAAAATATCTCATTCCTGTTGCAAAAAAAACATAACACAGGATAAGCATTAGCTGTAATAAATAAATAACTCCCCAATTTCAGGTTTTATGTGTTATTTGCACAGGACAACCAAAGCCTGAGATTTTGTTGAAATTGACAGACATGTTCCGGGTATGATGATGCTTTGCATTGATTCGAGGAATGATGAGAGTTGACGTTAGTATTATCACAGGATCTCGCAGTTCAGCAAAATACAGTAGGAGGACTTTTTAACTTTCCAAATGCTGCCCCATTAAAACCTTTAACCTTTTTTCAAATGTTATATGCTCATTAATTAACTAAAAAATAGAATTATAATTAAATCAACAAAATAGTCAGATTTTTGTAGAAAGTGGATTTATGAATCATTGTAGATGAAAACATTAAAAGGTTTTGTGCAATCGCATTATCAGACAGTTTCTAACTTTTTTGTATTTATTGTTTTCTTATTTAACATAATTTACATTTGAGTAAATATAGGTTGATATTTGTGGTTCTAGTTTCTCCCAAGCAAAGATAAATGCAGAAATGTTGTTGTTAATGATTAGAAATCTATATTTTGTTTCTTTTTAAACGGGATGTTATTTATATGTAGAAAGTAATTCCATACAAGATGGAAAAGTTTACATCAACACCAGCCACCTGCACTTGATTTACTCCATACTAGAAGTAAGGTTGGTGGCGGGCTGCACAAAATCCTTCAGAGGGCCGTAAATGGCCCGTGGGCCGCACTTTGGACACCAAATCTTGGCTCCCAAGTTGCCAGAACTTTCAGCCCAACTTTTAATCAGAATCATTTAAGAAGAGCAACTTGTAAAAACACAACAACAAAACAAACAAACAAAGAAAAAGAACACCTTTAATATTTATACTATATAAATATATTACATTTCTTTTCCTTTTTGATGAATGATGGTTAATGTGATGGTTGTGTCCCAGAGCATTTAGAGTTTGTAAATGCAACCTTTTTTGTTTGTGATCTCTAAGCTCTTGTGCTACTTTTGTAAAGAGTTTTCTTCCCAGAACTATTCAGGTCGAGCAGGAATCAAGACAAGCAGGAAACCTGTTTTTGTTACCCTAACCATCCAGTCCCCTCCCACCTGCTGCTTTCATACCTGCTACGCTGCAAAAAACAGACTGAAACGCACAACCGACCGCGTTCATAACCATGTTAAAACCTGCTGCAAAAACGGGTTTTATGTCAACACGAGGTTGAGTTTTTCCACTTTTCTTGTTTACTTTGTGGGAAACATTCGCCTCGACACAATGGGGACTCAGCTGGTTGGTTTTTGCTTGGCAATCATCGGCTTCATGGGAACGATTCTCATCTGCGCACTGCCCATGTGGAAGGTGACGGCATTCGTTGGAGTCAACATCATCACCGCGCAGGTGTTTTGGGAAGGTCTGTGGATGAACTGCGTGATCCAGAGCACAGGCCACCTGCAGTGCAAGGCCTATGACTCCATCCTCGCCTTGCCTCAGGACCTGCAGGGCTCTCGGGCCCTCGTCTGCGCCTCCCTTGGCGTCAGCGTTGTGGCCATCGGGCTCAGCATCGTTGGGGTTCGGTGCACCAACTTCTGCCGCTACGACAGGTTGATGAAATCCAACATTGGCGTTGGCGGAGGAGTGGCGTTTATCATCGCAGGCGTGCTGTGCATCATTCCCGTCAGCTGGTCGGCTCACATCATCATCACGGGATTTAACAGCCCACTGGCGACGGAGGCGAGGAGAGGGGAGCTGGGAGCCTCCATCTACATCGGCTGGGCTTCTGGAGCGCTGCTCGTCATCGGAGGAGGGATCCTGACAGGAAGCTACAGATGCTGAAGAAGAAGAAGAAGAAGAAGAAGAAGAAGAAGAAGAAGAAGAAGAAGAAGAAGAAGAAGAAGAAGAATTACCTGCACTGCGCCATCCATCGTGAACATAATGAAGGTTTACGTGTAAAATAGCGTCTCTAACTGAAGCCACATTTTTGTCATTTATTTCAAATCATAGTTGCACTAAAATGATAATGGTTTAAAAATTATGCTTCAAGTAACTGCACAAATTCAGGACATGAAGGGAAAATATGCAATGAAATATTATAAGCTCCACATATCTGAATTTTATTTTGAAGAATTTGATAATCATAGTTTTCTGAATGCTGAAATTAGTATTTGTTCTTCTTTTTATGCATTTACTGAAGTTGCATTGGTTTAAATAGCTGTCTTCTTTTAACTGTGAACACTTAATGTGACAGTTTAGCATTTTTGGAATTACAAAAACTTTACATGCTTTACAAATGAATGTAGCATTATGTTTTATGCTACATAGCATTATGTAGCAAAAACATAACATTATGTTTTGTATGCTATTAATACATTTTTGGTACTTGTCTATCTTCAGCACAAGTCCTGCACTTTGTTCTTGCTTTTAAGTACACAGACAATCATTTTTGTACAAATTTTGACAATATAAAATAATACAGTTTAATTTTAGACACAAGTTGCATCGATCCTGGCAGATCTCAAATTTTTGTGATGTTTTAAGGAGATTCTTATTTCTGAATTTTTGGCGTAACAAAAACGCCAAAGAAAAACATTGGAACACGAACACACCTCAGATCAATTTAGAGAGACAGCATGATTTGGTACCATTCTAGAATTGTGGTGAAGGGCCTCACAAAATCATTATGAGGGCCTCAAAAAGACCCCAGGCCACACTTTGGACACCCATGATCAAGAATGTCCATCCTGTGGTTTCTGAAATGTTCTGTGAAAGAGGGAATGGCAGCTTTGAGGTTGAACAACTTGCAGATCTTTTTAGATTCTTCTGAACTCAGTGATTTTTCTCTTAACAGTAAAATTGGAGTTTCTTGAAACCAACGGATACGTAAATATTCAAACTCAATCGTAGGCAAGAAGTGGTTGTTTCAGGGTCTGGTTTGAAGTATGGTCAGGAAACGCTACCCTCCCTAATATTGATTACACAATATTAATTAAACTAAGTTTACAAAGGTGACTTAAGCTGTCAGAAACCACATCAGAAACGTTAACTGGAACAGATTGTAATCATGTTAATCAGCAGTAGCGATGTCACCAACTACTGGATGACATCATCGATAGTTGGTGACTTGCTGTTTTGAAGACGTGGGTGTGACATTTAGCTGCCATTTTGTTGTCCTGCTGAAATGTTCCTGTTGACCATTTTTGGAGAAAATGCTGGTGAGCAGGAAGTGAAACATGAGGATTTAATTGACCCAAAGGAATGAAGCACACGTGAAACGATGATTTCATGTGTTTTGAAACTTGTGTTGTGATGACAAAATGTAATATTTTGTTGAATTTTGGTTTAAATTCTTTATTATTCTGATGTCTGTATTAGTTTTTCCATATTAAAGCCTTGTTTCTGATATTTCTTGTGATTTAAATACATTTTTCATTATTAGACAAAGATAAATTGTGTAAGAAGCAGTTCCTAAAAGATGATTTATTTTATTAAGTGAAAACGCTGTCCAACTAACCCTGCCCCTATGTGAAAAGTAATTCCCCCCCTTTTTTATTTTTAAGCCTCATTTTTCAGTTTCTAATTTTTGCCAGACATGTTGAGAAAAAAACATTTAAATGGAACCTGCTTGGCAACATGAAGTAGGCTAAAATATCTCAAAGAGGAACACATTGTGTCCCCATTCAAAGGAAATTAAAGAATAAATAATAAAGATGTTGCAGAGAGAAAAGAGTAGTGATACAGACCTATTATCAACAAAGAAAACCAAGAACAACGGTGAATCTTCCCAGGAGAGGATCAACTGTCAAAATGACTTCAAGAGGCCCGAGATAACTCATTCAGGAGATCACAAAAGATCCAGAACCCCATCTAAAGCCTTTCTGATTCAACAAGGAAATGGCATCCATTAGAGAAATCAAAATAAATTAAAAAAACCAGCAGACCAGGAAGAACGCACGTGAAACCATGCGGACCGAAGTGAAACTATTTTAGAACGTATTTGTCCCATTGTTTTTGGTGGAAAAACAATTCAGAAAAAGAGCTGAAGGAGAATATCCACCAATCAGCTGGTGACATTTACATGCATTTACACAGCAAATCTTCCTCTGAATGGCACAAAAATGATCTTGGAGTGGTCTAGTCAAAGTCTACACTCAAATCTGAAGGCAAAACTGTTTCATGGCCCAATGAGAACAACCCACTCATGCTAAAAGCTTCCAATGTGGGTCTTTAATTCAGCCTTAAAACATCCACAGAGCTCGCCGGCCTGAAGTCCTGAGGAAGGCTGCTCCGCTTTAGGGAGTTTTAAAAAGTGCCGTGAGATCTGAGATACCAGGAGGGACATAAAAGTGGAAAATGTCAGAGATGGAAGAGACGCCAGTCCGTTTAAAGCCTTGAAGGTGAGCAACAAGATCTTAAAGTCTGATTGAGCCTGACAAGGCAGCAAATTAAGGGCCCACAGCATGTTATGCATATTACCTGGTTTTAGTCAGAACACAAGCAGCTGCATTTAGAACCGTCTCTAAACCTTTTTTTGGTAACCAGGGAAACAGGTCAACGTGTGAGGAGACTAAAAATCTCAGCATTTCCAAAGGATAAAATTTGTCTGATTTTTGCAATGTTCTAAGGATATTCTAAGATATTCTAAGATATTCTAATATTCCAATATTCTAAAGGCAATCTTAGTCACCTCCTTCAAATGAGGCTTGAAACTGAGCACAGGGTCAAACCACAGTGCTACTAACCAAATCTGTGTGGTTGTGTGTAACCTGAATGTAGAGACAGAGATAACAGATCCTGCCGGAAGTTGTGACGTGCAACTTTAAATATCTCCATGGCATCAGACAGAGTATCGATTAGATATGCAGTTAATTATGAAACATTATGTCAGAGAGAAGATTTGTAACTGTTTTTGTATCATGTATCTGTATACAGCTCTCCTTTCACTAGAGGTATTAAACATGTTGATTTCTTTAATGAAAAGGCAGTCAGCAACATTTCAGCTGACCTAATAAGGAGCTGATACTGAAACTCAGATCGCTGTAGTGTCCGCATTGACCTGATCCCGTTTAGTTTAGCTTAGTTTAGTTTAGTTTTAATTGTGTAGTTACTGTATTTTTTCAGTTTGTTGAAGATTTCAGAATTGAATGTAATCAGCAAAACAGGCAGAAACACCTAGTTTATCTTTATTTTTGTTTTTGTTCTGTGAATTTCTTTCATTATACCTCCGAAACTCTAAGCGCATTGATGATGTTGTAAAGAGATCCGGTTTGGTCAGAATCCTCAGAAACCAGTTTTAGCGTAGAGCCAACTCTAACTCCTCCTATGACCTCTTGTCTCTCGTTAAAACGAGCAACTTAAACCACTACCCACATATCTTGTGGCACTCCGACTCTCAGGAAGGCACGACTTCTCCGTTTCTAAAGACAGCAACAGAGCTTCAACATGGTGTCCGGCAGCAAGCAGATCCTGGGGATGGTGTTGGCCTTTATCGGCTTACTGGGGGCCATCATCATCTGCGGCCTCCCAACCTGGAAAGTCACAGCCTTCATCGGTTCCAACATCGTCACCGCTCAGATCATATGGGAGGGTTTGTGGATGAACTGCGTGATTCAGAGTACAGGCCAGATGCAGTGCAAGGTCTATGATTCTCTTCTGGAGTTGCCTCAAGACCTGCAGGCCGCCAGAGCGCTCATCATCCTCGCCATCATCGTTGCGGTCGTCGGGGTCCTGCTGGGTGTGATTGGAGGCAAGTGCACCAACTTCATACCAGACGAAGTTCGAAAGAGCAGAGTGGCTGTCACTGCAGGTGTTGTCTTCATCATCGCGGGTGTCTTGGTCCTCATCCCCGTCTGCTGGACCGCCAACACAATCATTCGGGATTTCTACAACCCAATCATGATAGAGGCTCAGAAGAGAGAGTTGGGGGCCTCCCTCTACATTGGGTGGGGCACGGCGGCGCTGCTCTTCATCGGCGGTGGACTCCTCTGCGCCACATGTCCCCCCAAGGACGAGAACGACTACGGCTATCGGTACTCCAAGGCTCGCTCTGTGGACACCAACAAGCAGCAATACGTTTAGAGCCAGAACTGAGTCGGGTAAAGATGAGGCAAGATAAGACTTGATAAAAGTCTTATGTTTGACTGTTGAAGATGAGCCAAGAAACTGAACGAAACTGTGGCAGAAAGAATGAATGAAATGTCGTTTGTCGTCTTCAGAGGGATCATTTATATTGTGAAAAGTGAATTAACTGTATTTATAAACACATATAGATACGTAGAGATGCTTTCAGACCAAAAAACAGTTTCACTTTGGTTGGTTTTGTTCCTGCATCCTCATCTGTCTTTTTGTTTATTTGGACAAGGTGTAAGATCTCTACTTATGCAAAATCTGATCTGGATATTTAATAATCATATGTAAACGTTGACAATTATGTGACTCTTTGTTGTTGTTTTTCTTGTTTTTCATTTATAATCCATAATTAAAACTATAGTCAGTGGTGATGACTACCTTTCTTCCTTTCTAAATATCACTGATGCTTTCAGTAACGCAGAAAGTGATGGAAAAAAATGCAGCTCGTAATGAAAAGGGTGGAATCTGAACAAACAGGTTGTGGGACAATGTTCGCTTTCTGCTGAAGAAACTCGGCCAAACAAAAACAACACTGACAAAGCTGTTTCCGTGGAGAGCTCATCACTCGTAGTTTATTGTCTCAAAGGCCTGTGGATAACTGTAAAACAAAAAATTTAATATATTTAAAATCAAATAATTAACAGAAAATAAATAATTTGGTATGTTTTTGTGCAATATGTAGTTTTGATTTTGTGTTTTTGGCTTATTAAACTATTTTTTGATGTACTTCTCAAAGTATGAACGGAAGTAGTAGTAAGTCTGAAAGGATTATGAATAATTTGGGGCTTAAACATAAAACATAAAAGAAAAAAAATGCATGAAACAAGCAGGAGGAGATATCTATTTGTCAATGTGATGTTTTATAATTTATGTTAGATGTTTAACCCCAATTTTACACCAAAACAATGGATTTTATCTATCTCAGCTGAAAATACAGTAAACTTTTGACATTGCATTCCCTACTATCTACTGCCCACAGTGGTATTTATCACATATTATAATTAAACAACAAAGGAAGCGCGCTGCGTTAAAACGAGAAAGGGAAGGCCACACAGAGTTGATAAGTGCTGTGGGAAGAGTGGGCTCAAACACTGGACACGGGCCAGCAAAGGTCAAACAAAGTGTGTTATTTAGGAAGAACAAAAGGAGCTACACAAGCATGAATGATAGATACTTTAACAAACTGGAGCTAACACAAGCAGCGAACTGAAGGAACCAAAGAAACCACCAGCAGCAAAGCAGCTATGCAGGAATGACTGGACCAAGGTGACTATGCAAATCAGAAAGCCTCAGCACGTTACACCCTGAAGGTCCTCATTGTGGGACAACAAAGGAGATTTTGAATGCATATTTTATATTTCGGGAGCA
The DNA here is from genome assembly GCF_051168715.1 of Poecilia mexicana. Taxonomy (NCBI): domain Eukaryota; kingdom Metazoa; phylum Chordata; class Actinopteri; order Cyprinodontiformes; family Poeciliidae; genus Poecilia; species Poecilia mexicana. Next base: position 8,318,596 of record NW_028263383.1, on the reverse strand, counting down.
CAATGTACTTTAATGCTTTATTTGTGTGTATATGTATATAGAGCTCTGGAAAAAAAATTAAGAGACCATTAAATGATCATTTTTCTCTGATTTTACTTTTTCTAGGTTTATGTTTGAGTAAAATGAACATTGCTCTTATATTCAATGGACTACTGACAACATGTCTCCTAATTCAAGCAGAAATTTAATATTTATTTGCAGAAAATGAGAAATGGTCAAAATAATGAAAAAGGTGCAGCGCTTTCTTCAAATAATGCAAAGAAAACAAGTTCATATTAATTTAGAAACAACAATACTAATGTTTTAACTCAGGAAGAGTTCAGATATTTGGTGGAACAACCAGGAAGTTTTTAATGGGGTTCAGTGCAGTGGGCTCTTCACTTTTCCAGAGCTGTATGTGTGAATATGGGTATGTATAATTAATTAAATTAATTATTTTAACTGAACAAAGGGGTGAGGGACAATAAGCCATTTGGAATATGTCACCTATTCTACTTGGTTATGGTGTTCTATAGTTAAACTTTTATTTGCTATTGGGAGATGTATGTTATTAATTAACAAGTGGGACACGAGGGATCAGTTGCATATTAAAAACTAAAAGTAATGCAGTAGGACATCAGTTATTGCTGCAAACCAATCCGCCCTTGGGATATGAATAAAAACTGAACTACAGTGATTTATAAACTAACAAAAAGTATTTTAAAGTCTATTGTCTGAACTACAGGAAGCTAGTGAAAGGACTTCAGAACTGGGCTGACGCGCTCTGTCCTCCTGGTTTTAGTCAGAACGCCAGCAGCAGCTTTCTGGATCAGCTGCAGCTGAAGGATTGATTGTTTTTGGAAGACCTGTGAAGATGCTGTGGTAGTGATAAATTTGATTAGAGAAAAACATGGATGAATTTCTCAAGATCTTGCTGAAACTTTAGTCTTTTAATCGTAGAAATGTTTAGGAGGCTGACTTTTAAATTACCTTTATGTGTGTCTGAAGGTTCAAGTCTGACAGAAAAAAATACTCTACAGGCTGTCAGTTAATATTAGACAAGAACATAGCAACACAAACACTTTTGAAATGAAATGAAATGAAATTTTATTCGAACATGATACAAATATAAAAATAAAATAGTGCACAGTAACAAGAAGTGCATAAGAAAGAAGAGAAAATACAGATTTTTTTGTTTCAGTTAACATATCATGCTCAAAATGGGGTAGGAAATAAAATACTTACATATTTCAGCTGATTTCTTGGCTCTCTGTGAACATCCTCTACCATTCCTCTTCATTGCACATAAACCCATTCATGGACTAAATTGTATTGATTTCTTTGCATGTGTGCATTACTTATATTGCTACAAACATCTGATGCAAATTTCATGTCAATAGAAATATTAGAGATTGCGCTACTCGACCTCTAAAGTGGGGAAAAAAGAAACTGAACACCAGAATCTTAAAATTCAGATAGAAATTAAAGTCAAGTTTCATCACCACCAAGGTGTTGAGCAAGACCAAAACATTTTTGTTTACAGTCATATTTCATCAAAAATATGAAAAATATACATACTAACATAAACATTGACCTGATCAATACTTATTGTACCTGCTATCAATTGTTAATCAGTTACTTAACATCATGCAAAACAAAACCTTTTGTATCATCATTTATATTTTCAAAAAACTGTCTCTCAATATATTTTTTATTTTAATAGCAATTGAAGTTTGAAAGATACTTTTTGAGATGTTACAAAAACATGGCCTGTAAATTCATTTTTTAGGTTTAATTCGATTATTCCTCATTTGTCTTTCCCTTGTCACAACATCCAGCTTGATTTTCTACAAATACTCATAAAGATCATCTGTAAAGTACCGAGTTTCTGTCGCTACAGTTTATTTAAAGCACGGGAAATTTAAGCCGAAACATTCCAGACATGATTGAGGAAAAACAGTCGAAGCTGTTGACAATGGCAACACCAAACGAGGAAATACGAGAGAAACAAAGGAAATTTACAACCATGTACAAGCAAATGAATTACATCTCAAGATTAATAAAGAAATAAATATAGAAGTTATCACTGATAGCATTCCAAAGATAAAAAGAATAAATATAATTTTACGTTGTGGTGTGTATGCGTGTGTGTGTGCGTGTGTGTGTGTGTGTGTGTGTGTGGGTTTACATATGTGAGGGTGGAAAGGTGTTTGCATGTTTTAAACCGGTTTTTCTCCTCAGTCAATGCTGCTCCAGTCAAGTTGGTTTTGGCCCAAGAAACTGAAGTTGGCATTTCACTTCTGCTCTTATAAAACATGAGAAACACAGCTGCTCTGAATCCCTGATAGGTAATTTACAACTTTTGGTTATTCAGCACAAATATAATGTGTACCACAATAAATAAAACGTGAGGCCATTTCACCAAAGCAAGGCCAATGCTTGGACCTCAATCTCAATCTCTCTATTTTGTTTCGTTCATTTACATGTAAATGAATATTGGTTTCACCTAAGCAACCTAATTCAAGCGAGACAATAGAAGTGGGGATGGATTGTGTAACTTCTTTCTGTCACCCTCCTCCTCTTTCTTTCCCCAGTAGGACAGGTGTGGCACATGTACACCTGACCAGTAGCACAGCGACAGCCGCTCAGGTGACAGGAGAGAAAGCACTCGCTCAGGTAGAGAGACATGTTGAGCAGGAGGAGGACATAAAAAGGGGAGGGACAGTAAGAGATGGAAATATCCTGTAAACAAATGAAGTACAGCTGAACTAAGACACACCTGGAACTTCAAAAAAGGATACCAGAGGAACTGAAACTGCGTCGATCACTCCAGATAAGTTCACGGTTAGAGGGAAAGGCATGTGAAAGAGGCAGCACATGTTAAGGACTGACAAAGATAGCAGAGAAGACTGATCAGAGAGCGAGAGAGAGCCGACACTGAAGGCAAAACAAGCACCGCAGGGATCAAGAGAGGCTCTTCTTGAAGAGGATTTTTCCAGCAGCTTCACAGATCTTCCCATCATGGCCTCGATGGGGATGCAGCTGCTGGCCAGCGCCCTGTGCCTCCTGGGCTGGGCTGGGGTCATCACCAGCTGCGCGCTGCCTATGTGGAGTGTGACTGCCTTCGTGGGCAGCTCCATTGTGACCTCTCAGACTGTCTGGGAGGGCATCTGGATGACTTGTGTGGTTCAAAGCACAGGACAGAGGATGTGCAAGCCCTATGAGTCCCAGCTGGCTCTCAGCGCCGACAGGCAGACCGCCAGGGCGCTCATGATCCTCGCCATCGTTACGGGCAGCTTTGGCCTCATCCTGGCCTTCGTGGGTGGAAAATGCACCCGCTTCTTGGATGATGAAGGAAATGAAGGAAGGAAGGAGAAAGTGGCCATAGCAGGAGGGGTGGTGCTGATGATCACAGGGGTGCTGTGTTTGATCCCTACGGCGTGGGCGGCCGGGACGGTGGTGAAGAACTTCTACAGTGCAGCCATAGACGCTCAGAAGAGGGAGCTCGGCGCTTGCCTCTACATTGGCTGGGGGGCAGCGTTTCTGCTCATCCTGGGAGGGGGTCTGTTCATGAAGTCCTCCTGCCCAGGCAAAGCCCACGACACTGACAAGAGCCCCTCAGTTCGCTATGTGGTAGTCCAATCCTCTAACGGATCAACCCGCGCTGGCTCCCGTCTCACCAGGGTGCCGACGGCGCTGGCTCAACCCATCAAACCCAAGTCGCCTGGGCCCCAAACCTTTGTGGCGCCAACCGCCAATCCTCAGCAGCTCTCAAGGCTGGGATATGACGTCGAATCCCAGCAGAACATGGGAGAGGATTCAGAGAAATCCTGGGCTCCATCGACAAAGTCTCAGATGAAAAGGCCCGAGTCGAGAAAGTCCGAACACAGCGACGCGCCATCAACAAAGTCCCAGTTGAAACAAGCTGAACTGGACGAAACTTTATCAGCTGCCAGTGAAAATGAAGAGGCAGCAGAAAATCCAGCAAAAACTTACCTGTAATAGAAGAAGGAATACTTCAGTTTACATTTAGTTTGCAATGTTTTATAGATGATAATGTTTAATATAATTATTATTTGTTGTGTTTAATGTGAAAGACTTTTATCAAAATGAAGGAGACAAAATTAAAATGTAACATTTTATGTGCTTGAACTGATTGTCACAAGTAAAACAAGTGAAGTATGTACAACTTGTGATGAATGAGCTTGTTCAACTTGAATTGTTGGTTTTAACTTGCCATGCTAATGTGAGATATTACACTGCATCAACTGTTTTTAGTGTTTTAATGCACTGAATAAATTTGAATGTAATATTTTAGCTCAGGCTTTTGAGTTTGTTTGTTTTTTACCTTATCTAACAAAGACACAGCAACTTGAATGACTATGTTTGATTATTTTTACTTATTTGTTATTACTTTATACAGTTAAATGTGTGGAAATAAATGCTCTACCTATTACACAACAAATGTTTCTGTAAATACTTTTCATCAGAGCATCTAATTGTGATTATATTTTTATTTTATTTAAACATATAACAGAAAATGTATCTCACGTTTCAATAAATTGACAAAATGTGAACGAATATATTGTATATTGTTTTCTTACTAGTCATGAATTAAGGAAAAACTGGTCAGGGTAATCACCTGGACTCCCAGTCTTGCTTTGGTAATCAGAAGCTTCTGGACAAACTGGTTTGACAGAGATCACAACAGAGCTGTGTTGAAGGAGGAAGAAGCATGTTTGCAGAGGAAACTTCATTGAGTTTCAGTGAATCATGTTTGGGTTTTGTTGATTCAAATGAAAGCATTATAAAGACAAAATGCATGTCGGTCGTCCAGAATGTCACAAATAAATTTTGTTGTGGTGACTGTGTTATGGAGATAAATTCATAAATAACCACGGGAACTCTGGCTGTTTATGTTATGGTTTGTCAAAAGGCAAACTTTGAATAAACCATAACATAAACAGCCAGAGTTTATCTTTGCATTATTTATTTGTATTTATTGACTTAATTCTTAAAAAAAAAATTCTGCTTTATGTGTTTGGTGAAGCTTGGATGTAGTCACAGCTCAGGGCTTTGTTATTTAGCCAAACACTGTTTGTACAGTGACACGCTGGAGAAACATTTCTATAAAAAGGTGATGAAACAGTGACACCTGGTGGTTGGAAAACACATTGGTCTCTCACGGATTTTAAAAAAGTTTTGCTTCACAGATTGTTTATACATCAAAACCCCCCATTACTTTAATGATATTAAAGCTTAATATTTACAAGTAATCCGTGAAATAAATCAAGCTCATCTGCCATCTCCCAGTGTTGCTATGGCAATCTGCAAAAGTGAACTGCACAGTCAGAAACACCCAATCAGAGCCAGGAGGAGGATCCTAACGCTGTCGATCAAGCTTGTGTACATGTTGTTGGATGTGAATAGTTTTTGATGTTAAAAAATATTTAAAAATATTTTATTATTTGAATATTCAAAAATTTAATATTTAAAATGTTTAAATGTTACAAAAATTTAAAAGTACAATTTAACAATACATATACAGTACAATTATATTTTACTCAAGTCTTAAGAGATTCTTAAGTAAAATAATATAGGAGTCATAGTGTAACAATAATGAATAATGCAACAATTAGGTTTTAATTCAGTTTAATACTTCTTTTTGACTTTGTGGTGAGTTCATTTTAATTAAAAAATATCCCACTTGGACAAGTGTTGTCACATTTACTGGTATGGTTGTGTTACAGTTTCTTATAGAGGTATACAACTCCAGATATGTAGCCGTCCTCCTTCTCTGATACAGCCCTCTCCCAGTCTTTGACCTCGGTGACCTCTAAACAAGTCCAGAGCTCCTCTTCCTCCATCTTCCTCAGCTCGCTGTCAAGGGCAGCTTTGTACTCCAAGTTATTCTGGTTACTTCTGGTTGTCATGCAAATGAAGCCACCTAGAGGAAGGATAAAACAGTGCAGTGAAGAAATTACACATTTACCACAAGAAGAAGAAATTAATTTAAAAAGTTAATAAATAAAATGATACTCTGACCTGGTTTGGTGGCATTGCACAAGTCTCTGGTGGTACTAATAGGGACATTACCAACACTTAATGCTCCAACAATTACAACCACATCAAATCTGCCTGCAGGAGGTAAAGAGAAGCTCATCATGCTTAACATTTAACAGTTTTAAAAAGTCAGAATAGTCACAACTTAAATGTACAGAAGCCACAAGCAGTGAAAGTAGAAACCACCATAAAGGTCACAGAGACTAATGAGATGACAGGATGTTGGTTTAATTACCCCCTTGTACCGGGAGAGGCTCCTTTCCCAGCATGCACTGCTTCAAGTCCTGGTACAAGCCGCTCTGTCTCGCCTTGCCCAGCATCACCTCGCTTCCATCCACACCCACAAAATGTTCAAACCCGAGTTTTTTCATCTGTTCAACAAATGTCTCTGTGTCAGTCATACTACTGACAATGATAGTGTCTCTGTCCTTAAAAAAGGAAAACAAAGCTCTTAGTTTAAAGACATCAATCTTTATTAAAAATAATGTCAAATTTTAGTTAACCATATGTAGTTTTTTTAAATATACTTCTATATTTTTAATATTAAAAAATATATTTTTAGATTTTTAGTATAAAAATATATCTTTTAAAATATATGTCTATATTTTATCTGTTCAATAAAGAACAGATGAAACAATTACAACCATATCAAATATACCTGCAGGTTTGCTTTGTATAAAAGCAAAATACTGCAACTACTGTGCCCACATTTTTTGTGAAAGTAAAACTTTGCAGAGTGAAAGAATATCTCTTCAAGAGATCCCATTGATTTACTCCAGATTCAGGTCTGGACTCTGGAGAGGCGACTGAACGCCAAAATTAAACCAAAAAGGTGCTTCAACGAAACTGATGTGTAGATTTCTTAATACCTCGTTTCTTTCTGTCTGTCTATCTCATTAGTGTAGCTACTACTCACGTGTTTGGCCACCAGTCCGGTACCACACGCCACATCCAGCACAAGGGCTGCTTCTCGCGCGCTGCTGAAATGGGACGAGATGCAGTCTGCTGCCAGACTTGGTGCACGGTAATCCAAAACGGCCACATCCTGTTTAAAAGATGGTAAAAACTGAAAGGAAAGCAGTTTTCTTTGGTCTCCCACTTCCACATTTACGAGAAAACACTGTTTTAATATGTAGAAAAAATACTTTAAAGGAATACACTGAACCCAGTAGGTGTTAAAAGGTGTTTTGATTGAGCAAATTATGCAACGTAAGGTTCAGAACTTTGCAGAAATTATTAAAATGCCATGCTACAAAATCAAATTACTCACCAAATATTAAATAAATTACTCTGAGAGTTTGTGTCAGATATGACTTAAAAATGTTGGTGTTTATCTTGCTGATTTTCTTTTTTTCTTTATGTGACAACTTGAGTCTCTATGTGATAGTGAAGTGACAGGAAAGCCGGTTGTGAGAAACGATGAAGACATGCAGCAAAGGTCAACGAGTCGGGACTTGAACCCATGAACGGCCGAGTCGGGTATTGAGGCCTCAAGTGAAGGTCACAAGTGAAGCAAAGTGAAAACTTTTATCATTTACCAATATAGATTGGAATTTCGCACCAAATGTCAAATTAATACAAGTTTATCTATAGTAGATGTAAAAGAAACTTTGGGTTACTGAAGAAATACACTTAACGTAGTAGGTTAAGTGTATTCCTCCACATGTAGCAACTAACGGAAACATAAAAGGATTAACATCAACAGAAATCCAAAAAGCTTGCCACTTTTGTTTAAATGACTGTTCATTGATCTTAATTTTAGCATTTAGCTTGTCATAGCAATTAAACCTAGAATAAGGAAATAACCCCATTCAATGTGTCTTTTCTCACCTGTTCGTAGTTTTCTGCCCACCGGTTGAAGAAGCTGATCTTCTCTTCTGATGTGGTGCTTTTATGAGCTGATAAGACAGCAGCTTTTACGCTTTCAAATGTGTTACTGTCAGCAGACATTGTACAAAAACCTGTCACTAACAGTAAAAAAGAAAAACACAATTAATGAACATCTTTAATATATTCAACATTAATACAGTTTAGCAGCTTTAATTCCAGTTTATCTTTAAACAACTGCTGGAGATAACAATTTTTCTGATATTTAAATTAATGTAACACTGTTTTTAGACATGTTCGAGATTTACAGGGATGATTACGAAACTACATGAGTCCTATCACAACAACACGACGGATTAATGTTATAATCAGCAGCTGCTGATGATGTGCAAGTAAAAGTGTCATAAACCAGTTTTAAACATGCAGTAGCAAACAATTACCACCACATCTGCAGAGCTGCTGTCAGTCATTTTCAGCTTTCTATACTCCCAGCACAACTCCACTGAATATAATATATTATAACATAAATGGCAATAAATGAATAGAGATATAATTTATTATCCCATAGTGGGGAAACTCAAGTATACCACCAGCAAGTTAAAGAAAAGTAGAAGCTTGCACATTCACACAATGGTAAAGAATACAAAAATAAGAAGTGACAAATTTACAGAATAAGAACAGTAACAATATACTTTTTAATCAATAAATGTGTAACAGAGGGTAACGTCAAGAAATAGCAGAACAGTAAAACTATTGTATTATAATGAAACAAAAGCTCCTACAAAATCTTAACCATACTAAATTTATTTTTTATTCTCTTTCAAATTAACATTATAACTGCAATCATCAACGTTATAGAAAAAGGTATGTTTGTTGCTTTTTGCAACACAGAAAAACAATTACACTATAATTTATATTTTTCTTTAAAATTATCGTATAAGTAATATGAAACAGCTGTATTTTGAGTTAAGGTCATCATGAAATGGGAATTTCTCGTCATACAGTGCAAGATTTTATTCACGAAAACAACATCTCCCGACTCAGTAAAACATAACACATTTAACCATAATGCTGTCTTCTTTCTTGTGTAGTGATATATAAAGCTCGCTTCTATTTTGTATAAAAAGACAGAGCTACATTTACCAAAACTAGCCTCGTTGTTTGGTTACTGTTATTTACTCAATGGTTGCAGTGAACTGCACCAGGAAGCGAGTTGCATGGACTATGGGTTAACTTTTCCCTCAGTAAAAACTCTCAGGATCTGAGGCGTTGAATTGCAACTTGCTATTCCAAATATCCACAGGTTTTCACTAGAATTTCCATTTTAAACTCTTAGAATACGTCTTCATTTCTTCAATTATATTTCTATAGAAAAACTCATTACCAAAGTAGTTTTTGCTTCGGTGTTTTCTCCTACATTCACTGATATTTCAGTGTAAAGCTGATATTTCCGACAGCATTGAAGCAGACACAGGCGCAGTGCAGTGGCGTTCCTGACTGTTGTTCATGTTCCCACCTGTAGAGCGACTGGGAGTCAAAACAAAAATCTTCTGGAAACTCCTTCTGATTTTGAACAGTCTGCTAACAAGCTAAACACGTAGCACCGACAGCTTTAGCAAGTTTTTTTTTCTAACTTTAGGAACAATATCAGATATATGTCCATTATGGAGGTTTCGCTAAAGTTTCGCTGTTTTTATAACTTGTTATGGACGGTTTTTGTGTCTTAACTGTTAGAAAAAGTAGCAGTTTTAGTGAGGAAAGTTAGCTTAGCATTGGTCGCCCCAACACAAACACAAAAGCCCATCCTCCCCTCAGCCTTGCTGGACGGGCTCAAGTTCAACTCTGCTCCCTGGTAATTAGGCCTCATCTATACGTTTAATGCCTTATATTTTCAACTCAAAGCAGCTCTCCTTCTGTGTAAAATCGACTGAAAATATTAGTTTTCGAGGCGTGTTATTGATATGAATTGTTTTAGATGTGTTATTACACTGTATTGAGGTGTGATTTACTTAGGCTTCCTTGAACGCATCTCATTGTTTCCACAGTTCTCCAATCTGGAAACACTATCAAAATGTCGATCCTGGGACTGAAGAAGAAACAACCCAAGACTTTCAAAGTTAAAGTCGTCACTATGGATGCTGAGATGGAGTTCAGCTGTGAGGTTAGGATTTCTTCCCACGACCTCTTTTTTGTCTGTCCTTATGTTTAATTGTACACCCCATACATAAAGTAGTAAATTAAAGAAACACGAGAAACAAAAACATTTGTATAGGATGAAAACGTTGGATATATAATGCCATAATTTTATCCAGCTGAACAGAAACAAAACAGAAGTTATTATCTTTGGATCTAAAGAGGAGTGATCTAGAGTCGGCACACAGCTTCACTTATTACAAGTAATAACTTGTAATAACTGATCAGGCACGAAATATGTCACAAACACATAAAGATAGTTGCAAAGTCAGCCTTCTGTCACTTGAAGAACATTTCCAAGATTAATGTACCAGAAAGATCTAGAGAAACTCATTCATATGTTTATCTGTTGTCGCATTGATAACTGGCACAGTGTCTTCACCGATCTGCCTAAAAAGAAGCAGCTTTCAGCTTTTATGCACCACAAATCTGGAACAAACTCCCAGAAAACTGCTAAACAGCCGAAACACTGAGTTCCTTTAAATCAAGACTAAAACCCACCTGCTCTGAGTTACTTTTGGGCCATAATGAATGGAAAATTGACCAAATTATTTATGTGTATTGATAAGTTTAATGTTGGCACAAATTAAAACATAATGGGTTCACAACTGCTGACTGTATTTATGTTTTTATGTTTTCATAAAAAACGCACTTTGAACTGCTAAACAAATAATAATTTGTTTATCTGGACACATTTTGAGCAGGATGACTCTCCAAAATGTTTTTATAAAACCTACTATAGTTATTTGTTTACATTTTTAAATTAAAGAAGAACTTTTAATGTAGTTTTAAGGTTTAGTACATATTCAATAAAAAATTATGTTAATAAAAGCAAGTACTTTGAAGCCTATTGACAAAGAATAAGGTCTTATAAGAACAAAATATTCCTGTTGCAATACACTATTAATGTAATTGTCTTTGCATATAACATTGCATAAAAACACAGACAAAAACTTAAAATGTTGCTAAATTCTTTAGTGTTTTGAGATCTAAAGAGCTGCAGGTTTCAGAGTAATGCAAAATGGCACAAAAATAATTAGGAAGGAAAGTTATACATTGTTTAATTTTTCTTATTTTTAAATCAGACAACTGTAGCACATATATGTCCTCTCTCCCCTGAGGCAATGTTTTATTGAACAATCTTTTTTTCTTCATAATTAGAGAGCAAATTTTTCCCATTTTTCTAATTCCATCTGTTTTGGACTAATCTGCTGTCAGGATTTCTTTTTCCATGTTTGCTGCTTCCTTGTTCAAATCTCAGCATAATACATTCAGGTTTGTGGTTCTAATGTGAAAAAGAAAAGGTTAGCATTAATCCTTTTGCACTCCACAGTGTCGCTCATGAGCTGCACAAACCTTTCCTCCATACAAGTGTCCGCTAAAAGAGAAAACTGAAAAGAGACGAGGAATCTTGTTGCAATAAAAAATGAAGCATACCTCCTGAAACGTGACATATAATCTTCTTGGAGGTGTATTAGTCAGGTTTGGCCTGGGGAAATTGTTTTTGCAGACTTCTGTGTCTGCGCAGGCCCTGACTCATCTCGTTTAGTGATCAGTCATAGATGGGGGTTCACAGTCTGACTCTGAACTGTATCTGGCTGGAAGATACAAACGTCTGTCTGCTGTTTGGAGAGAAGGAAGGAAATAAAACATCATCCACTGCTTTTCTGCTGCTTCATCACTTGAAAAGATATTCTGTTAGTTTTTATTTATCCATCATACATCATACCTAAGCTGTAGATTATGAACATGCCACTTCATGTTAGGTTATTATTTACAAGTTCAGGACAACGCAACATTTGATTAGTCTGTACTAAATAAGAACTGCTAATGATTAGTCCAAGGAAGAAGTGCCACATATTGCTGCAAACGGATGTGCAGTAAACTAGCTTGTGGTTTGTTTGCTTAAACAAAGCAGACAGTAAGTTTTCTGACTGACAGAGGAAGAAGAAGTGACTCATCAGGAACAGATGAAGGTAAAAATGTTTAGCTTGGAGGTTTTTTTTAAGCAAAAATCTACAAAAATGAGCGAAACAAAAATATAAAATAAAACAGCAATCACTTAGGAATGTAAGAATAATTGGAAATTGCTAAAGAAGAGATATTTATTTAAGCAAAGAAGGCGAGAGACAAGGTCAAAGATTCAAACTTGTTGGGTGAATAACCTAAATAACAGACAGCAATAAATGTGTTGTGGAGTTCATATGTCTATTTGGTCAATAATTTAGCAGCCAAAGGGGATTATGAATCACTTATTTTATCATTTGATTCAAATGCAATTAATTAATTATAGGCCTTTTGAAGTGATTATACGTTTTAAGCCACTTTATTTTAGGTATTTTATTTAAAAAAATAAATTCACATTTTTTAACTGAGTTGGTTGATACTTAAAGTCGGATGTGCTTGGTATCTTAACTCCCAAGTTTTTATCTGTTTAAGTGCTGATTCCACTTAGTACTATGCTATTTTACAATCCTGCTATAAATATTTTTGTTAAAACCAAGAAAAGCTTTTAATATAAATTCAAGTGTTATACCTAAAGGTTCCTGCAGGGGGCAGAAGTGCCACTGGCTTCTTTCTGCTTGTTCCTGAAAATCTCAGAAAGGCAACTGCAGGAAAAAGGTTTTAACGTCGCTCTGCTTGCCTCAGGTCAAATGGAAAGGTAAAGATTTGTTTGACCTGGTGTGTCGCACCGTCGGTTTGAGGGAGACCTGGTTTTTTGGACTCAGATACACAGTGAAGGACACCTACGCCTGGCTTAAACAGGAGAAACGGGTGAGTGAAGCGCTTCATCAATAAAGTCTGACAGTAGCTGCTACTTCTAATGAAGATTATTGGTTATTTGAGCCCTGAATTGTTTCATTTTTTTCCTTTTAATGTGTTTTTTTCCAACAAGGTTCTGGATCAGGAGGTTCCTAAGGATTCCCCCATAACCTTTCACTTTCTAGCGAAATTCTTCCCTGAGAAAGTTGAAGAAGAATTGGTCCAAGAAATCACCCAACACCTATTTTTCTTACAGGTAGCAACAAAAATATAATGCATTTACAAAAATATAATGCATTTTGTGTATTTTTGTGTAAATATAATAAACTTGGTGTGAAACTCTTATTTTCAGGTGAAAAAACAGATACTAGATGAAGAGATATTCTGTTCCCCTGAAGCTTCAGTGCTTTTGGCCTCTTATGCTGTCCAAGCAAAGGTAGGAGGACAATGCAAAGCTACAGGCATTATTTTTAAATTTCAGACATTTTGAGATATAAACCATAAAGGCTGATAATCAGTTTGCAAATTTAAAGTTCTTTGAATGTTGTATCTTATCTACTAAGGGTCAAAATTATATTAAAAAAAAGGTATGTAAATACAACTTATTGGGTGAATGATATTCTTTAGCAAGTTTCATTTGTAACACAAATTCCCACCAGATTGGTAGATTTCATACAAAGTGTTTTTTTTATTTAGCTTTTAAGGACGTTGTCAGGGTGAGATTAACTAAGGCAAAGTCAGCGTTTCATGGAATCGAAAGGGCAGAGAAATAAATTTCATATATTGTTTATAGTGTGATGAAGTGTTTTTACACTGCAGAAATGTTTTTATTCTCAACATTCATTGAAACCAGGAGCTGGAGTTGTGAATTAGTAAACTGCTTCTCTTTGTGCAGATCAGGTCAGTTTATTAAACTTAAGTTTGGCTAATGAAGAATCACATCTAAAAACAAAACAGAACAGTTGAGGTTTTTTTGTTCTAGAGGCTTACCGAAACTCTCCCAATATATCTGTTTTCTTTGCAGCTAAATAATGCAGCATGCTTATTAACAATTAAGCTACTGTTTAATTGTTAGAGAAGAAGCTTGTTGATGGGTACAAAAAACAAAGCACAACTTACAGGATATAATTAATATAAGTATAAATAATCTGGACTGTATGTGTGGATTAGAAGAAACTACACAGAAAATGTAAATTAATTTATTCAATTCTTGTTTTAAAAATGATTTGAAGTTGTTTTTGTATCATCATCATATCCTGGAATTATTAAAAGATCAAAATTGAAATTAATGAATGGATAAACGTCTAACCTAAGACATGATATACTGTTTAAATTAATAGATAAGTATATTCTGTTTTAATTTAGACATAGTAATATGGCTCAGAGCCACATTAATGCTTTCTTTTTCTTATTTCTTAATGTCCATCCCAGTACGGGGACTACGACCCAAACTTTCACAAGCCGGGTTTTCTTGCACAAGATGAGCTGTTGCCAAAAAGGGTAAGCACGCTAAGCTAAGCTACGTCCAGACATCTGTGAAAACAGGTTAATTGTTAGACTCCTGATTGTTTTCCATGGGAACGTCTCAGGTTCTGATGCAGTACCAAATGACTGCGGACATGTGGGAGGAGAAGATCACAGCTTGGTACGCCGAACACAGAGGCATCGCCAGGTACGACTTCCTTTAAATTAACAGTTTACTAAAGGATTGGGTTTTAATTGCAATGCCTCTTTCTGCTCAGAGACGAAGCAGAGATGGAATACCTGAAGATCGCCCAGGACCTCGAAATGTACGGTGTTAGCTACTTTGCCATTACTGTGAGTGTTGATGACTGCAGCACGACTAAACCAGTCCACAGCGCTAAGAACAGTTCTTAACGTTTAGTATTGTTTATTGGACAGCAAAATAAGAGAGACACAGACCTGTTACTGGGTGTGGACGCTCAGGGTCTCCATATCTACAACCCCAACAACAAACTGAACCCAAACAAGTCTTTCCCCTGGAGCGGGATCCGCAACATCTCCTACAGCGAGAAGGAGGTGAGTGCAGAGAATTTTAATCCGTTTCTTTGGGTTTAAAGAAATAAAATTGACACTTTTAGTGCATTTTGTCACATTACTACCACAACATGGTGCTCAACTGCAGTGGTAGGAAAACAAAAAATCTTTTTTTGTTTTTAATTGGGGATATTTTGTTGCAGTTACAGCTGCCCAACTTTTCAAAAATATATAGTTAATTGTTTAACCGAGCCTCCGTTCTTGCAGTTCACAATCAAACCTCTAGACAAGAAGAAAGACGTCTTCAAGTTCTACTCATCCCAGCTGCGTGTCAACAAGCTGGTGGGTTTATTGTTTTAGCTAAATCATTTGTCTGTGTTGGCAGTGAATGATGTTTCTTTGTGCTTCAGATCCTGCAGCTGTGCATCGGGAACCACGATCTGTTCATGAGGAGGAGGAAGGTGGACTCCATCGAAGTGCAGCAGATGAAGGCTCAGGCCAAAGAGGAGAAGGCCCGCAAGAAGGTTGGGGGGGAAAAATACTGATTTTACTTATGAATTTTTAAAACTCTGGATGCAAGAATAGGAAAAGAAATGTGTGATTCCAGATTTTATTCTTACTTTTTTCCCTGTTTGCTTTTCCGTCTTTCTGCTTTTCCTTAATTTGGTCTTTTTCTCCTCATTTCCTCTCCATCATTTGTTCCTTCCTTCCTCCTTTCTTTGTCTCCTCTTCCTTGCTTGGTTCATTCTTTCCTTGATAAATTCTTTTAGTTTTTCCTCTCCAGCTTCTTTTATGTTTTGTTCTTTCCTTTAATCCCTTCTTCTGTTGCTGTATTTTTTCTCTTCCTGCTCTTGCTTTCTCTCCCTCATGTGGATTTTGTCGGTTTTGTATTAAAAACTAATATCAACAGAAATATCTCCTCTAAATTCACTGCAAATGTTTGTGTTTATAACTTAAAAATGGTCCAGACCGAATGGTTTGAACTGATTTACTCAAATCACTGAGTAAATCTGTGATCTGAGTCCAGGATTGGATTTTGACTTGAAAAGTGTTGAAAACGTGACAATCCACTGTGTTCGGTTGTTTTTAATTCTGAGTCTTTCGTTTTTCTCCTCCATCTAGATGGAGCGTCAGATCCTGGCTCGGGAAAAGCAGATGAGAGAGGAAGCAGAGCGAGCGAAAGAGGAGATGGAGCGAAGACTTTTCCAGCTGCAGGACGAGGCGCGGCTCGCTAACGAGGCGCTGGTGAGATCGCCAATGTTTCAGACTCAAACTACGCGTGAACGAATGAAATGGTTAAAAATCACATTCCTGAATCGTGATTCATATTTCCTGTCTTCATTTGTTCGTCCAGCTGCGGTCTGAGGAGACGGCAGACCTGCTGGCAGAAAAGGCCCAGATCGCTGAGGAGGAGGCTAAGCTTCTGGCTCACAAAGCTGCAGAGGCTGAGCAGGAGCGACAGAGGTTAGAGGTCACAGCCATGAAGACCAAGGAGGAGAAACGCCTGATGGAGCAGAAGATGAGGGAGGCGGAGCAGCTGGCTGTAAAGCTGGTGGAGCAGTCTGAGAGGAGGTGTGAAATTATCTTTACTACTGCTGCTCTACTGTAATTAATTACTGCTTTCTCCATGGCTTTTCTGCAGATGTGAGATTTATTACATGCTTGTATCTATTTACAAAAGATGAAGTGGCAGGATAAATTACCTTAACAAATCGTGAATAAAACTGTCCTAATTAAAGCCTAATCACAGATATTAGCTCCTGGTGTCTCTTTATAAGCTTCAGTTTTAAATGAAGACGCTTGTTGAAGCCTGTAGTTGTGCTTTGTTTATATTTCTGGGGAAAATAAAATCTTTTAACACAGATTGTAGCGAATCTATGCACCACAAACTGTTTCCTAAAAAGTAATCTACGGCAGACTTAGGAGATACTATTAATTGTCTGGATGAATTTTGTACAGACAATAAATCCACAAAGTTCTTAAGATCTGGATCAGTAGCTGCTTTAATAATCCACGATGTGTCACAAACTAACCGAACCGCGTTTGTGTTCATGTTGGATTAAATTTGAGATTTTAGACCCAAAACTGCAAATATTTAGTTTTATAGCATTATGTACATGTTTTTTTTAATATTATTATTATGATATAAATCAGATTTTATTTTCTAGAATTTTAGATAAGTTGCCTTAACAACTCATGAAAGAAATTCTGCATTTGTGCTGTGTTTTTGCAGCAAAAATTTTCATTTGTGGTGCATTTTAAAGATGCTAAATATGTCCAGAGGTCATTAGAGGTCAACCATCCCCAATTCAAATCAGGCAACATTAGTGTCAAATATTTGTGCTACGTTTGTGCTGGTTAGTGCAGCAAAAATGTTAATTTGTGCTGCTTTTATTTTGAAGATATTAATGAGAATGTATAGGTCTACAGGTCAACCAGTCCCCCCACATGACTCAGATCAAACAAAATTGGTATCAAATTTTTGTGCTGGTTTGTGCAGTAAAAATGTTAATTTGTGTCGCCATCATTGTTAAAGATATGAATAAAAAAGGTCATCAGAGGTCGACCAGCCGTCCTGCTCACATTTACAAAATCAACAAATTTTTGTCTCAGTCATCTCAGCTACGTGTGTGCAGCAAAAAAAAAAAAGTTTGTGCTGCTTCTGCTTTCAAGACACTGATGATGACCTCTGCAAACTTCTTTATTAATATCTTTAAAATGATCGCAGCACAAACAAAAACCTTTGCTGCACAAACGTTTGACAGCGATTTTGTTAGATTTGAAGAAGGCGGGAGTAGAGGCAACTTCATTTGTTCCTACTTAATAAATATATTCAAACTAACACTAAAAGTAATAAACCATTATACTGGAATTAATCAGGATTTTATTTTAAATGATGTATTTCCTGCAGATTAGCTGAGCGGTTTTAGTGATCTGTCAGTCGTCTGTTTCCAGGCTGAAGGAAGCAGATCACCTGAAGCAGGACCTGACAGAAGCAAAGGATGCTGAGCGAAGAGCCAAGCAGAAGCTCCTGGAGATCACCAAAACAACATACCCGGTACTGCACTCGTGATGCACTTTTTATGCCGTTTTCACATTAATGCGCTCCTCTTTGTTGATGTTTTTTGTTTTCTTTTGGAGGTTATTACTTAGCTTTTCTTAGCTATCAGAGTGCACTTCTTTTAGTAGCTGATGCCTTTGATTAGCTGTTCTGCTTTTGTGGTTATTTATGGGATTAGAAAATGAAGATAGTCTGATTCATCAGAGCTGACTCAGGGATTTTAAAAAATGACAAAGAGAAAAAATATATTTTCTGTAAAGACTATTAATACTTAAACATAAACAAATAGGGTTTGTACACTGCAAAAACAAAGTCTTATCAAGTATTTTTGTCTAGTTTCTAGTGCAAAATATATTTGTCCACTTGAAATAAGACATTAACTGAGAAGTAACTTTTCAGCAAGTTACAGGAGTTCATTTTAAGTAAATAATTCCTTAATGTTGATGAAAAATTACTAGATTAATTGACAGATTATTTTACTTATTACATGGGAAAAATGTCGGATCTAGTAATTTTTCATCAATATTAAGGAATAATTTACTTAAAACAAGCTCCTGTATTTTGCCGAAAACTTACTTGCAAGTTGTTTTTGTTGTTTCAAGTGTAATACGATATTTGCACTAAAAACTATATGAAAAAACACTTAGCAAGAGAAAGAATGAATCAAAAAATATTGTAATAAATAGCTTGCATTCAGTCAGACTTTGAACTGTAGCACAGCAATTAGAGAACTGTGTTTTCATTTGCATTCAGGATAAATGTAGCATATGCTAGCATGATAGTTTTCACAATCAGAAAGAGTGTTGACGTGTTTGTGTCCTTCAGCTCATAGCTGCGTACTCTACTCCGCCTGCGCCTCCCGAAGCAGCCGACTTCAGCTATGATTCAGCGTCGTCGCGCCTCGACTTCAAGGACTCGGACATGAAGAGGCTGTCCATGGAGATCGAGAGAGAGCGGTGAGGCGGCGGCCCAAACACACGACGCTTCACCTGTTATTTAGGAGACGACTTGGCTCTGTTTGCTGACGCTGCTGTGCGTTCACACAGGCTGGAGTACATGGAGAAGAGCAAACACCTGCAGGACCAGCTGAAGGAGCTGAAGTCGGAGATCGAGTCTTTGAAGCTGGAGGAGCAGCAGCAGCAGCAGCAGGCCAGCATGTACAGCCTCCCCGCAGAGGCCAGAGGTTACGTCCCCGAACCTGCATACATACCTCACAGCAACGTGAGTGTGCTAACCGATCCTACTCTGATTATTGGCATCGTGGAGGATTGGACTGTTGGAGTGTTTAGGAAAGTAAATGAGCAAAATAAACTATCAAATGTTTTTGAAATGTTTCTAAAATAGGGATGCGCCGATAAATCAGCACCAATTTTCTTAATTTTGGGACATCGGAGATCGGTCGATACTTGCAAGTGAAGCCAGTTGTATCTATTTTTGCTATATTTAGACAAAACAAAACAAATTGGTATCAATCAAAATTGGAATCGTCAGGTGAGGCTTTTCAAAGATCGGTAATCAGCGATCATTCAGAAAACTGCAGTCGGTGCACTCCTATTGTAGGCTTTTATTTTAAATGAATCTCTATGAATATCGAGAACATAGCCAGAGTTCCTACGCAGTCTGGAAAATTACATTTTTCTGGAAAAAAAAATAATTTACGCCACACATGTATAAACTCAGTTTTCTATTATTTGAATGAATGCAAAAACATAGTAAAGGGTTTCTCATGACCAGCAGGAAGGAAAAGGAGATTTTATTTTAAAAGATTTTGCCTTATAGTTTAACATACACAACATCTGTGGTGTAAAAGGCAAATAGAAAATGGCACTATGAGATTCAATCTAAGGACAACTAAATCTAAGCTACATTAAAACATGTTTTATTATTAGTAACAATCAACCTTTACAGTATCAGGAAGTTTCCTTTTCAGCTGCATATTGTAAACATGCTTTTAGATTATTAAAAATCTTAAGATTTAAACTTAAAACTATATATTTACATATAATAAAAACCTCCTGAATGAATGTTTCCACACAGCTGTTTTGTTTTTCTTAGTTTTCCTCACAGTTTGTTTGTGTCTGTCTTGATTTGCAGCGAAACTCAGCCTACATGTCTCAGATGGCCTTCTTTGAAGAAGTGTGATCGCTGCGTTTCCAGATGAGACAACAGGCCATCTGCAGCTGTGAATTTGCCTTTCTTCTGTGTTGTATCGTTCCTGACTGGGAGCAGCAGCAGACAGAGACCTGCCACCGCTCTGTTTGCCTCGGAAAGACTTTGAATCTGTCCAAACAGACACTCCTCGCTTTGGTGCAGCAACTTCACCATTTCTGTTACATGCAAAGAAACAGTAACACAAAGGTCATTAGTCCAGGATGTGGGGCTGAAGTTTTAAGTGTTTTGCAGATGATCAAATGCAGAGGGATAAGCCATAACATTATGACTGTCTTCCTGCGATCGAGTCAGTTGATCAGTTTGTACTTTGGAAATGTGGAAAACAGAATATGAGGGTTTTATGGTACGTAATAACGCGACTTTTAAGAAATCAGAGGAACGCTATTATGAGGGAGTAGTTTAAAAGTGTAGGCTTGTAATGTTCCTGAAGCTAACATACATAGTGAAACATAAACTAGATTTTAACTATTCCTGTTCTGATTAGACATTTAACTACTCTTCTTATCAGAGGTGGAAGAATTCATTTGATTTTTCTTTTTAAGTATAGCTTATTAAAGCTATAAGCGTTCTTGCAAAAACATAAAAACTAGTATTTTTGTCTAGTTTCTAGTGCAAATATCTTTGTCCACTTGAAATAAGACAAAACTAACTTAGAAGTAACGTTTCAGCAAGATACAGGAGCTTGTTTTAACTTAATATTGATGAAAGTGCTTGTTTCATTGGCAGATTATTTCACGTGTAACATAGGATGAAATGTTTTATTTTCTCATCAATATTAAGGAATTATTGACTTAAAGCAAACTCGGATTTTTTGTCAAAAAGTTTACTAGTAAGATAGTTTTTATTATTTCAGGTATATTTTCACTAGAAACTAGAAAAACACCCTTGGCAGGATTTTGTGTTTTTGCAGTGTGGCCAGTCCAAACCCAGTTTTGATTTGTGTTTGGATCATTTATTCCACCACTCACCTCTAAGTTTCATAGATAATACTCGATTATTTGAAGGGAACTTAAAAAGGAAAAGAAAAAGAAAAAGAAAGCACTTGAATCCTCCAGGCATATTTTTTGTCTTTTGCACAAACTTTGTCTTTTCTGGCCATTAAAGTTCCTCTAGAAAGTCTTTTGACATCCATTTTTAGCTCATTGTCTTTACACAAAGGTCCAACTGTCTTCCATATGAGCGCGAACATTTAGGGGTTTTTTTCTCGACAGACATCACGTGTGATCATCACATGATCACAATGCTTTGAACAGGAAGATTGGAGTCAAATCTAAGAATTTTGGTATTTTTCAGATGAACAAACAGCTTTTGAATTGCAAGCTGATTTAAAACTAAATAAATTCACAGAGATGCTATTGAAAGTGTCATGAAACACTACAGCAGTTCCCTTATTAACTTGCGTCGTCATTGCAGGCGCATCATAATGGAGTGACGATGTGTAATAGTGTTCACCTCGGTTTTTGGCCTTCATTTTTTATTTATGTTTTATCTCCTGAACCGCCTTTACTGATGCCACACAGGTGCCTTTCAGTGCAGAGGTTAGATTGTTTCGAGCTTAAGTTGTTATATTTTGTACTGCTGACGTTCCTTGAACTTTGCCTTTTCGCTATGACTGCACACACTAACGTGTTTCTGAGTGTGTTGTTCTTCTAAAATGAACACTGCAGAAGTCTTTGAGTGACATTGACCCGGGGTTTAATATCTTAACTTATCTACAGATTAGAAGACTGATGACATTTCCTCCTCTTTATATGCAATTCTCAGGATTAATGTTGGAGACAATCAAAGCTGGTAGAATCTCATTAGTTTCCCCCCTGAGTTAAACAGTGGAGTACAGAGTTCACATAGTGAATTGTAGGCAGTAAAAACTGCTAAGCTGTGAAAAGTCTTAAAGTATTTACATGTTTGAAAGACTTTTGCCAGCTGTGGACACACGGCATCTCACAAACAAACTAAACTTTTTGACGTTTTGGTTCATTAAAACCTCGTGCATCTTTCTTTGTTAGGACCAGCCTGTCTGACTTATTTATGCGGTGAACAGTGACAGATGAGGGGTCGCCGTCGGCATGCCAGAGAGCAACGCCAGCCTGGGTCCCGTGTAAATTGATTCTGTTCAAATGTGCTTCTGCTCCCAGGTTGATCAGATTTATCTGGGCTGTGAATGCACCGTCACATTTCTTGAAGTTTACAGTTTAAGGGTAAATGTGTTTTGTATTGATGCTTTATTTTTCTGTATTGTGTTATAAAATCACAGGTTTGGAGTGGTAAAAATGTTAGGTCAGTACTTTGTAACCTCAAGTCATGTTGTCTTTGACATTTCATTATGGCAGTAATGACTCCTGGTTGTATCTGTTTTGCTTTGCTCCATGGTTGTGCACTCATTAGGCGTCGCTGCTGATAATAAGAGGATATTTCTCCCCACTTAACTTGTCGGTAAGCCGCTTGAGTGACTTCTTCAAGGCTACACTGTTGTCACACCAGAATGTTGTCAAACATTTATTATATTCTGCATTTGAATATTATTAAAAAAAAGGAATACTGCCTGGTAGTCTCATGTTTGGTTTATGGTGGTTTGAGGGGAAAAAAAATTAAGCACTGAGTTAATGTAATCTGTTATTTATATGACTGAAATGCAGTATATTAAAAAACATAACGTGTAGAGATCCTAACCTGTTAGTAAATTATTAATTTCAAAGACTGAAATATACAAAATAAGTACTGAAATGTAGTCACACATTGCTATGAAAAAGTATAAAGATCTTCTGCTTTAGTTTCTCTGTCATCTAAATGTTTCTGGTTATCAAACAAATATTATAAATAAACCAAATGAAAACAAAATGCTGCTTTCTAAACCAACTTCACTCTATGTGAAAAAAGTGATTGCTCTCTTTTTTCATCACAAATTAACAATAATCAATCAACTTTATGGGAAAACTGGCTACACCAACATACATGCTAAAACCAATGTATCTTTAATGTATTCATAAGTTCTATGGGGGAAAAAAGTGTTTCTCTAAAATAAAACTAAAAACAACCATAAGAAACAGAGCAGTGCTTTACCCAGGCAGCATAAAATCAAAATGAAAAATACATGATTTTTTCCCTCCTGTTACTCCTTGGTGCATTATTATACAAATCTCCACCACATCGTGGTGCATTTCATTTTGAGCTCATAAGTTTAACTTCAGCATGAACCAGTCAATTGTTTTTCCTCAGTTCTCTCTGGGAAACGTTCCAACATCCGACAGGAAGTGTTTGGATCCTCTGCAGCAATTTGGAAAAAGTAAAAATGAAACAAAGAAAAAAATGCACCAGAGCAACTAAAGACATGAATCCAAAATCGAAAGAATGTGAAATTAAAACATAGCGCCTTGAAGAAATAACGTTACACTGAAGGTAATTTGAAACCATTAAACTGTTTTTATGAGATTTCATGTCCTACATGAAGTCGAGCATCACTGTGAAGTATAAGTCATAAAATATTTTTAGGAATTTGTAATAAATAAAAACCTGAAAAGCAATGCTTTGCTGAATCAGGTTTTGCTGCAGTTATAGGAGCGAGTCTCTGGTTTATCTGTGACATGTTTGTTCCTCTTAAAACGGCTGAATTCATACTGAGATTAAATGAAACAGGTGGGCCTTTTGAAGGAATACGGTTACACTGGATTTCATTTATGGGTGCCGGAGTAAAGGAGACTAAAAGAAAGATGCATGCTAATGTTGTTAGTTTTTAGTTTTAAAAAAGCATTGAAAATTATTCTCCACTTTACAATTAAGAGCAAAAACATAAAATCTTACAAAGTATTTTTGGTCTTGTTTGTAGTCCAAATATCTTAGTTCTAAACAAATTTATAAGTACATTTTCAGCAAGATAAATTAGCTTGTTTTAGGTAAATCATTCCTTAATATTGATGAAAATGAACCAGTTCCATTGGATTTGATTTGTAACAAGACGATTTTTCCCTTGTTTTACGTGAAATAATCTGCCAATGAAACCAGTACTTTTTTGTCAGTATTAAGGAATGATTCACTTAAAGCAAGCTCATATATCTGGTTAAACAGTTACTTGTAAGTTAGTTTTATCTTATTTCAAGTGTGCTAAGATATTTGCATTAGAAACTCAACCAAAAATACTTGGAGTTTGTGGTTTTAACTTGGCAAAATGAAAAAAGTTCAAACTTTTGCAAGGTACCGTACTACTGGATAGTTGTTGCATTACTGCAACAGAAATCCAGTTACACTAGTGAGTGAAGCTCAGTTTATCATTTCATAATGTGCATCTTTACATAAATACTTAAGCTCTTAAAGCTCCCAAATGGCAGATTTACTCTGTTTTGCCTTCGGGGTGACTCACTTTTGTTTTCTCAGTGTAACGAGAGAACAAGATAATCAAGATGAAACTTGGTTGACTGTTCTGTGTTTAAAAAATAAAGTTTCCCCATTACTGAGCTTCCTTAGGGGCATGCTGCTGCACAAACTGTCTCAAAGGCAGTGATGGATGAGCTTGGATGGGATTATGGCTACACACAAAAAAGGATTTTCAAAGTACTGAAGAGGGCAGATGCAGATAAGTGGATAAGGCTTCTTTCTCCGCGTGACGTCCGGCAGCCAGGCGGGTATTGGCTTTGGGGAGAGTGAATATCATTCAGTGAGCTCAATTTGCCAGCAGATGGGTTTGCTAGCTCTTTAAGTCTGGACACCCTGACGCCGTTTCTCCCATCTGTTGTACCTGTCCCACGGCATTTGGGCACTCCGATTAGAGTAATGGGCGACAAGAGGCAGGGGCATTATTAGACTGTGAATTGCATTCTAAGCAGCGCAGGGGAGAAAGGGAGGAGCATAAAGGAGTGAAATCACGTCCTGCGCTGAGAGAAAGCAGCAAATGGGGCCTTTGAAGTAGTTTTGCTGTGGAGGCATTTAAAGAAGTGAAATAATTGGATGCTGGAGGCCTGGTATCAGCAAAAGCAAGAATGCAGACCTCATTCTTTCCCACAAGCGTGAGGCGTTCAGAGGAGGTAAAGTCGGATGACAGCTGTGTCATCTAATGCAATTACATCCAAGAAATGTTAATGACTTTTTTTGTTTCACTGCATTATCCAATCAGGATAAGAAGAGTTGGAGCGTTTCTTTTTTTCTTTCTTTTGCCAACAGAAAGAATAGTTTACCCATAGGTACTGTTGTATGCTCACAGATATTGATCCATTCATTGTTAGTCCACTCCACTGTAGATGAAAGCCCCCCCTGGGTTCACCTTGGTGGCCTGATGAAGATTGAATAAATGCCTGAGAAAGAAATGGCGGCAGAATGGCTCAATGTGGTCCCATGACCTTTTCAGCACTCAGCCTGCAGTTAAAGGACGGAAGACCGAGTATCTTCCTTTGGTAAATTTATTATGGCCAAAACTGCAACATTACTCAAAGCACTGATAGTTTTTAAAATGCTATGAAGTCTTTGCAAGGTATTATTTACAGCCGGAAATTTAGCGCATGCGCAAAACGCTGGAGGGAAAAAACAAAAACGATTTTTTTTTCTTTTTTTCTTTTACATAGCCGCTCTCCCATGGTAGAACCATTCAGTTAACTAAATTAAACCTGGAGATGTAGGTATTATTAACTTAGTTTCCTTTTCTATTAACGCAGAAAAGGAAAAAAAATTATGCAGAAAAATCGTTAAAGAACAACTGAAAACCATTTTTTTTCTAGCTCTCTGTGCCGGATACGGCGCTACACGCGGACTCGTAGCCATAGCAACTGACAACAACGGTTATGCTTCAGGATTCAACGCCCGTTAGGGTTAGGGTTAGGCCCCCCAAAAACACTCAAACATTTCCCACTTACGAACATTCAGTCCGTTACCGTTTAATGTTTTTAGGCTTAATGTTTATTTTGCGATTATTAATAAGTGATCGGTGTGGTAGATTAGCTACAGCTGCTATTAGCTCAGCTAACAGCTAATTTAAACACCTGCTCTACTCATGATTGATCAGAGTTGGTGTTTAGGTCGCCTTTTTTATGTTGTATCTGAACCGAAACAGAACTAATTACTCATCACATAGATGTTATGGTTGTCAGAGTCAAGAAAGAAGAACTGAACTGCTTTCCTCTCCCTCTCCATTTTTTTCTTAATCACAATTTCCTGACCTTGTTGTGGCAGTGTTAGCAATTAGTAAAGCTCTGCGTCGTACATTTAAGATTTAGGGCATTATATTGATAGCTTAGCTAAAACCAATGCTATTATTGTTGGCCAGCAGCTTTTTGCTGTCCAGGAGGTAGATTGGGGTGGGATCTTTCGTAGAGGGTCCATTTGTTTTAAAATTTACAGCCTTTCAATCGTACTTGAACGCCTTAACACACTTGCAAACTAATACTTTTAAGAACAGTTAATTGTGCTTCTTAAAACGTAGCGCCTTACAGGCACAAGATGTAAAGGCTCTTTTGCACAAGTGTCTCATTTAGATAATGCAGTAGAAGAAAAAATTCTCATTACTCAACTCACTGATATCACGCTTCAGTAAATTCACATGCATACTTTAATCAGAATTATGATTGCGGTTTAGCTAATTTTTAGCATTGTATCAGCTTTGCTACTATCAGAAACTTAATAGGACAACTAGTTTTGAATATGTTAACAGAGACTGAGGGCGTGAAAGGGAAATTAGAATATAGTTGATGTAAACGACTTCTTCATGGTTCAAAATCTGGCTGCAGTTTTAGAAAATCAAGAAAAGTTCCTTATTTAATTGACTGAATGCACTGACATTGCTATTTTAATGTCTTTTCATGCATGTAAAGTATGTTAATTATGATTATTAAAAAACTGAAGTTAAAGACTCATATTAATTTATTTTTAAACACACTCCTGCTGAGCACAGTTTGAGATGACAGCTGAAATGTATTTGATTCAGGGAAGCTATTCCTGTTCATCTGTCTCATTGTGAGGATACCCACAGTTTTAAAAATGTTTTCCAAGCATTTATTAAAACTACAAACTGTTAAAAACTAAATAATAATAATAATAATAACTTTTGCATTTTATAAAAGTTTGCTAAAGTCGCTTGAATCATTTTCCTGAGTAGTGGCTTTTCTGAAACTCTTCATTTTAAAAAAAAAAAATCTGTTTTTCAACACATTTTATTTCAGTTAGTATTTCTGCCCGTCAAACTAGAAATGTAACATAACTTACAATTAATACATATTGATTAATATTATTTGTACAGAGATAATGTGCCTTGCATCAGGGTTTTTATGTTAGATCAGCCACTCAAAGCAAAAGGTTACTAAATAAGGAAACTTTCATGGTAAATTATTAATTTACCTGGATCGAATAACAGATAGTTGCATAAACCAGAAATGATATTGCAGAAAAGACTCAATTTACATTTATGTTATTGTACATTTTTCAGTGAAGGTCAAATATCTGTATAAAACATAACGCCGCCTTAATACTGCATTTGTGTTGAGCACTTTGCATAGACTGGCACAGTTTTGGAGGAAAAAAAAATCCCTCTTAACAAGAGGAAATCCAAATTCAAATATCACTTACAAACTGGGTTACAAAGGTAGAAAAATTTTACATAACAAAATAAAAAATAAAAAAAAATACTTTTTTAATTTAGCAAAATTTGTTTGGAAGAAAGCATTTTTCCACATATAAAATATAAATACAAACTAGGACTGAGATGCGGTGATGGCTTTATGAGAAGGTTGTGCAGCATTTTGTGCAAGAGCAAAAAAAAAAAAATCATGTTTTTAACTATCAAGCACAAGAGGTGAGATGAGTTTTGTTTTCTACAGCTTCTTGAAGTCACTTAAGTCACTAAGCCAACCATAAAATCTGTACACAAACATGTTCTACATTATTACATTTGTTTTTGGCGACAAAAGTATGAATACAATCATGTATGAAATTAATTATGAAAAATTGTATACACTTTTTGCAGCAGAGCTCAAATGAAATGAAATATTCTGAAGATTTCCTCTCTTTCCAGCATTCTCTAATCTGGACGAGTCAAAAATTGTCACGGAAGAAAACCAATAACAAACTTGTTTTTTTTGTTGTTTTTTTTAGTGTTTGACATATATAAAAAAAGAAAATTGAGAAATGACTGTTAAAAATGTAACAGAGGTCTGACCGCTCCAGCTTTGAAAGTCAAGGTTTGACTGAAGGATCACACAAACCTTGAGGTCTCCTATTAATTTCCGTAAGCCGGGCAGGAATCACTCAAGGTTGCAACACGGCGTTCAGAAACATATTTATCAGCATATTACATCATTCGCAGAGGCAAAACGTCGGCTTCCTAATTTATCTGGGGCTGAAGGCTGTGCATAAATGACAACCTGCAAACTTCAATGAAATGATGCAAACTTGTAAAGAGCAGAGTTAATATTTCATCACAAGGATGTGAGACATTCCCAAGGTCAAAACCAGAACATTTTAAACTGATCCTACAAAATGTAGCTTTACAAACTACTGAGACATGGAAAGTATGTAGTCATGTTTCACTTCAGTGCTGCTTCCACAGATTATTTACTGGGAGTGAAAAACAATAAAACCCATTTGGATTTGTTGGTCATGTGTTGCCTTTATCTTAAAACCCCAAAAGGAAATATAAAGTATTTTCACCTTCTGTTTTTGCTTTATTGTCACGTTTAAATGCTTCAGCTTGTCAAACAAAGATTAATATCAGGCAAAGATAATCTGAGTAAAATAAAAACTTAAAAAATTTTTATGCATTGAAGGAAAAATGTTATTTCTCCCTAAACGTAGATATTTCTTGGACACACTTTCTGGTAACAACTGTCTTCAGATGTTTGAGATAATGAATCTTTCACATTGCTGTTGACTCATTTTGGTCCACTTTTCATTGCAGGATTGTTTTAATTCAGTCACGTCAGAGTGTTTTTCAGGAGTAACTGGCATTTTAAATTGTTCACCAGACACTGTGACAGAGCAGATCTCATGGTTTCATCGCCCAAGACCTGAAGCAGCAAAGCAACAGGAAGCACAAGTTCCCTTTTTGTCTCGTTAGTCCACAGAATATTTTCACAAAAGTTACAGAGAACAAGACTTTTTTTTGTAAATCGTCAGCAGTGGTTTCCACGTTGAAACTCTCCCACATAACCAATTTTCACCCAATTTCTTTCTTATTATTTTATCAACTTTCCATCATACTTTTAATGCTGAGTTTTGTTTTGACCTCCTGGATGAGGCACTGCTGCGCTCTTGGAGTAATTTTGATCTTGAAAGAGATCTGCACTCTTCCATGGTTTCTTCATTTTGCACAAAGCCTCTGATTTTGTAATCTTTTCTAGACTAATAAATAAATGTCTGTCTGTTTTTTCCTCATCAATTCATGAATTTCTTTAAATTTGGACATGTTTTGTTTTGTTTTTGTGTTTTAGTCACGTTGTCAGACAGGTTCTGTTCAGGCAGGGAACCAAACGCAGCTTTACAGAAACAGAGAAAAGTCACAGTTAATTCATGATTTAACCAGAAATATACACATTTTCACATCGAGAAATGTGACCTCTTAGCCATGATGAAATAAATTAATTTAAAACTACTGCTACCTATATTTGATATTAACATGAATTTCAGTAAAAGATGAAAACCTTGTGTACTTCTGCATGCTCATACCTGTTCTGCACGTGTGTGTGTGTGTGTGTGTAAAGGTGTATGTGCGTCATTTGTCTGCGCCTTGCAAGGTTAATGTTTCTCATCAATCAGTCAGGCCGATGGGAACCACTAATCTGTCAAACTCTGGCAACAGCAACCTGCATGGGACCTTCAACAGAAGCAGATGGACCATCTTATATCTACAGGACACGCTGCAGTGTCATTTATATTCCTGTTATTCTTCCACCTGATTTGTCCAGTCAACAATGCAGCCTGATGAGCCAATAAGCAATAAAACAGCAAAGTCAGACAGATTTCCTCCTGAACTGATGCACTGAGACTAATTTGAGGAATAAATGTTGTGTTGAGTTTTTTATTTTTATTTTCTTAACTTTGTCAATGAGATGCAAATCCATGCGGCATTTAGAGAGGAGGAAAAGCCAACAGCTCACACTTACATCCACAGCAGTAAAGCCACACTCTTGTCATCAAACGCTTTCGACATGGCAGTGTTTTAGCAGACGCTGGACTGCGGCACGCTCCTTTCTTTTGATCAGTCACTTAGCGGTTCATAAACCACCGGCGTAAGCTGCTGCACATGGAGCTGCCGGGGCAATCCTGAGCACAAATTGAATCAAGCCAATCATCCCCACACAATTCAATCATTCTGCAACACAAATATTCCATGAGGGGCTTCATCCAATTAGAGGGAAATTGCATTCCTGAGCATCATATATCCATTTCAGCTGCAGAGTTCATCACAGCCAAAAGTTTTCAGCTGAGCCACTTTAAAATAAGAGATTTGCTTTGTAAATAGGATTAAGGAATCAATCGTATCTGAGCAGAGAGGCTGAAGCAATTCTTACAGATTAACTCTGATTTTCTGAAAGGTAAGCTTTGTTTACTTTGTTTCCTTATTAAATTTGTGAGTTTTCTGCAATTTACGAACACCTGAGTTTTGCAGTTACTGAAAATTATGTGGATATTTTGAACACAGCCAATCTTGAATTGCAAGTGAATTCAGTATTTAATGCAGCATTGTTTAACATCGTCACTGGGCCAGAAAAGGATACTTCACTTTTAGTGCCAGGTTGTAAATCCCAAACACACTTTGCATGAAATAAAGCAAGATTTTATTCACAAAACACAAATGTTGGGTCATAACTAACACCATAAAATGTGAGTGGCAATTCTATACCTCCTGCTCTTCTTTCAAGTGAGCAGGAAAGACAATAATGGCCCATCCCGAGCCAAGTGTTTCATCTGGTTCACCACAGAAATATGCAGAGAAATGGCATTTTAGACAAAACCTGTGAACTTAAGGTAAAAATGCTTGCTGCCTTTTGAGAGGAAACTATAAATAAAACGGTTATAGAATCTGATAGCAGCTTTGTCAAGATAACTTTAATAAAAATATCAGTCCGATTAACAATTTTGATTTTCATACTTATAAAATTACTCTGAAGAGACAATTATCTTTAATTCAAAGAAAGATTTAGGTTTGCAGAGCCTGCATGTGTGCAGTTAACACAAGTGTAGTAATGGATGATGTCTAATCTATGTTTAAACTCTGGAAAAGAAAATTATTTAATGTTTATGAAGAAAAATATGTTTTCTTTTAAAAACTCCAGTCTGGGTGCTTTTTCTGTGCACACCTCCCATTAAAGTTTAACTTGAGAAATCTTCATGATTGTTCTGAGTGCACTTTCAGATGAACATCAACAAAAGCCCGAAGGTCCCATGGTCACATTTCAGGGTTTAAATCTCGTGGTCTGCCTTCAGTTGCTACAGCAAGAAAAGGTTGGCTGCTGCACTATTTAACTTTTATAAACAATATATTTGGTAAAACTGTCATGTTGTGACATTATAACAAGAGAAAGAAAAACGTTACTCCTCCCAATGCTGCTACTGGTATCTGCAGAAAAACACTAAAAAACAAGAGGAAATTCGCTGTCCATTATGCTCGTGTACGTGCTGCTCTATGTACTAATAGCGGAGAAACATCTTACCAACACAGGAAAACTGTTTGTCTGTGGCCGACGCTAATTAAGATCCTTTTCTTGTTTCGCTGTATGTTTCTGCAGGTGGCAGTAGGATCACAAGGAGGCGTCAGAGTTTTATTTACACATAAATTAATGATTTAAATTTATTTTTGAATCCTTTACCATCTATAATCTTTTCTCCCATAAAGGAAATCTGAGGTTTTTTAAAATAGTGTTTTTTTTTTGTTTGTTTTTTTTTATTCTGCCAGTGATCAGACTCTGATTGTTTTTATCTGCTGTGCGTTTTGCACCACAGACCATAAATATGTACAGAAGATCAAATTTACCTCACACAGGCTACGGTCCGGTGGACAGTGGAGCAGACTGACGGAAATTAATTAGGCCTCAGTAGCAGGTCCTGCTGCTTCCTGACCACAACCAGACACCTAATTACCTTCCATACATCACAGAAGGCTGTCATTATAAAAATTAAAAAAAAACTTCATTGTGGAACAAGTGAAAGAAAAAATAAACACACCTTTACATAGAAATTATAAATAAGCCTCACTGGCTGTTCCCAGTTTTCTGTAAAGGTCAGTTGATGCAAATTTCAGACTTTATAAATGGAAAACATAATGCAGTAATGTAATCTTGTTCAAGCAGTCTGATTTTGGAGGTTAAGAACCGGAATTAAATCTAAAATTAAACCTTTTTTATGCAGAGAAAGAGAATAATTAAAGAGTGTAAATTTATAATGCATTAATCAAAGAGGAAAAGTTCAGATTTCAAAGACAAAATATTGTCTTAGATATTCTAAACAAAAAAAAATGAAAGGACTTAAAATTTTGACTTTTCATCACAAATAACTGCAAAAACACAAAATCTTACCAAGTAATTTTGGTCTAGTTTCTAGTGCAAATATCTCAGCTCACTTGAAATAAGATAAAACCAAATTACAAGTAACTTTTCAGCAAGATATAGGAGCTTGTTTTAAGTAAATAATTCCTTAATATTGATGAAAAAGTTCCAGTTCCATTGGCAGATAATTTCACTTATAACATGAGAAAATGTGTTGTTATAAGGGAACTAGTACTTCATCAATATTAAGGAATTATTTACTTAAAACAAGCTGATATAGCTTGCTGAAAAGTTATTTATAAGTTTGTTTTATCATTTCAAGTGACCCAAGATATTTTCTCTAGAAACAAGACGCAGTATGACCTTTGTGGAAGAATTATCTTCAGGAAACTTCATCTCATACATTTTCTGCAGACGGTCTATAAACACTCCTAATTACCAAATGTTTACATTTTTAAATTTACCTACAATGTGAATAGAAACCTTTAACAGCAATAAATACTCTAATAATCGATATCAGGAATGATTTGAGTACAGATTTAGAGAAATTTTAAAAGCAAACATCTGTCAAATGTTTACCTAAATGTACCTGGGATGGGTTTTAAATACATTTATACAGAACATTTTAATTATGCAAACATAAATTATACATTCAGTTTTGTTTTGCATTTAGACATTTCTGTTTTCGCCTCCATCACGTTTCCCTGACCTCAGCTCGGGTTTCAGTTAAATTTAAGTGTCATCCTTCTTTTTTGTCGATGCTTTTGGTCAAGAAATCAAACTGCACTCAATAACACAAAACCACTGCAGAAGAAAATGTTTGTTTTTTTTTGTCAATTTATTTCTCCCTTTGGTCAGAGACGGCAGAGCTCAGCGTTTGGATGAAGGTCACGCCGGGTTTCGCTTTGCTCCGCAGATCCTGTGAAGGTGACGGCTGTTTCAGATTAGATATTGATCTCTGTGTGTGAGCTTATGTGCCGGCACTCATGTTTTTTGTTTCCCTGTAATTGATTTAGTGAAAAGCTTTATCAGATCTATAAACTGCAGGTCATTCCATGCTTGCAGATTCTGTCGGGGGAAAAGTTTGTAATGAGCCAGAAACTTGATGCACATTTGTGACCTTTTCTCTTAAAAAGTGTCTGTGCGGGTCATGCATTCACAATGCAGATTGATTATTGTAGTTTGTGAAAATTGAATTAACCTGTAATTTTTCTTTTTATTTATTACGTTTTAACAGCAGAAAATATTGATTTGCAGGTCAAAAAGGAATTAAGACGACACCTGCAAAATCCCATCAGAGGTTGTGTCTTCTGTGATTTTTAAACAAGTAAACATTTATTATTACTAACGTGCATAAGTGGACATAACAGAGGAATACATTATTCCTTTACAAATATGTTAATAATTAATTATACCTGAAATTAATGTTTTTTTTTAATTTTTTGCATATATCACATCACTTTACATCCTTTAAAAAACTAAAAAAAAAAATTTCTAAAATATTTAAAATTTATACTTCATAATTTAATTTTAAAAATATTTGAAAGATTTTACTCCATATTTAAAGAATATACAGAAAGAATAAAGTATTTAGTAAACTTTTGTAAAGAGCCCTGAAATATTTGAACAAAATTGCACAGTTTGAAAGGTAATTTTAGTATATTTAAGGAACTATATGCAAACATTTGAAATTGAAAAACACTCTTTCATTATTCTGGCATTTAGCAAATATAAATACTTTTGATCATCCTAACTTATCTACAAGTTTAGTCTAAATTAATCAAACAGTAAGGGGGTGTATGTAAACTTCTGGTTTCAGCTGTTTGGTAATACATAATTGGAAATAAATCCACATTTCAAATGCATAAAATTAGATATTTTTCACTTGAGTAACCCTCAGAGAATAGGATTCAAACACATTATGATATGAAAGTTTAAGTGTCTTTGAATTGGCAGCAGGAGCTTCAAACTGATCTGAGGAGGGATTTTACTGAAGCAGTTAATCTCCAATAATTAGAGTTTATTGTTGTGCCTCATTATTATACAAAGTGTGACTCTGTTCTCGGTTTACTGTCTGTGTTCGCTCTCATTAAAATTTCACAGAGGTACACAGACGTTGGTAAACTTTGAAGCAGAATTGTCTGGGATATTTTGTTTGGATATGATTACCCAGTTTTGCTGCATCTTCACAGAGCCTTTCATGCTGTACTGTTCTTTCATTAAAATGAGAGATAACTGTGTTATATAAAGTGATTTGCAGCCTTGATGCGTTCTTCCCCTGTGGACTGGAATTTCTTGTGTTAAATTAATAAAAACATTCATTCTCCTCTGTCGTTTCAGTGCACCGCAGAGCCTCATACGTGGGTAAAGTGAGCAGGCTGGTGTAAAGAGAAGTCTGCACAGCAGTGTTGGACAGAGAGCGTCTTCGTTTTAGATTCTCTATAAAGACAATTCTTCAACCAAGAAGGGATTACAATGAAATATGATTAAAAGTTTAATTTGTAATCCTGTACAGAAAGTATGATGAAAGACGCAAAGCAGGATGCTAAGGGTATTACAAATTTTACAAATTTTACTTGACTGTGGGGGAATTTAGGCCTATTTTTCTTTGCAGAGTTGTTTTAATTAAGCCACTCTATGCATGAGCAGCTTATTTACAGTCATTGTACCTAAAAACATTGTTTTCATTTTAACTTAACAATGCAAAAACACAACATCTTAGCAAGTAATTCTGGTCTATTCTAGTGCAAATATCTTAGTTCACTTGAAGTAAGACAAAAATAACTTTTCAGCAAGATATAGGTTGTTTTAAGTAAATTCCTTAAAATTGATTAAAATGTTCTAGTTCCACTGGCATACTCCACTTTTAACAAGACATTCCCCCCTGTTATAAGTGAAATAATCTACCAATAGAACAAGAACTTTTTCATCAATATTAAGAAATTATTGACTCTAACAAGCTCAGATTTCTTGCTGAAAAGTTACTTAAAAGTTAGTTTTGTCTTTTTTAAGTGTACTAAGATATTTTCACGAGGAACTAAACCAAAAATACTTTGTAAGATTTTGTTTTTGCAGTAAAGAAACTTTTTGTACTAATAATTGGGAGTTTAAAGCAGATATTTCTCAAAAATTGTCAAAAACTTTCTTACTTGTACTAAATTGTTCCCTCAGCTTTAACTGATGTCAGATTATGTTCTGTGATCCATGTAGTGAGTAATAAAAATTGCATTTGCTGTCACAAATAAGTGCAAATATCACAGATTAGTACGACAAACACTTTGATTTTTATTGGAAAACAAATCACCCAAAAAAAATCATAAAATCCTGGAGGAACTGAAAATGATATAATTTACTTTTAAGAATTAATTTATTTTTTTAACTGTTGTAAAATTAGATTTAGAATTTTAAACTCAGGAATAATTAAAATAGATTTACCCTCTCAAACTCTGATATAAATTTTTCCAGTTACAATTTATAATTCCTTTAAGTCCGTGGGATTTAAACGTTTCAAGTTTCTGTTTAAAAGTTTTGCTGCAGTGATTAGTTTCAGTTGATCCAAAGAGCTGAATATGAATAATGTGAAGGAAGTTTGTATTGATGAATAGCCATTAAACCCTAAACTCTCCTGGGTTACATGAACACATTTCGCTGTTTTTCATCTTAGTTTTCGGTAATGTGTTTGTTTTCTCTCCTGGTGCTGCTTCAGCATTATTCAAAGCTGCTGCAGGCAGCTGTTTTCAGCAGAATAAATAAAAAATAAAAGCCTTGCAGCTTCTCACAGCACCCAACAGCAGAAATACTCACTGAATACATCTGGCTAGCATGAGGAGTAGTAAGCATCTTATCACAAGACGTTACACTCAAGAGTTTGGTGAAATCAAAAACTTAATGACCAAAGCAAATTTTTAGACTAAGTCTTCAAATCCCTGCCACTTTTTCCACATTTTCCTCTATTATAATCACAAAATCCAGTGGGATTTTCTGTGAAAGACCAACACTAAGTGATGCAAAATTATGAAATGGAAAGAAAATTATTAAAGTAATGCTTAAATGATATTTAACTTCAAAGAATCTGAAAAGTCTTTTAGGGCTTCACACATCAAGTTTTGATCGAGTTTTTATTGTAAAATAAGACTCAACATCTCAGCATCTATTATCTTCATTTTATCAACAGAAAGTAGCACAGAGTCATTAGGTGGAAAGAAAATTATTTTTAATATATATATGAAAATATGAAAAGTCTTCAAAGCAAAATCCTGCAGTTCATGTTATTTGGAGGAACGTCTCTCCCAGTTCTGCACATCCAAAAACTAGAGTTTTCCCATTCTTCTTCCCAGAATAACTCCAACTCAGTCGGAACGGATGTAGAGTAGCTTTTATCTCATCCTCAGAGTTTTTCCACAGATTCTCAGTTTGATTTAGCTTCTGACTTTGACTGTGCCGCCTAATCTAAACCTATCAGAGCTCTGCTACATATGGTCGTTTTTCTGCTTTTTTAAGATAATGGTCCCCTGTGAGGCGTTCAAAGCTTAGTACATTGTTAATTTTTCTCTATTCTCTAATAAAATTCTTTTATTTTCATGTTGCAAATTCAATTTGAGGACTTGTATCTTAATCTAATTAAACTAAAGGACTGTCTGAGCCCACAAAGGATCAAACTTTATATCATGATTCGGCATAAAAGAAGCTGAATGACAGATTTTTGCCTGGAAAACAAGCTGTCACTCTGGCCTCTGCTGGTGTCAAAGGGACGACATTTCTGAAGGATTTATCTATATTTCTTTTGCCCTTAGATGTTTCAATGCTGCTAAAGTTTGATGACACCAATAAATAAAAAATAATAATCCAGGTGGCAGATTATCTTTAACAGATTTTGGCAGCAGATGGAAACCAGAGGAAGTGTGTTTGCACTTGTTTTATTTATGTTGTGAGGACATGCGGAGAAATTTATTCCACTATAAAGAAAGACCTTTTTTTTCAAATTTAGTGGATGACTTGTATTAAATTTAAAATCAAATTAGAGTAGATTATTGTCCAAATTATGTCAGAATGAATGTAAATCTGCTTGAAATGTACGTGTACATTCAAAGTCCTACAAAGGGATGAAAAACTACTGACTGCGTTTGTTTTTGTTGTGGCTCAGCCGGATAAATCCTCATGCTGTTCATCTTTTCATCTGAAGCTTCTCCCTGTTTGGGTTTGTTTGTATTCAGGTATTTAAAAATCACATCTTCCAAAACTTTCACCAACTTTTTTGCATTTCATTGCAATTTCATGTGAGATCAATACAAAGTATTTTCATTTTTTCTTCTACAAATAAATATGTTAAGTACAATTCAGTACAACCAGTTATTTTTAGATATAAGTTAATGATTAAAAACTCCCTCAAGTGTGATTTAATTTGGTAGAGAACACAAGTGAACAAGCAGCATCTTTAAGACCAAAGCAGAAGGTCAGAGAGGAAGTTGTGCAAAGGTTTAACACTGAAAATAAGAATATTTTATAAAGCAAACTGATTGAGAGATGGACATCTACCTAAACTGACAGATATTTAAGGAGCTAAGAGAGGTAAAGAAAAAGGAAAGCCATGAGAAATCACATGTTGAGGAAAACACAAACGTGTGGATGATTTAATGTGTCAGGATCTCAGGTTGGTGCAGTTTTTTTGTTTGCTGTATCCTTTATTATTCCAGATCAACCTTAATTTCTCTCTTTACTTTCGATTAGTCTTTACTAATAGTGGTTTATTTATTTAGATTAGATCTGTTGTTCATTCTTTGTGTTTATTTATTATGGTTAGTTTTATGTTTTCCCAGCTTCCCTTTTAGTGTTTTTACCCTTCCTAGTTCCTCGGTGCCCACTCTCTCTCTTTCTCTCTCTCTGTGTCTCGCTCTCCCTCTCCTCACAGCTGCACCCTGTCTATAATTAGTCCTGATCCATTGTGTCAGAAATCAAGCTCCCAGTATTTAACCTGCTGTCCTCCAATCACTCCTCGCTGGTTCCTTCCTTTCCCAGTTTCCTCTCTTTATTTTTTCATTTTCCTTTTTATCGAATATGACCTTCATGAGACTACAAATGTCCTGTCCGTGCTTTGATCCTGGTCAGCCACAAATCAGATGGGATCAGATTTACACTTTGTGACCTGCATGCAAAACAATCTGGCCAAAAACTAACATTGCACATCACCTTGAACACATCGCACCGTTATAAGCGAAATCAAAGCTGAAAACCAAAACACACAAAGCAAAACATGAAGAAAATATCTTAGAGACTTTGACAATTACTTCTAAAACCTTTTCTATGCTGCATCACCTTTATGTAAAGGAAATTTTAAATTGCATGTCACACTTTTCACATTCTTATTGTTGCACCATTTCCTTCTGCTTCTTAATCATGTGTTGCTCCATCCTAAGATGTCAGCGAATTATTTGGACCCTTGTGATTGTAACGTCACAAAAAGTGAAAATGTTCAAGGGACAAACACATTTCATTTCTGCAAAGCACTGTATTTCTAAATATGCTTTTGCAGCCCATTTTCTCCATCATCACAACTCTCCCTCTCAAAGGTTGACAGTTCGTCCCTTTCATCACTTATGACCTACTTTTTTTCTGATTATGTGATCAAATGGCAGAGAAATGGAAAAGCTGCAGGTCCAAATATGCTGCAGGAACCACAGTGCAAACGGGCACCTCTCTGTTTTAATTGTCCCCAGAGATCCCCCCAATCGGTAATTAGCCAACATTGCCTCTGGTGTGTGTGTGTGTGTGTGTGTGTGTGTGTGTGTGTGTGTGTGCTGGGATATCTGCTAAGGAAGAATTTGTGACACACTGTTCACCCCTCTCAGTCAAAACCTTCAGTTGTTCCTCATTTACATGTTAAATACTTTAACAAGAACGCTTCACACTCTGTCTCGTCAAGTTTGATTCCCTGTCTGCCATCCCCATTTGTGGCATCTTAGAGACACACTCACACAAATTAAAGAAGCTGAATTTCTTCCTCAAGTTAAAAAAAATGCATGGCTTATAAGGAGGCTGGTTCTTTTGTGTAAGGATTAAACTGACCTTTGAATTATGGAGCGGTTTCTGCTGGCTTTCAGCTGTAGCAGTCCTTCCAGCGGCCACCTACCAGTGCATTGACCAGACTTCAGCAGCAGCAGCTTTGAAAGTGCAGCCGAAGGAAATCTTCCCTGCTGAATTAGGCTGAACGGCTGCATGCTCTGAGTTTTTACTTC
This sequence comes from Poecilia mexicana, assembly GCF_051168715.1. Taxonomy (NCBI): domain Eukaryota; kingdom Metazoa; phylum Chordata; class Actinopteri; order Cyprinodontiformes; family Poeciliidae; genus Poecilia; species Poecilia mexicana. Next base: position 8,278,853 of record NW_028263383.1, on the reverse strand, counting down.
CACCCCATTTTGTCGTTGTACTTCTCGTTTCTTTAAGCGTTGTTCTTGTGCGTTTCAGTCAGCATTACTTCCACTTTATGGCTGTCTTCAAATTGTTCACTTGATCACTCACCCACAACAAAGTGTTTGCTCTGGAGGACGAGACAACACAACTTGCTGAAACACTTCAGGCAATGTGATTATAGCACTGTTACTAGGTGCTAAATTGTTGTAGTTATCTTTGCCACACAAACAAAGAGTGGATAATTAGCATTTTCTATTCTTATACATGTTGTGATAATCTATTACTTAACCTTATTAGAATAATACTTATGAAAACAAACTAATATATACAGTATTTTACCTTTTTCTGATGCATATAAGCATTTTTTCCCTTAAATCTTCAATTCAATGAGATTACACTTATTTTTAATGTATATAACTTGTTCTATTAATATTATTCAAACTTCATGATGCTTTAGTCTGACTTGATTTTTATTTGCAAACCTACACAAGCTCAATTTGAGCTCGGAGTCATAAGAAAGAAAGCCACAGCAATGATGAATCTAGCTTAAAGTTGCAGGATTTAACTTTTGTAAAGAATTTTTTTTTTTTTACATATTTGTTAAAATTGTCACTATGTATGACACAGAAAATCTGTGAAAAGATTGATCTCCCTCCTGAACTGCTACTTCGTCAGAAAAAACACAGAAACAAACAACCAATCAGAGCCAGGAGTTTGGTCTTAGCACCGTCAGTCATCCTGGTGTACTCGCTGCTAAATCCATTGGCAGAGAATACTACACTGCAAAACATAAAATCTGCAAATTGTTTTTGTCTAGTTTCTGGCGCAAATATCTTAGTAAACTTGAAACAAGACAAAACTAACTTAGAAGTAGCTTTTCAGCAAGATATAAGGAGCTTAGTGTTAAGTCAATAATTCCTTAAGTTGATGAAAAAGTACTAGTTGCATTGGTAGATTATTTGCTAATAACACTCCTGGCAGATAAATTCACTTACAAGACATTTTCCCGTGTTATTAGCAAAATAATCTACCAATGCAACTAGTTCTTTTTAATCAACTTAAAGGAATTATTGACTTAAAATAAGCTCTTATATCTTGCAGAAAAGCTACTTCTAAGTTAGTTTTGTCTTGTTTCAAGTTTACTAAGATATTTGCGCCAGAAACCTGACAAAAAAACTTTGTAAGATTTTGTGTTTTTGCAGTGTAGTACAGACCAATGGGGGTGGACGAACAACACCACACAAGATTGTAATTGACAGCGCTAAGACCTGCCTCCTGGCTCTGATTGGTTGTTTGTAGAGGAGCTCATTGTTTTTTGCAGATTATCTGTCTCATACCACGCTATCGTCAACAAATATTTAAAAAAATAAAAGGTAATGAAAAAGAAAATCACAATTGATACAATAATACATGTGATAAGAGAGTTTAACATGAAAAGCTCATTTTCTATTTACACTCTGCAGTTTGCTGTCAGCTCCTCTCCATATTAAGTGTGCCCTTGATCTTCTCGCCCTTCTACTTGTGTTGTTCTAAATCAGCATGCAAGTATGCCAAAACATACACACACACATGCATGAGCAGCACGATGCACAAACACACATGAAACCTTGTTCGAAATTTCCCAAACTCCAATTACCTCACACACTCCAACTCCATCATATCTGCACTCCTATCATTTCCTACTTCTTTCCCCATTATGTCGCTGACTCGTGCTCTCACTTCAAGACTCAACTAATAAGCAGGCAAAGACAGCGGATTTGGAGAAAGAAAAAACTGAGTAGACATCTCTCATTATTTTCATTCATGGCACCAGCGGCATTGTAGGCGCAGAAAAACCTCACTGCATCTTCTTCCTCACACACATCATCTAAGTGAAAACCCTTGGAAAGAGCAAGTGATTGATGCCTTTCTCTCTGCTCCTTCTTTTGTCTTATTCACTCCTTTTATGTTTGCGTGCATTAGCCTAACATGAAAGGGACAAATGAATATTAATCCTAAAAAGAGCTGAGGCTACATGTACATTTCCAAGTGACACAAACTATCCTTTAAGTGTAAACTAGGATCTTTTTCCCCTGTGACTCCTCTTGTTGCTGAATCAATACTGTGCAAGCAGTCGCGCAAGAATGGACACTGACAAACACGTGCATTCAGTCACAAATTAGGACACACACACACACACACATCAGAAGTCTCAGTGTTTTGACTTCTTCCTCCACTGAACAAACAGAAATCAATTCCCTCGACTAGCAGGGAACATATATCAGATGGACATCAGCTCTGAAATGTGTCACTCGGTTGGATGTGTGTGAGGAGGCATAAAAATAGTGTCTCTTTACTCGTTTGGCTTTTTCTTTTTTCTAACCATCCTTCCTCTGGGTCCTTTTAAAAAGCTGGAACACATAAAATACACTGACTTTGTGGTCTTTCAGTGAATGGAGGCAAGCTTTTTCCTGGGCATTCATTTCATATTGGTCATATTTCAGTCTTAGAGTATAAACTTATAAGCACAATAAGTAAAGAAATTGTTGTAAGGTTGACTCATTTTTCTGCAATGGTTTCTTGCCTGGTGCTATTTATTGGATCAAATTATCAAATTACTCACAGTTTAATAATTTATTAATATTAAAAAATTCTGAAGGTTGCCTCTGCTAGTGTTGTCTTACAGGGTGACGTTGCCTCTCTTTTAATGAGTAATTCATTACATTTAACATAAAAAAATGGTAGAAAAAGTACTTTAAATGCTTTAAATCAGGAGCGCTAACACTTTTTCAGCATGTGTGAGCTACAAGTCACAATTAACCTACTAAAACAAATGCAAATCATATATTTATGTGCAAATATATTGATATTCTTTACATGTTTCATTCTGTACGAAAGTGATAAATTTGTTTCTTCTTACTTGATCTTAGTTCTTATTTTTATACATTTATTAAGTTTGAGAGAAAAACCGGGGGCTGAAAATCAGAGGTAGCAAGCTATCTTGCTAGTTTTGCTGCGATCAGAACCGTTGTTTGCTCATGCGCAGTGAGGAGGGTCCGTTCTTCGTCTTCTTTGTTATAATGGTAGTTGGCTAACAAGTACAGGAAACATTACCGCCACCAACCGGTGAGGCTGTTTATCAGTAAAGAGACGGGAAGAATGATAGGCGAACGTTTGTTTTATCAACCTGGTATACTTTTTCACATTTTGTTATCTGTTTTTCAGAAAAGATTATGAGGACAGGAGTTAAAAAAAATACGAATATTTATTATAAAACCAGGCAGACAAACTGATGAATAAAGGGCAAGAGTAAAAAAAAAAAAAAGATTAATTTCAGTGTGAAAGATTTTCCTTGACATTAGAGATAGATTTGGCTACTTGCTAATGAGTATAATCTCCAGTGATTCAATAGAGACATAAACTCTGTACATAAACTCTGTTGCCTCTTATGAAAACAATATGAACATATTTTATTTTTAAACATTAAACTGGAAAGAAATTGACATTCTTGAGTTCTTGTTCAAACATCTCACTTATCTGTCATGTTTGCCATCTTTTCACATCTTTTTCCCCATATTCCCTAATGAATCTAAATAAGCTTCTCTGCCTGTGTAAGCAAACACCTGCGTCCTGTTAAAGATCTACTCGTTACCCATCAGTATTAATGAGTCAAACACTCAATGAATCTAATTAATTACCTCTCTTCATTTCAAAGGATAGTTCTTAGCCAGCAAACATGAAACAACATGAAACAAAGCAAATGAAAGAAACCCCTCAATATTTATGCAATCCAATTATTTTGTTAAATCACAGACTGTGTAAAAAAGTGGATTTAATTAGTTTTTATGAGGAGAATTGGAACAAATGTTAAAAGTGCTAACTTTGTTTCAAAGTGTCAGTTTTTAACACAGGCGAATATCAAACAGGTAACATACAGTAACTATCGACTTCTGGATTTGTACAAAGCAAGGAGCTTTCATCCTAATTTACTCTGATAATGTCATTGTTATTTCAATGATCTCACAGTAGCTTTACTGTTTATGCTATGTAACAAAAATGAAGCCGTAAAGCGTCTGATAGCTCTGGCAGTAGATGTTTTGTGAGAATTTGTCTTGCGGTCAGAAAGTTGTGGGTTTGATTGTAGTTTCCTCCTGACACATGCCAATTTGACCGCTTGACCTCTAGTTGTCTATTGATTTGGTGTCTGAGTGAGTTTATTAGTATGACTATAGTTTAAAAGCCTTTTGAGTGGTCAGTATAATTTAAAAAATGCTATATGAGTTTAGCCTATGTAACATCTAGTAACCATTCCAGTCAATGTATTAGAGATAAATCTGAATGGATATTTGACCTCCACTTGGCATTCCCAGCATAAGGTATCTGTCTTGTATCTCATATGTACTTGTACTAGTTTTTTTTAAACTGATCCAACTCTGCAGTACCCACACATTAGCCAGTATTTGTTTGCACACATGTACTCCAGCCTAGAAAGTGGCAGTAATAAACTTAGAATGAGTGCAAGGCACAAAAAACCCTAAATAAAATAAGTTTACTTCAACCTGTTTGTCTCAATTTCATGCAATAGTAAATTCAAACATTTGCATGTAATTCTGATTTTTTTTTTTTTTAAATGGTGAGTTTGTTGCATAGCAGTTTTGCTACAGGAAAGTGTGGCTCAAATACATCAGTAATGTCCAAAAAGTATGATAAATTCATGCCAATGATTGGCAGCCCTCTGTATTGACCCTTTGCGGGTGACATCACTGTTCAACACTCTGCCATGACAGGTCAAACCTATGCGCTCCTGTAAAGCCTGTCAAAAATGCACATATGATGGCCCATAGACATGAACACGTACACGCCTCATAGAGCGGGTCGGCCCGTTGCTGCGATACGTCACAGCGTCTGCCATATTGAATGTGGAATATGTACCAGTAAGCTAATACAAGTAAATGGACCGAACTTCAGAAATTGCCGTTATACAAAGTATTTTAAATTAATTCCTGTCATTGGCACATTTTTTCACACACATTAATATTTTTGGCAATCAAAGAAATGACTAAAGACAGAGTTTCTAACTTTTGATGTGATTAATTGTTTTGGGGGATTTCTGAATGAAGAGCACAATGTTTTGATTTGTTAAAAATGATTTGATAATTTTTATAATGTCACGGATGAACAGACACACTTTATTAAAGTGTTTTAATTATGATTATAATCATAATTATGATTCATAATTCCATATGAATCGTAATTCATATGGAATTATGATTCCATAATTTAATGTACATTTAACGTTTCAAGATAAGAAACAAATAATTTTCTTCTATTTATTTTTTATACATTGAGAAATGACTTTTGATTTATAAATCAGTCATTCTCAAACATTAAACTACATATTTTTCTTACTTTTTTCCAGAGAAAAAATATTACACTTCAACTCTGCTATTCACAGCAAAGAGTGAAAATAATTCTAACAGTAAATTATTTTTATTTCATTACATAAGCTGTATTAATACACTAATACTTCAGATTGAAATATTTAAAAATACACAAAAAGTGAAAGAATAAAACATTTATTTATTATACTGGGAACACTGGCCACAGGCAGGGCTTCAGTCTGCTGGTCACACTGGGAGAACTCAATGACTTCTGAGACATCCTGGTTCACAGGCTAAAGCCAAAGATAAAAGAGAAATTATCCAAAAGTATAATAGAAAATACGTACGGCATATGTTTCTTTCACATTCAGAAAAAGACATTTTCAGCATGTTGGGCTCTTGACTCGTAGCATCTTTATAGCTAAATACCGACATGGTGAAGCAGAGCTGGGAAACAGACTGAAGAACAGCAGCTCCAGCTCTGATCCTGACTGATCTTTCCTCACTAAATCCCCTGATCTTTAATGAACTTCCCCTCTAACAGCGGTTTTTCATCAGCTCTCTCTCATTAGAAAACAGCATGAAAACGTTAGCTGCTACGCTAACAATCAGAGGTTATTTTGGGCGAGTTAAGCTACATAGGAAATGTTTTTCGGTTGTTTATAAGCAAATTTCTGGCTGCAAAGTCAAGTAATTCTGATCTTCCATCCTTACCTGTGAAAGGTAATGCCAATGAATCCAGTTTGTTTCGTAAAACGGTTGAAATAAGTCCACACAGCACAGGACTTAAGGAGCTCCGATCGCTCTGCTGCCACATAGAAGATGGCGGACGCTTCTACGTACGACTCAGCGCTCCATGAGGTGTCTATGTGATGGCCTACTATCACTTCTATTTAGTCGTTTTCGCAGTAAAAATGGTCACAGGGTGCTGCGCGGTCGGCTACACAAACAGACAAGGATAGAAAATTTTCAATTTTATTGTATAACTTTTAATGAGGAAAGATGCTGCGGCGATGGATAGCACCCGTCAATCAGCCCTCGGTGTAACCGCGGACTTGCAGCTTTTTACAAGGTAAGAAGATTAACGTTCATATGCTTTATACGTAAGTATAATTAGAAATATATCAATTATTGCTTTATGGAGAAGCTACCCGTCTAACCATTAGTAACCATGGAAACAGTGCCTCACCGGTGAGGTGTAGCCACACCGTCATGTAACATGTATGGGGAAAACTACACTGCTCAAAAAATAAAGGGAACACTCAAATAACACATCCTAGATCTGAATGAATGAAATATTCTCATTGAATACTTTGTTCTGTACAAAGTTGAATGTGCTAACAAGAAAATCACACAAAAATCATCAATGGAAATCGAATTTATTAACCAATGGAGGCCTGGATTTGGAGCCACACACAAAATTAAAGTGAAATGTTCCCTTTATTTTTTGAGCAGTATAGTTAGCATCTTGTCTGTTGTACGTTTTTAAGGCTTCTCCGGTGTAACGGGAAAAGCTATTTATGACAGTCACAGAAATCATGTAGTATGAATTCAGGTAAAGTCGGTAATTTGATCAACATGTCAGGAGGGAGAAGGTAAGGGTCGGTTTCTAAGCTAGCTATTTCAAATCCCGCCGTCTGTGAGCCCCAAGCAAGTGTGTTACATTAAAAGACAAATTAGCTTGACTCGAGCAAGAAGAAGCAGCCATGAATAAACTGACAAAAACAACTTCGGAAAACTTCAGTTCAATACTCCGGGTCCTCACTTCAGACGTCCACCATGGCGCTTCAAATGATTAAGTGACGTAGTTGCAAAGGGTTAATTGAGAGGACTGAAAAAAACATCAGAACGAAAACAAACATTGCCCTTCCATTGTTAGATAGAGTTCTGACTATAAATAATGTTAACATGTTTTCCACAACCGTAATTAGTTCACCATAATTTATCAAACCCCCACCTCAAATCCATTTCAACTTTGCAGTATGATGGATGGATTTTCTCTCATTATTTACCAGGGTATCTGTTGCTTCTCTTGTAGTAGCGCTGTTAAAAAAATTATTAAGTCTGCTCTGGTTTTGGGCAGCAAAAATACTCTATCAATTCCCACACCGTGGCAGCTCTGTTGCTGTAGCCACAAAATGTAAAACCTGTGTTGTGTGACAGAGCTGACCTCCTTTTCCGCGTCTCTGGGGGGGTGTGTAGCAGGAGGCGAGATGAGAGGACTGGGTGGAACTTGAGGGAGATATGGATGATGAGGAACAGCAACTGCTGATGACAAAATTGGGTTGGAGGAGGAAGATGTGATGAAACACAGGAGAGAGATAAAATGTGAAAGAGAGAATCGGAAAATTAAAGCAGGAGAAATGTGAAGGGATTGTGGTAAGAGTGACAGGTTATGGCCCAAAGAGGAGCTCAGCCACTTTCTCCCTGGTTTCAGCATCCTTAGCCTCTAGCAGCGGTTGATTTAGTGCCCACTACTAAATGAAGAGTCCCTCCACAGACAGACATGTACCCCCGTATTCAGTTTAGTGAAGCTTCCCAAGGGGATATTAATACCTGACGAAACAGCTTTTTTTTTTTTTTACTCTGCACTGGGGGCTTTATGATGCACTTCACCTCCGTGGAGGCAGAGGATTACTCTGAAAAATGTATATGGAGTTATTGTGTTTTGAAAATAGCCTCTGCTTTGCAGTAGTGGCACTCCACAGTCTTTTCAGCAGAGCATGAATAGCACAAAACGGCTTTTTCTCATGACCTTGTACAACATAAAACAATTGTCTGATACCCTTTTGCTATAAAAGAGCAGCTGATGTTGCCATAGAAATATTTTTTTTTCAGAAAGCTAGCACGTCATCATGAGTGCATTAGTTCAATGTTTTTAAGTTTAAGGAGCTGGAAGGAGATGCATGATATAATAATGAAACAACTGTGAGTGACGGCACCATAATTTGTAGTAAATCATTATAGTTACTATTGTTTATTTGTTGAAATGCCCAACAACTTTGAATTATTACCGGGTTATGAATTTGCAGTGGTTCTAGCTAAAGCTAATATTGGGTGAGAGCATGATTTCATCATTAGTTTAAAAAGATTAAAGTTTTTTTTTTGACCATATCAGATCAAATCTAGGCCTTGGAAAAACATCAATGATATCTTATCCTGAGGGCTTAGAAAGGCTATGGCGTCATGATGAGCCTACAGATTCATTACGCACTCACCAGCTAGCAAAGCTAAGCTATTTCAGAGTCAAACAGAATGTCAATCAATCAGCCAAGTTTATTTGTACAGCACATTTCAGCAACAAGGCAGATCACAGTGCTTTACATCATAAAAACACAAAGTCATAGAGCACATGGGCCAAAAATTGAGACATTACATTTTGTCAATTGCATCATTACACATCAAAATGTTGGTTAGTGCTTCATTCGTTATGGTCCAAAAGCAACTCTGAACAGGTGGATTTTTAGATTTAAAGGAACTCAGTGTCCGTCAAACAACTCCCTACAATCTCCATGAACAAATAAATTTGCACTTAAACCCTCATGGATTCAATTCATTAATTCAATTCAAATCGAATATACATGCTAGTTCCTGGATGTTGGGAGTTTGTATTTGTCCTGCTGTTAAAGAAAAGTGCCTATCTCTAAAGAAGAAGGTGAAAAAGGTGGAGGAAAATGTAAATCCACTAAGTTCTATACATTTTACATTGCAACTTTAACATGGCTGATAAAAAGACTTTGAGTTTCTGTGCTGCAAATGGCTCAGCTCAAAGTGATCAGTAATCACGATTCAAATGATGGCTTTTGGATTTACTTGCCGATTATGTTCACAGAGCGCTGCTCTAGTTTAAAAGCTAATTGGCCCTCTGGTTGCTACGCCGTGCTCTGTATAAAAAAAGCCTCTAATCTGCATTCTCTTACGCTCTGGAAAAGCTGAGGAAAATGCTGATGATCCACAGAAAGGCTGAAACACATGATGTAAGTGCAGAAACTTCCCAAAAGTGAACAAAATTATGGATGAAACATCTTAGTTACTGGTGGTGGAAAAACCTGTCAACTATTAGGAGCGACATTGGGTCAATCCTAAAACTGGGTTTTCCAAATTAACCCTTTATACCTTCAGTTTCAAATCTTCTCCTGGATATTTTTGCTGATTTTAATTGTAAGAAGTTCTTTAAGTGTCCTGTGAGAAAATATATTTGCCCATTTATCCATAACAACTGGAACTTTCAATATCTAGCAATTTTTTACCGTCTATTACAAGAGTGCCCCTTAGATTAATTTCACTTCCTGCTATGGTGGGTGAAATTACCGTAATAACCAGATATTGGCTGGAAAGTGCAACGTCTCCCCTTTCAGAAACTGTTGGAATTTTTCAGATAGCGCAAAGGGATGCAGAATTACGGTACTGCAAATTTGGATCAATCGTTACTGATATGTGTGGTCTAGAAGGATTTTAATCGGGTGTAAAAATTACCAAATACTTTTGGGTTGCAAAACATCCTTAAAATATACCAGCAGATTAAATATTTTAACCTTAATTTTGCTGAACAGAGTACATAAATGTTCTGTTCTCCTTACAGTTACAGAAATAAACCAACTAAACTTTATATTTACTTAATAGATGACAGTAGGATTTTCAGAGAGAGTGATTTTGTTTTTCTGGGTTTTTCACACTCTTGCACGTCTCCTTTTGTTTTCCATAAATACAAACAGGCCAGCAACTTGCTTTGATCTGTTTGAAGAGGCAAAATGAACCTTTATTGCCCCGTAAAGGAGGAATTCAGGTGTCAGAGCAGCATCAGATAATAAAATCTTTACAACTGTTCATAGCTGTTGCTTGAGAGATTTTTATTTTTTTTTCTTGTGCAGTACATTCAGGAGGTTAAACAGCTTTTGGTCAGCATGAGAATGATCTATTACAACACTGAAGGCTTCATTCTCATGTCTTCCCTTAAAGATGGTCTCCAGAGACGGGAGTGAAACGCTGATGACTCTCTCTGCCATCCTTATCACACTTTGCAGAGACTTCCTTTCAGCTGCAGTGCAGTTGCTGTTCAATGCTGTGATGTAGCTCGTTAGATGGATGGGAAATTCTCACTGTCAGCCTCTTAGGGAAGTGAATTGTTTCGTTTTGGTCAGGTGTTAAGACTCCCCAAGATTTGTTCAATCATCTGGATTCCTCAAAAGTCTCTATCGGACAGTCGCTGATTTTCAGGGTGGTGTATTAAACTTTTAACTCTACAATAAGCTTTATTATTAAATATTATTGTCCCTAAACCTCAATAAATGTGCATTTTCTGATCTGTACAGATCCACAGTGAAGTAGGCCAGACTTAGTCCTCCATTTGTGGATGTTATTGTAATGAATCCATAATTTGATGTTTTATTAAAGTGCAGTAATTTTTTCTTTTATTTTGGCTTTAGATACGGCTTTATTTTAATCGTAATAAAAAAATAATTAGGTCTAAAAAACCTTCCCTAATTTTAAAGTTAAAGTTCCTCATGTTGAAGTTTATTTCTTTCCCTGGCTTCTCTTGTGAATTTTGCAAATGGGCAGCTGATGTTTGACATGCTGTGGGTGTTGAGTTTATTTTAAGTCAAGCCATGATGTTTTTCTAACCACCTACTTTTAAATGCCTACTGGCCAGGTGGAGAAAGTGTCTAAAACCTAACCATACATCACAACAGTAGAAAAAAAGAACATGTCAGGGGAGAGAAGGATTTAGCAGTGGATAGTAAAAGGTGTCAGAATGTTAGTCAAAGATTTTGACCATGAAATAAACAAAGTAGAGCAAACCTGGCGTTAGCACCTACAGAGAAAAGAAAATCAAAGTTGCAAAATGTTTCAGGCTGCAGATCTCTGCTATCTAAAAACAGAAAAGCAACACTTCTATTTAAATAAAGTGATTAATTTATAATTTTTTTCTACAGACTAAAACTTTAATCATGAGATACTGTGGCTTATTATTATTAGTTTCAGTCAGGTTATCATAATATGCTATCATCTGAATTCGAGGAATCTGGTATTTAGCAAATAGAAATAATTTTGATCATTTTAAATTACTTAAATAAGATTAGTTTGATTTAATGTAATATAGCAATAAAGAGGGCTGCACAGTGGTGCAGTTGGTAGAGTTGTTGCCTTGCAGTAAGAAAGTTCTGGGTTCAATGCCCAGCCCTGGTCTTTCTGCATGGAGTTTGCATATTCTCCCTGTGCATGGTGGGCTCTCTCCTGGTACTCCAGCTTCCTCCCACAGTCCAAAAAGGTTAATTGGCCTCTCCAAATTGCCCCTAGGTGTGAGTGTTGTGTGTGCATGGTTGTTTGTCCTGTCTGACTCCGTGTTGCCCTGCAACAGACTGGCAACCTGTCCAGGGTGACCCCGACACCAGCTGGAGAGGCACCAGCACCCATCCCAACCCCACCAAGGACAGAAAATGGATGGATAGCAATAAAGAAATGTGTACAGTGTAATTATCTGGTTTAATCTGAAATTTACAATCCATTAACAAAAATAAAAACATAAGACATAGGCCAAAAATATTTTATATAAATATGCCTAAATAATCAATTCAGTCAATTCTGATTTTAAAAAACTCTTCACTATTATGACCTTGGAAAACGTAGCAAGGCCCAGTCTGACATTGTGTATGAACAAAATGCAGAAATCCTCAGTTGGTCTGAAATAAATTCACATTTTAAACGCATTTTACTTCTCATGCTTTAAACATGAGAAGTAAAGCATTAAAACCTACCAGAGTCGGTGCAGGAAGTCATGCACAGAGTGCTCTTGTTTCTGCTTTTTTTCCTGGTAATGAGTCTAACTGCAAAGTTTTGAAAGTCTCCCTCCAGCCTTAAAGAATCGGGTCAGAATGTGTTTCCACGTAGACTGCAGCACTGCTTCAGGCGTCCCGAGGAGACTCTGTGCTGAAGAGTTCGTCTTCCTCATCTTCACTCTGTGGCTACTCTCACCAATCTGTAACAGCAGATGGGAGGAAATGCAGCATATACTACAAAATGTGTAGAAAATTACATTTACAAAAAATTATACTTTCATTTTTAGAGCGTTAGAAAGATTAAAGGAGGAAAAAAATGCAGTGAAATGAGAATTTTATTCTAAAAGAGTTTAATTATATTATTTAAATCATAATTTAGATGAAAAACTCTGAATTTGTGTTGTTTTTTTTTTGACTAGCTGAGTTTCATTGCTTACACTTAATCTGAATCTGATTATGATTGGATTATCCTGGAATACATTTAATTTATTTAAGTTACATTTACTGCATAATTTGGGTTTGAATTTGACAGGTTTGTCTTCTGAACTCGCATAATTTGAACTGAAAGGATAGATAATTTTTTATTGTTATTTTCTAATACTCAGAAAACAACATATCTTTTCCAGACTGTGTAGGAACCCAGACAACTCCAAACCTCCTCACATATTTATATATCTGACATATTTACCATGCTTTGACGTGAGAAAACTATATTTTGAGGTGAAACTTGATGCATTCACCTCTCTGCACTGCAAAACACACAATCTTAACAAGTATTGTTTTGTCTAATTTCTACTGCAAATATTTTAGTGCACTTGAATTAAGTAAAAAATAATTTAAAACTAACAATCAAAGTAACTTTTTTGCAAGGTTTATAAAGCTTCTTTTAAGTAAATTCCTTGATATTGATGGAAAAAGTACTAGTCCCATTGGCAGATTATTTCACTTATAACATGGAAAAAAATTTGAATTTATCTGCCAGTGGAACCACTATTAAGGAATTATTGACTTTGTTGCTGATAAGTTACTTTTAAGTTAATTATATCTTATTTCAAGTGAACTAAGATATTCTGCATTAGAAACTAGACTAAAATACTTGGTAAGATTTGATGTTTTTGCAGTGTGGGTTAATTTCATACGTAAGGTAAAGTTTTGAGTAAATCCAAATAGCAAATATTCAAACATCAAGCCACAGAGTCCATTTTTCTCCTGTAGCTTCTGGATCTGTAGTTTGCCACACATACAGCTCTCCACCTCTGCCTCCTCACTCTCCTGTGTTTACTCATCTCTCCTCACTCTTCTTCTAATTTACTTTCCCTTTTTCCTCCTGACCTTCTCATTTCCGTCTGTCTCTATTTCCTCCTCTCTTCCGCTTCACGACCTCTCTTTCACCTTAAATCCACAGAAACCACTGCCCACCTTCCCACTTCCTCACGTTCTCCATCCCTTCGCCGCCTTTGCAAAACTCCGTCCTTTTCCTCGTCCCCCTGCTCATCAGAGATGTTTCATTTACTTTAATCTAATTGGGTGTTATTTAATTTAGAGAGCCGTGACTTGCAATGGCCCTGCAGGGATTCAGGAGTGTAGCAGCGCTCTGCTCTCTCTCTCTCTCTCCTGTGTGTGTGTGTGTGTGTGTGTGGGTGTGTGTGTGTGTGTGTGTGTGTGTGTGTGTGTGTGTGTGTGTGTGTGTGTGTGTGTGTGTGTGTGTGTGTGGAGAGGCATGCGCGCGCTTACAGATCTTTGCTCTGCACACACACAGATGTGCCCACTCAGCTGAGCAGAAGTGTTTGATTTTTGCAGTCTGGGTTTGCCTGTGAAAAAAAAATAAACTAACTTACAATCATTGCCAAGACGGTCATCATTTATTTACACGGCTGAGGAAGAGGTGGGAGACGGCAGGAAAATCTGCAATGAACGGATAACGAGGGTTAATGTTCAGACATCCATAGCTAGGAAGAAATGAGGGGCGCAGGATGGGAAATAAATGATAAGAGGAGAAAGGGGCTGAATAACCTTGAAGAGGCCACATAAACAGACATACTGTGATTTATAAGACTTTATGCATTATTGACAAGCGAATTATAAGCTCGAGGCAATGCTCTTCACTTGCAATCATCTCAGACTGCTGTGATTCGCTGCTATGAGGACGGGTACAGTTCCCGCTGCGCTCTGAGCCCGAAGAAAGAGATTTAAGATAGAGCAGGAAGGTAATACTGTCTTTGAATTGGTCTGCTCAGATAACCTGTTGACCATTAAACCTTTAGATGCTCTTCATGTCTAATGCCGGATATTGTTTTATTTGTATTGTAAAAATAGTTGCAATGCAGAATGTTTCACATCTAAAAATACTCCCAGATAAACAATTAAAAAGTTTTTTTTTAATCTTTAGTCTTTGATCTTGTTTTCTGTTATCATGATTCAAGACATTTCTTTGCTACTTAATCTGTTTGTTGCTCCATAAGCATCATGTTTGGAGCTCTGTTGAAATCCTGTTAATTTAATCCCTTAAACTCTCAGACAGCCACCAAGATGCCTACAGCAGAATTACCATGTCATGAATTAAAAGTAATTTAATTTTGCTTTAATTAGACTTTATTGGGTCTGTTAACAGCTTGAGTTACAGCGTATGTGTGTGTATTTGTGTGAAGATGTGGACGAAGTGAATAATTTACATATGTGCATTTATGAGCATAATTTGCAGACTCTTAAAAGTGTACACAAACCCTGTTAAAAAGGAAGCTTTATTTAAAAAACAACATAAAAAATAAATGTACGGAATGGAAAAATGAAAAAAAAAAAACCTGAAATAATCTCTAAAACTAAGATTAACTGAAGAACCTTTTGATTTTATTTGAAGATGCATTGCTCTTGAGTTCACACCTGCCATCCTTGATTAATTTTCTTAATATTCTCTCATTTGCATTATTTAGCTTAAGCCATATTTTTGCAGCAATGCTACAAAATATGAAAAAGATCTCAGTGCATGAAGATATCAGGTTAAATGTAGGCAACAAATCCTACCGTTATATTTAAGCTCTGTCACAGTGAAGGCTGTGGTCACCAGTGATTACAGAAAATAATAATCAGGAATTACAGAAACTGTATATTGTACTAAAGTTTGTGAAAACACCAGACAGAAACATGAAACTATATTCTGTGTAAATATGTCCAGAGGTGGACAGAGTAACCAAAAATTTTACTCAAGAGTAGCACTACTTCAACGTATTTTTACTCAAGTAAAAGAGTATTTAGCAAAAGGTTTATTCAATTACTGATTAACCTATCAAATCATGCATCATGTGATATTGAAAAATTACATCATCAGACAGAACAAAATGTAAAATTCAGTGGAAATTTTGGTATTTTAAGGACAATAATTCATATAAGTAACAAAAAATAACAAAATCAGGCAAAATAATTTTATTTCCAAATCAGTTTCTTTCAATAAAAGACTAATGAAACTTTTACAAAAACTGCAGGTGTGTCTGGTGGATGTTTTATTAAAACATGTTTGTTTTTCATTCAGAGAGCAGACAATCCAGAAATGTTCCTGAAGTAGGAGTAGAGATACTTCATAATAAAGTTACTAAAGTAAAAGTAAAAAATTACAAAATCATCCTGAAAGTGCATATTTGTCCTGTTGCTCAAGTAAATGTAGTTGAGTAAATGTAACTCTGCTGTAGACAAAGAGTGAAGCTGCAAGGCAGAAGTCTTTTACTCCAAAGAAAACATCCAGATTCAGATGAACCCAAGAGATATCCTCACAACCTGAAACTTTTCTAAGGCAGACTGGAGAAATATCAGGTCGAGTTGTGCTGGAGGGTTTTTCTTCCCAGCGTCGCTACATGCTAACACGCTACATGCTAAGTTAACACCTCAATGGAAACGACAATCCTACTAAAAGAATTATGTGTCTTCTCTTATTCTGTGCTTCTATTGACTTCTCGTGCAGAAAAACAGAGGAGAACTCAACAGAAACATTTCATTAGTTTGCTGCCACCGTCCCGTTCTGCGTATCGGTGTGTGCGCCTGTGTTGGAAATAAATTCAAGCTTAAACCAGACAGGATGAAAAGCAAAGTGCTGCTGCTGAACTCGCGTGTCTGGGGGGGATGATGGACTGGCAGCTGCCTGCTTCAGAGGAAAAAACAGATTCAAGCAGCTTAAACCTACCAAGGTGCGAGATTTATTCAGGCAGCGTTGTGTGTGTGGGTGTGTGTACATCTGTCAGAGGGGCAGCTGATACAAGGTTCTTTTTTTTCAAGGTTGCTTTAGATATTTTTGCACCCAGTTTTCCTAAAGCTGATATGTTCTGCATTACATCCAATCGTTGGAGATTATTTCTATATATCTCCTTGATTTTTTTTTTATATCAGATTGAAAAAACCTCCAGGAATGTCCAAGCTGACACTATTATGCCTCCCCAGCGACTCATGAAAGATTAAACTCTTCTGAGATTTATCCTCCTGCTGAATTCTTGGGAAAACTCAGAAATCAAATGAGTTTTTTAATTTAGCAAAACATTAAATAAATAATTGAACAGGGAGATAAAATGTGCACAGAACAGAACGATGGGTGTTTGGATCAGATGCTGACTAACAGGATCAGGATGATAAACTCAAGATAATGTGGCTACTTGTGATGCTTTTATCGTTGTGCATTCATAAACGGATCTATTTAAGGGAATTGATGAGTCACACAGTAATCTCCAACTACTGGTGGTATATAGACAGTGTTTCTAGGTAGCTGCAGTTCAACTCTTGCTTTTTCTGTCACTCTCCTGAAGTGGGCTGTAATTCCTAATTTTATGGTCTTTGGACAGCAGGAGCAACAAAACTATGTTAAACTTAGCGTGGCTAATGTCATTACAGACTGTCAGACATACGTTATTGAGGATGAGTGGCTCAGATTACAGCGTAGCAGCAGGTAAAGCTTCGCTGGCTTTCACAAAACCACATTGTTTCCTTTTTTTCTATTACAGTTAAAATTTTATTTAACACTCCTGTACAAAGAAGATGCACACTAAATAATGAAAAGCCTCCTAATGGCCTCTGGATGGACAATATTACAGCATAATTAAGTTTATGAAAGCATTGATTTATGAGTTCTTTTAAAACTGCTCAGGCTGAGTGTTTTAAAATTAAGAGCTGAGTCAAGAGTAAGAAAACAAAACGAAGAAAACTTTATTATCCATGTTAGAGGGCTGCAAAATAATCCATTTAGTTAAAGAAGTTTTAAGATGTTTTACTTGCAGTATTAGTATGAATTATAAATGAAATATATGCAATTTGTTTTATCTTTGTCACAAATGAAATTGTTTACATTTGATCTGTAGAAAAAATATAATAAATTATCTGTCTGTCCGTCCGTCCCATCTGCCCATCCAGAATTATTACACTCCTGATGAAAATGTCAGGAAAAAAAATCACGTTTTTAAATTTTTTTTATGAAATGTAATCAGGTTGTAACACTAAAACTCAAAATAAATGACTGAAAACTGCCTTTCAATTCAAACAGACTATTAGCTGTTCAAATGTGTAACACGATATAGTTCTAAAATATCTAAATCTGTGCATAAATCAGGGTTTTATGCTATTCTCTGTCAGGCATTCACAGTGAAAGCAAAGGGATTTCTGTCTTTGAACTTGGCAGGATTGTTAAACCGTACGTGAGAACGAACCGTCAATGCAGAGGTTAGACGCAGAAAGACAAAGATCTTAAATTTCTTAAAAGATCCTGAGGGGGTTGACCAAAAAAAGTGAAGCAGTAGACATGAGAGAAATTCACTTTCTCTGATCTG
Source organism: Poecilia mexicana (assembly GCF_051168715.1). NCBI lineage: Eukaryota > Metazoa > Chordata > Actinopteri > Cyprinodontiformes > Poeciliidae > Poecilia > Poecilia mexicana. The sequence continues at coordinate 8,260,915 of NW_028263383.1, read as the reverse complement.
GAGAATCTAATGAAGACTCAAGCAAATCCTCGACCCCAACTAAGACTCTGTCTGATGCCGACCGCAGCTCAGTAACATTAACATGGCATCTGGCAGAGAACCTTAAAGGTTTCTTTAAAAACATGATGCTCCCACTTCTGTACGTCACTGCGGCTTGCAAGCATCAAAATAGCCAAAAGATTTCCATCTTTTTATTTCTCTTTCACACTGTCTATATAAAGCCCCCCCTTAAAACGTCCCAGTTCAAAGAATCTATATCTAGGCGTGTGAGAATCCTTGTTAAATGACGTTTAAAGTCCTACAGGGTTTAGAGTCCCAGTTGACGGCGTTTCAACTAAAAACCTAGAGGTTGGAGTCCTTGTCAAACGGTGTTTTTGACTGAAGTCCCAGAGGGTTAGAGCCCCAGTTAAACGACATTTAACTGAAGTCCTAAAAGGGGAGCGGGTTTTAATGTTTTTAACATTAAACGGGTGTTTTTTTTTTTTTTTATCTTTTTCAAAATGTCTTTCTCTTTCTCACTGTTTTTTCAATGTCACATGCTGCTTTTATTTTAATTATGTGAAGCACTTTGTAATGCCTTGCTGCTGAAATGTGCTATACAAATAAAATTTGATTGATTGATTGATTTAGTTTCAACGGACCAGGACACTTCTACAAAAATTAAAGTGTTCCTCTCTGGGTGCATTTGTGGTGACATCTTCCTCGCTGAGTGGTCTTCAGCACATGTTCATTATGGGTGACAATCTGTTATCAGCCTCAGCCAACTTCTTCACAGTTTTTGTAGAGTTAAAACACACATTAGGGGCCAGAAACACATTAATATGCAGCAACCTGAGTTTTATCTGAATTATGTAAAGGCTGGACATTCACATGCTGTTTATACTTGGACATGACACTCAGTTGGGGTGTTGAGCGAGGTCCTTCTTCTGCTGCACTTCAGCCAATTAAAATGCAAGCATTTGTTTGTTTGCTTTTTTTTTTTTTTTAGCAGAAAGCAGTAGTAGTAGCAAACTTGTTCAGGGAGCAACTGACAGACAACATATATAGCTCTGGAAAAAAGTAAATTCAGTGAAACTGATAATTTTAAGTGGTCTCTTAATTTTTTCCAGAGATATATTTTATTTTCTAGTTCTTGGATGCTCCACGCTTTTATGATGTTTTAGACGCATTTCATAAAAATTGTAATGCTTTGACAAATATAAATAATTTAGTTATTACTAACTGACCCAGAGCAGGAAATCTTTAGTCTGCTGTACAGTGAGAAAAAAAACCCCTGCATGTGTTCAAGCGTTTTCCACGACCTGCTGACATTATTAGGCTGGCTGACCTTTAAACTGTGATAAATTTTTGTCACGTCCGCCTGCAGGATTCACCTGCTCTGAGCATAATTCTCCTGATCCCTGTCTCTTTTACTCCAGCTTCACACTCCAGCACACAGACACAAACCCCGCATGGCTGATTGTTTTAGTACACCTTCCTACTCACAACCCTGAGCACACACAGGTGAATATGAATTAACCTGCTTATGAGTTGTTGGGGGTTTTTTTTAGATTTAATTCTCGATGATGCCTATAGCGCGAAACTCTGGCTGACAGCATCCAGATTTCTCCCCACGGAAGGTCATCAAATCCTCAGGACATGAAATTACCAAGCAGGAGTGGTGGAGTGGAATGGATGATGACAAGATTTAAATGCTAATGAAAATTAGGTTGGAACGGGAGAGATGAGGAATGTGTCACAGAGCAAGGTTATGATCTGAACGCGAAATCTTCCACCTCAGGAGGGAAACAAGATCAAGGGTTTGCTTCTCTGCAACTCTCTGGATTAGATCAAATGTTTGAAGTAGAAGAAATGTGTTTTCTACAATGCTACAGTTTCATTTTATTGCACTAAGCCTATAATTTATGTTTTTATTTCCCAACTAATCTGAAAAAACAAACCTTTTTGTGTTTATTAACACTCAGAGGGAGAGCATTAACATCACCTTTCATGCTTGTGAGGGAAGTGCATTGATGTACCTGAACTTGAGCTTTAAAATGCTGATGATCTTGTTCAGAATGCTCCCTCTGCTTTGAATTAAATTTACTTTTTTTGTCTTTCTCGACCACAAATCAGCACAAACTTTGTGTACGGGACAGAAATTGTATTTCGAGCCATTTTAATCTGTTGTCTAATGAAAACGGGTAACCTGGAATAAAACTTTCTTTCTCTAATTCTTATGAAATGACTGTCAATGTGTTTCTTCAGTGTCTTCAAAACATACCAATGTTGTCTGATAGCAAAGGTATTCCAACTTGATCTAAAATAAATCTACATGTTTCTGTAACTGTGCAGGAAGAGCCAGACCAAAAAAAAGATATTTATTTTGCATTTTAAGTAAGAGATAACATCCAAAAGCATTGTAGCAAATGTCAGTTGAAAAGCGGTGTGTTTGAAATGCCAAGCGAGACAACAATCCTGCAAACCAATAATCCACAAATCAGGAAAAAAGATTAGCTGCAGGTATAACAGCAGGAAATACGTTTTCTGAATTTGAAATACGAGCAATGTTTTATTTGTAACATATCTAGTAAAAATGTGTGAAAGACTTAAAGTAAATCAAGTCTTTTGATCTTAATCAATAAAGTTCTTCATTTAATTGAATAAAAAAGGATTAAGACATTGGTGATTTTCCTCACCAATGTTTCCAGTGTAGTCTTCATTCTACATCACTACTAGCAGAAAATCCTCAAAAGCGACAACACTAATCTGCAAATTCAAGAATCCTTTTGAGCAATTTAATGACAAAAACATTTCCAGTCTTGTGCTCTTCTCCTTTACACAACCAGTGCCAGTGTTACCCTATTAAGCCATCCAAGTCAGATTAGTCGGGGTTTCCATTTAAACCTTTAAGTGCGTGTCATTCTGAGAAATTCTTGGCGCTCCCAGTTGTCAACAGTCTAATTAAATAACAGACAGAGTGTTGAGTCTTTCTCTCAGGCTATGTTTTAATCGTGGTCTCATATATGGAGTAATTAAAGCTGCAAGGCTTGGATAAAACACTATCCAAAAAAAGGTCTCACAGTCTATTAAAAAAAAAGAAAAGAAAAGTTGGACTCTGTAGACATGACTGTCTGTATTGATTTGTTGTGAGGTCAGAGTTAGTGCACCCCGCGGCTCCATTTGACAACTCAAACTTCCTCCTGCGACTCCTCTTTTCATGCCTGCAAAGCCCGAGTTTTTTTTTACCCAATTGGCAATTCTCTCAGGTCACCTGGCAGGTATCAATTGTGAGCGTAAAATCCATGTAGTACTCGGGGTGAAGTGTTTCACTGTGTCAGCGGGGAGGGATAGCGCTGCGGATCAAGACGCTGGAAATAAGTCAACTTTATAGATTCACTGCAAAGGTTCTTATTGTAGGAAGCACACAATAGGAGCTGCTGACATTTGGTTGGGTGGTGAAGTGATATTTGAGTGAGCAACACACCGGAAACCGAATGCAGAAAATGGGATCGCTCAACCAAAGAAAGGAATTAAAACTCAGATGATCACCCAGGCAGTCGCTCACTGCACAGGTGGGTCCGACCCAAACGAACAAATAAATCAAATAAACACAGAAATAAACCAACCAATGCAGCACATCACATTGAGTAATAGCCTGTTATTCTGCTGCAAATTTCATTATTTTATATTTTATGAAATACTGATTCAGTATCAAATGAAACCTACTGATCTAAAAAAAAAAATCATGCAAGTGATTAAAAGCCACTGGATGGTTTCAGGTGAGTGATATATCCTGAACTAAGATAAAATCTCTTCCAAGTTAATTTTTTTTCCAGATTTTGAATTTGAGTTTTTTTCCACTGTGATCCCAAACAACATAGAAATGATACATGAGACACAGAATCAGCCTGGTTTCATTTCCAGCTCAGCCTTCAGACTTAAATGCTGCAGAAAAGCTGAAGAGTGAAGAAGAGCCCAGCAGTCTGGACAAAGATTAATGGCTCAAAGTTTGGAGAAAACTAATTTCTGTCTAATTGGCAAAAGTAGATCTGCAGAAATATATAACAGCAGTGATGAAATTCTTTTTTTTTTTCTTAATGATGTTTTTTTTAATACAATTATTCTTTTCATGTAAATTAATTAAATGCTAAATTGTTCTCAGATTTTAGGGAATATTTTTTCAGTGCATGTTTCAGTGTGCCAAGACTGTAAGGGAAACAGTGTTTTACTAAATGCTAAAATGATAAAAAAAAAATATATTCGGTTGTCCTTGAAAATTAAAGGTAATAATTTCTAATATATTTGTTGAATCAGGATTTGGACATTTCTGGCTTTTCTATATGTGCTGAATTTGTCCAAGGTCAGTGAAGTTGTGGGGATTTAATAGTTAATTTGCAAAGAAATACAAGAACAAATGGTGCAATGACAGTCATAAAAAGTCCAATTAACAAGGGGCTGTAACAAAATTTAATGAAATGTCGATGAGAATCTTGAGATTTCCAACAACTCAAACTGAAGATAAAATCTATGAAAATAAATATTAAAGGCTCTCCTAAAGTTGCCAGTACTGTTTTGTTGTGTTTTTGCACAAATGTAGCTAAGAACCTTCGTCAAAACAAAGGGTTGGTTGAAAGTTATTGAAGCACGTGTGTTTTGGTTCTCAAAAAGGTACAACTCTGATGATCATACAGACTTTCTGTAAAATCGTATCTCATCCCTGCCAATGCTGCCTACTGGAGCTCTAAGTTGCATAAATGGATCTAAGTTTCAGGAAATATTTAAAATAACATCTGTCTTTCATTTCTGAGTTAAAAGCAACATCTTTTTCCTAAGCAAATTAAATCTAGAAAAAGAAGATTTCCTTTCCATTTCCAAAGGTTCACAAATCACTAAAATTAATTTCTTTCTGACTGGGTTCCCAGAATATTACTTCATCTACTTTGGTTTAGTAGTTTATCTTCTTTAATTTTGATCAAAAAGTCAACTAAGCAATAGGTTCTTAAAAAAATAGTAAGGAAGAGATCATAAAATATTATTTTGATGAATGAGAAACATAAAATTAGTGCTTCTCAATCCATTTCTATGATGTTTTATAAAATGAGTGTGCTGCAGGAAAACAATATTGCTTCCTTTGCTCTCTCTTTGAGGACAATCTCTTTGAAGGAACTCAGATCTCATTTGAACAACCATAAATTTCCGTCTGTCTGTTTCTAAAGGCTGACATGAGGCGGAGGCTTCACCTTCATTTGTCCTGCCTCTGCTGTGCTCGGAGAGCCCTTCAGCACCACAGACGGTGCCAAAACGAGGATCGGTTTTCCAAAAAAAAAAAAAACTTTCACTTTTTCATCGTGATCACTGTGAGAATTAAATCACTTTATTTATTAAGTTGGTTTAATTTGTGCCTAATCTCGAGACGAATTGCTTAAAACCTTTAAGCGGCTCGTTGGATTTGCCCAGAGTGCTTTCAGGCTCACTTGTGTTGCTTCAGCTTCCAGTGAGAAACAGCAGCCTGGTGGCCCGTCACAGTTATGGCCCCCGGGTGCAAACACAACACGTTAACCCTTCGCACAAGAACGGCTGCTCGAATGCGGTGCAGCTACTCCGTTTAATTACAACCACACAGAGGAGTGGGAAACACGGTTCTGAACCTCCAGGCGAGAAGAACTTCAATAGAGCTGCTGCAGTCCCAGTGATGGGTATATTATGTAATTAGTATGCTGGCTGCAAATGGGATGCTGGTAGGGTATGTTAATGAGGAGGCAAGCAGAAGACGACAGCGAGATAAGGAGGGCAGAAGATGTTGGAGGTTGAACTGAGGTTTGAGCAGTGAAGCCACTGTCCTTCCTCCCTGAGCACACATTTGCATTTTGTTTTTATTGTGTGAATTTAAGAAAGGAAAGCAAAGCTTTGTGCTGCAACTTTTTTTTTATTTAAATATTTATTGTTCAGGTCATCATTGTAGATGAGATTAGAAATCTCAGTGGATCATTTGATTAAATGAAACAAAGATATATTTTTATTTTCTTTACACGCTTTCTGACATAGCCCTTTTGAATGATATTGTTACAGTAAAATAAAGGGGATTTTTTAATTTTTTTAACTTTATTCGTCTTTTGGCAAAACGTGACTTAGGCCATCATTTTAAGAAGGTGAAAATATATTAAATTCAGGGACAGTAAAGTTTGTGGAGGGTAAAATAAGGGCTTAACATTTTGACTTTTTCACTATTCTGTTACATTAAATCTATAAACTTCATATTTAAACAGATTTATTGGGATAGTAAATGTGATATATAAGGATGTTTTTCAATTTTTTAACACATAAGAATCTAAAAATTGATAGTAGATTAGTATTTAGCTTTTCTGCAAATACCTTCTGCTGAAATTACAGCTGCAAATCTTTTAGGGTGTGTCTCCTTTGTACATCTGGAAACTGAATTTTTTGCAATTTTTCTTATGATATAGTTCAGCTGGCTTGCATAGAGAGTACCTGTGAACATCAAGTTTCAGGTTTTGGAGCAGATTTTTAATGGATTCAGGTCTAGACTTTGAGTGAGTCCTTCTGAAACATTTAGTTTTGGCGCTAGCTTAATGTTTAGTTTCACCTCCAACCCAAACTCAAGTCTGTTGTATCTTCTGACAGATTTCTCTTGTGTATTTAGATTCAACCCTTTAATTTTATATCAGTTCTGAAGAAAAAGGATCCCCACAGCATAATAGCCACCATAATGTTCAATAAACTAATTTTCCTTCCACTTCACAAGCACTATGGCAGTCTACCTTATAAAAGCTTTATAAGATACAATTGTGATCTTTTTGGACACTGAAATGTCGTTTGATTTACTTTCTTTCTATCTTTTACAAAGATTTGAGAATTAAGGTTTTAATTTTTAATCAGAACATACATTTTCATGTTTTTTTAAACTTTATAGGAGCTGATCTGTCTAGTAATTTTTTGGGAGAGGAAAGAGATGAAGATTAGGATGGTTTGGTGAGAGCAAGGGAGAAGTATACATACTGCATTGGGTACTGCGGCTGATGTCATTTCCTAAACACCATAATTGGACATCAGTGCCAACATCCAGCTGTGCAGAATGGCTAAATGAAAACATAAACGCAACACTCGGTCCAGGAGAGAGAGGAGGTCGGTGCCTCACTGAGCCACTTAAACCTTAATTGCTCGGACCTCGCAGTCTCTCTCTCTGCCTCTCGCTTTCACTCTCTCATAGACACACCTGAGATGAGCTCCCTCTGACAATCAGCTGCCCTGGTTGGTTCCGATGCGGCCCCTCCTTCATCGGACTGGACCGACACATTAAATGGGTTAAGTCTGACACCGGGAGCCGCGGGAGATCCCTTCCCTTCAATCCGCCGCTTGGACGATCTGAGCTCCGGGCTCTCTCCTCTGATTCAACAGTGCAGGCTGAATTTTAATCGTGATTGTGTTTGTAGAAGAAGGCGGACCAGCAGCAGCAGGAGAAGGAGCAGCGCATCTCAGACACAGACCCGTGGGCGGCTGCGGGTGCGTCCGTCTGGGCAACACTGCTTCATCCCAACAACCCCACATCTTCAAGACATGGCGAGGAGAAGTGGGCTTTAAAAGGAAACTAGACTCTGATTAATTCATGTTGGTCACCAGCGTTTTCATCTAACCAGTTGATATTTTCCTGAACAAGTGTCTGAAAAAAAAAAAAGAAGAAAAGTGAGGGGGGCACATGACACACCGGTGGATTCCCGAAGCCAGGTCCAGCACCGAGACTGAATGAGTCCATCTTCGGCTGTTGGTCGGACTCCTCCAGCGGACAGGACGGATGCAAACGGACTAAACACACCTCGGCAGCTCAAATCAGCATCAGCCTCTCGGCCACCGGCTCACTAGCGGAACGGGAGGGGACTCTGACACCGGGGAACCAGCTTCTTTGGCAGGTATGGCTGCGCTGGTCACCTCTGAGTGAGGGTGCTAAAGGTGCTGAAGGTGATTACCCACAGGTCGCTCCTCCTGATGCCCGCAGAGCCGAGCTGGTGGCTACACCTGTTGTGGATGCGTGGATGCGTGCGTGTTATCACTTGCATCTGCACCTTATGCTCGTCTTAATGGCTGACAAACACGATGCGTGTGTCTGTATGTCCCACTATTTCAGCGTGTTTCTGGCCATCTCTGCACGGACGCAGGTGTGCGCGGCGCGCGTCAGTACGCGCTGCGTGGGTTTTGATCGATGTGATTAGGTGATTATAGGTCCATCACGAGCCATAAGTGTAATTACAGTGTAATTGTCTCTGCGCGCAGCGGGGTCTGAAACTCTCTATCATATATCATGCTTGGTGGCTTCATCAGCGGCTCTGATGTTCAGCGTGTAGCAGCTCGGCTCTGATAAATGGAGACTGACTGCAGTCCAAACCTCAACAGCACTCACTGTCAACTCCACGGTCTCTGTCACATCATGGTCAGATCTGTCACCTGCCCTGCTCACACTCATCAACGCCAAGCAGGAGACAGTCCTGAGGACAACTGGTGGACATTTGTCCTCCAGGAAACCGAGTTTGTTGGTGCAAGCCAAGCTTTTTCTTTTCTTTTTTTTATGCGTGGGTGGGTGAGTATGAGAGAAGGAGGAGGGGTTGTTAGTTTATACACACACACACATATATATTTGACATGTAGCAGCAGATTGAAGCTTCAAGCTGGGAGGCACCAGCCGTGTTCCCCTTTTCTAGTCGCCTCAGACCATGATGTCCAGTCTTTTTTTCTCCCCATCTGGTGAAATCTGTCATTGTCATTTCAGACCACCTGAGAGGAGGACAGTGATTCACCTTTATATACAGCACTGCTGCTTCAGCTGATCACCAAGTTTAGTTGCAACAGAGTGAATTGTACTGTTCCACATGGTTTGATTTGAGGTCCAATAGTTTTTCAGTGATTACCTGTTTTGTTTTGATAACATTATCTATTTTTATTTCATTTGTTGCAGCACAATGATGGTTTTATCTGCGTTTCCCTTCTTGGTCGGGTCTTCTTGATCCACAGAAGGCTTAAATCAACATGTTAATTGATCAACTGGTTTAATTGTTTTTCTGTCAGTCAGCATTCAGAGTTCACTACGGTGTCCCGGATGGCTTAATTTTAGGTCCAACGCTGTTTAGGCTTTATATGCTAAGTAGAGGCAACCTTAATTTCAATATCTAAGCAAACAACACAAAACATTACAACATGAACTAACAAGCTCTAACTCTGTACTGATCAGGCGTAACATTATGACCACCTGCAGCCGTCACCCATAAAGTCTTGCCCTGTATTAATCCTTTCCACGTGACGTCACTATCTTCGAAACCCCGCCCACTCCGCCATGACGACGTTAAAACAACCTACGCGCTCCTGTAAAGCCTGTCCAAAAAACAAAAACAAACAAACAAACAAAAAAACGCACACCTGGCAGCCTAAAATCGCTTTCATTTAGTTGATTTCGCAGTAAAAATGGCCACAGGGTGCTGCGCGGCCGGCTGCACAAACAGACAAGGATGAAAACCAAACTTGTCAGTTTATTGCAGGGGTGTCAAAGTCAAATGGACGGAGGGCCAAATAAAAAATTTAGCTACAAGCCGAGGGCCGGACTGATCGAATGTTCATTGAAATTTTTTTAAATGACTCATATAGTCTAGTGAACCTAATTGAACCTACTGAAAACCTAACAAATATATTCCAATATGATCAGATAAATAAAGCAATATTTTCTTATGGCTCTGTCAGTAATCTTTAATTTTCAACAGACACAACTGAAATATTTTTAAAATATAATTGGATTGAAATACAATAAAATAAAGTGCAAAAATCTATTAATCCACATATGTCAGAGTCAAGGCATTTAGATGTGTCGCCGGCGAATTACGGTACTGCAAATTTAGATGTGTCGCTGGCGACACATCTAAATTTGCAGTACCGTAATTCCGCCACACGTAGCGCTAAGTGGAAAAATTCCAACGGTTTCTGAAAGGGGAGACGTTGCACTTTCCAGCAAGTATCGGGTTAATACGGTAACTTCGCAGCTGCAGCTGCAGAGAATGTAATTAATCCGGGGGGCACTCGTTTAATAGACGGTATATTTCGGCAATAACTTGGTGGATATTGAAAGTTCCGGTTGTTATGGATACATGGGTAAGTACATCATCTCACAGAACATTTAAAGAACTACTTACAGTTCAAATAAGGAAGATATTTTTTTTCAGACGGGGTGCCGGCTTGCTGCGGTCTGCGGGCCGGTTCTAATAATAAATCAAGATCATCCCAGGGGCCGCAAAAAACCTTCTCGCGGGCCGGATGTGGCCCGCGGGCCTTGACTCTGACATATGTGGTTTATTGTATAACTTCTAATGAGGAAAAATGCGCGGCGATGGATAGCAGCCGTCAGTCATACTGACTGGCAGCCTTCCGTGTTCGCCGCGGATTTGCAGCGAACACTTTTTACAAGGTAAGAAGATTAACGTTCATAAGCTTTTTAAGTAAGTATAATTAGAAACATATCAAATATCGTATTATGGAGAAGACACGCGTCTAACCGTCAGTAACCATGGAAACAGTGCCCCACCGCCATGTAGCCTAGCATGCACGAAAAATACTGATTAGCGTCTCTTCTGTGCGTTTTTAAGGCTGCTCCGGTTTAAGGGGAACCGCCATTTATGACATAGTGACATAAATCATGTGTGAATTCAGGCAAAGTCGGTAATTTTATCAGCATATCAGGAGGGAGGAGCTATGGGTCGGTTTGTAAGCTAGCTGTTTCTAACTTCTATAAATCCCGCCGTCTTTGAGCCCCAGGTATGTTAGGTTCACAGACAAATTAGCTTGACTCGAACAAGGAGAAGCCATGAATAAACTGACAAAAACAATTTAAGAAAACAACTTTAGTTCAATACTCCGGTTCCTCACTTCCGGCGTCCATACTGGCGCTTGTGACGTAGTTGCAAAGCGTCAGTATGCCAACAGTTTTCTGTAAACTGAAGCAGATTATAAACTGGTTCATGGTGCATATCCAGCAGAGTCCCAGTTGGATTGAGGGAATTTTGAAAAAAACAAAAAAACAAATCTCTCTCGACTGTTGAGAGAGATTTACTGATCCAAACTGGAAACATCCCACAAACAGTGAAATTTTAGAGTCATTCAGCTCTCATAATTAGACCTGTCACAACAATCAGTAAATCAATTAATTTAATGATAAATTAAATCAAACTCTAATTTCCATTAGTGTGATTTGTTGTTGTTTTTTTCTCTTTCTGCCAAAAGCTGGATGACAAAGGTTTTTAGTTTGGTGCTTCAGTCTCAACAAGCCTTTTGTTTGAAGGGCAATTTTGTTTACTTTATATTATATTTACTTTTTATTTACTTTTTAATTATTTTTTTATTTGTTTCTGTTGTTTTCTTTACTTATTTTCGATATTTAAAATATCTTCGAGTTCAATGTTAAATGTTCATCAGAATTTAAAGTTAATTAAGCAATATTATTGTTTATCGCAATAACCTCTGGAACAATTTACTGCCCACCAAAATTTGTTATAATTTAGCCAATGTGAATCTTGTCCTTATGTGCACTCCTAATTTCCTGCTAAATTGGCAATTAATATAAGATTTTACAACCCCCCAAAAAACTGGGATGACCTTTTGTCTGTGAGAATGTTAACAAGAAATGAAGTCAACACCTCACACATTTTAAAGTCCCTTCACTGGCTACATGTTTCTTTCAGGGAGGATTTTAAGACCCTTTCCCCAAACTAAAGCAGAAATAGTTTTTTTAGGCATACCAGAACAATCAGGTCTTCTGGTTGAATGATTTAATTATGCCAAAAAAATCTGATCTAAAATCTTTTAATGAGCTCCCAAAAGGCCTGAAGGTGACCGAGAGTGTTTCATTTTTTAGAAAATAAACTAATATATTTAAAATTTTCAGCCAGCCTTTAAAATCTAAACTTTTAGCTTTTATTTTGACTTGAAGTATCACTGTATTTCCATATTGACTGATTGTCTTGTCCAAAATGATGAACTGTTACAACAGCTTATTTCCGACGTTGGATTGATCTGAGTGACCCAAGCTGAAGTTGCAGCGAGGCGACTGCAGCGCCTCTCCTGAGGAAATGGTTTTAGAAAGCGGCTTGATGGGTTTGAGAAAGACAGCTGAGATCACAGCTGTGCTGTGACTGCCTGGATATGCCCAAGGTGACATCAGTATGGGACACTGACAATGTGTTGTTGTGCAGAAGGGGGAAACCAAGGACACTGGGAATAATTTGATTTCCATTTATCATTTTATTATTGGTTTAAATTCTGTAAATCCAATAAAAAAGCACTTTTCTTGTAGGTGGTTAGTTGATGTTGCACATGTCCTCCTTTGATCCATAAATTGACACTCCCTCATTTGTTTGGCTTTGTGGTCTGTGGCAAATGGTAAATCACAGCATTGGTGCTTCAACTTATGTTTCATTGTTTTCGTCACTTTGCTTGAGCTCTTATTGGTAAAGACATGCAGAGTAACATACTGTTTTAGTGGCTTGTTGATTTAAATATTACAGGATTCAATGTAAACCTGCTTTAAACCTTCAATGTAGGAAAAGCACAACATAGTGCATAATTATGATGCAGCAGAAAAATAATGCATGTTTTCCAACATTTTTAAAAGTAAAAATCTGAACTTGTGTCTAGCTTCTTCTAAAAGTCCTTGGAGTTTGTTTCCACCATCTTCAGATCTAAAGACTGATGCAGAATTGCTCAGTCAGATGAGATGAAGGACATTTGTGAGCAACATGTTTTTAAGCCACAAATTTTGGCTTTTCTCTTCTAACACATGAACACGTCTTAATCTAAACCGACCTGCAGTTTCAGAGAAAAATGCCTCTTTCACCTTTACTGAGGATTTTAAAAGGTTCCATCTGAAGTGAGACAGAAATAGAGAATATTTCTCCTTCCGCCACCATGTTTCCCAGTAGGAATGAAGCATTCAGAGCAAAGTGAAGTGCTGTTTGGCAGTTTCCAGATAGGCTAAAATATCTAATTTTGATTTCAACTAACAGGCGCACTTTCTCATTCTTGGATTTTGACAAGTATTTTCTTCTTTCCACTCTTCCATAAGCCAGATTTAAACATTTCCACAACTTTATTCTTGATCTTTCTCAAGAGTTTCTTCATATCTAAAAATTAGATGTATAATGTGGGACAAATTTGAATGAGACAATTGGGGGTAGGATTTATTAGTCTTCTGTCTATTCCTTTTCAAGCTGGACCTGGACGTTTTGTTGTTTAGGTTTGATTATTATTATGATTTTTTTTGTTTCTTAATTATCTAGACATTTTTCTTCTGAGTCAGTTGGTTGCTCTGGTTTTTATTTTGGAGTATCAGATAAAAAAAAAGGGGCTTCATGAGAAAATCCCAGCAACATTTTGAAGTTTGTGGATGTGTGAGGAAAGGTTTTACAGGTATTTTTACTTTTGCAATATTCTGCATATCGAATGCACGTTGAGCCCAAATGCAGGTCCGGTTTGATTCCTCTATGTTATCCTATTAGTGCTGTCTGGCTGTGATGGCCTGTGGATTTGCAGCTGAAAAAAACACAGTTCTGACCCCTTTCTGCCATTCTGGTAATGCATTTGTCTCTCTGGGGAATAATATGAGGAATGTGGAGGGGGAAAAGGGCTGATTCTCCCCCTCAAAGCCTGTTCTCAGTCTTTTTTCCTTAATTTGAGCCTCTCCGTTGGGTGTAAATTTGTTCTTACTGCAGGCTGGAAACTGGGCTCCCTGGCGTTCAGGTAACCCCACAGTTCAAACACCGTCAGCCAGCCCACTTTCATTCGCTCTCTTCACCCCGCTGCCTCCATCCCATCCCACCTATCAACCCGCATACCCGTCTATCTTTACGCCACTCTTCTTCCTACACTCAGGCAATGGAGGCAATGGAGCTTATCAGATGGAGGCTTTCTGCTAAAGACTGTGTCTGTCAGCTCCGATGTCCATCTCTTTGACAACATTCAATGATTTCACAAATTGGTTTAAAAAAAAAATCAGAATAGAAAGAAAGATAACAGGCATTGACAGATAAAGGAGAAGGGATACAAATGGGACAGATTTTTGTGATTTGTGTGTGTGGGTGTGTGTGTGTGTGTGTGTGTGTGTGTGTGTGCTGGATTCTGCAGTGGCTGAGTGGGTGTTTTCTGTTCGGGGAACAATTATGAGAACAGATGGACGCTGAAATACCCAAATTACTTTTATGTCATATGTCTAATTAATTTGTATATTAATTATAATTAATTTGCGCATACTGTTTAATTTAAGGTAGCTGAGTAATTTGGCAATTGCAGCATACTGATGGAAATAATCCGCCAGTTTATGTTATTAATTTAGTGTCGAGAAATGGATTCACTACGGATGAAACATGTGAAACCTCATATGCGTAAATTAGCAGTTTTCATGCATGTATTTAATTCTTCAGTAGTTATTTCTTAATGTACAGCAAAGTTATGTTTTCAGATGAGAAAAGAATACATGCAAAATAATGAAAAAGGAATTCACATGGTGTGTTGTTACATATTAATATTTTGATTAAATGCTATTGCTAAATTAGCTGGCAATTATTTCAATAATCGATTAATCATGATTTATCCAATTAATTGTCTTTACCCTATAAGAGAGTGTCATTCTTCACAGCTGCTACTTCAAAAATAACAGAAAAGTCCAGGTTATAGTTTGCAAATACACTCAGAAACAAAAAAACTTTTAATCTTTTGAGTTATATGTGAAAATATTGAAACAGTAGCTTAAGAAATCAGCCAGGAAGTTGAAACTTTTTAAATATTTATATCATTTTAAGACAAGAAAACAAACTTCTGTCTCACCATTTCTGTATTATAGTAAAGAGAAAGTCATGAGTTATATTAACTTAAAAGTGCAGTGTAAATAAAAAAACAGGTTTATTTATTTTTATTTTTTTTTTACAATAATTGTGTGCTGTGCAAACAGTGACTATGACTCTTCCCATTGAATTAATGTGTGCAAAATAAAGGTTGGACATATTAATGCTCCTGCAGTTAAAGTTATATTTTTATTTAAGCTTTTTGCACATCATTGTCACAGTTGTAAATAATTCACTTACAAATCTATGGTTTGTTTTGGAGTCCTCAGGCTTGGAAAAACACTTTACAACTGCAGGTCATTTACCTTTTAACATTCTGAATATGACAAATAAAAAACCAAAGCTTTTCTTAGGTGAAATAAACACTGCACTCTCTATAACCTGCTAAAACACAGACATACTAAAAAAATCCCTTAAAGGTCGCTCATAAAAATATTTGAACTGCTTCTTTTTGTTTTGCAAAGTAGTTGTTATGTTTGTTTACTCCCTTTTTGAAAATTTAGGAAGATTTTTACCATTTTTAATTTGGTTCTGATACCTAGATGTGCTTGAACAGTTCAACCAAACATTATATGTCTGCAAGCACATTTACATAAACATCAAAAAGCAACTGTGGCATAATTTCCTGTTTTTCTAGTTATGTAATCATTGGTTGGTAGTGACAAACAAAGGCAGAATAGCTGTTGGCACAGACGGTAAAAAAAATCTTACAGCTAAATTCTGCAAAACAGCAAAATGCAAAAATGCTGCACAACATAAAACTTGGTAGATACAGAAAGTTGGAAAGATAGTGGAGCAATAAAAAGTGATGACTGTTTTAGAAAGCAGACTGAAGCTACAAATTTAACCTAATACAATATACTCAGAGCAAAGGTCTTATTTTAACTTCCACATTGTTTTATAATCTTTTGAGCATCTCATTTTCTTTAAAAAAACAAACATATTGAATGAACATTTTGTAATCAAGACCTGACTGGGGTGTGAATAAATTTGGAGTCAAACGCTCTTTGTCATCTGGCTCAAACATGGAGAAAGTCACTGCTGAAGCTAATTATGCCAAACTCAGGAGGACCGCTTGGAGAGGGCGGAAAGTCATTAAACTCGCTCCACAGGCAACAGCAGATGTTTTGAAATGACAGGGAACACAAAAACATAAAACCTGCTTTTTAAATTAAAAACTTTATACTCACAAAAAAAACCCCTGCAAGAGTCACTTCAGTGTTCATTCAATTGCACAGATGATCTTTGTAACAAGAGTGCTCACTCCATGCATTTCCTGTGTTTGTCCATTTGAATTTTTTCTTTTAAAAATGTAAATTTTTTTGAACAAAATCTTCCAGCTATCATCATTGTATCATCATCCATGAACTTCGTATTTTATGGGGTGACAAAATGTTTTAGGTATTTTGGTCAATTTGTATGCATTTACAAATAACTGAGCTGCTGAAAACGTTAGTTTTGCTTAATGTTGTTTATGCTCTTCATCTGCCTGTCTGCTCATCCAAGAGGAATCCAACTGCTAGTATGTAAAATATTGAATTAAAAGCCTTGGGTATATTAGTGGATGTGTGTTTCCACCTTCCTGGCAGATGCTTTTGTCTTGAGAAGAGATGCATGTTGCTGTGGTGACCTGGGCGAGTTCAGTGTGCAGGTGAGGCATGTTTAGAATCAGCAGCAGATGGACTGAAGAGCAAATTTCCTCTGAGTTTACGAGCCGTGTACACATTAATACCACTTCTCACACACAGTAACACACACGCCGCTGTCTGTCACTGTCTCATTGAGAGACTTAGCTTTCACACCTGGTACCCTTTGCAGATCAGCAGAGCTGACAATCCCACTTTTTGTTTCACACTCACCGCAGCTTTGATTCTAAGATCCACACCAACATTCAGGTCAAAATCTTCTCTTGCAAGAACGTAGAAGCGGCTGTTTTAGTTACCGTAGATATGCCCACTTCCATCCCTATCCTTTCTTTCCTGGCTCCGTCGGGATTTCTTTCTACCCCTTACCTCGAAATCTAAACTTAGGATGAATGTGACATGAAGCGTATCACCAAAATGTCAGACTGTGACACGTGGAGCAGGACAGCGCTGACAAATCAAAGAAGAGCCGCTCTGATCATGCAGCAGCTGCTGCAGCTGTGGCGTGCTGTCACCAGGCCTGAGGCCTCATGTCGAGGTGTCTGGTGGTGGGATTGTCCTGCGGGACGGGGAGTCTGCGGGTTTGACAGGGAAGGTTAGAAGAAACAACAGCTGACATGATTTTCTCCTCTGTTGAGCAAGAAGCAGAACAAGGAGGAGAAAGAGAGCCGGAGAGACGTTTCTGAAAACTAACTCAATGTTTGACAATAAGCTGCAACTTTTACAACCTAAGGAGCCATTTTGCTCTAAGGACGGCCAAATAAAATGCATTAAAGCCGCAAATGTCACATGACTTTTTGAAAAAAGATCATTTTTAAATAGAATACCCAAAAATTGTACAAAGTAAAAAGTAGCTGTCCAAGAAATTTCTCAAGAGTAAAAAACAGTCTCTGGTAAAACATCTACTCATCTACTGAGTACCTGATGAAATTATCAATCATTTAATATTTAAAAATTACATAATCAGAAGGACCAAAATATAAAGTTAAGTGGAAATTTTGGACAGAAATGACAATAATTCATATTGGTAACAAAAAATAACAAAATCAGGTAAAATAAAATGTTTCCAAATCAGTTTCTTTCAATAAAAAAAATGTAGAAAAATATTTTTTTTGTAATCATCTTAATTTAAAACTTGTATTATTGTCCTAATTTGTTTAATTTATTCTTGAATTCTGGTCACGGGCCCTAAAGTCTAAGAAAGCACTACAATGCCTTCCAAATGATAAATAATTATTATAAATATTATACATTATGGGGGAATTTTTCTGCCATAATTCAAGAGCACACATTTTCAGTCCGAAAGCAGTATTTCTAAACGTTTACAAATTGTGCTTACATTTCAGTTTGAAAGCTGGACTTCATGTCTTTCTTCTCCGAACTTGTACTCAAAACTTGTGCTCTCTTTCAAATATTCTCTGTGCTTTCTCAAACCGTCCTCCTCGCACTCGAAACTCGTCTCTGCTCAGATCAAATCTCCGCTTGCAGACCTCTCTGCTCGCTTATGGCAGAAAAATTCCCCTGTAATACAGTCACATGTAACATTTCTGAACAACAAGGTGGATTTGTTTTGCAGGGAAAAGATGCCATTCCACCATGTGCGGGCAGGCCTGCTCTATCCGGACAACTACCTGAGCAGCTCCCTGACCGAGGGCAGCGAAGCCTTCCAGCTCACCAGCCTCTCCACTGAGGAGCTGGGAGGTGAGTGTGCCAACCCAGCAGCGGAGGAGGAGGAGGAGGAGGAATGTGTGGATGCAGAACAAAGTGTGAGGTACAGACAATTAATGGGTCGCTGGTGGAACAATGCAGTTACAACGCTCCAATTCTCTAGAGGTGAAGATTTTCCATTTAGCCATTCTGTCAGAGCTTGACTAGATGCATTGGTTTCCAATTATGGAGCTTAGGAAATAAAATCAGTCAGACGACTCAGAAGGAAGTGGAGCTTGACAGAACACTAGTGTATCTATGGTGGTACCCTAATTAGTTTCCCATTCATATTTTATCTTGCGTGAAAATTGATGTTACTAGTCCCCACAAAAGTTGGTTTGGATGTAATAAATATTACGGCAGAGTAACTGCGAACATCAATAATCGGCGCTAAAGTGGAGCCATTTGCTCTGCACTTAACCAACCAAATATGACTTCCGGGGCTTTATTTCTTATGGCTCTTGCTGTTCGTGTACAATCAGTCACGGTGACGTTAAACTCAACAAAGCCAATTTTGATTTACTGTGGAGCTCAGTGTCGTCTCTAAAATTAGGTCAAACGGTGCAACAAGCACATACTGGCTCACAAGCAGGCTGCGAACAAATCTGAAGGTTTGCTAGAAAACAGTTGAGTAAAATTAAAGCTCAGTCTGGATATAAACATCCAGCACAAAATGAAGACGGACTCTCTGGTTCTGCTTTGATTAACGTTTCCTGCAGGAGCTGATTGGCCTCACAGTTTGACTCTGCTTGAGCATTAAGTACAACCGCATCATTACATTGACATTCAGCAACAATATCACATAAAATTGTAGCTGATGAGAAGACGTGATGGTGTTTTCTGTAATGGCTCTCTGTGATTACGTTGGTGAGTGGTTAATAATTATAATAATTAATGGCCTAATATAACATTTTTTAGGAAAAACGAGCTGTAGTTTCTCTTAAAATCAGTTTGATTGGAGATTCGCTGTTCATTTTGTGCTTCTTGATCAAAACAAAGAGTTGCAGCATGCAGTGAGTGTCTCTGTTAGGGGGTTGCTCAAACAGCTAATCCTGCCACAGAGTGAGGACTGAGCATGAAAGTGTGTCTGGCTGTTTGTTGTTTGTGTTCCTACACGAAGCCCTGCTGCAGTTTGAATGAACGCTCTCTGCGCTTTGCTATGAAGTACTTTGTTGTACAAATCTTTTAATCCAGTGTCCCTGTTGCATGAATTGACTCAGCCCAGTCTGCAGAGACATTTTTTCTGCACCGAAAGCCAAACTGCACCACTGACTAAAATGTGTCATCATGACTGGTCTGTTTTGAGGGGGCCTGGTCATGTGGAGAGCTCCATCCCGAAATGCTCACATCTCTTTGAATTTTTCTGCATATTTTCTGTCACAACCACAAACATCGGTGTATTTCATTTGTTTTTACACCAAGTCCCACATACTGTGAGGTGAAAGGAAACACTTTTTCATAAAAACTTGAAACGTGTTTTTTATTCAGCCACTATAATCACTTCAACATTTATATGCACCAGCTTTGAAAAACTACAGATTTCTTTTTTTTTTGTCTCGTCACAGCTTATGGATTGGTTTATGTCTGGAGTTTGACTAGGCCATTTTAACACATGAATATGCACTGATCTAAACCAGTCCGTTGCAGCTCCATTATGCTGCCTTCACCATGTTTCACAGCAGATCTTGAGTTTTGAGTTTTCTGCTATATATACTGTTTTGCAGGAAGTTCAAATTTAGTTACGTCTGAGCAAAACACATTTAAACAGAACTTTTCATGCAACAGTGGCTTTCCATTTTTCAGATTTTATTAGCTATTTTTAGTTGCACTAAAATTAAACTCTGTCTGTTTGGTTTATTACTTTTAGAGATTGTGGAGTTCTCATGAACTTAGGTCAACATTTAGCTTCAAACTTTTAATATCTAGAGAAACTCCTGTTAGTTTACAAATCTAGAACAAACTTAGAAAGTACCATCTACTTTATAGAACCAAACATGGAGAACCAACATTAGTTTTATCAGAATCCAGAGAAACCCTTACTGGTTTATAAATTACAGACTACTTATTCTTATTAAACATGAGGAACCAATATGTAGTTTTCTACTTTTATCTTTTTGTCTTTTGGTTTGTTGTTTTGATTGTATTTTCTTCTGATTTATGTAAAGCACTTTGAGTTGCCTTGTTACTGAAAATGTGCAAGATAAATAAAATTGCCTTAACTAAACTGCACACAGTCTGACTTTTTACTAATTAGTTGACTTCTGAAGACATATGTTTGCACTTGTTTTAATTTAGGAGAATCAGAGTAAACGAGGCAGTGCAGATTCACGGTTGTGCAACAGTTTGTGTTTGTTTACCTCACAAAGTCCCGATAAAAACATTGCAGTTTGTGGTTGTGAAGCAATAAAATGTACAAAACAAGACGATAAAAGTTTTCTTTATGCAAAGAACTGCACAAACTGAATTCAGTTTCTTAAACTCTGAGGTGAAGCTGCAGTGAGCCGGAGATCCTGAGTAAACAACAAGTTTGTTTGATGTGGACATAATATCCAGGCTGGAAGCTGTTGCCTGTATATGAAACGTCTAATCCCACTTCAGAGAGATTCAGAAGTTTCTTGCAGGTTTATCTGTTTGTATAGACAGATGAATTGTTAATAACGCCTTGAACGAACCGCCTCAAACCTTTTCTGTACTTTTAAAGCATCTCTGCTTTTCATATGTGAACATGTGCAGACCTGGGGGCTTCCTTTGCAACACCCAACCGTTGGTAGATGCTGCAGCCTGACACACACGCACGCACTCATACACACACACATCACTGTAGAGCAACACATCAGGGACCAGCTCATTTGTACCCTATTGAAAACTTGGTCCCCTCTGTTGGGCTGCATACAAATGGACCTCAGCGTGTTCTGGGAGGCTGCACACTCGGCCTCGTTCACCTTGCCTGTGATTCTCACCCTTTGAAGAAAGCCAAAAAAAACGAGAGGCGGCGGCATGGAGGACAAGTCCAGTTATGAGCCGTGGGGGATGTTTACAAGCTGCGACTGAAATTCAGCTTTACGCTCCAACATTCAGACAGACAGAAAATACAGACAGACAGAGCTCAGATGGAGGGATGCATGGATGGATGGACAGATGGACGGACATGTAGTTTGTGTTGAAATAAGGTATATTTCATCAATATGACTTTCCAGTCAGTAATATTGATAAAAAAGTGTTGGTTGTTCATTTCACTCATAGTTTATTTTCACTGTAATGAGTGAAATAATCTCCCAGTGGAACAAGAACTTTTACTTCAATATAAAAGAATTGTTGACTTAGTTTTAGTTTTGTCTTATTTCAAGTAAAGAGATATTTGCACTAGAAACTAGACTGATACTATTTGAGATTTTGTGTTTTTGCAGTGATTGACAGGTTATATGTTGCAAACTGTGGCCATTCTGCGAGAATGCTCAGAGTGTTTCTGCTGCACAAACACACTCATTCCCTCTGGGCTGTGTGCATTTAATCACAACTTCTTGTTAGGAAGAATCCTCATTTTGCGTGGGAACATGGAGTCGGAAGCGCTCTTGGCAGAGATGGTGGTGATTGTTCTTTGTGGAGGCCCCTCGGGGTTTGTAAGATATGGCGAGTATAAAAAAGATGCGAGGGAGACAAGAAAAGGGACTTAGACAGGCAGTGTGCAGGAGAGGAGGAGGGAGTCGACTCTCACCTTGGTTTGTCTGTGAGAAAAGCTCCTGCACTTACAGGTAATGGGGAAGCCTCTTATCTACTCCAGGGAAGCACCTTTCATCTCCATGCAGACCTGCTAAAATCCACCAGTCACTAATTGGTAGATTAGTTTGTCTCAGTGTCACATTAAAGCTTTGAATTAAATATTATAAAGCTGATAGAACATGTTCTGGTGTATTGGCTTATGTTTTGGTTTGTGGTTTTGTTATGGCTCATAGGTTTTTTATTTGCATTCTATGCTGGTGGTAACCTGCCCGAATAGCTTCTGTTGGGTTTAGTTAATTCGGTTTCTATCAGTTTATTTTACTCCTGGCTAATCAGGTTTTGTCATTCTACTCCATGTCTAGTTTTAGCTCTGATTACCAGTTTCTTCTTATTCTTCTACCTGTATTTTGGTTTTCTTAGTTACAGTTCTTGTGTATTTGTATGTATTTTCTTAAATTGTTTCCTTTTGGTTCCAGTTCCTCAGTCCAGCAATCAAACCCACTGAACCCACCTTACATCTTTGTTATGCCACTCTCCTGTGTCACTAGCTATTTAGGTTCTTTCAGGTTTTTGTTTTTGGAGAAAATGAATCTATCTAATGCTACACCTCCAATTTAGCTCTCCAAAACCCACCATGACAGTTATGAGATGAAATTATGAGTCAGTGGTGAAGATAACTGATCACTTAGAAAGAAATGCAAAAGAGAACAATGAGAGTCAAAACAACCACTCATAAAACTGAGTTTCCCTTTTCTGCTTCCACGGTGAATGAGAGGACTGTAGAAGTTATTAATCGTGTGCCTTCATAAAAACATCAATCTAGGCAGTTTGCTGGTCTGAAACATTCATGTGTAAGCTAACACAGTGCCAAGAAGTGAAAATATAAATAACTTTAGAGAAGCAATTATGGCTGTCAATCAATCAGTGTTCAAGCTGCTTGAAGTTTGGACATTTTTATATGTGGAAATCATTTAAGACTGAACATTAGAACAGTAATGAATAAGTTCAGATATAGATACTGAAATAGTTCAACAAGCTCCTGAACCACAGCAGGTGCTTTGTTTTATAACTCTCAGTACAAAATGGCTGCAAACATTAGTAGAGAAAAAAAATTGAGTATCTAAGACTTTCTGAAGATTTGATTTGATTCTCTTCTATAATTTTAAATTCAGTTCAGTTTTGTGATATTGTTGATTCACTACAAATGTAATTTGTAGTGTAATTTGTCCAGTGTGACCCCGCCTCTCGTCTGGAACGTTAGCTGGAGAGGCAATAACATTTATTGCAATAAATAAATTTTATTGCAAAAATTTACGACGCTCCAAAGCCATGGTTTTACAAAACAAGCAGCATTTCTTTTAGGTAAAACCAAGATTTTGTGTCAGTCAATCTGCTAGAATAAAAGATTAATTATGGTGAAATTAAGCAAATTGAAAACATTTTAAATAATAGAGTATAATTAATATAAATATCATAAGTTACTCATTTTAATTACATTTAAAATGCTAATTATTTTCAGTTTAGTGTAACAATTTTTCTTTCTTTTAATTTTCAACTTAATTTTTTTTTCAACTTATTTTATTTTAGGTTTTATAAAAGCCAAAAGTGTTTTAAACTTAAAAAGAATTGCTTGAAAAATGTTGCCTTTTGTATTTTATTTTGTAGTTTTATTAGAGTTGTAATTTTTATAGTGAAAAGACCAAAATTGAAAAGGTGTGCTTTTAAAACAAACCTTTTACATTTTTTATGTACTGTACAAAAATCCCCACTTGGAAAAATACTTCTGTGCCATTTAGACAACATTTCCCTAAGATAAATAAAAAAGTATTGAGACAAAATTAAGTAAATAACTCTTTGTTAGCCACAGCTACATTCTCTCCAAATCCAATACAAATTAAAAAGTCTGTAAAATAGTTTTCCGTTTGTGATACTTCATTTATTTTTATTTTTTTTTATATTTTTTTTTTGCCGTTTGGGTTGTTTTCACTTAGATTAGCCGTTTTCTTTTTCTTTTTTTGTCTTTGCTCTGTTTATTTTCTCCTTCCCTTAGTTTCATTAGATTTGGACTTTTTTGTAGTTTTTGAATTAACACTACATTTTTATCCTGTGAAATTATGTGCTTGATTTTTAAAAAAAATTAAAATTTATCAGTAAATATTTCACCTGCAAAAATTTTCCTAAAAAAATGTCATCCAAATTTCTGCAGCTAATTGCAAGTATTTTACTATCAAATTCAAAGTAAAAAATAAAAAAATCATATGCATAATTTCACAGGACAAAAATTCAGCATCGAAAAACAGGAATACATCTATAAAAAGATAATATAATGAGATGTTTCTCAACTACTGCTTTTCTTGCTTCCTGTGTCAGTTGACTGTGCCGCAGTCAACTGACAAGCAAGCAGTACTTGCTTGTAAATAAAGGAGAGCAATAACTTTTTTATGTGAAAATGCTGCTACTAAGGTCATTTTTATGAGCGTCTTTGTTTACAAAGACGTCTTAGTGGCTACAGTTACACTGTGGCGGCTGCTGAAAAGTTGAAGTTTATTTGTAATTCAACAATCTCTAAATTTTTAATGCCCACAAGCAGAGAAGTATAATGTCTTTTTCTCTATTGCTGAAAAGCAGTTTGATTTTGTGAAAATTGTGAAATGCAAAAAGATTAAAATAATTCCACACACCATGTTGGTGATAACACTAATCGAAAACATTTGTACCAAATATTTTTGTGGGTCGTTGTTTTCTTTTTTTTTTTCTAGCTCCGCAGGGGTTTCAGCTCTGGCCACTAGCAGGGCAGCAGCTCTGCAGACGCTGCAGACCACTTGAAGTGTTTTTACACTTGAGGTTAACTGCTGCTGTGATTTAGGACTTGTTTTTCTGTCTACCAACTCCATTTCCCGCAGGAATCAGTCCCGCTCCAAAGCTAATTGTCTGTCTGCTGTTTGGTCCCAGAGAAGCTGCTGGTTATGGGAGTTTTATCACAGAAAGCGTGTTGCATCCCACAACAACTTTAAGAGCAGCGAGACTGAACCCAGATATTTACTGAAAAATTAAATGGTGAGCTGGAACTCTGGAAAGTTAAAGGTATAACTTTCTGATTAGGAAATGTTTTAAGGACACAAGAATTGAGTCATCAACTCTTACAGAAGAGTATTGATCAAAACCCATTCACGCTTTTGCAGTAGCTGTAGTAGCTGGGCATAAAAATAAACCATAAAGGAGGCACAACCAAAACTGAAGTCAATAAAAACATGCAAATTATTCTGTAAGACTGTTTACTTTGTCATAATGACAAACTCATCATAGCATTTAAAAGCTGTCTATGATAAGCTAAAAGTGAATTTGTTTCATAATCTAGCAGAATTAGACAAAGATTAATAATTTCACCTCCCGCTGCATGATCTCTAAAACAAAACAAATGCTGTGTATTTCCCAGATTTATTTAGCATTAATCAACGATATTTATACCCAAGTTATGGATTATGAGGAAAATCAGTGGGAGCTGGTAATTAACATCATCAAGAATTAATGGTATTAATCATTCCACTGATGTCTATTTTAAAATGCTTTAATTGGATAAAAAGTAACATCAAAAACAAAAATATAAGCAAAGATAATTAAACTTCTCTGGAAACTACTGCTGCGAGAGAAAATCTTCTAAATAAGAACCTTACTCTAATCTCATTGAAGAGGTCAGGGGGACAGTAAGTGTACAAAGTTTTATAACGTTCTTCAAGATTCAGATTGTTGTTTCTCTTGGTTGTTACTCATTTTGGATTCAGAAACTGGTGATATAAATAAAACAATTATGCACCACATTAGGCAAACGCAGCTAAAGATAGGATGCAAAAGATAAAAATTACAATTACAATAAAAAAATACAGTTACAATAAAAAATAAAACAGTTGCAACAAAAATTACAAACAGTATTCTGCTGACTTGACTTGGTTAAACCTTTTGCTGATTTTTTGTTTTTAATTTTCAAAATCTCTTTGAAGCCGCTGTTCAAAGTAAACATCACCTTTTGTAGATGTAATGTACTGTGCTGCATTTCTCCAAAATACATTTTAGAATGTTATCAAGTGAAAATACTCATTGAGATTATATAAAAAATGTAAAATAAGTACGTTTTTAGAAACTTATTTTGGTACACTTTCTAAAAGTATATCTTTTCTGAAATACATTTTAAGTTCTAATTAAATATATTACTAAAATTATATGTTGGATAATCCTTTTAAAAATAAACTTTGCATGTATTTGTAAAAATGTATATTTTAAATGTACATTTTAAACATATATTACAGATATATATAAACAATATTTTTCTGACATTGTACTTTTGGTAATATTTTTAAATAGGTTTTGTGTATATTTTAGTAAACCTTTATATTTGTAAGTACCATGTAAATAGTTTCTAAGTATATTTCAATAAAACACTTTCAGTTAACGAAGTATGAAATTAAAAAAATTAACAAACCTTGTAATGAAACTTGCTGTAACTTTAACAATGTAGTAAATAACACCTTTCAAACCTTTTGCTGTTTTGTGTTTTTATTTTTTTACATTTTTTGTTGACCAGAACAAAGCTACTCTGTATCTGGAGATTATGGGGAAGGAGCCATCAGGAGGTAGAGATCAGCCAATGAAACAAGATAAGAAAATGGATTCTGCAATATTTTTCAGACAAGAGAGAAACCAAGAATATAAAGAATCCATCTTGGAAGATCTGTGGAATGAAAAGATGAGCTACTATTTCCAGTTTAATACAGTAATGCAATCAGGGCTTATTTATGGAGTCTCAATTGATAAATTACAAAAGTTAGATGAATAATTCTTGCAAGAGCACTTTAACTTACATTTACAATTTTTCAAGCAACATTAGGTGATAAAACATGAGCAATTGAGATGAGAATTTGTTGTGGTTGAGTTTAAAAGTAATTGGATAAATACAATAATTTGAATGATATCTGCTTTCCTAAGCCCTGCTTTTATTTCTGAGACACAGATAACAGCGGTATTCTTTGAAATAAAACTCCCCACCAAGACGAGCTGAACACAACATTTATTGATCTCTAAGAGAAACAAAGACTCACAATTCTTCAGTCTTCTGAAAATCGGTCATGTGTCACTGACAAAGAAAACGCATCACGCACCAGCAACAAGATAAAAAAGGATTTGACAATCTCATAAAAACACACTTTAAAATTACAAACAAAACAAGAACATATATGAAACGACTGCAAGAAGGGATGTGCTTTAGATAATTAGAAACTAGATTAGATTTAAATTATGATAAACGGGAAAGATGCGTACCATTAACCTCTGCAACAAGTGCAAAGGAGAACACCAATAAAGAAAAGATATTTTCATCCCCTGTAATAAGACGCCTTATAAAACACAGTAAGCGATTAGACGTGTGAGAAAGATCAACCAGACTCTCTCACACCAGATGCTCCATGACAGAAAAATTGCAGCATTTCACATTTTTCCATATTAAATGAATAATGTGTATTTTCACAAATTCGTAGAATGAAAAGAAGCACAGACAGTGTGCGCACTTTGCGGTGACATGTTGTGTTTTTATGCTGCGCAGAGATCCGTGAGGCATTCCGGGTTTTGGACCGAGATGGGAATGGCTTCATCTCCAAGCAGGAGCTGGGCATGGCCATGCGCTCCCTGGGTTACATGCCCAGCGAAGTGGAGCTGGCCATCATTATGCAGAGACTGGACATGGACGGTGAGGCGCTACATAAGAACACACACTCGGGGGCATTTGCAGGGCGTGCAGAACATCCTCATCCTGTTTTAATGTGTTTCTGCTTCCGGATCTTTGTTTTCTGTACTTCTGCATGGTACAGGGAGGAGTAATTTGCTTGAGCAGAGGTATGGAGTGTTGAATTAGAATTAGAATACCTCTTTCACTTGCTTTGGATCGAACATGTTTTCTTCAGAAATGCTTCACTAAAACACCTTGTAAATGACCTAAAGTGCAGCAGAAAGCCAGATTCAAAGGACAAATTTCCCCCGAGACAATAAAGAACGAGCCTATCTGCTCCTCGTACTTAAAAGTTGCGCTCTACTTGTAAATTCACAGCAGATTGCAATTACTCCAAGGCAGAACTTGCATCAGGAAAAACCCATTCAGTCTTTCAGCGGTTTCTTCTCTGACTGCTCTCGGCTCTTGATTTCACAGTTTGCCATAAATATCAAAGGTCAAAGCTAAAAGCTTTTTGCTTTTGCGCCTGTGAGTAACCGACCACCTGAAAGCAGCACTACCATTTGTCCTGAGGCGAGATGCTATCTTTCCTAAAATCCTGTCTACCTTTGACTTTCACAGTCAACACATCACAACCTGCACTGTCTTTTATGCTCATTTTATGTTATTAAATATCAGCGTAAGAATTAACAGTATATCTTGAACTATCCTTCTGTAAGCCTCAATTATTTCAGATTAAATGATGTTCTTTCAGAGCATCATTTAATCCGGCTTTGCAGTGATGAACATAATGTTAGACACTGTGCAGCATTAAACACACAGATAGGTCTGTGATCTCTCTGCTGTCAGTTTTCATCTTTCCTGGAGCTTTCCAGTCGAGGCTGGGTAATTGGGCAACAACTCAAGGCAAAATCCAATCTCTTTGAAACCGCTGTTCAAAGTAAACCTTACCTTTTGTAGATGTGGCCAAAACAAAAGACTCTCCAAGCTGGAGAGAACTTACACAGAATTAGTATTTGTTGCCAGGTTGTGTTTGTGCAAATGGTACTTAATAAAAGTTTGTTTTTTTATGCTTAGGCAAAGGATATTAGGAATTCCCCTGATATAATTATTAATGACTTACAAAAGTAATAATATCCATTGAACTTTAGCTACAAACTTTTGTGTTTTATTCTAAAAACGTGGCATTGACCAAAACAAAGTTGTATCTATTTCAAATTTGGTGTTTTTCTGCTTTGTTACAGATAAAAATTTAAAAAGTGTGCTGTGTCATGTACTCAGAAACCTCTTACTTTGATATGAATATTATATTTATTCACAGGTACTGGGAAATCCTTATGAGGTAGATGGATGGAGCTTTGTAAACATTATTAAAAACCATTTGAAACCTGTTTTTTTTTTTTCAACAAGGTTTTAATGTTGTGACTTTTTATGCTTCTTTACATGCCCACTGCAGTGAACATCATGGAAAACCTCCTGGTTATTCCACCAAATGCTGATTTCTGAACTCTTCCTGAGTTAAAACATTATTATTATTGTCTCTAAATGAATATAAACTTGATTTATTTGCATTATTTGAGCTCTGAAACCACTGCATTTTTTATAAACAGTAATTTTAATTTACAAGAAGCAGGATAATATTCTTATTCAGCAAACCAAACGAAGTCTCGAGCGCAGCCTTTTTTGTTTATTTATATATATATATATATATATATATATATATATATATATATATATATATATATATATATATATATATATATATATGCAAGTAATTACTAAATTACTGTAATTAATTTTGAAAACCTAGTATCATCTTCCGTTCACTTCACCATTACATTTGTTGTGTCACATAAAATCTTGGTAAAATACTCTGTGGTTTGTATTTGCATTGTGTTCAAAGGGTTTGAATACTTTTGCAAGGTAATTTACTGAACCGTTTCCAATGCTGTTGCTTTACTGCTAAGGTTTTTATGCTCCACGGTGTAGCTTAATGAAGTAAAAGTTAAATAAAGCTGACAGTCGTGATCGCAGCATCTTCAGGTTAACATCTATAAATCTGGGTGAAAATGATGGTGTTTACAAGTTCCTGTAATGAAGCTGTTCAGGCTGATGATGGGTATCATTAACTACATGCAGCAGCAGAATACATAATGCAAACATTTTTACGAGTCGTGTCTTGTGAATTTAAATTAGCCAAATATTCCCTGATCTGTCATAAGAACACCTACGCCCAAAATCTTAAAGATACACGTCTGAGTTGGCGAAAGTTTGCTGCAGCTCTTTATGTGTGTCGATGGTGTTACAAATCAAAGCATATTTAGTTGTTATTCTGTCACATTTTTTATTGCTTTGAACATGTTCAGCCAACATGGTCCATGCTGCAGCAGCCTCTGATGCGTTTCCTCCTGCAGGGGACGGCCAGGTGGACTTCGAGGAGTTCATGACGATACTGGGGCCTAAGCTGCTGTCGTCCGACAACAGAGAAGGATTCCTGGGCAACACCATTGACAACATCTTCTGGCAGGTGAGAGACAAACCTTCCTCCTACCTGCGGGCAGACAGTCTGCTCCTCATCACTCAGGCGCCCTGTTACTTACCGGCTCCATCTTTTTCACCTCATCTAGCTCACCTCTGGCTGCGCATTTCAGCATTCAGAGGAGTGCTTACATGCTTAAGCTCGGCTCTGGTTCCTGCAGGGACTCTGCACCGACACAAATAAGAAAACACACACCCACACGCACACACACACACGCACACACACACACACACACACACACACACACACACACACACACACACACACGCTCCAGTCCCCCCTACCTGCTTCTGCTGCCTGCCTGCCAGAAATTGTTTTTACTTAGAGACTTGAAGGAAAGGAGACCTGCAGAGAATTTACTTGGGTTTTTGTATGCGGGAGTGATTCTGGGTTTGTGTGTGTGTGCGTGTGTGTGTGTGTGTTTGTGTGTGTATGTGTGTGTGTGTGTGTGTGTGTGTGTGTGTATTTACCATTCATAGTGTTGAAGGAGGCATTGCCAAAATAAGGATTTTAGAGATGCAGCACTGTCTCAAAATGTCAGAGCATGTTTGCGTTTGAGAATCCGAACTGGGCATTAGTGCTGCGGCTCATGAACAAGCTCTTTTTACATCCTGACTTTGTTTATGAAATCAGCTCCAGACAAAGAACATGCATTTTGTGCCTCATGGGTAAAAGCATATGACATTATGGAAATGCATGAATGTGTGTGTGTGTGTGTGTGGGGGGGGGGGGGTGTTTTAAAAGCAAGGACTAGTTGAGTCTCAGCTCCTAGGAAGCTGCACTCTGCTTTCCTGAAGTTAAACGAGATAAGTATTTAGAGCACAAGTGTCAAACCTAAGGGCCGTGGGCCAAATCTGGCCCGCCAGAGCTTTTTATGTGGCCCTCTAGACTCCAGACACAAAATTACATCAATGAGTCTCTCTAATGTTTTGTAATTATGTGACAATTCCTGCAGTTTATTGCAAATTTTCCAGAAAAATTGTCAAAAATGTCGAGTTTAAGTGGCCGCAGGTGGCAGTGTTTCTTACTTTTACAACTTCTGCCTTAGCCTTACTGGATATCAAATTATAGTCAAAAAGTCACATTTAACATCATAGATATTTCTAAATTAGCACCACAAAATCTGTTATTTTGATCGCAAAAGAAAAAAAATCGCAAAAAACAATCATTAAATGCTGGAGAAAATGATCAATATTATTTTGTTTTAAGAAGTAGTTATCGACAGGTATTTATTAATGTTTTAACAGTTTAATAGATTTAATCTGGCACAACCTTGAGAACATTCATAATCTCTAATTTAGAGAATTGCATTTAACCACCAGGACATCCACAAAGATTCCCCTAATTCCAGATTTCATTGTGAAATCTCTTCAAAA
Source organism: Poecilia mexicana (assembly GCF_051168715.1). Classification (NCBI taxonomy): domain Eukaryota; kingdom Metazoa; phylum Chordata; class Actinopteri; order Cyprinodontiformes; family Poeciliidae; genus Poecilia; species Poecilia mexicana. Next base: position 8,229,350 of record NW_028263383.1, on the reverse strand, counting down.
AATATAATTGAAGAAACAACGGTGTGTTCATTCCATCAGGGAACAATAAACTAATTTAATGTAAAAATATGCAGATTTAGAACACCTTTTGTAAATGAGACACAAAGTGGAAGAATGAAGCAGCCAGACAGGCTGAGAGAGGGGCGGGGAAGAGAGGTAAGCTGGACAATGAACAGGGATGAGAGAGGAAAGAGGTGGGAATGATGGAGGAGAGGAGAGGATGCCCCACATAAAGATTTGGGAACATAAAGGAAAACCACAAAGGAGAAGAGGGGGAGAAAATTAAAGAAGTACAAGAGACTGTGATTCACGAAGGTCACAGACAGTGAGCATCTCTGGGGTGATTTAAAACGCTCACCTCCCACAAAGGGAAACGGCAGACTGAAGGCAAACAGGAAGAAAAGTAGAGGAAAGCAGGAAAAGATGGAGGAAGCGTAAAATAAAAGCATAAAGCAAAAGAATATATAAGTGGAGAGGAGGCGGGAGGGGGGATGAAATGGTGGGAGGAAGAGTGTCTCTGAGGATTGTGAGAGCTGCATTTTGCAAGTGTCTGTTTATATTTCACAGAGCTCAGAGGGAGACAGGGGAGTCATTGTGTTAAAAAAGGGAGAGATGGAAGAGGCTCTCCATGATGGATACGGCACGCTGAGCCATAATGACTCAGTTCAGCGTGTTCAGATGATGCGGTTCTTTGGGGAATTGGCTTGTTTTGTTCGGCGCTGGACAGAATTATCTGAATTATTAGGTGGGCATGCCTTAGAGGGCCGCTGGAAATAACAGAAATAAACGGATTTTGTTGCATTTTATTATCTTTTAAGGATACTCAAGATGGTGTTGCATAAAATACAGCTTTATGGTATATTTGCATTTTATTATCTGACAGGTACCATCTTGCAATGATACCTGTATGAGCACAACATGTCTGCTACCTGAGCAGCTGATGCACACCTGCTATTTGTTGTCATTTTGTTTATTATGTGACATGAGATAAATAAGTTTTGACGTATGCATCATATATCCAAACCTGTGAAAATTTCTGTGATCATTTTGTGGTTTGGTGAATAAAATACAGCTCTGGAAAAATCAAGACAGCACTTAAAATGATCAGCTTATCTGAATTTACTTTTTATAGGTTTGAGTAAAATGAACATTGTTCTTTCATTCTATGAACTACTGACAACATGTCTCTGAAATTACAGGCAAATATTTAGTATTCATTTGCAGAAAATGAGAAATGGACAAAATGACAAAAAAGATGCAGTGATTTCAGACATCAAATAATGCAAATAAAACAAGTTCATATTTGTTTAGAAACGACAATATTAATGTTTTAACTCAGGAAGAGTTCAGGAATCAATGTCTGGTGGAACAACTTTGAGGTTTTCAGTTTGTGGTCTTTTGTAGACGCGACATCTATTTTTTCCATCGCAGATTTTAAGATGAAAAAGTAAAATTCACATTCAGTTTAACACAATCAACCTTTAGTGTTAATTGGTCATGGATTATTTCAAATTAGCAAAACAAGGTCATTCATGGATCAGAAACTTTGACACGTGTTGAGAAAGACATTCAGCCAGTAGAGTTATAGCACTTTTAGGTAAAATAAATTCATACTTTGTTGTTTATAGGAAGCGACCGGTGGGATATGAATTCATTTTAAATGGCTTTGGAGGAAAGCAGATCTTATAGAGCAATAAGTTTCAAATCCACATCTGATTACAGCACGTTTGTGTTGTAATCAGTTGTTTTTTTGTAGCGTCTTGTGCTGGCTCTCTTCATTTATGCCCCTTTTTAAAAGTTTTCCTTTTTGTCAAAGGCGTATTTTAACTCCCTCCAAAGCTTTCCAGTGGGATCTATGTTCTGGCATGTGATTAAAAGAAACTTTTTCTTTTTGCTCATTTTTTCTGGTCTCCATTGCTAAAACCCCCCAAGACTTTTGGCTCTTTCTGAACGTTATAAATCTGGAAGCTGAAGAGTAAACAAAGTCTGTTTTCATCAATTTGGTGCCCTGAGTGAAATTCTGGGTTAGCGTCAGAAAATCAGACCCCCAGACCTGGATATGTGCTAAAATTAACCCAACAATGTTTCGCCTCCTCTCTGACTCCATATGTAAACAAATTAAGGGAGAACATGAGAAGTAAAAAAGCTGTTATTTTTTTCACTAACGGCTCATTCACCCTCCCCTCCTGGCCGATGCTCCCAACTACGCTTGTTTTTGCAGAAAATTGCACTTTGAGGGGCTAAACTGCACAGGAAACTTTTCCTCTAAGCTTCCCTGATCCCGACGTAAACATTGAATCAAGCCTGATTCATAGAAGCTCAGTGCAAAACATCCCAGTTCATCCCAGCAGCCCGGCCCTCTGGTCCTGACTGTTCATAGTTGTTTTGGTTGGCAGTTTGTCAAATCTGATTCAGAATGGGAAAATGCCTTCCTGCCAGCCAGACTATTGATCAAAGTTACTTGAGCCAATAAATTAAATGGTTTCTTTATGTAGTGTGCTCTGAGATGGATTCTGCTTTGAACTGGCACCTTATGAACTGAATTTAGAAAACATTTCCAAAGTTAAGTCAAGGTTACAGCTTCTTGAATGATGACTTGTCTAGACAGTCTGACATTAATATTGTTGAGCTTTTAATGTGTTTTTTTTTCAGGGTTAAATTATTTTACAACAAAGGACTTCAGTGATTTTTTTATAAAGAAAAAGTAGATACACAAGTTTGAATGTATGATGAATGTTTTTCTGAGATGTTAGAGAAAGTCAAACAGGTTCATGATTATTAATACACATTAAAACCATTTCAATTGGAATTAAGAGAAACAAACATGTAAGTAACTTTTCAGCAAGATATAAGGGTTTGTTTTAAGTAAATAGTTCCTTAATATCAGTGACAAAGTACTATTTCCATTGGAAGATAAATTTACTAATAATAAGACATTTTTCCATATTATAAGTGAAATAATCTGCCAATGAAACAAGGACTTTCTCATCAATATTAAGGAGTTAAATCAAGCTCCTACACTGCAAAAACACAAAGTCTTACCAAATATTTTTGTATTGTTTCTAGAACAAATATCTTAGTTCACTTGAAATAAGACAAAATTAACTTATAAGTAACTTTTCAGTAAGATATAGGAGCTTATTTTAAACCAATAATTTCTTAATATTAAGATAAAAACTACTAGTTCTATTGGCAGATTATTTCACTTATAACTTTGGGAAAATGTGTTATTGTAAGTGAATTTATCTGCCAATGCAACTAATAATGTTTAATCAATATAAAGGAATTATTTACTTAAAAGAAGCTCATATACCTTGCTGAAATGTTACTTGTATTTTTTTTCTTATCTCAAATGAACAAAGATATTTGCACTAGAAACTAAACAAAAACACCTGGCAAGATTTTTTATTTTTGCAGTGTGTATCTTGCTGAATGCTTACTTCTAAGTTAGTTTTGTCTTATTTTAAGTGGATAAAGATATTTGCAATAGAAACTAAAACTACTTTGTAAGATTTTGTGTTTATGCAGTGAAAACACTGCATAAACACGTCGTAACCTAAAGTCTAATGAAAATGTACGTTCAGTTCCTAAAATCTGGATTTATGTAGTGACTCTAATCTCTTCTGAAAAAACAAAATGTTTTTAAAACATCATACAAGATGAAGGAGGATTTCTGCAGCTTTCCTAGGAACACTTTTTGTTCATTACAAAAAGTTTGACTCATGCAGATCTGACAAAGTTCACAATGTCTTCAAACGTGTGCATCCAATTATTTTTGAAGTTCTTTGTTGTATCATCATTCAGCTGTGGAAGAAAAATGGTTCAGAAAAAGCCATGCTGATGATCAGGGTATGCAAATTTCTGACACAAAAGTGGAAAAATAAGTAAAAAAATAAATAAAACGTGGGCGATAGAGTGAAAAGAATCTCTTCCGTTTTCATCTGTTGAAGCAGTACGAAAAGCTATTTCTAATGAATCTTTTTAAAAAAACATTACATGCATGTTATGTAATATCAGCCGTTTGGTGGATGCTTTGATCTGCAGTGCGGCTCTTTGTGTGGAAATGCTTTCAATGTGGCATCCAAACACTGAGTGGGGCTTTTCATCTTCAGAATGTTGTGTTATGCTGACAAAATCTGATTTTATTTCTGTAGATTGAGACTTTTACTGTGCCTGTGTGGCCTGCTGACACCACACAACATAAACTTTACTTAAACTTAAGTGAAAATAGCGCAGAGTAAAACAAAACGTGACTGCATCCAGTCAGTGTTGGTGGCTTTTCGGAGAAGGGTCAGCAAGCAGAGCAGGTGGAGGGTCTGAGGAAACAAGCTTGTGCTGCTTGAAGGCCGGCAGGATTAGACAGGAAGGACGCCGTGTTAGCACCTGTTCCTCTGATTGATGTGTCTTGGCTCCTTCTGCATGTCGCCGAGTCCCCTGCTGGGCTCCTGGTAGCCGCTCGATCATATGCACGCACAAACACACCGTTAGAAATGATTCAGAAAAGACAAAGACAAGAAAACTCAATATTTTTGTCTGCCCCGTTCGTCACTCTGTGTTTGTCCTTCAGAGACAGCAGAGGAGGAAAATAAAACATTCTGCCGGGTAGTTGCAGGTAGCGGGTCTCCGCGCAGACAGACAGGAACATTGTGCGTTTTCTCTCTGCCTTCAGCTGTCATGTCATCTGTCCTGCTGCTGCTGTTCAAAGACTTGTTCCTCTTTTTCGTTGCTCGTGTTTCGGGCTGAGACAGGAATCAAGCTGCCCCTCTAACTGTTGTTGCCACTAACTGTTCCTGTGCCCTCAGGGTAGTTTTTGAGTGCTTCCTGTCCCGTGTTTTGTAAAATACCTTCTTCAGCAGAGTTGCACTGCTGCACAACAAGACAAATGTGAAAGCCTGAGAGATCTAATTCCTATTGAGCATCTTCTGAACAATCAGAAGTAAAGATAATTTCATTAGTTTTGCTTAAGCTATCATTCTGAAATCAAATCAGAAGATTAGCTGTAACAAATTATTTTAAGTTGGTCCAAAGAAACATTTTTTCAGTGCAGAGGACATCATTGTTTTGCTTTTGCTTCTAACTCTTGTAATAGAAACAAGTAAGTGTTTTAATTAGCTGAAAATCAGTTTGCAGAATTAATGCATCTACATTAAACCATCCACTCAGAGGAGCAAGCTGATCTCTCTGTGTTTCGCACATTAATATCTATTTGGCATAAATCAAAAATGATTTCACTTCAATTAAGGGACAAAAAGCACAAACAATTGCAACTGATAATCAGAATTAATGTTATCATTAATCAGCCTAATGTCTCTCTGCTGCGTAAAAAGAAAAAAATAAATTAATTAAAACAAAATCAACTCTCCAAATACTCTACAGTACAAATGAGAAGCTTTAGGGATATCTGATTAAAATAAAACTTTTGTGACATATTTCTTGAGCTCTCAGGAGTTTAACCCTTTACTTGTCACCCCAAAAAAATGCTTATGTCAGACAATGTTTACTAGCGTTGCAGGTTTTTTATTTTGTCTTTTTAAAGTGTTCTGTGACAGTCAAAAACACAAAATGAAACTGAATACCTGCCTCTTACTGAAATGCCAAATTGCACTGTAGGGTTTTTAAAAGTGTGCAATCATGTAGTTTTCATGTAGTTTTGATTTGAAAAGGATGCGGATCATTCCTGATCAAACCCTGGCGGAGCTCATCACAAAGACGTAGTTTCTGAAAATTGCCTTATCTTGCCTGTTTTAACCTTATTATTCTTACTGTTTCTTGCACATTTTTACACTTTTTTAAGGTTGCAGAGATAAAAAAAAAAAAGAAAAAAGCTGTTTCAAGTTGCCATGTCTGGTTGAAGTCGATATCATCGTCTGCGTTGCTTTTCTTTGCTCAGAAAGGGAAAAGAGGCTCAGAATGAACACTAGATTGTTGGACTCTGCATTGAAATTGCTGTTTGTTTGTGACGCCTCCTGGGTTTTAAATTGATAGTATTTTTGTTTTCTTCTGTTCCCATTTCTGTGTTTGTGTGGGAGTTTCCATAATTACAGTGCAAATCACTCAAAAAGGCAATAGAAACTGTAAATTAAGACTTCTGCACAGGTGTGTGATGCACAGGTACATCACGATCTGAGAAAAATATCACTTTTTAACTAATATGTAGACATTTTAATAGTGCTCACCTGGTTGATTTGATTTGTGTTAAATCAATACCCAACTTCTATTAGCTGGGCACATTTTTAAAGTCAATTGTGTTTCCAGCAAAAGCACTCAGGATGATAAATAATATACATTTCCAAAGACACAAATTATTGAACAGGAAAGAATTAAATACCAAGACAAATGTTGTGCACTTATATAATCCTTTTCTAATCTAGTGGAGGTTCCACAAAGCACTTCACAATGCGTTTCTCATCCATAGACAGCCTTTCTATTATGTATTTGCACTCTGGATATGTCGTCCTTTTTAATATCATTCAGCCACCAGAGGAAGGATTTGGGAACAAATCCCCTCTCCAGTTTGGAAAACATCCAGCCTCCAAGTGAGCTGCTGTGTTTGGGGACAAAGAATAATTCAGAACCACAAATTAAACTTGGAGGTTACGTTTCCTAAAAGAAAAAATCTATTTATTTTTACAGCAGAAGATGAGCAAGGCTATCATTCCCTTGCTAAAATGAGCATCTTCTCCTGTTACAACTCTTCCTCATCTCTACCACTATTGTCTGCCAGTTCTGTTTTCTCCATCTGCCTCTCTCACTACTTCATTCATCTGGCTTTTCTTGAACTTCATCATACTTTCCCTTTCTCAGCCTCCCTCTTTCTGCTCGTTTTTCGCCATGCCTGCCTCAAAGAGGCCATCTGTTGTGCTAAACCATGCGGCTGATGGTATTCCAGGAAGCCAGGGATGTAAATATTCCAGACATGCTAGCAGGTTTCAGGACGCTGGGCGCTCGCGTATTAGTGGAGTCTGCTGAGGGTTTCGGAAAGCAGGTGAATTTTTTGGATCAGTGGAGGCGGAATAAGAGTCTGATGTTAAATGAGAAGCAGGTGACGGCCTCATAAATCATCTTGAACGTCTACAAACAGAGATGCAAACATGTGTCTGTTTTTACTGTGATTATTGAAGCTATTAAAGGGCTGGTGTGGTTGTGCATGTTGATGTCAAATATCAAAATAACTTAGACCATTATTTTAGGAACTTCTTTAAATACAATCAGAATTTCACACAGACTTAGACTAAAAGTAGCGCCAGTGTTCCTTTGCATGACAACATATTTTCTAATTTTGCTGATGTTTCTGTTTCTCTGCGTTGATCACTTTGTGCCCCTGCAGTTTGACATGCAGCAGCTGTCTCTGGATGAGCTCAAGCAGGTTCTGTTTCACGCCTTCCGGGACCACCTGACGATGAAGGACATAGAGAACATCATCATCACGGAGGAGGAGAGCCTCAACGAAACCTCAGGGAACTGCCCTGAGTACGAAGGAGGTGAGGAAGCTGCTCTCAGGGAAAGTCTTGGTCCTCTAATGAAGACTTGGAAAGTTTCTCACGGGAAATATTGTGCTCTGTTGTTGTTGCTGTTATTTCACAAGGTCAACACTAATGGACTTATCAATTTATATGATCGGAAAATAGAGTGAAATATTGTTTTGCTCTTTTCCCGGTTGGCTGATTAGAAAACTAGACTCTAAGTCCTCGTCCTCTAAGAGAGACCACAGATCTAAAAGTGCTTTACCTGAAGAATCAGAATAAATATTTACGTTTTTCTGTGTCGATACTTTGCATTCATGAACATTTTGAAAGTTAATGTTGCTGTTTGTAGAAGAAAATACACCGATCAGTAAATCAATAGCACCTGCTACTGATTTTACTTCCAAAATCATAAACATCAGCAATCTGCTACTTGAATGAACACAAAGTCGTTTTTAAAAAAGGGGAACAAATCAGTAATTGTTAGATGAGATGAATGCAGCACATGCTAGGAATCTGAATATTTTACCCAAATATGAACCAAACATGTTCAGATTCAAAGTGATCTTTCTTTTATCTTTGTTGATTTATTTTCTTTTCCATGATGTCACATGAGGACCAATGTGCTGGAGCTACATTGATTCTCCTCTACACTGTAAAACAACAAACGTCTCTAATTTACAGTAAATACCGTCAGCTGTGGTTGCCAGAATTTTACAGCATAAATATGGATTTCATGGTAAAAACCGTATAAATAAGATTTGATATGATGACTTCCAATAGTGTTAAAATATAGCGTTCAAGGTGTTGCCCCCAGAAAACTTGCTGAGGCGGTGGTTGGGCTGTCGACAGTCATTTGTCGTGTTTTCGTGTTAAAAAATGTTTAAAATTGACAAGAAATTTGAAAATATCACGTGACAGTTATATGTTATTGGGAGACTGGAAAATTAATACCTAAACACCAACTGTAAAGTCTTAAAAAAATGCAATAGTAATAAAAAAAAAAACCCAACAAAATAAATAAACAATGCTAAGCCTGGTGGGGACACAAGCAAAGCCTGGGGGCCTGCCAGGCTTATAAATATATATGTGAGAAACCCTGATGCATACACATATATATTTATTTATATACATTTTAGAAAAGTAATACAAATCCTTTAAGAATTAATTTTCTGTAATTATTCTGGCATTTTTGCATACAGAAATAGTTCAAGGTTCTTCAACCTTAGTCCTCTGCAGGTTTTAGATCAGGGGTGTCAAACTCAATTTCACCGAGGGCCACTTCAGCATATTGGCCCCCCTCAACGGGCCACATTGACAGTACAAATCAGGAGTTCATCCCTGCTAAAACACACCCCAGACAAAAGGCAGACTTCCCTCATTCAGTTCTGTAGAGGCTTATAATGAGTCAATGGTCCAGGTGTGTTAGAGAAGGAATGCATCTAAAGTTGCAGATGGTAGCTCTGGAAAACTGGACTTGGGCACCCCTAGCATAAATGTATAAAAATACAATGTTAAAAATAAATTAAACGCCACCTCATATTGTTAAATAACTGATTTTATGTATTGAAGTTTTAAATATTGCATTTGAGTTTCCATGGCCTATAAAATGCTGGGGGGCCACATGTGGCCGGCGGGCCTTGAGTTTGACACATGTGCATTACGCCATAGAACTGCCAATTGGTAATTGAAGTAAAGTAACTTCGATTTCAAAGAAACCAACATTGAAGTCGATTGGCAAATGAACCATCACCAAAGAGGAAGGCTCTTGTTGTCTCACTGCACCCCAAAAGATGCATAACCTACAAAAACCATTTCTGTCTGGTTTCAAACCAGAGACCTTTTGCGTGTAAAGCAAACGTGATAACCACTACACTACAGGAACTGAACTTCTCTGCTTTGTTTCAGTTTGAGGTTCCAAAGTTGATGATGTGAGATGCAACACATGAAAATTTCAACCGAGGCTTGCACACAGATGCCTGGATTCAGAGTACAGACCATGACACCACAGAACCCTTGTTGACCTTTAGTAAACACCTGTGATGAATAGAACATGCAAAATCTGTTTCTGTCTGGTTTCGAACCAGAGACCTTTTGCATGTAAAGCAAATGTGATAACCACTACACCACAGGAACTGAACTTTTCTGCTTTGTTTCAGTTTGAGGTTCCAAAGTTGGTGATGTGAGATGCAACACATGAAAATTTCAACCGAGGCTTGCACACAGATGCCTAGATTCAGAGTACAGACCATGACACCACAGAACCCTTGTTGACCTTTGCAAAATCTGTTTCTGTCTGGTTTCGAACCAGAAACCTTTTGCATGTGAAGCAAACGTGATAACCACTACACTACAGAACCTCAGGCTCTTTGCAGTGTTCCTGGTAGATGATCCACCTTTTGTTAGAGACTAATGTCAACGATGGGCATGGAACAATGTCAAATACTTCTACCACAGATCGTCTCAGAGAGCACAGTAACTTGGTGAACAAACTGTCAGACTTATACTTGTGCCTAATTTCACATTACAGTCCATAAACTAAGGGATCAAAAAATTGTATTGAAAATGTCATTAGCAGAGACAAATGGTTCTACAGAGACTTGGCTAAATGGCTATAAAATAAAATCAATTGTTACAAATAAAATATGGTTCAAAAATAAAATTAACACATTAAAATAAAATAAAAAATATCTCTGAAATACAATCAACACTTGAAAATTAAAAATGGTTCAAAAATAATATCAACACTTCAAAATACAAAATCTCTGGAAAATAAAATATGTATGTTGTTTTGAAAAACATTAGAATATAAGCACTTTTATCAAATCTTCATTGTGGTAAGATCATGTAAGTTCTTCTTAAATCCATAGAAACTCAACAGTTTGTAAGGTAGGTGAGTTAGCTCAGCAGGTTAGAGCACGGTGCTGGTAATGCTGAGGTTGTCGGTTCAAACCCCGTATGGGGCAATTCATGTCTAAGGTCTTTCAGACAATCAACACTTCAAAATAAATAAGGGTTCAAAAATAAAATCAACACTTCAAAATAAATAAGGGTTCAAAAATAAAATCAATACTTACAAATAAATGGTTCAAAAATAAAATTAACACTTTACAAAGGTTTCAAAAATAAAATCAACACTTCAAAATTAAAAATGGTTCAAAAATAAAATCAACAATTCAAATGTATAATGGTAACTGTTTCTGTCTGTTCAGTCCATAAAATCAATACTTACAAATAAAAAATGGTTAGGAAGCGCATTACAAACCTTTGGTTGAAATGGCGAGTTAAATTCAAGTCTCCATTACAGACCAGAGAATGCAACGTTATGTTAATCCATTTGAGGAGCCAGTAGTTTATCTTGAGGAAATAAATGACGATGCAAAAGTTAATTAGACTGTAACATGCGCAGTCCGCTGCTCAACCACTGCGGAATTAGAAAGAAACCGCTGGAAGTAACTCATCCAGCGGATTTAACAAATGGAGCCTTCTGGGTGCACGTTACCCAGGAGATCGGCGCTCTGGAGGAGCTGCAGACGTAACATCTGTCCGTTTCGGAGAAGCGAAACCACGCAGCAAAAAAAAAAAAAAATCCTGGTAAAAGCACACACCGGACCGCGCAGGGTAAAACACTCAGAGTTCAGTTGATCTGTTTGGATCAGACAGATCCAACTGACTAATTAGCGCAGATTTTTCTGCGGATGGGGACCAGGAGGAAGTGCGTTCAGACCCCAGCGGGTGAAATGCTGCTAATTTAAGTGAAGTCGCTTAATTTAATTTATTATAAGTTATTGGGGCCAGTCAGTGGTTTTTGTCACTACGAGAAAAATGTAGATACATTTATCTGCTTAATCTGTGATGGAATCTGGATTCACGGTGAATATTAACTAAACCGCATAAAATGCGGCTAAATAGCCGATGTTAATATGATTGTAATTTCACGGATAAAAATAGTACATGACCGATTTAAAAAAAAAAATGTTGTCGGTCAAGATAACGGATAACAAAAAGAGTCTAGCGCCACCTGCCGCCCTGACACCAACTCACACACATCTTCATTCACAGTCTTACTTATAAATAGATCGATTTATAAGTAAGACCAAGTCCAAGAAAAGAAACATCTGTTTCTTTTCTTGGACGTTTGGACGTTTGGAATGTTAGCTTGTCCATGTCTCAGTTTTATTCGCTGGGGAAATCAATAAGCAGCTTGAGGTGACTCTGCTGCTCTCTAGTGGCGAGAAGCCGTAATTGTTGGCTGGTAACAATCGGAATGCATTGTGGGAGATGTAGTTTGTAGTCAATTCGTGCTCAAAACCTATTTTAAATCAATCATCGGCCTATAAAATGCTGGGGCGGGCCACATAAAATGACAAGGCAGGCCACATGTGGCCCGCGGACCTTGAGTTTGACACATGTGTTTTAGATGCATGCAAATGGAGAATTAAAATAAAATTCTCTCACTTTTCAGAACTGACTGGATCCTCCTGGTCTTGGTGTGCAGACTGAGGTATTCCTCAAAAAAGAGAAGGGATTAGAAATTAATGCAGAAGTGTTGGTTGAGGAGGTGATAAGGGCTGGCTGTACCATGGAGTTATTGGAGGAGGAAAATTAGGAGTTTTGAAAAGAGGAAATAGAAAATCAGCCGTCTTTTCCCCCACATTAACCCTGATCTCAAATCCTCCTCTTCCCTCTTTCATGCCGGCTTCTTTCCCGTCCGACCAGTGGGACCTCTGTACCTTTGACAGTTTCCCTTAGATCCAGCAGTCGGAGCTTTGACGCTGACTTATTGATGCAGTGTGTGATTCTAACAGGCTGAGACATGGGACCTGACAGAGAGGAAACTTTTGGCTTTTTACTTCGGCCTGTTGGAGAACACATCTGCCTCTTCCTATCGCTCTCATTTTTAATCTCTGGGAGGCTCTGTCTTTGGAGAACAAAAGCTCTCTCAGCCCAAACAGCAGCGGAGCAAAACTTCCACCTCCGTCTGCCTTTCTTTGTTTTTGCTGCTGCTGTACAAGTTTGTAACCAGTCTGTGCCTGTTATGTACCATTCTTTTTACATCAGAGATGATGCGCTCATAATCTGGGTCACAGACATGAGAAGCAAAACAAGGCAGCAGGAAATCTTAGCTGCTGTGTCATCTATATTTGTTTCAGTCAAAGAATCGGTGGATCCCTGGGGAGCAAAGGAGAAATCCTCAAACCTAAAATTTTAATCTTGGTTCAACAGAAGACACATAGGAATTAATTTATTACTTCGGCAACTCTAAAATCTTTTAGCATGATTATAGTTGACATTCTCAGAAGTCTGTATTTAAGATTTTATGGCTGGTGTTATGAACTCAATGGTTGCACAACTGTGCCCAAATTAGATGACCGAATCCTTTATAACTTTAAATACAAGTGCATAAATGTTATCATCAGATTCTCAAGTCCTAAGGGGAATTGAGTCATTAATATAGAGAATGCAATAAAGTCATATGAGGCACTACAATAATCCCTGTGGTCAGATAAGTATTGGACAGTTTTTCAAACCTTTTCAGGCCGAAGACCAATTATCCCATTTAATAAACTCTCACTTGCCACTTAAACTTAAGACATTTATCTATTAATTTTAAACTTAATCCTTTGGTAAGCTAACTGTAGCATCGTGCTTAGAGCTAATGTAACGGCAAATAAACGGTTATTTACATGCAGGACGTCACGCCCCCTGGTGGCCCGCGAGGTAATGCATGTAAACAACCGTTTATTTGCTGTGACGTCAGCTCTAAGCTACAGTAAGCTTACGAAAGGATTGCGACCATAGTTTGAAAAAGACTGGTTTAGGGTGAGATGACAACAAAATTATTTTTAATTCAGCTTCTTCTTCTCCTTTTTGGGGAGCGTTGGGCAGAGATTTAACAGTTTTAATAACTGGCCGTGAAACAGTAGAATCACACTCAGACTTCACAACACAAATTGACAGCTACAGAAGTTGTATTCGTTTGTTTTTCCCATCCGTTTTGATTTTAGAAGATAGAAAGTCCAACGAATGTAAATGTTTTTGTTCTTAATGCAGCGGATTTTCCTGTTGGGCATCATGAAAACAAATTTAACTTATTTTTCCGTGTTGTATGTTCACATTACTACATATAGCTGTTCCTCAAACAGGGATTTCTTGAGTGTGTGCTCCCAGTCCTTCAACCTTTTAACATTTATTTTTGTTCATGTGTTTGTATGTTGCAAATATGAAACTTTAATAGATTTCTGTTATTCTCCTGTGGATATTTTCTCTGATTTCTTGTTAAAATCTGATTAGCTGATAGGATTTGGGGTTTGACGGGTTTATATAATAGTCTAATTATGAATCACCAGGAATTACAAAACAATGACATGCTCATGTTTTTCTTTCTTATTCTTTTCATTCCTTCCAGTTCATCCTAAGAAGAAGAATCGGCAGACATGTGTCAGGAAGAGCCTGATCTGCGCCTTTGCCATGGCTTTCATCATCAGTGTCATGCTTATCGCAGCCAATCAGATGCTGCGGAACGGCATGGAGTGAAACCAGTTGCACTGTGAGCATGGGGAGTGGGACAGAAACAGCCATGACCTCACATTTTCTCTTTGCAGCCAAAGCTGGACCAGCCACAACCCAAGCACTTCTCAAAACAATCAGTTGACCTTGGTTTTCTTTGTTTTTGTGTGAATTATTCTTAGAAAACAGACAGTGTGGATTAAACATGGAGAGGTTTGCTTGTTTTGCAATGAAGATGTCACCAGGTGAAGTCACTTGAATTTTAAATGCAAAACAGTTATGGTTTTCTATAAATTGTGACACTAAACGAATTACTTTGCTGTTTTCAAGGTGAAAACGACCCTTTAAACTTAATTTTACAATTACCAGAAATGCTTATCAGGTGCTTTGAGCCATTCTTGGTTTTCAAAACAGTGAATACATCAAAAAGCTGCATATTTACTCTTGAAAATGTGCAGGGAATGTGAAGTGAGTGAATGTGAGCACTCTATCCTGGCCACAGCATTGAAATTCATACCAGTTTCCTCACATCTCATGTAGCCGTGCATCAACGTCACGTTTAGCGTGAAGCATTTGCATCCTCAGCTCAGTCTGCTGTTTGTGCTACTGTGTCAAATCTTTATGTGTATCTAGAGGAAGCACAACTCAACTCTCAGAAAGGGACCACTTGATTCCCATCACGTTTTAGTCCAATGTTTTTGTGGCGTGGAAAAGACAATGTATATAGATAATTTGCAAAAACCTCATGAGCGTTGTAAAAATAGACCAAACTGGATTCAGTTATCAGGTATGCATTTGTGGGGAAAAGGCCTCATATTTGCATTTCATTGTTATACAGCTCATCTGTAGAAACCCCCTGACAGCATGCCAGTATATATTGCCATTAACTAAAGATTTCCCCATAGATTTCTGCTATCTAGCTTATGTAATCTTTTACTCCTCTCAGCAGCAGAAAGTACACTGCAAAAACACAAAATATTATCAAGTAATTTTGGTTTAGTTCTAGTGGAATTGTCTAAGTACACTTAAAATAAGACAAAGCTAACTCATAAGTAACTTTTCAGCAACATATCGGAGCTTTTTGGAGTCAATAATTTCTCAGTATAACATGGGGGAAATGTCTTGTTATAAATGACATAATCTTCCAATGGAACTAGAACTATTTCATCAGTATTAAGGAATGATTCACTTAAAACAAGCTCTTATTTCTTGCTGAAAAGTTACTTATTAGTTCTGTCTCATTTCAAGTGAACTAAAATCTGCACTAGAAACTAGACCAAAACTACCTGCTAAGATTTTGTGTTTTTACATTGTACAAAATAAGAAAAACTACTAAGCTTTAACATTTTCCCACTGGCCACTTTATTAGATTCCTCCGTAAACACAAACAACAATAACATGGTAGCAAGTCGCTGCAATTTGGTGACTTTGAACCTGGCAGGATTGTTGCAGATCTACAGTTTCATGCAGACCATCTCTCAGGTCCACAGAGAATGGCCCAAATAAGAGAAAATATCCCCTGAGGAGCTCTGTGGAGAAAAATCTGTTGACATCAGAGGAGGATGATCAGGCTGGTTTGAGATGATATAAGACAAGTGTAGCTCAAATAACCATTTGTTAAAACCAAGGTGGGCCAGTAAAACATGTCTTCAACTGCAATATTCAGCTTTTGGAAACAGAATTTGGTGTATAAAACATGAAAGCACAGCACAGGTTGCTGGTGATGTAATGATGTAGAAGAATACTTTAAATTTCGGCCTCTTGGTACTAATCTGATAATGTCTCTTCCTTTACGGCCTCAGTGGACCCATTTCCTGAAGGATACTTCACGCAGGATCATGGTCCACGTGAGGAAGCTAAAAATCTTATTAAATTGAGAATTAGTTCATTGCAGTCCTCCAGGTGTCAATTCAACAGAGCACCTTCATATCATGGATTTGCAGCCAACAAATCTAAATCAAGCATGTGAAGACGGACCAGAGGACCGTTTCTGAATCTATGCTACGGAGAATCCAGGCGGTTCTAAAGTCTGAATCAAAACTAACCAGGTGTACCTAATAAAGTGGAAGGTGAGTCTGGATAAACAGGAGACGTGTGACGTGTAGTTAGGTTCTTGGAAAAGGTTTCCCTCTAGTGGTCAAAACGGGAACTAAAGCTTAATCTGAGCCTTCAGGTGTGTTGTTGGATGTCTGTAAAAATTTATGAATTCAACCCATTATTCTTTTTTTGTTTTGCTCAGGACTAAATGGAAAACTGTAATATTTTCCAGACATATTTTTGGTTTAGCTCTTTAAAAAAAAAAAAAAAAAAACTGCCGTCTTACAAGAAAATGAACCTTGAGACACTTTAAAACCACACAAGATCACTTCACACACACACAAATGTAATTTAAGGATGAAAATGACCAAATAATTCTTAAATGTCTGCTCCAGATTATAAGTTATGTATTTACAAACAGATATAAAGAATATGTGGGACAGATGTAAAGAATATGTGGGACGTAGTAACAAAAACATGGTTAATGGGCATGGGCTGGCCTCCATTTTTACAGTAGCAGGGTATTAACACAAACGTTTGAATTAAGATTATCTTAATATATTTTAGAGTGTAGTTGTTTTTATTTAACAGAAAAGTCACTGTTTTTCCTATACAGCAGCCTAAATGAGATTGAAGGATGGCACTACTTTTAGCTTTAACGTCATCACTCTGGGAAATGTGGTAGCTTCATTTCAGCCAGCTGACAGCAGTGTGCAGCACCACACAGCCAGAGAAAATTCTGCTCAACATGGGACTTTCTCTGGCAGCCCATTAACATGACTTTAATCTGGAGGAACAGAATTAAACCACTTTTTTTAAATTATGGTACCCTGGTACTGCTAACCAGCCCATGTCTAATCAATAAATTAGTTTTTATAAGATAATTATGTGAATATAAAGTATCTTGTATCATAAATGTCACTTCAGCTAACCTGTCCAGCCCTGTGTAGATCACTGCTCCTGACTTTGACTTCATTATATTCATGTGCATTTGAAACCAGATATTTAAATACACTATACAAAAAGACACGTTACCACTTTGATCAAAATCTGACAAAAAGTATTTTAAATAACAAGTATGATGTTGATCATTGTGGTCAAACATTTCAGTTTAGATTCATTAGAAGACAGGAAATTTTTATAAAATTTAAGGTCTTGGTTCTTGTGTTTACAAACTGTAATCTGACATTTTATGCTGCTTTTAGAGTAAATGTCTTCTTCCTCTCTAAGTAGCTTTCCTGCCCATGTCAGTCCAGGACTCATTTCCTGACTTCAGCCAGGATTTTCACTTTTTTGTTTTTGATCTGTGGTTGATAAGCACATTTTACACCAAACCTCTGGCGCACAGAAAACTTCTCTTTCCTGAACAAAACACAGATGGACGTTCCTATTTTGTTCATACTTGGAAATTATTGTTTAAAAAAAGATGAACCCTGTATTTTCAGACATCTGGCTATTGCACACTGTAAAAAACCCCCAAAGCATTCCTAATTTACAGTAAAATAATGGCAGCTGTGGTGGCCAGAGTTTTACCGTATAAATATCAATTTTATTGCATTTATATTTATCAATACAGGTTGCTTCCAAGAACACATTGTCTCCTTTTTTGATATTATGGAACATCTAAAGAAATCAGAAAAAGTGCACTGTAAAAAAAAGAAAAGTCTAATATACGTCAGCTGTGGTTGAAAGAATTTTTATAAATACGGTAAAGGCCGTATTTATACGGTAACATCTATTTTTATACGGCAAAACACATAAATATGGTACAACTCATATTTATACGGATTTAAACTCGTTTAAATACGACAAAATTCTGGGAACCACAGCTGCTAGAATTTTAGAGGAGTTTTTACAGTGCATTTTTCCTGATTTCTTTAGATTTTCCATGATGTCAAATGAGAAGGGAGTGTGTTTTTGGTCTCAATTTATCAACAGGTTCATTTATTAACTGAGAAGCTGTGAAATAATCAAAGGCTATGAAGGCATATGATATGACATGATATGACATGATATGATGAGATGACTTCCAGTAGTGTTAAAATTCAGCGTTCAAGTTTACCCCCAGAAAACTTGCTAAGGTTGGGGCGTCGGCAGCCATTTGTCGTGTTTTTGTTTAAAGTTGACAGGAAATTTGAAAACATCACTTGATAATTATGTGTTATTGGAAGATTAATATCTGAACACCAACTATAAAGTCTTAAAAATACAAACATAAAAAAAAGCTTAAATAAATAAGTAATGCTAAGCCTGGTGAAGGCACAAATAAAGCCTGGTGGCCCGCCAGGCTTATAATACACTGGGAGAAACCCTGGCGCTATAGGGAGTGTTTTGTTTCACTGCACAATGAACAAACTGTATCTTTTTATACAGGGTATATAAATATCTGGTTTCTACTCTGTGTGGATTCCCTAACTGCATGGTGCTCCCTGTGGGACAAACATCGGACCGGAGACTAATGGTTCCCTTTGGACAAATCTCTTACAATATTCTGCTGGGGGGGTTGGACTGTTGCCCATGTGGATTAAACCTGAGGCAGAAGTTCCAGTCAAGCTGGAGTGCATCCATGTGGGTTTACAGGACGACTTTGTGAAAATGTAAAGAAAAGAAATCAGCGAGAGGACTTTTTCTTTCAAAACAAGGTCAAGTATCACAGCTAAACTGTATAATACTGTAAATCAGTGAGCATGTTGTTGTCATGTTGTTAAAGAAAAGGGATCCAGTTCCTCTTTCCTGTTGGTTTAAATGTAATTATGTATGTATTACTGTCACATATTTGACTTTCCTATTTATACTGTAATAGCCATTTTTATAGTTTCTACCAGCTATTAATCAAATCAGAGAGCAGAAGAGGGCATTTTCATAAATATGCAAATACAAGGTCACACCATCATCATCATCTACGTGTCGCATCATCTGTAGAAGAGTCTCACTGTGGATGGTTCTACACACTGATCCAATATGTCATGTATTTTAATCACTTGAGAGTCTAATATAACATCCTCATTGTCCTCTACAAACTTCTGCGTAAAGCATCTTACGTTTATCCTTGTACGTTCGTTTGTCTTTGAGATTCCCGGCACATTTGACTTAATGTTTTCCTTTTCCTGTCAGCATCACGGCCATTTTGAAACCAGCATTACTCACTTTATCCCTGCAGTTTACCGAAATAAAAATGTTTCATTTTGAGATCATTGCATGACTGTGCAAGGGAAACCCGTTTAAGGTTCACATTATTGTACCCGTGCTTCTGTAACAGGACAAGAACCGGTTTATGGTTTCCATGTTTTTGAAGTTTGTTTTTACCAAAACATGTTTTTACCAGTTGTATATTGTACAGAGATAAAATTAAACACCGATAGCTAATACAACCTCGGCATGCTGCTTAGAAAAGGAGAACGAAAACAGCAATAGTTACCAACTGAATGGATATTTAAAATGCAAAGTTTAATCTGAGTATTCTAAAAAAGTATATCTATATATGTTTATGCAATAAAACCTTGTTTTGATAGAAACTGGTGTACCTGTGTTTACTTGTCTACATGTTAACGAATATTTGGTTCGGTGAAAGGGTTAGTATCTCATCTGAAAGAGATGAATATCTTACTTTATTTATGCTGATTTTAGGTTTGTGTTGAGTTGGATTAATCTTGGAAATCAGATTATGGAATGATGGAGCAGCAGTGTTTACCCTGTTGTGGTTGCAAGTCAGAAAACAAATGCTAATTTATTTGACTTAAGAAGCTGAACTTATTTTCAACTGGAAACTAAAAGATTAAAACTTCCAAGTGTAGACAAAACTAAAGGAACTGGGTAGTCAGCCTGGAGTCGAGACAAAAGCAAGCAGTTTTTAGTCTTTGTTGACCAGCTGCAGTTTCATAAATTAGCCTGAAAAACATTTGAACAATCCACCATGTGCAGAAACATCACAGTCTGCATAGCAAGGAGGTTAAGAGACGTTATTGAGTCTTATGTTGATTTTGTGAGACCTATGCCAATTACGCATGGGAATGTTTTGATAAATCTAAAATGAAATCTGAATCAGATTAAATTGTAGCCTATGTACATTTAAGCCCTTAAGACGTTTGTTTGACACCCATAACTAAGGAAATCCAGGGTGACAAAAACTCTGTTTAATTTGTAGTTTTAAAGATTAAACATCAACTTTAAGTTAATATTCTTACGCGTAAAGCAGCATCATTCAAATTAAAGTTATTAGAAAAGTGAGCTCCATTTACTAATCTATTAATCTAAATGTGTTCATGCAGAGCAATCAGAAGAACAGTACAGAAGTTCATCATTGGTGTTGTTTTAAATGCAAACCTGTAAAACGGAGAGAAATGTTCAGTAGTTCTTTCATGGACTGAGTCATAAAGTCCATGCAGGTCATGAATTAACTCACGTGGGCGTGAAAAGACGCAAAAAAGAACCCATTACCAAGAACTGCTGCGTAAAAAAACAATGAAGTCTGTGAACTAAAGTGAACTAACGCTTCGCTGCACGTCCTGCAGAGCAGCCTCAGCATCGGGACTCATTGTAAATGTGCAGGTCAAATACAAGTTAGATTATCCTCCTAACTGATTCCCTCATCCCCACAAACCCCATTATCTGTCAGATAATGAACCCAAACATGCCATTATCTGGACAAACAAGGCATTAGGCTCGTCTAATGGTCCAGACAGACATTAGCAGCTTGCCTCACTGGCAAATCCTTTATTAATTAAAGGATTTATGAGGTGATGAAAACTGCTTGACATCAAATTAAAGAGAAGAAAGTCATGCTGAAGACTGTTTGCATAAAAAATCTTTATTATGAGGTATTCATTGTCAGTTTGATGTCGTAGTAAAACGTCTGCGTTTGTAACACTGCACTCTCCCGAGACTTAAGAACCAATTGAACACTGACAAGTAACATCATTAAAGAGAAAAAAAATCTTAAACAAAGTTTGTTCTGGCATGTGGAATAATTTATAAGAAAAAAGGGTGATTTTAGACAGGAATACTGTTTGAGTTTTGATCTTGGAGGTGTGTGGCCTAAATGCCATAAAAGATTAATATATAAAATGCTTTCATTGTAATGTAAACACCTACTTCTTTTATTGGCAGATAAAGGCACAAGTGTAACAATATGTTCACCTAGAAGGCTTCCTGAGCTGCAGAGTAACAACCAACAGCAGAGAAGAAACCCCCATCTGGACCTAACACAACAAACATGGAAGGTACAAAGAAGGTTCAAATATGTCTGGCTTACTAATTTTTCCAACCGAGTGTGGCTGCTGGATCTTTCACGGTTCTTATCCACAGACTTAAACATTTTGGGACAGTGAAGGTGGCTGTTGGTACAGATGTAGCTGAGGATGAACAGAGGAAAGTCAGAACTCTGTGTGTGTGTGAGCGAAGTCCCGGCCGCCTGCTGGGCTCTCGCTCGGCTTCATGAAGACGCCCTCCATCACCTTCCACAAGCTGTGCTGGCTGGGATTCGACATGGCGTGGACCTCCATCTGCCCGTGGATTGGCCGCCCGTACTGCTCCCCCGTCACGGACAGCAGGCCGTCGGTGGATTTATGGCGGAAGCGGACGGATTCCTCACGCTTCCACACAGATCCGCTGCACTGGACTGTCCACTCGTCAAGGTGGTCGCCCTCCCCTTCTTCGCCAAACGCACTCACTTCCTGCAGACACGAACGCCACCATGAGAGGATGAGACATGTTGATTCTGGTACTGCTTCTCGTCTTTTTTTTTTTTGTTTGCATGCACCAAAAGTACCCTGTGCAAAAGTATTGAGTCACCCTTCATTTATTTAATTTTATGTTCAAGCAGCTCAGCTTCTTTGTAATGTTTGATCAACATTTTTGTCTGAAGATCTTTATGAGCGTTTATCCAGCTGATTCAAGGTGTTACTCGATCAGAAAGTTCTGGTTCTGCCCCAAATAATCCATATTCTTTGCTTAGAGTAGTGACAACAAAATTCTATTTTAAGACACCACAACAAGGTCGAATTTGAGTAACATATACTGAATATGTTTTCAAGGGGATGATGTTGGCTGTTTCTGACTAACATTTTGTTTATTTATAATTATCTCATTTCCACTTTTAGCTGTTTGGATATTTTACTTTTCAATGTAACATTTTTATTAGATTTAATCCCCATTATTTTTAGAGGTTCTCATTGTTTTATTGTCTTGTTTTTACCTGATTTATACATTTTATATGTATTTTTGGCTGCGTTCACACTGCAGCCTGAAGTGACCCAATTCCGACTTTTTGTCAAATCGGATGTTTTTGCCTGGGCCGTTCATACTTCCAAATAAACGCGACCTGTATGTGATCTCCAGTGTGAACCAGAAACGACCTGAATGTTTCCCGGATGCGTAGTAGAGGGCGCAACAACGTCAGCATTCTCAGTGTTCTGCCAACCGCCATAAGAAGAAGAAGTGCTCCGTGTTTGCGGAAGTAAACATGGAGGCTAACGGTAGAGCATAGTTTACACATTTGAGGTTGTTGTCCAACCGGATCCAGCATATTAACAACTTAATAATCATTATAGTCCGTCATGCTTGTTGTTTTTCTTCCCGTTTGCACGTTTCAGGACGCAGAATAGTGACGTTTGTCGAGTATCACTGACGTTCAGGTCGGAATGCGACCTGGATGTTAGGCCACATTTAAATCGGAAACGTATCGATACCAAGTGACCTGAAGTGACCTGAACTTCAGGCTGCAGTGTGAACGCAGATTCCATCTGTTTGGATTGAAATGCAGAAAGGGTAATAATAATGGCTACCAAATAACATATAAAATCAAAATATATCGTTTAGCAAAAGTTTATTCCTAATTATTATTGAAGCTAAACAGTTTTTTCATACTTTGACCTGAATCTGCTTTCAGTTAGTTCAGTTTAATAATATAAATTTGGCCCAGAGCATAAATAAACTCGAAGGGCAGCTTATTATTATTATTTTTTTTACATTTGCACATATTTAATTTAGACTCAGTTACTGTGATTAGTCAAGAGGCTTAAACATTACCGCATGCTGGTGAATTCTGGTACATTCCTGAAACATTTTAATAATCCGCTTTATTTTTTTTAAATAAGCCTACAAATTACAAGGCTGTTTTTTTTACATGCGAGCGATTTTAACCAACCTCAGCGGGGAGCTTTCTGTGTAATCCTTCTCATAACTCTGAAATCCCTCCACATCACAACACACACGTCTACACTCACCTGTAAACCAACACTCACTCTATTCTCGCACATCAATAATTCTTGTATAAATTAATCTAAAAAACCCCTCCATACTTTCACTCATCAACATTTCCAACAACAATTACTAGTTCCACTGGCAGATAAATTCACTTATAACAAGACATTTTCCCATGTTATAAGTGAAATAATCTGCCAATGGAGCTAATGCTTTTTTTTAAAATCAGTATTAAGGAATTATTTACTTAAAACAGGCTGCTATGTCTTGCTGTAAGGTTACTTCTCAGTTAGTTTTGTCTTATTTCCAGTTTACTAAGATATTTGCACTAGAAACACAACAAAAATACTTGATAAGATTTAGTGTTTTTTCAGTGTATTAAGCCATTATCATTATATTAATTGATAATGGTCACAAACAAGAACATTATTGTTTAGCAATTTATTGTCCAGCAAAATTTATAATCATGACAACCCTAATATAGTGTGTTTAGTCAGTATGAATATGATTGTATTTTTGTTTGTTTGTGTTATGATATTCTGCTGTTGTTGAAAATGAGAACTTACCTGGTGAAGGTTAAATCAAAAATAAATAAATGAATAAATCACCTGATTGGAGGACAGCGGCGAGGCGAAGTAGTGGCTGTGCAGGTTGCGGCCCGTGTTGACATGAGTGAGGCGAATCGTCTGCCCGCATTTGACCGGCGTTCCCCGAGTGCAGGAGGCGCCGCTCGTCCCTCGGATGCTCCAGTAGCTGTTGCTGTCCTCCACCGCAGAGACGCCTGTCACAGACTGCTGCCCACTGCCTGCCGCACAGAGTTTATGGCTTTCATTTCAAAGAGATCAAACCGACTACTTTAGGAAATAAAAAGCAAGTCTATTTACATTTTAGATGTTTCAACATTTACTGGGAATTATAGAACAAATCTTAATAGTTTACTTTGGGTTTGTCTACTTACAAACACTTGTGTTTTATCTGGATGATTTTTAGATAGACCAAGTAATGCTTAACTAGGAACCATGTTTTCTTTTTTCTTTTTAACAAGTTAAAACCTGAGCAGTGTGATCTACATTATTCTTTAGTCTCCCTAGGAATCCTCTGAGTTCTTCTGCAGAATTAAATATAACTTTATTACATCAGATTGAATGGATCTCATCTAGAAGTGCAAAATCTGCCTATTTAGATTTTCACTGGTACCAATTTGTTTGTTTGAAACACTTCTGCTAAATATAGCAGAAGTGTGTGGACATGGTGGGTGGGACTAACAGCCAAATCACAAGAGAGCAGAAGAGGACAGCGAGTGATTTTTAGACGTTTGCTGAGGTTGATAAGATCGGTTTCACATGTCAGTATTGGCCGATTACCAGTCTCCCAAAGTTAAGGAAATTGGGACCAATAACGGCACAGAGATCTATGAACAGATAATGTTAACTTATGCTATTGATTCATCATTGGATTTAGATCTGGACTTTGACTATGATTTGCTCTAAATGGGTTCATTGCAGCTCTTTCTCTATGTTGGTGTTTATTTTCTTGGTGGATGGTGGAAACATTCACCCAGTTTCATATCTATTGTCTTGTTATGGTTTCCTTTCGACATTAACAAGACTATTTCTTCTTTAAAAGATGTGTGAGGTTCCTCTGTCAGCAGCTTATCTCATCTGAGCCATGGATCACTGCTGCTCCTCCAGATTTATTGTTCATTTCTTGGCTGCTTTTCTGATTAATACTCTCTTACCCAGCCTGCCAGCTTAAGTTTTATTTAGTGCCTTAACATATCCATTTTCAGATGATGTGTTAAACCGTGCTCTGTGAGGCGTTAAATGCGCGATTTAGTGATTTCTCCGCTTTAAATTTTTCCAAAACATTATGCCTGACACTTCCAGTGTGTTTTTGGTTTTATAAAAGCTGTCTGTTAATTAATTTTCTATTATAAACCTCTGTAGCCTTCACAAATGGTTGGATTTATCCTGAGATAGTATGACACACAGATGGGCTCTGAGGTTTTACTTATCATTTCAGAGGACAGAACACTGAATATAAATGCATGCCACTTGTTTTAGATTTTTTATTATAAATTCTTATAAAATATTAAAAACCATTTTAATTTTCTTTAATTCATAAATAAGCGCTATGTTATTTTAGTCTGTTACATAAAATCCCAGTAGGAGTTACAGGCTATAACAAGACAAAATGTTAAAATAATTTAAGACGAATGGATCTGTTTGCAATGCACTGTGTACTTCTGACCTAAAAGTACACGTTTGAGCATTATATGTGCACTTTGTTTTTGACTTAAGTATTTTTATTTTCAGGGTATTTTCATTTTTAACAATACAAAATGCCTGATTAAACAGTAAAACTTAATTTAAGTGAAAGAAAGGTGACAACGCATAGAAGGGATAGTAAGAAACGACTCAAAAAGGCTCAAAATTAGCCATGATTGTGTAGGAAACCTTTAAATCGGCATTATGTTCAGTTGTGGACACAAATAACCGACAATATATGCGATATGGAGCCAATATGAAGTGAAATATGTTACACTAACCCAATGACAACCTTTGAACACAGAAACCGGTGATATCCTATTCAGTAAAGACACGTTTACAGATGTGATTGATCAATAAAGCCGTTGCTGGTGTTTGAAAGCACGATAATATAATTTTTACATTAAATAATTCGTTGACGTTTAAACTCACCAGATCCGTAGCGAACGTCGTGCGAGTGCAGCCTGACGTTGTGCTTTACATTCAAAAGTTTAATAACTGATCCGCACGTAACAAAGCTGAGTTCGGAGCCAACGGACAGCCCACAGATGCTGGAGAGTAGCACGAAAATTCTGAATAGAAAGCCTGGAAAATTCAGACAGTTTGAGGTATCCATTCCGACAACACCACAAAATCGAGCTGTCACCGGTCTATGCCTCTTTTCAGATTTGTATCAGTTTTCGCTACGTCATTACAATTGTACAGTATCCATCTGAAAACATGGAACTAGCGCCTCTAGCGACTTGGAATACTAAGGTAGGTACTTTCTGTGCTTCCCGTTGTTTTTGCCTACTAACTGTCCCTTGGTAATACTTTGATACAATTGATTAAACTGAACACATTTTCAGCTTACTTCAAAATATAAGATTACAGAGCGCAGATTATATGTACTGCTATCTTTTCTTTTTCTTTATCTTTTCTTGTGGACTTTAAGATAAACCAGCAGGGGGCATCGTTTTTCCATCATGGAAGGCAGAAGTTCCATATGGGTGCTACAAAATATTTAGTCACCCATCTAAGTCTGTGCCTCAACTCCTGGAGGAAGTTCCGTTGCGTAATGTAAGACCCATTTTCTCGTGAGGCGGTGAATGTTTTATGATTTATGTCGTTCAGTTTTGGTTGCTTATGCATTTATTGCTGTATCTCATATGCAGATGATAACAATAACAATAAAAAGTGCATAAAAACAACAGACTACAAAAAAAAAATGAAACTGCAAATAACAGCAGGGATGTAAATCCTGATTTTTACTTTGTTATCTGACTACCATCACCAAATTGGTAGATAACAGACTGTGGACCATGAGTGTGTTGAATAAAGCAATCAAATCAATCATACTATGATTTTTACGATGATGATTATTATTATTGTTGCTCAGTTATAGTGATACAAAATATTTAAGTACACGTCTAGTTGAATTTATTTGAATTATTCCACATCCTCTCTAGACTCAAGCAAGAAGCAAGAGCCTTGATTATATTGTTTGCACGTTTGTTGGTTCCAAATGAGTGTCCACTAGGTGGCGGTAATTCGCCATAGAGTTGGTGTACTACTTACACAAAAGAAGAAAGTGAATCTTTTCCGGGACGCACAATTTTACATTACACCGGAATTGTCATCACGCCGCTTGTTCTCGGCCATTTTTAGTAGTGTAAGCTCAGAAACGCAAAACACAGCATTAAACAGTTTTTATTAAAATCATATTCGGGCTATATCACCACGCTGAGACGTGTAAGTTGAAATTTATTGTTGACTTTTTAGAAAGATGTCAACATGATGACGTATTGGTAACGGTCGTTAAATCTAACGCTGCTTGTTTTTGTTCAAGCTAACGCACCGCTACGCTAACACGCAAGCTTGCTAATGGTTGCCTCCAAGCTTGGTTTCAGAAGCAACGGTTTATTTTCCACTACCGCGAACTTGTTGCAGCTGGATTTCTACTGTTACCTTTAGTCATTAAAATGTCAATAAAACCGTTTAGCATAAAATCACCCCAGTGTAGATCGATTTGTCGTTAGCTAACTTGCTAACTTTGCTAGTAATGTTAGCGTAATTTAATTTTGTTGTTCTAACGGGTTGTAACATGCCAGTTGTACTACTTATCATTCGTAAAAAGGAAATATTTAATTCTCACCAGGTAGCAGTATTTGCATATGTAGCTAGTTATTGTATTGGAGGCAGTTTGCCTTGTGGTTAAATCCGACTATATTGGATCTACGCACTGCGACATACTGGTATTGCACATATTTTTAAAAGCGTTGTTGTAGTTTTCTTGTTGTAACGCAAGTGTTATAATTTATTGACTGAAAATAACGACTCAAACTCAAAGCAATCCCGGTTTTATCCCTGGCCTAAATAATTGAATCTCTATTAATGTTAATTCTCTGTGCCACAAATGAACAATCATTATGTAAAAGTCTAAGGGCTTTGAGGGAGGAAAGGACTTGAATCTCAGTCCTCCATTAAAGCGAGATTATCCTCTCACTGCTGCTGCTTTTTCTTTTTAGCTAAATAAATGTATAATAAAAAAAGGATTCTGTTCTTTTTCTGTCCCAAGTAATGACATAAACATAATATTACATTTATGGGTTGTGCTTCTTTATTACCCGAACCATGACTTTACAAACAGGTGATTTTCTTTCCTACATGAAAGATAAATGTGCAGGACTCTGCTTGATGCAGTCAAAGAAAACTCTTCATTACGCTGTAAGATTATCTCACATCTTACCAAAACGGATTTTAACAGTGAACATTTTAGTAGTTTTGAAACTATCTTTTTGAACCATTTTCAATATAACCAGCAGTTGCTGGCCTTTTCCTGAGTCTAAGTTATTTTAATAAGATCCCGGAGAATATCCTGCAGTAAACAGTTTTTTGGGGGGTGAAAGGATTATATAGTACAAACCCTTCCACGTCTGTAGCAACACACAGCTGGTCCTCTGGCTCAAAGTTGTCTGATTCATTTATCTGTTATTTTCAGGCTCAAAAACATCAAATGTCAGCCATAATGTTAAATTTAAAGCAAAGCCTCTTAAATTTTGCCAATAAATTCTGCAATTAATTATATTATCACTGCGGTAGGGATAATTGTTCCATTCCTGTTTCAAATAAAAGCAGTTGGATTGTGTTACACATTAATGTGTTAAGATGTTCAAATAAAATCATTGAAACATGAAAACCTCTTGTCGACTCTGATGCACGTTTAGGTGTCAGGGAAGTCGTCGTCCCACAGCGTTGTGCGTTTTCCCAGCCACCGCAGCCATGTCAGACTTCATTGATAGCGAGGCCGAGGAATCAGAGGAGGAGTTTGAAGAGAGCGACCTGAAACCTAAGAAGACCCAGAGGTTCTTGGAGGAAGATGGTAAGATGTGAAAGCTTTAGCTCGAAACCTTTGAGGGCTTTCGGTTTTCTCATTCCTCATTTCACAACAGATGAAGAAGAGGATGTTGAGAA
The DNA here is from genome assembly GCF_051168715.1 of Poecilia mexicana. Lineage (NCBI taxonomy): Eukaryota > Metazoa > Chordata > Actinopteri > Cyprinodontiformes > Poeciliidae > Poecilia > Poecilia mexicana. Next base: position 8,200,420 of record NW_028263383.1, on the reverse strand, counting down.
CCCAGAGGAGCAGGATGAGCACGGAAATTTACGTGGACTAATTGACGACGACGATGATGAGGAGGGAGAGGGGGAAGAAGAGGCCGAGAAAAGCAACAGTGGTGGAGGAAGCGACTCAGAGGAGGAAGTAAAACATTGGCGGAAAAAGCGGAGTAAGTTTACTTGATGTTTATTGTAACGGTGTCTAATATCTCTAATGAAACTATTATTAAATTTTTTGTAGATGTAATAAATGTCTTCTAACTGTGTTATTACATGGATTACAGCAGAGATGGTCTGATCAAGATTTTGTGGTTCTGATTCTGACATTTGAATGGAAATATCCTTTACCATTTAGCTCCGTTTTTTATCATTGTGTTCGATTTGGTAAAATGATTAAACCACAAAGGCATTGTTAGCTATACTGCTGCAAATATCATCAGATGTATTTAGATTGAGAATGACATACAGTAAGTGTTTGAGCAACTTGTTCTTTCCAGTTTTAAGCTGCCAGTTCTGAATACACTGCTGAAAGAAAATACAACACAAATCAGATCATTAAAAAAACTGCTGCTCCAGACTTTAGAGCTGTTTTGGAGTGGCAAATGTTGGTAAAAGTCTAAAATGACTTAATGATGTGTAATTTTACACATTCTGTTGACAATGGTCGTTATTTATTTAAAAGTGGCAAAGTCACACACCCTGCATGTGAGAGTCAAGCAGAAAGGGCCGAGCTTTTCACTTCATGTTAGAAATATTTTTTGGCTGCTGATGAATCCTTTGCTTTAAATGAACAAGCGTCCACTAACCAAATGTTTTGTTTTTTTTAATTACATGATGTAAACTTCAAATGAAACCTGCACAGAAATTGACAAAAGTTTTAATATTGTTTTGGAAAAATTGATCACCTTGAGGGAAAAAAATTAAATCTCTTCCTTTAAATCTTCTCTCTTTGCTCAAGTTTCTTCTACTTTAAATCCAGAGAAACAAAGGTTTGCTTAAATGGATTTAAAAAAAATCTACCTTCATGTTTTTCTTTTTCAGAAATGGATCCAAATATTCAGATGGGATTTATTGGGAAGTTTGTGCAGTTAGGTTCAGGGTAGGAATGGCTAAAAATGATTCTTAGTTTGTGACTGAACAACAAATTAAAAACGTTGAAGATGTTTTTTAGTTTTCCAGCTGAAATGACAATATTTTTATGTCACAATAAACACAAGATGTTGAAGTACAAATAATTTGTTTATTTATTGTCATAGCTCTGTAAATTCATCTCGTCTCTGTTGCCAAACCTTTTTCTTGTTTTTTTTGTCCTAGCTTACGATGACTGCCTGGACGACGATGATCTTGACTTGATTGAGGAAAATCTTGGTGTCAAAGTGAAAAGGAGGGTAAGAAAATTTAATATTTTCCTCCTGTTCAGCGTCGAACACATGATGTTTCCGCTCATTCATTGCCTCCTTTTTCACTCTCTTATCGGCTTGTTTTATAGAAGAAGAAATATGACCGCGTTAAAATGCTGGACGACGACGAAGATGATGATGAGAAAGACTTGATCGCAGATGAGATTTTTCACGTTGACGGTGAGGGAGAGCTGGAGGACGGCGAAGCCGTCGACGAACCCATTCAACAAGCAGACGAGGAAGAAGAGGGCGAAGATGAAGAGTCAGGTTGGCAAAAAGATCTAAAAGAAATCCTGTAATTAATGTTGTAACTCTCGATGTGTTAATGCGAGTGTGTGCTTGACCCACAGATATAGATGATTTTATTGTGGATGATGATGGACAGCCCATCACCAAGAAGAGGGGAAAGAAGTTCTCAGGATACACAGACGCGTGAGTTCCCAGATTTCTGCTGAAATTTATTGTCCTGAAAATGTTTCCAGCGAGACGCGTTTGTGTCTTTTTATGTTTTCTCTAAGAAATGAATCCATCAGTGTGGAAGGTCGACGTCAGGAATCCCTAAAAACAGATTCCTCTTTTTGTTTTCCAGAGCCCTCCAGGAGGCCCAGGAGATTTTTGGCGGAGACTTTGACTTTGCTGACTTTGACGCAGACGCCTATGACCAGGGCGAAGAGGAAGAGGAGGATCAAGACGAAGAGGGCTGGGACCGGCCCAAGAAGCAGACCAAGAGGAGGCAGGGGAGGAAGAGCATCTTTGAGCTGTATGAGCCCAGCGAGCTGGAGAGCAGTCACATGACCGACCAGGACAACGAGATCCGCTCCACTGACATGCCAGAGAGGTTCCAGGTCTGTGCTGCCGGTTCTGTTTGTGTAAACCCGGTTTTCCATGTTGAGCTTGGCGCTGTTGCTGGATCTGCTGCTGCTCTGCTCTGCAGTTGCGTTCAATCCCTGTTAAACCTGCTGAGGATGATGAGTTGGAGGAAGAAGCAGAGTGGATCTTCAGACACGGGTTCTCCACTCTGACCATCTCCATGCAGGTACTGGTTTCGTTCCAGGCCTCATTAAGCACAGACTGGTTATCGGAATCAAGATGTAGAGGAGCTCTGCTACCTCTATTTGATTAAATCCAACAAGTTATATAAACAGAAAAGCTGGAAGACAGAACCTGCATTTTTTGTTGTAGATTTTATTTTTACATTTTGTGATGTTGTGGTATTTTTATTCAAAATTATCATAGAGTCAGAATCTAAAGACTTCATCCCTGTTTAGTCCACTTTTTGGGTCTCACTTTCAAGCTTCTTGATCACAAAAATATTAATGTTCTTTCTGTTTTGATGACCATTAAAGGAAAGCACCGACTACCTTGATAGAGGAACCACAACAAACTTCAGCAGGAAAGGACCCAGCACCATTGCCAAAATCAAAGAGGCCCTGAACTTCATGAGAAATCAGCAGTTTGAGGTGTGGTGGGTTTCATGAAACTTCAACTCATTAATGAGTTGTTTCCATGTTTGAATCTAGAACCTGACAGATGTGTTTTATATTGAAACCTTTTCTCCAGGTTCCATTCATAGCTTTCTACAGAAAGGAATATGTAGAGCCAGAGCTGAACATCAACGACCTGTGGAAGGTGTGGCAGTGGGATGAGAAGGTATTCTAACAACCAGCTTCTCTCAAAGCAATTTATCACAAGTTCAACACTTAAACAACTATGCTGTACACGTTGCTTCTAAATAAGCTTGATTATAAATATAATTTTTAATTTCCATTTGCATGCTTTATTGTTTTTCTCTTTTCTCTCTCTACCAAAAACTGGATGACGAAAGTCTTCAATCTGTTATTGACTTTTTAATTTTCCTTCCTCTGATCAGTGGACGCAGCTGAAAACCCGGAAGCAGAACCTGACCCGTCTGTTCCAGAAGATGCAGTCCTTCCAGTTTGAGCAGATATCTGCAGACCCGGACAAACCGCTGGCAGACGGCATCCGCCCTCTGGACACAGCCGACATGGAGCGGTACGGCTTGTTTCTGACTGGACTGCACAGGAAAACACGCAGCGGCACAATAAAGTTTATGTTTTTAAATGTATTTGTGTCTGCCTCTCAGTTCTGGTAAACTCAAACATCTTTTATCACATTTTAAAGGCTGAAGGACGTGCAGACTCTGGAAGAGCTGAGTGACGTTTACAATCACTTTTTGCTCTACTACGGCCGAGACATCCCGAAGATGCAGAACGCAGCAAAATCCAAGAAGAAGAAGCTCAAGAAAATCAAAGAAGTGTCAGAAGACGGTAAGCAGGATTACGCGAGAAAACCAATTTATTATTTCCTGGTGAGTTAAAACCTTTTTGGCCGTGTTCTTACGTTCTATAATTTTAGGAGAGGAAGAGGAGTATGAGGTCGAAGAGGAGGAGGAGCAGAAAGGTCCAGACCTGAAGCTGGCGTCTCGTAGGGATATGTACAGCATCTGTCAAAGCGTTGGACTCGGTTCGTCACTTTTCCTGCTACACATCCCACCAAGTGTTGAGTCAGAGCAACACCATTATATTTCTGTGTCCGTATTTCCACCAGACGGCCTGGCTAAAAAGTTCGGATTGACCCCAGAGCAGTTCGGAGAGAATCTGCGAGACAGTTACCAACGCCACGAGACGGAGCAGTTCCCCGCCGAGCCGCTGGAGCTGGCCAAAGATTACCTCTGCAGTCAGTTCTCGACTCCCGAGGCGGTGCTGGAAGGGACCCGGTACATGGTGGCCATGCAGATTGCCCGAGAGCCGCTGGTCAGGCACGTTCTCCGTCAGACGTTCCAGGAGAGAGCCAAGATCAACACCAAGCCTACAAAGAAAGGCAAAAAGGTACGAGAACGAGCAGAATGAGCTCTAGATGTGGACATGTGGGGAAAAACAGTTTCCTAACTCGTCTTGTTTTCTGTCCAACAGGAGGTAGACGAAGCTCATTTTGCATATTCCTTTAAATATCTGAAGAATAAACCTGTGAAAGAGCTGAATGGGGATCAGTTCCTGAAGATGTGCCTGGCAGAGGATGAGGGTCTTCTTTCCATTGATATCTGCATAGATCTAATAGGGGTCAAAGGGTAAGTTAACCCTACTTAAAATCCAGTTTAATAAATTCACCTTATCAGAGTTAGCTGAATCGGCTCAACCAAATGTTTCTGACTTTCATGTTACACATTTATGACTTTTCATTTGAAAAAAATAAGAGAACTTTATCTTTTTCCTTTTGTTTTAAAAACACACACTACTTTGACATCGGTTTATTAGCTCTACTTCAGTTTTTTGTACATTACCTGCAACGTTACTGAACTTATAGAGGGAAATACAGAGGTTAATAAAATTCTAAACTCTGAGTTTTTAAGCAGCAGTTGGTTTCCTAACTCATCTCTCCTGGTAAACTATATAGCTTTATAGTCAGTAACGATGAGCTGAAGCTCGGTAACGATGAGCTGAAGCTCGGTAACGATGAGCTGGAGCTCCGTAACGATGAGCTGGAGCTCGGTAACGATGAGCTGAAGCTCGGTAACGATGAGCTGAAGCTCGGTAATGATGAGCTGAAGCTCGGTAACGATGAGCTGGAGCTCCGTAACGATGAGCTGGAGCTCGGTAACGATGAGCTGAAGCTCGGTAACGATGAGCTGAAGCTCGGTAACGATGAGCTGGAGCTCCGTAACGATGAGCTGGAGCTCCGTAACGATGAGCTGGAGCTCGGTAACGATGAGCTGAAGCTCGGTAACGATGAGCTGAAGCTCGGTAACGATGAGCTGAAGCTCACGTTCTCTCCCCACGCCCGTGTTTCTTCTGTTTTGTAGTTATGCTGGAGACCAGACCTACTTCGATGAGATCAAGCAGTTTTACTACAGGGACGAGTTCAGCCACCAGGTGCAGGAGTGGAACAGGCAGCGAACGCTCGCCATCGAGCGAGCGCTCAACCAGTTCCTTTACCCCCAGATGGCCAAGGAGCTCAAGAGCAAACTGATCGCTGAGGCTAAAGAGAGCATCGTCAAGGTAACGCCTCAGACAATCCACAATAAGCTTTTTAACATTCACCACAGTTTTACATCCGATTGCCACCAAGGCAAACTTCTTGTTGATCTATTTTTCTGAAATGATTGTAAAATAACTTGTTTCTCATTTGTTTTTAAAGTCCTGCTGCCGCCGGTTGTATAACTGGCTGAAGGTGGCTCCTTACCGGCCCGACCAGCAGGTGGAGGAGGATGATGACCTGATGGACGAGAGCCAGGGGAAAGGCATCCGTGTGCTGGGTGTGGCCTACGCTCCCAGCAGGTCGGTGTCCGACAGTTACTTATCTTTTGCTGAAATTCATACAATGCAAGTCAAGTTTGAAGATAGAAAATCATGTAGCGTTTGCTTTTGGAAGAGCTTTAAAGATTTCTGCTTCCTCTGACAGAGACACTCCAGTATTCTGTGCTTTGATCAACGGGGATGGAGAGGTGGTGGACTTCCTGCGCTTGCCATACTTCATGAAGAGGAGGAATGCCTTCAGGGAGGATGAGAGAGAGAAAAAGGTTCATAAACAGAAATTAGTGTCGGATTTAGATGTTCAGATTTGGTCTCTGAGTGTCTTTTTGAAATATTTTTTCTGTTGTCTCCATCACCTACAGGCTCATGACGTTGAAAATCTGAAGAGGTTTCTTTCCAGCAAGAAACCTCATGTGGTGGCTGTTGCTGGGGAGAATCGGTGAGAAATTGGTTATTTTATTATATCGGTGTCTATTGATACTGATATTATAGGGATGAAGGATTTTCAATAAAGTATTAAAGATTTATCGTTTTCAACACTTAACATGGTTTTGTGGCCAAATAAATTGTTGTTCCTAACATTTCAGTACGGAGTTTTGTTCAACTGCATCCTCCATAGTAGTTTAATTTCACATCCTTTATGTGGATCTGCAGTTATAAGTCATAGCAGCTCCACATCTCTTCTACACTGTGATGTTTATTTTATCCACGCCAGCTAAATATAACTGAGCAGGAAACACTGAGTGCACTTTAGGAAATTATCAGATTTATTAGAAGTTATGACGGATCTAAGAGGCTAAATATGAGCCTCCTGTGCAGAGATGCTCAGATGATCATGGAGGACATCAAGAGGACCATCAGTGAGCTGGAGCAGGAGTCTTCTCTGCCGGCCGTCGGGGTGGAGCTGGTGGACAACGAACTGGCCACGCTGTACATGAACAGCAAGAAGTCGGAGGTAAATTCTTGATTAATCTTGCAGACTGAGTTTTATGCAACATTTTAACCATCAGGTTTTTTTGGGGTTTTTTTACAGTTGTATTGCTGGTTTTTATCAGAACCTTCTTATTTTTGCAGAATGATTTCAGAGATTACCCTCCCTTGCTGCGACAAGCTGTCTCCGTAGCCAGGAAGATCCAGGATCCCCTGATAGAATACGCTCAGGTCTGCAGCACCGATGAAGACATTCTCTGCCTCAAGTTACACCCGCTGCAGGTGAGACGCCCCGGAGGCTGATTCATGAACTTTAATCACATTAAAGTGATTAAAGTGACAAAAATACTCATTTCAACTCGGTTGGACAGCACTGACTTCAAGCTTTCTAAAAGTTTTTATTTTGGTTTTGGTTTTTATTTACTTCCAAATAAAACCAGATTTGTGATCAAGCATTTTTTATGCTCATCATTTTATGTCAAACACCTAAAGCACATATTGATGAATGCTTGCTCTTCCTTAGGAACATGTGGTGAAGGAGGATTTGCTTAACGCTCTCTACTGTGAATTCATCAACCGGGTCAACGAGGTCGGTGTGGATGTGAACCGAGCAATTGCCCATCCCCACACTCAGAGCCTGGTCCAGTATGTCTGCGGTCTGGGGCCAAGGAAGGGAGCCCACCTCCTCAAGGTCAGGATTTCACTGGTCATCTCGATTAAAATCAAACATTTCTTCATCATTTTCTGTCCGCGGACCATCTGTGTTTATCTGAGCAGATCTTAAAGCAGAACAACACTCGTCTGGAGAACAGAACGCAGCTGGTCACGATGTGCCACATGGGACCCAAAGTTTTCATCAACTGCGCTGGTTTCATCAAGATCGACACGGCATCACTGGGCGACAGGTCGGTGCATTAACGTGGGATTTATAACAATAAACTGTTTGAAACGTTGACATCTACGGCATATCGTTGCACCAGTTTTTCTTTTTTTTAATCGACATCTTCTCTCTGAAACTCACGGCAGTACGGACTCCTACATAGAAGTGCTGGACGGCTCTCGGGTCCACCCCGAGACGTACGAGTGGGCTCGCAAGATGGCCGTCGATGCCCTCGAGTACGACGAGTCTGCAGAAGATGCGAACCCGGCCGGAGCTCTGGAGGAGATCCTGGAAAACCCGGAACGCCTCAAGGATCTGGACCTGGACGCCTTCGCTGAGGAGCTGGAGAGACAGGTCAGTGTGAGAGAAGATGCTCAGACGGTGAAGACGTCAGAGTGAAATGAAGCTGAGGAGGCGGGCGGTCTCTTTCTGCTTCTTTCCTCTCCCTGTAGGGCTACGGCAACAAGGGAATCACACTGTATGACATCCGAGCAGAGCTGAGCTGCAGGTACAAAGACCTTCGGGTTCCTTACAGAGTTCCCAACACAGAGGAGGTCTTCAATCTGCTCACCAAGGAAACCCCAGAGACCTTTTATATCGGTACACATAGACTCCCAACATTCACAGACCTCTTTGCAGTAGAAATCCTAAACCCCACAGGTGAAAATGTGTTGCATTGTTCACATTTCTGCACCCTTTTTCTTTCAGGTAAGCTAATAACGAGTATAGTGACCGGTATAGCTCACCGACGGCCTCAGGGGGAGAGCTACGACCAGGCCATCCGGAACGACGCCACAGGCCTGTGGCAGTGTCCCTTCTGCCAGCAGGACAATTTCCCCGAGCTGAGTGAGGTACCAGAGCCGCTAAAAGGAAACAGAATGAACTCTCAGAGCTGAGAGTCGTCTTTATTCCTGACATTTTGTCTTTGTTTAGGTGTGGAACCACTTTGACAGCGGCTCCTGTCCCGGTCAGGCCATCGGGGTTCGGAGCAGGTTAGATAACGGCGTCCAGGGATTCATTCCCACCAAATTTCTGAGCGACAAAGTGGTGAAACACCCCGAGGAGAGGGTCAAGGTGAATCCGTGCTTGATTTGCTGACTTTTTTTTCTTTTGTTTACTTCACCTGCAAAAAACGAACTCCTCTCCCAGTCCTATAAACCTTTAACTTCTGTGATTAAAAAAAAAAAATGTTTGTCTATTGCCTCAGGTGGGCATGACGGTTCACTGCAGGATCATGAAGATCGACATCGAGAAGTTCAGCGTTGACCTCACATGCCGCACCTCAGATCTGATGGACAAAAACAACGAGTGGAAGCTTCCCAAGGACAGCTACTACGACTTTGACACGGAGGCCGAGGACCAGAAGCTGGATGAGGAGCTCAAAAAGAAGCAGCAGCGCACACGTCAGTATAAACAAAAACAGTTCAAACACACGTGCAGTCGAGCTCCTTACGAATGCACTTCTGGTTTCTCCCCTCAGCTTACATAAAGCGTGTGATCGCCCACCCCAACTTCCACAACATCAGTTTCAGCCAGGCAGAAAAGATGATGGAGACGCTGGACCAGGGAGACCTGATCATCAGGCCCAGCAGCAAAGGGGAGAACCACCTGACCGTCACCTGGAAAGTAAGCGAGACAGGCAGGAACATGGGGAGGGGGAAATAATTCAGCTGGTACAAAAAGAAAACATAAAACTCAAAATAAACTTCGGATTACTGTTATTAATCCATTATTGTTTAATTTATCTCCACTCTGCATGTTTGTGTTTTTTTTTTAGGTGGCTGACGGCATCTACCAGCACGTGGATGTGAGGGAAGAAGGTAAAGAAAATGCTTTCAGCTTGGGCCACACACTCTGGATCAATACTGAAGTGAGTTATTTTACTTCACATTTAACGTTCGGAAATATTTCTGCGGTTGCCACGTCTTTTAAAGACGACTTGTTGCTCCGCTCTGCAGGAGTTTGAAGATCTAGATGAAATTACAGCTCGGTACATTCAGCCGATGGCCTCGTTTGCACGAGATCTGTTGGGACATAAATACTTCCAGGACTGCAACGGAGGAAATAAGGAGGTGTACATCCATTTCTTTTTTCTGTTGTCTTTAGATTGTCATTCATTTGTAGTCCTCTGTCTTCTCATGCCGTTTGTTTTGTTGTGTCTTTGATAGAAAATGGAGGAATTATTGATCAGGACGAAGCGAGAGAAGCCGACTTTCATTCCTTACTTTATTTCAGCCTGCAAAGAACTGCCAGGAAAGTTTATTTTGGGCTACCAGCCTCGTGGAAAACCTCGGTAGGTCGAATGTCTCGTTGTAATAACGGCTTAGTGAAATGGTTTTACGAAGAACACTGAGTTTTCTTTTAGAGACGGGCAGATTCTGATAAAAAGTTACTGTTTGAGGTGGATTCTCCTCCACAGAACTTCAGGCAGAAAGCAGCTTTTAACTTTACCTCTAAATTAAGTCATCTTTTAGTAATAAGAAATAAAACAATAATCTGAGCTATTTTAATTGGGGCAAAAGAAAAGAAAATGGAAAAAATCATGTGAAATAAACTGTTAAAGTTTTTCCCTTCTGCCTGTAGGGTTGAGTATGTGACCATCACCCCAGATGGTTTCCGCTACCGTTCCCAGATATTTCCCACGGTGAACGGACTCTTTCGATGGTTCAAGGACCACTATCAGGAGCCGGTGCCAGGTATTAAAGCAGTAACTTCCACTGAAAGAGCCTCATAACTCCGTTAAAGCACCGCAGAGGTCTGACATTTTCTCCCCCTTCAAAGGTATCACTCCCACCAACAGCAGCAGAACCAGAACCCCTGCATCTCTCAACGCAACGCCAGCCAATATTAACATCGCAGGTGAGTCCAGATTCCTCCACACTAAAATCCTGGTGCATTTTTTAGTGCAACATATGCCCCCCAGGGTTCGGGCAGGTGCTTGAAATCCTTGAAAATGTTTTCAAGGGTTGGAAAGTGCTTGATTTCTGCGTGAAGTCCTTGAAAGTGCTTGGTATTCAAACTGTACAGTTTGATTAAAAGCCTAAATTTGGGAACATTTTCATACACTAATGATACATGGTTAAATTTTTTAATGCTTTCTAGAGTTAAATCTGTCTTTTCTTGTTTTGACAGAACTAGCAGATTAAATAGAAGCTACATTTTCTTTTTTAACTTTAAATACTTTGCTAAGCATCTAATTTGAGCACGAAGGTTGTTTATTGTAACATCATGAATATTTATTATTTCTAATGGCTCAATTGATTTGTGTAATCGGGATAAAAGTTGGTTTATATTTTAACGTTAACGTTACTGAAATTAGGGGATTTTATTTGTTGAATTAGTTCTTAGTTCAGTCAGATCTATACGATGCAAGTGGAATAGACTTTTCCAAACTATTGTTTTTGTTTTTGTTTACCCTAGAATATAGAATACTATCACAATAACAATAATAAATAAAACCATATAATAGCGAATAATTCATTTGTATTTCCTCCAGAGAATGATGCTGGAAAAGCTCGAAGAAGTGATTGAATTTTACGAACTCTGTCCCTCCTTCCTCCTCAGACTTAACGCGAGCCGTCAACGCCCTCCCACGCAACATGACTTCCCAGATGTTCAACGCCATCGCCGCGGTGACGGGCCAGGGCCAGAACCCCAACGCCACCCCTGCACAGTGGGGCTCCAGCCAGTATGGCTACGGCGGCAGCACAGGAGGAGGGGGAGGCAGCTCCTCTGCTTATCATGTAACTGTTGGGGCTTAAATCAGACCGAATAAAGCTTCATTTCATGATTTCTAGAGGACGCAGCAGTCTATTTGTGGTGATGAAAGATACAAGACGACCTGAGCTCTTGTGGTGTTAGTGAAACAGGAGACTTAGAGAAAATCGCTGCAGCTCAGGATAAATGTCACCTTCTGTTTAGGTACAGCATTACCAAGAGTAAGTGAAACATTAGCAGTAAGACATCAGTGATCAGTTGTGGAAGCTTAGACTTTATTTCAGACTGAAGCCAATTCATTTTGAGTCAATTACAGCTGCACTTCAGCCACACATAACAAAGCATTTAATTCTGATGCCTTTGTTTCCTCGCAGGTGTTTGCTACGCCGCAGCAGCCCATGGCGACGCCCATGATGACGCCCAGTTACTCCTACACAACGCCGAGCCAGCAGCCCCTCGGCACCCCCCAGTATCCGGGCTCCACCCCCCAGTCCTCACACGTACATGCCCACCCACACCTGCCACATCCCAGCCACCACGGCGCCGCCAGCAGCCACCACGGCCACGCCTCCGTTACGCCGTCGTCCTCCTCCTCGTCCCGCAGAGGAACGCCGCAGCAGCAGCAGCCGCCGACGACGCCACAGCAGCCAAAGTGAGCTCATCTGCTGAAACACTTATTTTGTCCTCAACAGTTAATCAATGATTATCAATCAGTGGTTTGTTAGATTAAAATTTTTCCCAACTGATGAATTAATAACCAGAGGCGAAGCAGTCATTTAAGAGTAGCACTACATCAACATTTTGTTACTCAAGTAAAAGTAAAAAGTAGCCGTCTAGGAAATTACTCACACGTACACACCGTCTTCATTCAAGAGAAAACTCAGCTTGGCAATTAATCATTAGTTGATCTATACATCAATGAACTTTAGATTAAATCATTAATCGATACCTTGCGTCCCTGTTCTGAACGGATGCTTTTCTGACTGTGTTGGCGTTCTGCCACTAGGTGGCGGTGGGGAACCTCCAGTCCTGACATCCCTCTCTCTCCTCCCCTACAGGCCGAGCAGCAGTGCCTCCTCCTCGGCGGTCGACTGGGGCAAGATGGCCGAACAGTGGCTGAAGGAGAAGGAAGCAGAGGACAGGAAGAAGACCCAGAGGATGACGCCACGGCCTTCGCCCAGCCCCATGATCGAGAGCACGCCTATGTCGCTCGCCGGAGACGCCACGCCCCTGCTGGACGAAATGGACCGATAGGACACAGAGGGGGGCGTTGCTGCACCCCCTCACCCCCCTCTACTTCACCCTTTGTACTGCCTCACCTGGATGACCTTTCACCCTTTATTCCGTTCATGTATTCATGCAGCAGTCGACATGGTGTCAACATTCATGCCACCTCATTTCCTGCTGTCATCTCATGCCAGGTGTTTATGTCCTCTCCTTTTGCCAATCTCCTCTGGCTGCAAAGCGTTTTTGCATGTCATGCAGAAAAGTAGTACAAAGATATATATATAAAAAAAGAAATACTTGAAGTTTGAGTTACATTTGGGAAATGGACCTGCACAGACACTGACAGACAAGCTGTCCTATCTTTGGTTCTGCTTTTAGTTTGATCTTTGAGCGGTTTTGGCAGAAGGGAAGCGTCGACATGTGGAGTTTTGAAAGCAGTTGCCAAAACAACGCTTTGCCAAGCCAATCAGGAAATTTAATATTTGTACGGAAATGCGTCAGTATGAATAAAGACTTATTTTTTTCTTTGAACTTTAAGACTCTGCTCGTCACATCTGTCAAAATAAACACAAACGTAACTGAACAGACTGATAGCGAGTTAGCAGAGCGGGGTTTCTGAAGGACAGACGTGGGCTAATGCTAATTGTGTTATTATCAGCTGACTTTGGCAGAAATCCCCTGATGTGAACATGAGCAACACGCCTCTGGAAGCAGTGGCTCCCCTTAGTTACCTTTTTGTTTTAAAAGTTGTTGATTTTTTTAATAGGAAACTGAGATGTTTGACAAAATCCTAGTTTTGTCAGTGACACGTCTTCAAGTTTACCCGAACTCGATGCATTTTAAATGTTTGCGGTTTCACTTTACCCAGAGTTACGTTTTCCACTCTAACCCGTCACGAGACGGTATCAGCAAAATGTTTCACACCTGCAGCTGTGAAGTCACGATGCTTCAGCGGATGATTTAGTTTTTGCAACACTACTGGAAGAAGATCCGATCAGACAGATTCCTGCCTACTCTGTTCATATTCCCAACTCTGTAATATTCAGAACTGCACGCATTTATTTCAGTAGAATGAATATAATATAAAAAAAAAACACATTCTGTGATCGTCTTTTTGGCATTTCAAGGCCGCTCTGCTTCCCTCTTGACTCGTGTCTGTGTCCCACAGTACAAGCAAGCAGCACTGGTTTGTAATGGTGTGCTTAAATCTGCGTTGTGCAACGTATCATGGTTTCATGAGATGCATTTTCTTTTAAAATAATGTTTTTAAGTAAGCAGACTTGGTTTGAGTTGCCAGGTTACGACACTGAACCTGAGGGACTGGTTGGTTGTCAGCAGCAGTTGGTTCTGGTAGAGAAATGTCGTCTTTGATTCTGCTGATGACCTTTTCTACCTGATATCTCTTTAATAAAAGTGTTCATAGTAAACTCTCTGTCTTGTTCATGCCTAATTAAAAACACAGAACCTCTGGAGATGGGATTAAAGTTTCAATATGTTTGGTGCAATCATTTTAACTGAAGTATTCAGTGATACTTTCATGGAACCAGTAATGGAAATATTAGAGCAAACACACTTGATTCTTGGGGTTTGCAAATATTAACTTATCGGTGTTAGTAATTCTTAGCATAAAACCAATGAGCCGACACAAAATTTAAATGAATTTTTCCAGGCACAAAGTACCATTTTTTTCAATCATGAAGTTAATTTCAAATAATTTTGACTTATAATTGGGGTTCTCTCTTTAAGAAGCGCCTGCTTTTTCCAACACAACAACGTTTCTCCGTTAAGCCTTTAGCAACATTTTTACCTGCGTTGGATTGAGAAGTAGCTCCTGTGATGAGCTCAGCAGATACACGGATCCATTGTTGCTGCCGCTAGTCTCTAGAGGGACTGATTGGGAGAGGCACAACATTTTCCCCTTTAATATCTCTGGTATAAGACATTTTAAATATAATAAATCCTTAAATCTGACATTTCATGTTATCAAGTGATTTATTAACTTACATTTTTAAGTGTTCAATGAATTACAAAAATATTTCAATACTTTCTCCAAAGATATCCAGTTAAGCCCAAAATTATTCATACTCCTGGTGTATTATGAGTTGATAATTTTACCTGGAAGAAATATTAACATGGGAGTGGCTCAGTCAAAGCCTGGAAGAGAAACTCTGTAGATTAGGGTAACGGCAAGGAGGCCTTCCAACCTCTAAATCAACCAGAAGTTTGAATCATTTTGGGATTAAATGTCCAGCAGGATAGTTTATGAAGATGAAGATGAAGCTTTCCTTTCCGCTTTCTGAGACTCTCCCACCAAACAATCCTTCCACTCCCAGATCATATGAGCGCTTGTCTCGGAGCGGAGAGAGGCATGATGGGAATGACGGTGGTCAGTTGATCCGATGTATGCATCACATTAGCAAGAGCAGAGACACATGACCAGAGGTCAGCAGGGAGGAAGAGATACAGAGAACGATATTCAGACAAATCCTCTCCTAACGGGATAAAATGTTGGTTCACACAGACGATGTTCTTGTGAAGTGCTGCTGCGGCTTTGGGAAAATTATCTTTATAATCCTGAATACGACAAAGAATTACTTGTTGCAGATCTGGTCAGCACTAAACATTCCTGAGAAACACAGTTTGAGTCATTCTGCTAACGGACTTGTTTACAGGCTCAATAGGAGGCATTATGTTGGAGCTACAACTTGGATCATGGCAAATATTTTCTCAAGCGGTTTCCTGGATCCTGCAGAGACAGCCTGCTGAGCTGCCGCTACTTCTGACAGCCCAGCTCAGGGGATCCACACCAGTTTGGCTCCAGCTTAGGAACCAGTGAGATCAGGCTTTCTCAGCAACAGTTGGCCTTCTTCTTTTGTTTATGATTGGTTTCTGAGCTGTCTGTGATTCCTGTGTGCAACAGAAATACACATCAGAAAATCTTCAAATTTCTCACAAATATCAAATGAATCAAATCAAGAATTTGTTTTCCAGCTGCATGCATGTTAAGGCCGGGTTACCGACAACAAATAGATGGAAAAACACAATCAGCTGCACAGGAAATAGAAATGATAATGGATGAAGTGGAAGAAAATGACTTCAACCTAAAATAATAGATCATTTCCAATCTGATGATTAATATTTTTTGAATTGTAATTTAATTTATAGTTTTTTGTTGTCATTTTATTTTGAATATTTAAAATATCTTCCACTTTAGAGCTTAAAGTGGAAGATATAAACTTGCATTATAGCTAAGTAGAATACAAGTTTGCTCTCTCAAAAAGTCTGCTTTTTGAGAGAGCAAACTTGCACTAAACATAGTGATTCACGCCACTGAATCGCCATCTTGGTAGGCAAGCGCAGCGCAAAGCATAGATGAACCATGGCTTCCACACCAACCAAATTAAAATATTCTGACACTCTTGTGCAAGAGAAATATAAACAAAATCGCTGCCATCAGGATCGACCCGTATTGTTTATTGTCATCATAGCAACTGCTATAGCTACAGATACCTACCAAAATGGCTGTCAGCTACAGAGTTTCCAGAAGTGTAATGAGAACTTTGTGTTAGGCCCTTTTCAATTTGTTACTGAAAATGGTCCCAAAGCAACAATGTTATCTTTTATCACAATAATTACTGGGATAAGTTATTGTGGCTTAAAGCCTTAAATCTGATTGAAAATCTGTATCAAGACATGGAAAGTAACATTCACAGATGTTTTCTGTTTAACCTGACTGAGGTTAAGCTACTTTGCAAAGACAGTAAGTTCAGCCAAAAAGAGAGTCCTTCAAAGTACCGACACTGGGAGGGAAGACAGTTTTTGGAGATTTCTGTCAATAAACCTTTGAAAACAATGCATCCCTTTTCTTCTGCTTCACAGTCACACCCCCTTCCTGTTGGTCTGTCACATGAAATCCCAATAAACGACACGCAAGCTTGTGGTCCTAATGTGACTTTTCCCCAGTTTGGACTTCATTAAACTAATGATTTAAATAATTTCTTTTAGCTTTGGCATTTTAGCTGCATAAAAAGACATTTCTTAAAACTTTTCATGAGACAACAGACAGACAGCAGCCAACTGTGTGGTAAATGATCAACTCACTGATTATGTCTTTGACGTGTCTCGACCCACTCCTCTCAAGCTCAGCCAAAACATTCGCCTCAAAAGTCAAAGAAGCCACACGAAGGAAAAGATTCCTGACTCCGTCTCCTGAAAAAACAAAAAGGAATCAAAAGTTTGTGAGCTAAAAATCAGATTCAGGCTTAAAGGTCTGATTGGAGCTACTTTGTTGCCCACCTGACTTTGCAGACACGGCCCAGTACTCTGCTTTGATTTCCTCCGATAGTCTGATAGCTTCCTGTTCTGTCTCGGCCAACTGGTCAGGAGACTGAAACAGGGAAATAAAACATCGATATTGGACAAGTAAATCCTTACATCTTTCAAGACAAATAACCAATAAACTCAGGATTGGCAGAAGATTTTGTGTCTTAGTTCACCTCCTTTTCAGTTCATGTTTCAGAAAAAGTCTTTGTGTTTTAAAACTGTTGCCTCCTTTACAGATTTATTTATTTTCATGTCTATGTGCCTCAGAGCATTAAACTTATTTTAAAATTATAATTTATTTAGAGAAAAAAAGGGTGCTCAAATCAATCTGGCTGTAAGTGAAAAAGTAATTCCCTCCTAACATTTCTTTAAACTGTTAAGAAGTTTCTACAACTGGAGATGAATCTTAGACTTTAACTAGGCCCCATAAAAGCATTTATCATACAAAACTCCCACGTTTGAAACGCTACAGTATCTTAACCCAGATGTGATGAGATTCTCTCCTTTTCAAAGTTTTTTTTAAAAACAATCTTTCAATATTTTTCTAGAAAATGTTGCTTATTCAAAATGTAAACATTTCTCTAACTGGTTATTTTATCCATATACAATCTTCCAGACATAGATCTGTTACATATCAATTTTTGTCAAAGACATCAAACGAAATCATTTGCTCCATCTTGACTGATCTGTTAGCGAAGCACACGGTTCGGCTCTAATCTGTTCGCAGTCTCTCTGTCGTTAGGTTCACCCACGCTCAGGTCCTTCTTGGTCCCGACGAGGAACAGTAAAACACTGGACGGGTCGTTTTCCTTCATGGCATCCTCCAGCCACTCTCTGCACACACAAATCCACAGTTTTAGATGCAGAAGGAAATATTTTAAAACAATGTGTTGCTGCATACCTGGCATGTGCCAATGAGTTCACGCTGCTCAAGTCAAACACCACCATGATGGCTGGGGACACAGTTTGATTAGATACAAGTCAGCTCAGTTTAGATCAGGATTATTGCAGCAATCACCTTGTGCTCCTCTGTAATATGTTGAGGCGATGCACTTGAAGCGCTCCTGACCTGCTGTATCCCACCTGGAAAACATTAAACACACTTTCAAAATAAAAACACGCACTGGCAGCTTATTACCTTAAAGTTACACTAAATCAACACATTGAAGGGAACTTAGGTCCAACTGTCTAAATTGTTAGAACATCATATTTATCTAATTATAAAATAAAAGGGAGATGATAGATTTCTTTGTGATGCATTTATCCATAGAGGTGGATAAATCTGTTGCCAGTTCAGGACTTACAGCTGCAGGCTGAAGGGAACGCCAAGCACCTCGAAGCGCTCCATCTCAAAGTCCACCCCGATTGTCGCTTTGTAGTTCCTGTCGAACGCTCCTCTGCAGAACCTGAAGGAGAAACCAGGAAAACTCAGAACTTTGAATAAAATAAATAAAAAGTACTCTGACAGTTAAGTGGAAGGAAAATTTTCTGATTTTTTTCAGACAACAAAAATTTGAAAGGTATGAATAGTGAGTTTAAATTAGAGCTGAAAATATAATAATAATAATAATACTTGGAAAACGTTAAAAAGTATCACTAATTCTCCTTTCACTTTACGTAAAGTCTCAATATAATCCTTGAAGTTTGTGGTTATATTACTAGAAAAATGTGAAAAAGTTCGAGGAGTATGACTGGATATTCCTTTGCATTTATAGTAATGGACTCTGTGTGATTATAAAGTAGTTAGTTTTGCGTAAACTTTGCCTCACCTGCTGATTAAACAGGTTTTCCCAACAGAAACGTCTCCCACAACGATGACTTTGGCGATATTAAAGCTGGAAGCAGAAAGCCAGAAGTGTCAGAAAATACATTTAACTTTGTCAACTTTTGGATTTTTACCTGAAATTTTTAACTACAGAAAATGGAAAAGTTTGTCAAATCCAGAATATTTGCAATTCAATATTGATGAGTTCAGAATGAATTTGTGAAATTGTATTTCATGCAAATTGTTCCGTAGAGGAATTTCTTAACAAATTCTCTGAAAAATGATGCAACTGTTTTAAAGGTGTAAATATTTCAAAGGACTGACGTTAAATGTGTAATTAAGTCATATTTGTCTTATTTTCAAATAATAGAAACAAGCGTCTGCAATAACAACAACACTTCAAACATATTTCATAGAAATTGTTGGACATTCTACGTTTATGGAAGAATGTTCCATAACTGTGTGGGTGTTAACAGGAACCATGCTCAGGTCTACTACACAAGCTTTGATTTTACATTATAATGGAAAATTACTTTAGATGTTGACTTCACACAATCATCTAGTTTAATACTCCAATCACTCCTGCATCGGTGTCTCCTTTTGTATGTGGTAATTTTTTTGTCTCTTTTTTTCCTAAAAAATAAATCTTCAGCCTTCTCTTATTTTCAGAATAATGTTGTCAGATGTGGTAGGCTTTGCAGATGTCTATCAGCTGATCCCTCAGACATACTTTAGTGTGACTTCACGGCCCAAACCAGAGCTAATTCGTTTATCTTCCACACATATCTCAGCGTGGAGGCTGTAAAAACGGATCTTACCTCACGCCGTCCGTCTTCTGAACCTGGCATGCAGCTCTCACCTGTGGGTGGAAGCCGTCTTTGGTGTGCAGAGCTGCATTTGGACTAAAACACTAAAAACATATCAAATGGAAGAAAACCTTAGATTAAATGAAAATGGTTTTCCTGGCTGAAAATCAAGAGAAATGCTGATTCAATCTATACCCAGAGATTTCGGATTTGTGCTCAGATCAGGACTGATGGTTAATATGTGGTAAAATGTCAAATACAGAGAAATAGTCAACAATAAATAATCACTCTGTTGTTTACTACCCCACTGTGTCTAAATCCCTTCTTAACTTATAATTACCTTTACCTGATAAAGCTTCAGATCGTGTTTTTGCAGAAACATGCAGAACGTACATTCCCAGATTTGAGCTATCCCTCAGAATTAAGGTATTTTTGAATAATTCTTGTTTTTATGGAATATTATTTGTGTTTACCAACCTTTGGGAGGTGAGTGATGATTCTGTCCTTCTTCACAGGAGGCAACATGCTGTCAGTTATTTTAAAACCTAGAGAGAATCACTGCCACACTATGAGAGACACATAAAGACATTTTAGTGCAGGTGACAATGGCAGTTTGCTATGTTTAGACTCATTTCAGAAACCAAGCAAGAGCCACAGTTAAGATCTTCACAGTTTAAAAGAAAATATTCAATAATTTGAATTTGAATGGGATGGTGCATATTATTTAACTTAAAATATTTTTTAAATCTTACATTAATTTTAATAAATGGGCAGAATACGTTGTAAATAAAAATGCCAGAAGCAAATTCTGTTGATCTGATTCTGAATGTTGTGCTCAGTAGATGTTAAAGTCTACGAAGAATCAGTTTGTTTTCAATCATTGTGACACATGCACTGTATTATTCAATCAGAAAATATAATAAATCTGTTAAAAGATTAAATATAAATGTGCATAAATTTCTATTGTGTCACAAAGGATTCAGCCTTCTTGGTTCAGACCTGCTATTATCTGAACTGAATCCGATTAACCTGAAATGAAGTTCAGTTCAGTCTAATGTTCTTCATATTTTCTCTAAATTGATACTTGCAGAGAGGATCAAAATCAGCTCATTGGTTATGGGAAGCAACAGAAATCCACAGAAAGTCATACTGAAGGCAGTTGAACAACTTGAGAAAACATAGAACATTAATAAAACCAGACATTTCTCTTTAATTACTAAAAATATGGATGGAAACTGGGAGGCTGCCAAGAGCCTGACATTAACGCTGAAGAATCTGCAGGAATTTCTGAAATATATTGTTTTCTCTGTGTGTTTAAGGAGAAAGTTTTTCTCAAAGAAACCATCACAGGACGTGTTAAATCTCCTAAAACTCTCTGGAAGACGATGACATTCTGTAAATGGAGCTCTAGATCTAATTTTCAAAAAAAAAAAAAAAAAAAGTCATGCATTTGACACAAAAACAAAACGTTCTCTCCAAAATATGCTGACTTTGTACATCTTGTGAAGTTTGGTGAAATCATGAACAGCCAGTTTTGACCCAAAAGTATCTGATAAAGTTCAAGAGGCATTTCTGATTGAAATCAACAAAAGATTGGATTCACGAGCGAAAAGTTTTTCATGGCTTACCCAGGGTGCAGAACTAAGGCCCATGGATAATTCATATGGTTATCTGGAGAGATCTGTGGACAAGAGATGTCCTCAAATTCTGATACATCTGGACAAGTTTTGCAAGGTGTTCCAACATATTACTACTTTAATGATGTGCAGACTGATTTAGCCAGATTATTGCAATTTTTATGTTTATAAAAACCTACATTATTGTGGGTAATCGCTACAAGAGTGTATTCCCCCTTCAAATACATAAATAATAGCAATTTTATCCATTGTACATGCAAGAAAATTCAGCAAATTCAACACAGTCAAAGCTTTCTAGCCGTTTTACTGAATCACCAGATTGGACAGCAAAAATTAAAATCTCTACAGAACAAACCAAAAGGATCTTTGGATTGAAATGCGATCTATACACACACACACACACACACACACACACACACACACACACAAAACAACTTTACCTGAAGCAGATTAAGAGGTGGTATTGTAAATGTGATACAACTCCAGAGATATATAGTGAAACAAAGCGCTCACAATGAAGAAGTCAGCCTCCAAAGACAAGCCTCCACACAGAAACTGGTCCTATAAAGACTGAACAGCAGCTAACTCTACTGGCGAGAAAGATGTGTAAACAGCACCCCCTAGTGGCTTTTACTTTTTTTTAACGCGCACAACGAAAGTCGCTCAGTGTTTATATTGTTCGTATTTTTTTTTCTTGTACTATTCACAATTAACGTACTTTTAGGAAGCGAAATGTAGCAAGATAAAGTAGTCTAAAAAGGGATGAAAATCTGAAATTTGAACAGCAGCTTTGCAAAAACATTTCAAAATGTATATTTTCTATTAATTTTAGCAGATAAAGTTTATGTGTGAAATTTAGGTTATCTGCTTCCTTTGTTCCATAAAATATGTTATTTTTAAAATAAAGAAAATAATCCTTTTTGATTTTTAAGGATGCGGTTGACGTCATAATCCCGCGACTGTCGCGGTTTATAAAGCACACCAACCTCCTGGTCTTTCCTTTCCGCTTCTGCTCTCGTGTTGAACGTTGTCAGACGAGAGAAGTCTTTACTATTACAAGGTAGAACATTTTTCTAAATAAAATTCAAGATGCTTTAAACCCGCTGCGCGTCGCTTTAGTGGCTGGGTTATTGGATAAACGTCGTGTTTTTTGTTAGCTGCTGCAAAATGTAGTTTAATGGGCCTCGGAGAGCCACGTGGTGGACGACGTTAGCGCCAGATTTACTGCACTGACTTAAGATTATATTCTTGTTCCCAACTCTAATTGAATGTTAATTCTCAGTGTTTGATTTCAGCTTTATGCTGCAAGTTATTAAAAGCTTTCTCTTCCTTTCAGGGAAAATGACTCTGACTAACTCAACAACCCCGTCATGTCTGGACCCAACTTCCTTTCTGAAAGGTAGATGAATACAAAATGCTTCCAGCTGTTTTAGTTGAACTTTGTCAGTGATGAAAACTGTGAATAGGAAGTGCCGTCTGATGCGACAACTGACGATGTTTCTGTCACTGTTCTGAGCCTCAAAGCCCAGATGGGTTTAGATTGTGCTGCTAACTAAATACGTTCAATAAACATACATTTTCCTTTACCAGATTTTTTACTTCCTGGAAGCTGAAGAGGACAGAGTTGAGATGAAGGTACGTTCTTCTTACATAGCTCTAATTGATATAAATCTGGTTGCTTTTGTTATGATGAAACTTGAACTAATACAGCTGGAATTACCGGCAGATTGTTCAGTGTTGATCATTTAGTTTCTGAGCGTCAAATAGCAGTGACTTATTTTATGGAAGCAGTTTGACCAATTGATTACAGATAATTTAACCTTTCATTTCCATATTTTCTTTAAAGGTGCCAACATGGTGATGAGTTACCTGAAATCTGGTTTCCCTCCCAAAAAAACACGGAGCCTCTCATTTGAAGTGGATCTTGTAAGTTTTAACATGTTTATAGCTATTATTCATCAGATTAAATTTCCCTTTCTGTAATCAGATGGGTTAAAGCACAGGTGTCAAACTCCATTCCTGGAGGGCCACTGGCCTGCAACTTTTAGATGTGCCTCTGCTGCACCACACCTGAATAGAATAATTAGGTCATTAGCAGACCTCTACAGAGAAGGAGGTAATTAAGCCATTTCATTCCAGTGTTTGTACCTGTGGCACATCTAAAACTGCAGGACGGTGGCCCTTGAGGACTGGAGTTTGACACCTCTGGGTTAAAACATGCTGCATCTTAGTTTAATAGAATTAAATGGAGTAGAAATTGGCCTTGGTTGGTCAGAGCCCTGCTACAGAGTGTCATTTGATCAGTGATGAAAACCTGGAATAGGAAGTGCCGTCAGATGCGACAACTGACGATTATTCTGATCCAGCTTTCTGAGTCATTTAAAATGTATCTGAATTTTCTCAGCAGGAATATTTCTGCTCTAACTCTTGTTTTCTGTCCTGCAGATGATGCTGCCTCCTGAACACATGGATCAGAATAGAAGGTAGTCATTGTGTGTAAAATGTGTTTTACTTTGCTGGATTGTTGTGATGAAAGCTAAACTGAGAAAAGCTGGAATTACCGGCAGATTGTACAGTGGTGATCCTTGGTTTTCTGAACATCTTGAATCGGTGTCAAATCTTCCTTTGACTTTTTATGGAGACTTGACTTCTTTTCTTCTTCTTCTCTCCCTCTGTAAGGATCGCACATGGAGGCTACTGCACTTTGTCCACGCCTCTGTGGTAAGATGTATATTTAATTCAATCACATGAAAACAACTTCCTGTTTGGGTGCATCTGCTGTGGGATTCCTGCCTACCTGAAATCTAACTGATCTCCTTTCTCTCAGGTGGTGGAACAAGTGAAGTTTGGAGAAAAATACCCGACTACTCCTTTTGACATCAGCAAAACCTGATTCTACAGTCTGTCACTTGGATTCTTGCTAATGCTAATTGACAGTATTGCTAATCCTTCTAGCTCTGTTGTATGAACCATCAGGAACATCTTGAATGCTAATATTTTTAGGTAATGAAATGTTTCTGGGTTACTTGCTATAGGTTGGTCTTGTATAAGCCTGTAGTCTGGATAAAATGCTGCATAATGAATAAATATAGAAGGTGTTGCATATTAAAGATTTAACTGACTTGTCATTGTGGTCTGTTCATAAATCCATACCTTTTTAAAAAGTGTTAAAACTGGCATCTTTCCTCTGAAATTACTACCATAACTGACACCCATACTTTGGATATTAAACATTTTTCAAGCCTACAAAAACAAAAACCTCTAACTTCTGGACTAGTTTCTAGTGCAAATATCGGTACAAAATAAGACTAACTTAAAAGTAACTTCAGCAACATATAAGGGTCTTGACATGTAAAGAATCTGCCAATGGATCAAGTTCTTTTCCATCAATATTAAGGAATTATTCACTTACAAGCTTATCTTGCTAAAAATATGCCTTAAAGTTTCCTGTGTGCTAAAATTACTTGTCTGCAGGGCAATAATTGCAGAGAACTCCATGAGTTTCTATATCACTTTCACACATGCAAACCTCACATCACAAAAAGTAATTCAGGCAGCAGGAGAAGGTTGGACCAGAAATTTAATGAACTCATTACCCACTGAAGAGATAAAAAAACCTGAAACTTTTCCCAAAGTATCCATCCAATTGTTTCAGCACCCTGGTAAAATATCTTAAACTTCTCTCATAGCTAATGGTGTCTGTTCTTATCCAAGGAAAATAAAACAAAACTTTGTCATAAAAAGCACTACACATTCACTGGACTTTGCCCAGTGTGTACTGTCAGCTTGTTTTTTACTGACCTGAGTTTATTTCAACCTGCATTTGGCCTGTAAACTCTTCAGAAGCAATATGTTTTTGTGTGAAGGTGGATTTTTTTCCTTTTCAGAGATATTTACTCATTTCTACAGTATTTTGGGAAGTTAAATAAAACTTTAGATTGTGCTGAAATCTGCAGACTAGATGGTTCAAAAACACAATGAGTGATGAGAGGAGCATTTACTGAAGTTTCTTTTTCAATGTTTTTTTTGTGAAAACTCCACTACAACCTTATTCTAATCTTATGAACTCAGACGAAAGTCAAGTGAACGCAGAGATGATGTTCTTGAGTTATGCATGGTGTCAGTCCTCCTCCTTCTCGATGTAGGTCTTATTTGCAGAGCGGGCCATCTGTCGGGCCATGTAGCGATCTCGTGCTGAAGTCACAGTCTGTTCGGTGCTGCGCTTTGCGAACTTGTTGGCCTTTTCCTCTGCCTCCTCTTCCTGTTTGTCGTCTTTTTGCTTTGAGCCCTGCTTCACTGATTCCACATCATCAGCATCTTCCTCATTCGCTTCTGCCTTTTCCTTCTCTGGCTCCTTCTTCCTCTCCTTCTCTTCCTCCTGATCTTTGTCCCTCCGTTTGTCTTCTTCTGAATTCCTCCTTTTATCCTTTTCGCCATTTTTCTCCCGCTCCCTCTCTCTCGGACTTCTCTCCCTCTTCCCGTGCCTTTCTTTAGGACTTCTTTCCCTCTTTCCATGCCTTTCTTCCCTCTCCGAATCCCTTCTGCCTCTGCTTCTGTCATCATCTCTACCTCTGTCTCTGTCCCTGTCCCTATCCTTCCGTCTGTCCCGGTCACTTCTTCTGTCTCCATGTCTGTCATCCCTTTCCCTCCCATGGTGTCTGTCTCTGTCTCTATCCCTCCCTCTGTCTCTGTGGCTCTTCTTGTGTCTGTCTCTGTCCCTCTCTGTTCCCTTCTCCTCTCCACTCCCAGATGAAGGCGACCTCTGCCTGTACTGACGGTTAGAGTGAGCCGAGGCTCCGCCTGGTTTATTAAATCCAGTCTTTGGCTTTTGGTCCTCCTCAGAGTCGCTGCCTGAGCTGGGGATGTTCTCCTGGGCTGGGGGGGACGGAGCAGGCGAGGTCCTGTCAGCTTCTTTTGAGGATTCTGAAGGTTGATTTCTGTGGATTGAAAAATACATTGAGAGATTAAGATTACCAGAAGCTTTAAAAATAATAGTGCTTTAATTTAGCTTAAGCTAACTTCTTAGCTGAGCGATCTGGGATCTCCTCCTCTCCAACAGTCTGATTCAGCAGGTGCCGATAGAAGCCGCTCAGATCTTTCTGCTTCCTCACATCCAGAGCAGCTGAATGGAAAAAAACCCCCAAAAATAAATATGTATAAATTATATAATATCTTACATAAATATGAAATACTGCTGTCCGAACCCTTTACAAATTCAACACCTAGGTGTTGTGTATCATGCTAATCTCATAATCCAGGGAAACAGAAGGTGACAGAGCATCAATATCGGCCTTTCTAGACACTATGATGACATTTAAAAAGCATTAGAGTATAAGTGAATTCATTTTATTTACGTATCAGCAATAAATAAGATTTTATAAATAAAAAAAAGTTTGGGTTGTACAACTGTAATAAAGATTAAATCAATTTAAGGCATTTAAATAACTTTTTTATATATATCTTTTTACCTTTGGTGGTATTAAGTGTAGGGGCTGCTGTACCTAGCTTGTATTGTAGTTCAATAAGTGAACTATAATAAGAGACAAACTTTGTTTCATTTAAACTCAGAACAATATGACATAACAAGTGCAGACAGTGTGAATGCAGATGGAAAGCATTAGTCCAACCTTCTATCTCTGCCTGTCTTCTCTCTCTCTCCTCTTCCTCCTTCTGCTCCTCCAGCTTCTTCTTGTAGGCCGAGGTTACGTAGGCGTCTTTATCAGCAAACTTCTCCCCCTCCGCCTCCCTCTCCTTCTGAATCTTCCGTTCATCTCTCCGCTCTTGTTCTTTCTTTCGCTCCTCCACTGCTTTCATTAACTGGTGGATATATTTAGGCTGTAACAAAACAAAAAGACAAAAATATTTGCTCTTAAGGCTTGTGGTTTGTTTTTTATTCAGCCACTCTGAAATGAGAGAACGGTTATAATTAGAGCAGCTACATGCATCACACAGCGTTTAGCAGAAGAGAATTTACCCTTTTGTCAGCTCCTGTCAGGACTTTCTTGCTGCTCTCGAGTTTCTGCTTTTGCATGTCATCGTAGACCGCATCGTAGTCGTAAACGGTGCTGTCCTGCTCCAGGGCCTTCTGCATCTCCAAACGAGTCTTTGAACAAAAAAAAGGGAAGAAAGAAAAATGGACAGACTCCAGAAAAAAAGCTAATCGCAGAGAAATGACACTTATCAAAACCAACAAATTAAATATTTTATTTCTCCCACCTGTTTCATCATCTTCTTCTTGATAGCCTCTTTCTGTAGAGTCTCTCCAACTGAAGTCTGAAGAATGAAACGCGACATTTGGTGTTTGGTAGAAATTAATTACGTTTTCCCCAACAATGGCTACCGACACAGTAAACTAAAAAGTTTACCCACCTCATCATCGGAGTCATCTCCAAAAACTGAGAGTTTTGGCAGGATTGTGTTTTTTGAGCCTCCTTTCTTCTGGGGCAAGATAAGCCCATACCTGAAGGACAACAAAAGCTTATTAAACTCTGTCTGGTGGTATTTGTTTAAACTGTTAATTATAAACAAGAAAAGACATCGTGGGTTGAGTAATAGTCTACGTCTTTGTGACAATATTTCCAAGTTTTAAACAGAAGAACGTTGCAGTTCAGTTTTGCAGTTATAAGTCACTATTCACTAAAAACGTTAAGATATAATCCAAAAACAATGTGCATTTTTGTGTGTTAATATTAAGCAATTGGGATAAATTGGCACCAGATGAATGACTATAAATGAACTACAAATGCACACAAACAGCCCTAGCTTTTCCCTGAAGCCAGATGTATCAGAAGATATTTCCGTTCAGTAGTTAAAACTATAAGCAATTTGCAAAACAACTAACGAAATATTCAAGCACACACTGTCGAACATCGTGCTAAACACAAACGTATCAAAGATTTGTCTTTTGCACCCGATTTGTGGTAAAACTGCATCGCTTCAGAGTATAAATGGGATGCTAGTAGATGCCAAGATTAACTAACGTTCCCCGATAACATTCACGTGTTAGGTTAAAGTTATCTTTTAACCAGTTTAAAAACAAACACCTTTACAAAAAACTAGTAAAAAAGTCATAATAAACGAAAGCTACCTCTCTGATGTAGGTTAGCATAACGTTAACTGTTTTCAAACAGCAGCAATACAAATCTGCCATTTTTAATAATTCAGTGAGTCCTATATTAAGATTATGAAGATAATAATAACAGATACAACACCAAACTGTTTTATTATAAACCAGAAAAACATTCACTCATAGCTTTAGCCTTGTTAGCTTGTTTGTAACTTACTGTTTTGTAGGGAGCGCCATCTTTGCCCTGCTGACTGCGATCGTGCACAGCAGATTCGACACACAAATATCACAAAAATTATTTCACTGCACAAACTAATAAAAGCTATAAAACATATATTTTAAAATATGAACACAACCACTTCAAACACGAGGTGCATTTTTTAGTAATTTGTCTAATTAAAATAGACGGAAATAGATTTCGGAGTAGTTTGAAAATAGAAAATTCCAACAGAAATGTCCATAAGTCATTCATTTATGATTTTTTTTTTTTTGGCTTAATGTTTTAAAAGTATTTATACTTCATATAAATCTCAGTATTGTACAGCATTTTAACAACTTAGTACAGGTATAAGTGTTACAATTACTTCTGCCAATAGAGAGCGTCATTGTACCAAAGTAAAATGGTAATTTAAACAATATAACGATGTTTAGATCCAATCATAATGGTAGCTCTGTGTAAGTATGACGATTTCTTTATATTAAAAAGATTTGTTCAGCATGTAAGACTTCAGGTGTTTTCTGAGGCTTTTAGTCGCTTATTGTGTGGACACTCAATACTCCTCTAGGCCGATACATTTTATCACATTCAAGGTCTAAAAGGTACTCGAGTTCATATTCAATCAATTCTCTAATGTGTTCAAATGATGCATGTTTGTCAGATTAAAAGTAAATTTCGAAAATAACATTTGAGCTGGTATTTAGCAAATCTTTCAATAAGGTCACATTTCTTTACTTTTTATATTGTACAGAATAACAAAATGCCAAACTTTCATAGCTGTAAGTGGAAAATCATCGTAATTAACAGAAACTAAGGCTTGGAAACATCAACTTGTGCATAATTAATCTCAGTAATCTGTTTCACTTGCTGAATTGTGTTACCAAAATAGCAAACATTTCAATAACATTCTAATTTATTATGTATGACTATAATAACTGGTAAGAAGAAAACAACTGCTGAAAAAGTGCTGTTTGGTGTCCTGTTTGTAGTTTGCCACAACCATATAATGGACACAGCAACCAATTAGAAGAAGTTAATCTTTCAGCAGAAAACTAAACATACAGCCAGAATGATTAGATTACAGTAAGTCCATGTGTTTGAGGGGCCCAGTCAAAGTCCAAATCTGCATGGCGTGTACATTAAATGTGATAAATAGACTGTTTTCATTAATTAATTTAAAATTAATTAAATTTAGCTTAAAGTACTATTACCTGATATTTTTGGGACACAAATATACTGCATAATTTATGTGCTTTGACTATAAATTCTGTTTTTATTTTTTGTTGTGTGGTGCTGCCATTGCTTATTTGGACATAGTGGAGATTCGAACTGTAACAGAAATAAATTATCCAGAGAATTAAAATGTTGATTCTAACAATCCTGCTAAATCCAGTTAAGTTTATCAAGTTAAGATGACCACAGGTCTTACTGAACATGCCTGGAGCCCATGGTTTTTTGGTGTTTCAAATACGATAATTAACATTAAATAGGAGGCCCAGGGATACAGAATATCTCTATTGAAATACTGTAAAAAATTAAAAGTAATTTTGCTATCATTGTCAGAGTGGAGCAGCACGAGCAATAACAGCATCTGCGGACAGAAACTTTACATGGTTTCATTGCTGTCTCGCCTCTGTTTAAGTGGTAAGCCATTATGTTGGGGCCGATCACAGAGCTCATGGCTCACCTGTGATTAAACCTGTGGTTTCATATTCCCACAGCTTCCTCTGAATGAGTCTAAATCCAAAGACTATTATCTCTGTCGTAATCTGCATCTCATCTCCTCTCTGCACTTACTGCTAATCCCCCTGGTACAAATAGAACAGCCAAAGCAGGCTGACACATGAATGAAAAGAGTGCTGATAGAGGGAGCTCAGATGTGAATGACTAAAACGACACGCAGGCAGTCATAAAGACAAAGGATGTTAAAAGAAGGGACAAAAATGAGATATAAAAATTCCTCCTCGTGCTTTTGAATGACGCATAAATAGAAAAGAACTGACAACAACCAGGAAACGGCATGAATGGTTTGAATATTTGCTTCAGATTGACTCCAAGTGTTGTGATTCATCGCTTTAATCTGTAATTATTTGGCATTCCTGTCTGATTATCAAAAAGAAACCAGTCTGTACACAGCTCGTAAGAATAGGTGCAACATTTTCTCCTTATATGCATACTGCTGCACAGTCTGGTATCTGGGCTGTGCTGCCTCTTTCAATGACACACATTCGAGTGTTTGTTACAGGCTATGTAGTTCCTGTTATCATCAATCTGTGCATGGCCTCAGGCGGTGAAGATAACACTGCAGCAGTACAAGTTTAGACAGACAGGCTACATCACCAGAGTTTTGAAATGTAACCCAACTTCCTATAGCCACTTCACTTTGTATATGCAAATAAAATAATGTACGAGTTAGCAACCGTTGGGAAAACAAACATCTTTCAGTGAGAACAGCACTGGTTGGGTCCAATAACACAGTTTTAAACTAAAGAACTAAAAAGTAGCAGCCTGTCAGTGATGCTTATTTTATAAAATGATCTATTGTTAGTAAATAAACTCTTTGTGTATTATGAGAATTTTCTCATAAACACTTCTCGCCAGCTCTGTGGTGTTGAACCGCGAGCTATTGTGAGTCACAAATATTTTAACTGAAGAAACGAGAAGTCAAGAAACAAATTCATTTTTAATGGATTTGTTGAAAATGCCATCTTTGAGTTTGTCACTGTTTGTACTTTCTCTGATGCTATTGCTGTTCATTTTATTCTTGTTACATATTTAGCAGCTCTGTGTCTGTTGATTTGTTTTTCAGTAGTTTGCGTCTCCATTATCAGAAATCCCTTAATTTGTGTTTTAGTCTCTATAATTTCCCCAGTAATTTTTATTATTTGTGGCTTTTCTGAGCCATTTTCAGTAAATGCTTTATTGTTTTGAAAAAAGCTGAGTCTATTCTTGCCATAGATGGAAAGTGATGGGTTTTACTACTGAGTTTTGACTTTTGTGTGCAGAGAATTTATTTTTTTGTTTTTCCCATGAATGCATAAGTCTTCTACTTCTATAGGTAATAAGGTTTTGCCATGCTTGGCTATTTAACCCATGGTAAATTTGTGTTTTTGATCATTTCTCACACATTTTTTTCCAGGTACAGAAATAAGTTAAGACATTGCCACTTGCTTTGACAACCGAAGATATAAATTAATTTGGCATAATATCTTTAAAAGTTTACCTTCACAAAATTTATAATTGCTTTTTTGTTTTCTGAATTGTTAGATAAGCGTATTTATACTTCAGTTTATTAAGAATCACATTGAGCTCCCTGCTAATATTGAGACATGCATCACTTACATTCTTCAGCCAACTGTTATTTCAGTTACCAACAAACTTTCATGACCATAAGACATGGTTAGATGGCAGGTGGACCGTTAAATCCCACACAAAGACTTACTTATCCAGTTTAATCTATTAGTTTAGTTTAATTATAACAGAGGAGGTCTGTCAGGGACATATTTGTGTATCTAATGACTGTACCGTACTGTCAGGAAAGAAATTCAAGTTTTTTCAATGAAATTCATAACTATGTTGTTTGAAGTTAAATTATGGCTAGCCTATTTCACACTTCTCACAGCTGCTTTGTTTACACCCGGCACTCAGACGGTTAATCGAGATTGACAAGCTAGGGATAGTTGCGCATGCGCAGCTGAAACTGACAGAGGAAACAGCCGGGGAGTAGTCAAACTGTCCACGACCAGAGAGAAAGAAGAAGAGGGAAAACAGCCAGAGGAACAAATAACTCGGCTTCTACGGAGGTTTCCCCCTCTCAGGACAGCTATGCTCGTCTCGACGCCATCGCTTCCTCACAGGTGTCCGCTTCCCGGTCGCTGAATGGCGCTGGTTACCGTACAGCGTTCACCGACCCCCAGCACCAGCTCCAGCCCCTGCGTTTCGGTGAGAGCCGCTTTCATTTTTGCTTTTTAATTTAATTCACCCTCCTCCACTATAGCTTCCACTGTCACCTTAAACCACATGTTCTTGTCGTCGAAGGCGGCCCAGGGCTCCGTTTCCGCTGTCTTTTTTAACGGCTGCTGACTGTCTCCAAGTGCTTCGCCTTTGTACCCGTGCGCATGCGTGAAATATAGCACATCATTTTTCAGTTAGTTACTTAATGCATAGTAAACCTGCTCAGAAATTGCGTTTTGGTCTGTGTTGGTCGTATTTAGTTTTCAAAGCATCACACCATTGCCTTCCAGACAAATTAGGCTTTACATAATGTCCCTTTAAAATGGTTCTTGTATGTACATTTCCACCCAGATAAAAAGCTTATGTTCTACTCAGACACTTAACTAAGTTTCTCTCTTTTATCTACATGTGAGGTATTGTTTCGGCTATACGAGAACAAACAAAATGCCATAGGATTTGTGCTTCCTCTTAAAAAGAGTTCTGTGAACTTTCTTTGTATATGGGCGAATATGGACGTGTGTGTCTATGTCTTTGCATGTCTGTCACCTCCCCAGACACACACTGCATAGTTTCTACCAGTCTTCCTGTTTCTGTGTGTGGTGGTGTGTTATGGTGTGTTGTGAAGGTAGCCCCATGCAAATGAGAAACACAGGTGTTTTTGGAGTTGTCCTTTCCTTTGGAGGTCTAAGGTCCAGAGAAACAGGAACCACCTCAGAAAGCCTGAAATAGAGAGAGGAAGTAATCTACAAGCAAACTTGTACACAAAAAAATCAGGCTTGTGTGCAAGCTTCCTGTGTAGGTGCAGCCATTTGTGTAATGTTTGCGACGCCTTAGGCAGTGAAGTTTACAGATTTTTTTTTTTTACCTGTACATGCTTGCTTAGAAATGCAAGTGTCATTGTATAATTTGAAAGACTTGTGCAAGCTGAAGATGTTGACATATATATTTTTACCACATAATAAAAGTACATTAATAGTCTTAGTTATTGCAGTTATATGCTTGAAGTTGTGCAAGTTGTAAATTTTGAAGGATATACTGAGATTTTTTTTTTCAGTAGTTTGCCAGCTAATCACTAATCAGAGGGTCACTTGTCGGATTTAAATCTCAGGCCACTTTATTGGGTCATCTTTGCAGAAAGATTACTATGTCTAGTGAGTGGTTAGTCCTCATTTTTTCTTAAGTTTATATAGGTAATTTTTTTTGTATAACAAAACTATAACTTTTCTGCTTTAAATAAAAACAATTAGTGATCCATCCAGTGATCTGGTTCCCTACCTCCAGCAGTCATTGGACAAGAGGCAGGGTAAACCCTGGACAGGTCACCAGTCCATCACAGGGCAACAAACAGGCTTGACAGACAGGAAAAACAACCACAAGAGACGGAGATCAATGAACGGAACAGTCAGATTTTTGGACTGTGGGTGGAAGCTGGAGTCTTGAAGAAAACCGCAGGAGAAAACATGCAGAAAGAGCTCAGGCAAGGATTTGAACCAGTAGCTTTCTTGGTGCAAGGCAGCACTGCTGACCACTGTGCTTCCTCCTGTCACATCATACCTGTGTAATTGATTTGTGGCAACACTGTGAAACTGCTGAAAGCGTCATGGCTTTCATAGTGCGAATCTCCAACACTAACCCAAACCTACGCCATCCAGTCAAATATAATTGCTAAAGTGTTTCAGAATTACAGTTTCCCTACAAGTAAACCATTAGTATATCAGATTAATAATCTATTTGCCTTCCCCTTGCTATGCTCCCGAATAAGACGCTGATGTTAAGTTACTTTTTAAACAGAAAGAATTTCAGCCTTAGTATGATGGCCTTGAAAATTGACCCCGTGCCTTTTGTATTCTGAGAGGAAAACAGGTTCTGTGAGTAGGCATAGTGATAACCGCCTTGCTGTGCACACACACATTTTTTGTCTTGTTTTCCTCATGAAGCACAGAATCAAACAGCATAGAGGAGAGAATGCTTCAATTATTAGTAGCCAATCTGAGTTTTAATCTGATTTTATAGAGGCTTTATTTTTGAGCCAGGGAAAGAAAATTTGCTGAAGTAGTGGAGTAAATGGTAGGGAAGTGCTTTCAGGTGGAAATATGCTTTTAACTTGTGACCTGTGTTCAAATACTGCAATAACAAGTTGCACAGCTTCCCGTATTTGAATACATGTGATGTGTGTGTGCGAAGACGTTTAATGAAATGCCAATTAGCTGTTTGCCCTCAACATGTTTTTTGTAACATTTCCTTGAACTATGCCTGAGTTAGGGGAAATCCATCGTGTGCTGCACACATGCTGAAGCCGTCCGTTGGCCTCTTGATTACAATCTTTTTAGTATTTTTCTAATGAAGGCAGATAATATAGGATGTTGCACATGAACAGAAACATGTGCCCAGTTTCTGTTGCCCCTTTTGCTCAGGCCTCACATTTCCATTCACCTTGGAAAATTCTCACATTTTCATGTATGCAAAATCTTTGTTTTCTTATCCAAACCAAGTTCAGGTGGTAGCAGCACGTGACACGCCTGCATAAAAAAGCAGAGATCAATCTTCTGACGCAAAATCAAAACCTACCATCTTTACGATAAAGTTCTTTACATTTGTGCAGTCATTCAGAGAGCTGTCTTTTTGCTGATATAACAGAGTTTTTCCAAAATTGTGACTTCTACGATATTTAAATGTTATGGCCACCAAACGATACAAGGACGCATGTTACCGTATACGAATTAGAGCTTTTTAGGTTTGTTCACTGATGCTTTGTTTATTTCTGTTCGAATAAGCCATAACAGAGCAATCACGTTATTGGACTCGTGCTTCCAGCTGCTCATAGTTTACCTCAGACATGCATCTGTGCTTAGGATTTATTTGAACTGTCTCCTGGGCTGTTCTGTCTGACAGCCGACAATGGAAACCTGCGGATACGTTGCCTGAAAGAGGATGAGCGCCACCCGTTGTGGTTATTATATTAAGCTACAGCCACAGCAGCGTTGTCAGAACTGCCAATGATAGTTTAATACCATTTTAATCTTTTTTTCCAAAGATGGCTTGGTCAAAATCTTCCTATCCTCTTTCTACTCTTGCATACAAATTATGCCAAGGTCATGTTTGCAATTTGCATGAATGAATCAGCAAATAATACTCCATTATAGCTTTCTTCCTTGCTTCAGTCATCTTTTGTCTGTGCTCATTGTTGCCCACCATCAACCTCCTATCCACCCTTGCCTTTTGTAAAGCTGCTGATGTTTTAGTAATGTTGTTAAGGCTAGTTAGGATAAACAAGATAAGTACCGGGCATTACAAGATAAGCACCAAGTGTTCATCTGCTGCCAAGCCTCGGCTTTTTCATTTAACGAGGCTTCATATTACGTTTATTTACTCTTTGGCTTTCCCCATCACTCTGCTTGTTGGTGTTTGTGTGTGTGAAAACGTTATTCTCTGCCCAGCCACACCTTAAAAACAGAATGAGATCATTTTCCTGCAGAGTGTGTAAATTGAGTTGGAGCTGAACTCTGCCCCCTTCGCATGGCTCTGCCGGGCTCCACTCTACAGATGCCACTTGTGCTTTTATTCTCTTTGTGTGACTCCTGTGTGTGTGAATGTTAAAGTTACTGCTTTTTCACCCATCATAACAGGTTATTTTTTATGTTTGACTATAAATTGTTTGGGATTCTGTTTTTTTTTTTTTTTTTCAAACTAACTGTATGATACCTTGTATGTTTTTTTTAAAAATTGTTTTCTAATTTCTTATAAAATCAGCAGTGCAATTTCATGACAGCAGTTCCAATAGCAATTGTCTTTCTGTTTTCACCTTTAAAACAGAACCAGTGGTTCCTCATTTGGATCTGGTTTGAATGCCATTGACAACTTTGACACTATTGTTTTTATTGTTGATGTTTTTCAAACAACTAAAATTAATTACAGATCACAAACTGTGCCTTACAAAGGCTGTTTTTAGTTTAGGATAATACACTCCAGATTTGACAATAGTGTTACACATTTTAAAATTGCACAGATGCCTGAAAACTTAAATAGTTTTTCCTCTTATCCGCTATTGAATTGAAGGCCAAAAATCTGACACTTGAATATGAAAAAACACGGAGTTTTAAAAAAGGACATTTATAGTAAGCATATTTACCTTAAACTAGGGCTTCACAATGTCAGGAAAATGTGAAATTCCAATATCTTTGTTGAATTTGGTAATAGAAATGTAAAATGCGATTAAACCAACTTACCTCAGTCTTTTTCCATTTTCACAATAATGCCATGTCTTAGATGTTAGAATGTTTAATAAAGACTGTGCGTTATATATAATCTGATATATTATTTGTTTGTTCCCAGGAGTCCGGTAGTGGGGAGGATGATCGCCGCTCTCAGCCGAGGAGGTAAAATTTTTAACGAGCTTGTCTCAGACGAAGCTCATTATCATATTTATGTGGGTGTGTAGACTATGATTTCTATGTCCTAAATCCAACGTTGTTATGTCAGGTTGAACTTGTGCTTATATGACGCGTCAGACTCTCTTTCTCTGTAAGTCTGATGTGACTGAGAGCTGTTGCTGCTGTTGTCACGTCTCAGTCCAGGTTTGCCCCTCGCAGCTGGAGAGCTGGTTTACCCGGTTTCACTCAAACACAGCTGTAGCTGCTTTTGACCCAACAGTGATCAGTAATCACATCCGTTGCCAAATGTGTTTAAATGTTAAGCATTCTTACTCCTTTGCTAGATTCAGCACTTTAATCACAAGTGAAAGCCTGAAATCCTCTGGTGATAATTAATGGTTATTTTCTGTCTGTCCTTTAGAGGGCAGCAGCGCCTGTGTTGGGCTGATGTCAGTATGTGGGTCAGGGAAGCTGCCCTGCTGATTCAGGGACAGATTGGTAACCATTCCCAAATTCAGAGCATTCGTGTGTCTGGTCATCAGAGCTCTGCGCCATCCCACTGAGAGAAACGGCCGTCTGCGTTGGAGCAGCTGGCATGGAAATCTTTGCTTGCATATAGGGCCTG
The DNA here is from genome assembly GCF_051168715.1 of Poecilia mexicana. Classification (NCBI taxonomy): domain Eukaryota; kingdom Metazoa; phylum Chordata; class Actinopteri; order Cyprinodontiformes; family Poeciliidae; genus Poecilia; species Poecilia mexicana. Next base: position 8,163,250 of record NW_028263383.1, on the reverse strand, counting down.
ATTATGTATGTCTTTACATGGTTAAAGGTACACGATCGGATGTCATATTAACTTTATATCATCTGATCTGAAAGCAAATCGGTTTCTAAAAATGTGAAGATTTGTAGTAAAATAAGGCAGCATCTGGTATTTGAGCTCTATATAGAAGATCTATCATCTTTTTTATTTATTTAATTTCTTTCAGTTATTATACAACATTCAGTTTGAAGACTTGGCACGTGACTTAAAAATTCTCTCAGACCTTCAGTGATATTTATGTCTCCTGTTTCTGAACAGCACCATGCAGTCAGTGAAAAAGCTTTTAGTTTAGAGAAGTAGAAGATAAAATTTCTTCCTTAAACTTTTTTAAGGGCGATGCTGCAGAAGCTAATAACTGAAGGTTATCTGAAATCCCAGGTTTAATGTACTTCTGACAACAGGCTTGAGAAAATGTCTGTCACTCATACATTTCAAATCCCACCAGTTGTTTTGAAGATACTTTTATGTGTTTATGTAAGTAAAACTGTAAAATTAAGTTTATTTATTGAATAATCTGATGGTTATATATTTTTATTTCTGTAGAAAGAACTGTACTGTATAAGAAATGCTATACTTGCACACAAATTTGCTGTCAAATTAAGATTTTTATAAACAAAGGTTATAATTTCTCCAAATTTTGTACTCATTTACTGAACCATTGTAGATCAGTTGATCTTTCTTGTTAATTAAACTTTTGGTGAGCATTGTGGAAATAAATAAATGAACAATCTTAATGAAGAATTTGTATTACACCATGTTTCCACTGTTTGTGTGAATGGGATCATATCACATATGAACTGTGATCTAAAAGTAACGCTAAGGCACCTCCTGCTGATGTACAATTGATCAGATTATAGAAAATTGTTGTAAATCACAGCAATTCAACATGGAAATTAAGTGGCTCATCATGGCTGAACCAAAACATCCCCTGGAAGACGACTCCTTTTCATACTTGGAAAAAAATCAAGTATAAATTGATCGGAAAAAGAATCAAATTCTCAAGGGCTGTGATGATCACATCCACTCGTGATCTGACACGGTTTTCTCTGTCTGCCGTTCGTTGAATGAAAGTCTTTGAATGGAGTATTTTGGCGTGCCTGCATGCAGGTGTATTCTTACCCATTTTAATCAGTCTTTGCAGCTTGTTAAACTAACTTCGCCCAACCTGGGTTTTGTAAGCTGGCCAGGTTGCTGCTGTGATGGTCAAGAATCCCTGACAGCTGGCATTATAATTAAAGTGCTGTGACAACTTTTCTACAGTCTTCGTTTATAGCTCACAATAGAAATCTTTGTTTCCTCCCTGGGACTTTTGTTTTGATTTGCAGAGCCACTGTAACCAGAAGTTACTGCTGGTGGAGAACCTGAGTATTATCTTCTACCCAAAGCTGAACAACGTCTATATGAAATTCTCCAGCTGTCACCAAAATAGTGGAATTATAGTAATTATAGTCATTTAGTGGGACAAAAGTCAAAGTTTTCACATGTATGCCCGTGCAGTGCAGGATTTTTATTCTGAAGTATTTCTTTTTTTCTGTATAAGAGAGTAGTTTTGTATAATATTGTTTATTCAGATAAAGATAAGCACGATTTCTTATGCACGTGTTAAATCTTTCTCCCTGACAGACTTGTTGAAAGAGTAACATTACTTTTTTATTTGTTAAGATGAAATTTATAACATCCGAAACATCCATCTTAAAAAAGCTGCAGGGTATCTTTAAGAAGGCTTTTAATTTAAGTAGTGATTTATTTTATTAATAAATAGAGCATGATGCCATCAGCTTTAGAGTACAACTGTATATCATGTTTTTTAGAAATATGTCCCAGGGGAAGCATATTTAAAAATGATCAGAATAGATCCAAGTACATAGCCCTGGGGAACATCGCGCATGATTTTGGTATGAACAATGGGTTCATTGTGTTCATAATCAAACGCAAGTCTATAAAATCTAATCCCAACTATGTTTTAAAGTTTTTGTACAATAATTCTGCGATGTTGAAAGTAACACATAAATCCAATATTAGAGCAGAAACAAAACCCTTGTCGGAGGCCAGTGTGGTTCCAGATCTATATTTTTCCCTAAATACTAATGGAAACTTTTAATCGTGTGTTTTTTAGTTTTATTATTCTCTTTGTCTTTTAAATCCACGCCATGATGCTCTCGGATGGATCCTGAATCAGACGGCATTCTCAATGAATTTTCCCACTATGAAGGGATCTGAGCGGGTTTATTCCTCTTGTCGTTGCTAAAATGTGCGTGTGTGTGTGTGTTTTCTGCAGCAGACGTTCATTCAGACTCAGATGTGGTGATGCAGCGGTTGTGCCTGCGTAAGCGAGGCCCACTGCAGCGCTGCTGATTAAACCTTGTGACATCAGCACTTTATGGCGGTAGCTACAGCAGCAGCATTCACTGGCTGACCCACAGAGGGGAAATTACAAAGAGACTGAGGATTTAAACATGATTCTCTCATAGTTTTGATCAGTATTCCTGATCCCTTATAATCTCACTCTCTAGATGGAGAAAAAAATAGAATGAGGGTTTAATTTAGCATTTCAATTCAACTCTATTGTGCTTTAGTGTGCAGAAAGTATTTTGCATCCTTGATTAGACTGTTAATAATCAGATTTAACAGGCCATGTGATATTCCTGCTGAAGAGCGAGTGTGTGTGCTCTTAAATTAAATACTTAAGGCTGTTCTGTGATCAGTAAGGCCACTGTATGTGTTTATACATGTGGCAACAGTAGAGTAACAGTGGAGTGTCTAGTGTCTGCTTGCAAAAACCACATCCTTGCCTTTGTCGCGTGTCATTGGATGCTGTGAGTTTCAGCAGACAAACAGAGCAGTCAGACGGAACTTGAGAAACGGCTTCAACAACACAAACACAAACATGACCCCGCTGGTGGCCTCTGACCTTTTCTAGCTCGACCTGTGATGTGTGGTATGAATAACGGCACTAACACACCCTTATCACTTGTAAAAGTGTGTAACAAAGAATCAAGAACTATGTAAAGGTGCTTGTTTAGGGAAAAAAGTAAGTATTGTTGGCCAGGTAAACGGTGTGTTTACATGCTGTTTTGTTAACTATCAGATTATGAAAGTGGTTAAAGATTGCTGCAAGTATTTTGGTCTCAGCAATCTCCTCCTTGATCAAAGAAGACCAGAGATGACCTTTGAATGCCCAAAAATAAATATCTACACAGACTGACCCAATAAGTAATACAAGAGCCACAGCAGCAGACCCTGCAGTTGTTGTTTATCCTGGGGAGTGTTTTGCTGTCAGGTGGTGGCCAAGCAGTTGCCCTCAGCACGTAACGTAGCCTAAAAACTGAAACCATGTGTGATCAACGGGTAGCGTGACCCAAGTCGGTGATCAGGTTCCTACTACACACATGGGAAGGCTGGACTGTCAGTTTTGATTTCTCAATCGTCTTTTTCCGTTGTTGTTGTTGTTTGTTGTTGTTGTGGAAACGCCCACGGTATCAGGAGTAGCTGGCTCAAACGCAGACCTGCTATATGTTATGCTATTCTCCCAGCAGAAGTGATCAGAAAACATAAACATGATCAATGTGTAGCTCACTCTATTAACAAGATGCTTCATGCTGAGGGAAGATTATTACTCCTTAAACAAGAGTCACAAGAATGGGATTTTGTCTTACCAGGATTGAAAACATGAGGAACATCTTAGGCAAATTTTTGAAAGTTAAAGTCGGAAGAAGCTGAAAAGTTGCAACAAGCTGGTTAAAGAAGGTAAATCTGAATATCCATCCATCCAGTTATCTTATGCTTTCAGGGTCGCGGAGGGGCTTTATCATAATTGTACTTGTCAGACTTCCTGCTTCCTGATTATATCTGCTGGCTTTTACTGCATCATGTGATAAACAGGCATAATATTATGACAACCTACCTAAAAGTTTGTCTTCTCTTTGCTGCCACAACAACCGTGACCTGTCGAGACCTGGACTAGACCGCAGAAGGTGTGCTGTGCTGTCAGACAGCACAATTTTGTTTTGCAAAGCCTTTTGTTTTCATAGGGTTCCTTAGCAAATCGGGTTTCTACATGGCTTTTTATTTCTCTTTGGTCCAAATGTAATCCTTATGTTCAAAATGTTTGGTATTTTTTGGTGACAGGACAAATCTCTGACTATTCGGCCCTATTCACAAAAACTGTGATGCTCTGTATATTCTGAGATTTTATGTTGTGAGCTGTAGTGGCTTGTTTTTTGGGTCACTCTGCATGTGACCCTGTCACATGTTTACCACGCTTTCTGTCTTGAACAGAAACTGTTTTAAGGAGAAAAACAGCAATTGTGTCCTTCACAATTTGGCCCTTCACTCAAATCCTTACTTATGTCCATTTTCTTGCTTAAAATACCAACTTCGAGGGCAAACTGTTCACTCCCTGCCTAATATGCCCGACCACCTTCAGGAGCCATGATGAAAATGGTCATATTTACATAACCTGTCAGAGGTTACAATGTTTTGCCAGATATCCGTCAGAGAAAAAAAAATGACCAATGGCGATGCAACCTTTTTCAGTATGTTGAAATATACGTTTGAAAACAAATATTTCTTAATCTAGGTCTCTTACTCAAGAGCCCCTCTCTAAGATTTCTCCCCCCTGATAATCCGTCATCCAGACCTCCACATCTTGCCGTTTCCTCCGATTGGACCGTGCGAGTGTCTCCTCCCCTTCAGCGGGAGGATTTACCGCAGCTTGCCGCAGACACATGAGAAAGTAGCCGCTGAGCAGATGGTGATGCACCTGCTCCGTCACAGTTTCTGTTAATAAACGTGTCAGCGTCTTTGCGGGATTTTTTTTTTTTTTTTTTTTTTTTTTTGTGCGCACCGTAACACCGCGCAGCTGTGAGCAGCAACCGGAGACTCGTTTGTTGCGATGCCATGAGCAATAATAATAATAATAATTAAAAAAACGACAAAGTGTGAGTTAGCGTAGTTTTTACGTTTGAACTAATCCTTGTGGGATTCACGCATTTTAGTCGGCGGTTATCGATAGCTAACCCGTTTTAGCGCCGGAGCAGCGATGCCTCCCGGAGTGGTGACCGCCCCTCGCAGCTCGTCTGCCGGCTGCTTCTGCGCCTGCTGCGGGGTCAGGATCAGACCCTATTTCACCGAGAACTCCGTGATCTCCCAGGGGGAAATCTATCAGCTGTAAGTTCTGATCGGAAATCATCCGAATGTGAGCTGCTGATCCATTTTGAACTCCTCTTGAGTTGTTATATTTACCCCACTTTCTTAAGTCTTTGTCATTCCTCTAAATAGGCTTGGATTAAAATGGCTTAGAGTCTTGATGTCTTATAGAAAGTATGCCAGCAGCCTGGATGAAACGGTTTCTCTTGCTTTTGCCTCCTTACAAACTTCCCTGCAGATGCTTCACCTGCTCACATGCTCTTCCCCTCCACCCACCTCAGTTTCCATGCATCTGAAGGGAGCCTAGGACAGCAAGCACACTGTGTACCCCAGACACTTTCATAGCTTATAATTAATCTGTCAGCTCTGGAGGTGAACACTCTGGATCATGCTGGCATTTATTGGTGATTTATGTGTTTGATCAACGAAGCAAGAAATATTTCCTGCACCTATTCATTATTAACACTTCCATAAGACATGCTGTGTGGGTCTGTGTGTGCAAACTCGGCTCTTTCACAAGATCTTGGTATGAAGATCCTGAAGGCATGCTAATGGCATTGTGCTAACATGCAGATTTATTTTTTGTCTTGAAGAGTGGCATGTGGGTATTGTCATCACAGTCAGTGCTGTCATTTCTGAGTGTTGCTAGTGTTTTTAGGATGTGTAATCCTTGTTGATCCTCTTAATCCTTCACAGAAAAACCAAAGTTTCTCTTAAAAAATGTAGTTTGTTTCATTACATTCTACTTTTACAGTGGAATTTTGTAGCATAAAGGTGCTTGCCTAAAGCCAACATTTGTCTTTTTTTGTCCCTTTTGTCTTGTAATGACTCCTCTGTCTTGATGACAGGTGGTTATATTTCCAGACTTTCTGTCTCTCCACCTCATCCTTGCCCTGTGTTTATGTTCTGGCTTTGAAATGAGTGACGGATATGGACACTCGGTCAGCAGTGCTGAAAGGATCTGCCTTCACCGCTGTCATAAAATACAAACAGACTTGAGTTTCAGCGTTGGATTAATCCTGAGAATGCCAACAATTTGCTAAGCAAAACATATAATCACCACTACACTGAATTTTGGTAACAATTGGTAATAAAAACACCTGAGAACTTTGCAATCAGATTATTGAGTTGGGTATCTTAAGTCCATTACATAATTCAATTATCCAAAGAGTTCTCGGCTTAAGTGGCTTAGTGAGAGGTGCCAAGTGTGTGCCAGATAGTTGTTCAGGTTTGTGTGAACAAGTGGTGATGTCGCAAAAAAGTTGAGAAAATTCAAAAGAAAGGAGAAATTGTTTGTCAAAGTGCAAGTTGCTTTTATTTACTTTGCAAACCAGTTCATTTTTGTCGTGCCTCTATCATTTAGGAACACTTAAAATCCAACTCAGCAAACATGGCTATATGTGGCTGGGTTTTGTTTCACATAGCAATCTCAACTGTCTTAAGCTCATAAATCTTGCCTGTAATGGTTGTGCACGAGATTATTTGTTTGTTTTTACTAGAGCACAGAAGAAACTTGAAATCAAAACAGAACTTTTGAAGTGCAATCCCCCTTTCAGCCAAGCTTTGATTGCAGGCGTTTACCAGATATTGTTGAACAAACATTTTTATGGTTGCTTGATATGGCTGGGAATAAAAAGCTACAGAAGTATTTGAACTATTGGTGAAAGTTAAAGTGGCAAGTTGCAACAAACGGCTCCAGTGCTGGCAACATTTAAAGATGTGTATGTATAATAAAATATTTTATTACTATAGATTTACCTCACTGCAAATAATAAAAAAAACCCTTTTAGTTCTGGTGCATTGATCCTCTACCAATACCTAACAGTGAGGGGCGAGGTGCTTTTCTACATTTTCATGCTCTGCTCGCCTGCAGTGTTTTATTGCCAAAAAGCTGAATCCTTGGTCTCTCATTGGACCAAAGTAAAAAGTTCCATCTAACATCCCAGTAAACCTTGGCATAAACCAATGAATATATTAAATTGGGGATTTTTCAGCATTTTTAGCTTGACTATGCTGCAACAATGATTTCAGTTTTTAGGCTATTTAACAATCTACACCAGGGATGCTAATGAATGTACCCTCCAGTTTAAGATTTTTCTTGATCTGAATGTTTGTTGTACAAAGTCCCTGAAATCTAAAGTCCCAAAAAAGGTGTTAATGTTTCTTTTTTAATTTAAATTTTTAAAAAAGTGTTAATGTGTTTCTTTTTTAATATTTTTTTTCAACCAATTTCCTTTTTGTGTCTGTGCAGCATCAGTGAAAGTTTCCTGACAGTCAAAGGAGCTGCTCTCTTCCTGCCCCGAGGAAATGGCTCTTCTCCGACTTCAGCCTCTCGCTTCACTCAGCTGCGCAGTAAACATGCAGGTGAGGCGAAAGGTTCTGTTTAAATCAACTACCTTTTTCTCTAGTTTTTTCTTTTTTTAGCTCGACGATGTAGCATTAATTCAGTCTGATCAGCCTTGTTTCTTGAATCCTAACAGGAGACATCCAGCAGCATCTGCAGACCATGTTCACTCTCCTCAGACCAGAGGACAACATCAAGCTGGTGGGTGCACAATGCTGCTCAAAGCACGGTCTGCCTTCAGCGCTGGTGTTTAAATTGGTTCTGACTTTAATCATTCCTGCTCCAGGCAGTTCGTTTGGAGAGCGCCAGCACTCAGGCCACGCGCTACATGGTGGTGGTCTCAACCATCGGGCGCCAGGACACGGAGGAGAGCGTGGTTTTAGGCATGGATTTTAGTCCCATTGATAGGTGAGAAAATGAAGCACCCAAGTTCATGTTTCCAGCTTTGATGATGTCATAAAGTTGTAAAATGGTGGGTTTTTCTTCTCCTTACAGCTCATGTTCAGTTGGTATGGTTTTGCCTTTATGGAGTGACACCTTAATACACCTGGATGGAGATGGGTGAGACTTTTCTAAACATGATGAAACTGAGCACAGTCCAAGCAAAAGATGGCAAAAAGACTGAAAGTTTTCTGTTCTTTGCTCTCAGAGGATTCAGTGTATCAACAGACAACAAAGTGCATGTATTCAAGCCTGTCTCTGTGCAAGCCATGTGGTGAGTCTAAAGAAAAGCAAATTGATCTTTTTATTGTTTTAAAAGCTTTTATCCTGCCATCGTCTTTGTTCCATTCTCAAAAATCTTTTCACTGTCTGAATTGTGACGCTTTCCAACTCATATTGGCAGGTCGTCTTTGCAGTCGCTCCACAAGGCCTGTGAAGTGGCTCGCTGCCACAACTACTTCCCAGGCAGCTTGTTCCTCACCTGGGTCAGCTATTATCAGAGCAGGGTGTCCTCCGACCAGGCCCGCATCAACGAGTGGAACGCCATGCAGGATGTGCAGTCACACCGCGCCGACTCACCCGTCCTTTTCTCTGATGTGTAAATATTCAAATCCTTTATTAGTTGGCATACTGCTAATTTACACTACCACGCAAAAGTGTAATTGATTTTTCAATATTTTCCATCTTTCTCTACCTTACAAAATTCTGAAGGGTGTTTGTGCTGAACCCATATCACTCAGCAATTTGTAGAACTATTATTTGCAGGCAATTCTAGTTAGAATTGCAAGTTTTTTTCAAAATTGCTGAACATTAAAAGCATCTGGAGAAAATTATTTTAGGTCTTGCCACAGACTCCATGTTGCAATCACAAATGCATTCTAATTTTTGTTGGGTTTTGATGTAAAATCCTAATACATTGAAGTTTGTGCTTTTAAAGACATTTGTGAATACTTTTGTCTAACTTTGTATGTTGTCTTGTTTCTCCAGCCCCACAGAGAGAGAGCTCACAGAGCGACAGATAAAAACCAGTTTGAGGGAGATCATGATGCAGAAAGATCTCGAGAATGTCACCTGTAAAGAAGTGAGCTGCCTCAGATGCTTGGTGTAAAGATCTGTCAAGCAGAAGCAGTCATTTATTTAGATGTTGCTCCAAATTAGGTTAAACTGAACAGCCTGTTCTCTGACTGTGTCCCACAGATCCGGACAGAGCTGGAAATGCACATGACATGCAACCTGCGAGAGTTCAAGGAGTTCATCGACAAAGAGATGATTGTTATCCTGGGCCAGATGGACAGTCCTACGGAGATCTTTGACCACGTCTTCTTGGTATTTTGGCAGCAAACAAACACACTTCTTTTGGATGTTACTCTAAACAGATAAAGCTTTAGTTACACTTGAACTGTTTAGCTTCACTTTGTGTATTAAACCAGAGCAACCTGATGCTGTCTTGTATAATAAACTGCTTGCAATTTTAAGGTACTTGGGGCTTGTTTGGTTTGTAAAGACATACTGTACATGAGGCATGACTTGCCATGGGATTTAGGACTGATGAAAAGCTCTGAGGAAGGCCTAGAACAACACTGAGGATTGCTTTTGTTTCCTACAGGGATCTGAGTGGAATGCATCTAATTTGGAAGAGCTGCAGAAGAGCGGGTAAGGAAAAGCAAAATGCAACGAAACACATTCAGTGAAACATCCATAGCAGGGATAGCAATGAAAACAGTAAAGAATAAATATGCTTAAAATGAGAACATTGTAGCTTGGTGTGTTTAGAGTTAAACTGCAGCAGACAATCAGTCTCTTATTTTCATCTAGCCTCTGTTTACTTCCTCTCCAGGGTTCAGTACATCCTGAATGTAACGAGGGAGATCGATAATTTCTTCCCCGGTGTGTTTGAATACCACAACATCCGCGTCTACGACGAGGAAGCCACAGACCTGCTTGCTTACTGGAACGACACCTACAAGTTCATATCTAGAGCAAAGTGAGTTTTATTGGATTCCTGTGCAATCTGGAAAAGTATGAAGACTGTTTTAAAATATGTAACGATGTGTAACAAGAACAGTGTTTCCAGTCTTAATTCATTTTCCCTGTTGTAAGATAAAAATCTAAATTTTTGAAAGCGAAATAAAGAACAAAAGTTCTTTTTAATTGGATTATTTTTAACTCTTATCTTTGATTTACAACATCACAACCTGGACTTTTTACAGACAAATATATCGGCTGTGCTTCAGCAAATATATTCAAGATGAAGGATAGATTTAAAACTTCAGCCTTATAAACTTCAGTTTATAAGGAAAAACAGGATAAAGGGGAAACAAAATGTTTTTTGTCACATTCAATGACTTTTGGTACCTACAGTGAATAAATCCCAACAGACAAATGTTTTGTCAGGGTTAGTGATAATTTATGATTTAGTGATTTTGTTACATTTAATCAGGAAACTGTAATTATTTTGTATAGTTGTTAGTATTACTCTCATTTACTTCCAAATGTTTACATAATCTAAACATTTACATAATGTAAATTATGTAAATTTTTCTGCATTTGAACCTGCAGAAAAACTCTATCCCAAATTAATCAACACAACTATAGTTTCACTTTAAACTGAAACCATCGGCAAAAAATGTTTACAAGAGAAGGATTTTTTTTACTTGAACATAAACCATCAGCTAATTTTTTCTGTTCCAAAAGTGTTTTTTTTTTTTCCTTGAGATTTTGCTTCTGAATCAGCTCATTTGTTTTAAACACAAAATGACAATGAATAACTGAATTGTTCTGGTCTGCACCAGGAAATCTGGCTCAAAGTGCCTGGTCCACTGTAAAATGGGAATAAGCCGCTCTGCAGCCACGGTGATCGCGTACGCCATGAAGGAGTACGGCTGGGATCTGAAAAACGCCTTCGATTATGTAAAGGAGCGCCGGACTGTGACCAAACCAAACCCGTCCTTTATGAGGCAGCTGGAGGAATACCAGGGCATTCTGCTAGCCAGGTATGAATGTAACATCTTAACCACTGGATATTTGGAACAAAAAACACAAAACGTCATTATTATTTTAGCAATTTAGTGGAATATGTGATTGAACCCATCATCTTATTTGGTGCTTTAGTGTCTGTGCTGTGAGGGATTTTTACTGCTTTAGTCATTTTGTCAGTTTTGAATTTAAATATACACCTAAACATAATAATAATATCTTGAGGTTTTTATGGAAGATGTGTTTCTGCTTATCCAACATACAACAGAGCTTCACTAAATCAGACATTTTTTGTAGATGAATGCCAATTTTTTTATATGCACAAAAATGTTTTTTATTTTTTTCCCCTTAATTTGATTTACCATTCACCAATCCTGGCCTATTAAAGGGAAAATGTTAGAGTTCTAGTGTTTGACTGGTTGGTTGATGATAGAAAATCTAAATAATAAAAATCATTTTCAGAATTTAATCATTGTTGAGACGATAAGCTATCACAACAGGACATAACTTTGACATAAATTATGTGAATCAACTAATTCTGCTAAATTTAGTTAATTTTGTCTTTACATCTGTCATTTATTTTGTAGCAAGCAACGGCACAACAAGTTATGGCGTTCTCACTCTGATAGCGATCTGTCTGAGCACCATGAGCCCCTGTCCAAGTCCCTCGCCCAACCCAACAGCCTGGGTCGCGCTGACCCCCATAACCAGGCCAGCAGCATGCCTGGCCCCTCTGTGAGAGATCTGCTGGACTCTCTGGGAACGTCGCAGAGCGCTGGAAAAGCAACATACTCCACGAGCCAGCCTGACACCGGCACCCAGTCCAGTCGGCTCGGCTCCTCTGCCTTTGATGATCCGCCGTCTTTGTCAGGTGATGCTAAAGCTAAGAGCCTGGAGGAATCCTCTCAGGCTCATACGGCCACCAGCAGGCAGCTCACCCACCTCCACCCCGACTCCACAGCTGGTTCTGTGTTTTCTCCCACCCTCTCCAATGGTCTGTGTGACTCAGAGGAGCAGCCATCGTCGCCTCCCCCCTCCCAGCCAAGGGCGGCTACAGTGGTCCCTAAGCCTGAGCGGACAGACGTGGTGACTGTTGCACAAAGCGTTTTGGTGGGCCACCCTCACCCATCTCCCTCTGTTCACCACCTCCCCCCCTCTCCAGATCAATCAACCACGAATGAAGCCGCCAAACCGCAGGCTTCTGAGCCTGAGCCACCAAACACACACCAGCCTGGACCCCACTGCTTATCTGCACCAGTGCCTATTGAAGAAACGGACGATCATCAGACATGTGGCTCAGATCCGCCGTCCTCCAACGACATCAGCAGCTCTCCCCCCGCGGCTCCGCAGGACAATGTGCTGCTGTTCGGCCATAGTGCAGATCACATAAACTTTTTTAGTGCCAGGGAAAAATTCAAGGGAATGAGTCACGATGGCAAAACTCAGAGTGCTGCTGTGCAGCTGAAGAGCTGTGGCAAAGACCATCTACCACAGGAGGACATAAACAGTGGGGTGCAGGAGGAGGAGAACAGAAAGGTAACCATTGCTTGTAAGTTTCCCTCTATACCTTCTTTCAGTCTTTGTCCTTAGTGTGAGTGAGAGAGTGAGTGGATTTTCTGAGAAGTTAAGCTATAACTATCTTAGAAATCCTACAGTATTTACATATCTTTAACTTTAAATATAATTGAAAACAAGTTATTTTCAGTAATTCAATTCAAAAAGTCTAACTCAGATGAACTCATTAAGCACAAAGTGGTACATTTCTTAATTTCTTGGCAGCTGGCCATTGTTCCTCTGTGGTTAAAATCGAGTCAGTTTTCTGGCACTGATGTAACAGTGACACCATGATCATTAGGTGTGGCATTGGTGGCAGAGTGAAATCAGCATCTTCTTAAAGCTCATCCACAGAAGAAACTTTTCTGCTGTACATTCAGACACTGAGATCTGTAATTTCTAAGTGAAATGTAGAAAATATTTAGTCTTAAGAGGCCTTTGAACCAATAAGCAGGCAAGTTCTTTGATGATTTCTCTGGTTCAGGTTAAGATGAAGAATGCAACAGCTGTGAATCTCTCCCTGCTCTTGTGTTGGCTTATCAAGGCTTCAGTTATCCTTGTAGAATGAATTCATTTTTCCTAATATACCTTTTTTTCTTCCACCTAACTTTACTTTAGGTACTTGGACACTCCCTGATGTATCATTTTTTGTATAATGAATAGTATAAGTTTGACTTTTTGAATTGGATTTTTTTTTTTTTAAATTAACGTCTCAATGATAGTTTTGTGTGTTCAAGTATGTTTGAATTTTGCATTTACATACCAATATATAATTGAAATTATTCCAAATAAGCATTTAGATTCTCATGATTCAAGTGTGCCCTCTAGTGGTTGCATGTAGAAAAGGTCAAAAGTGTTTTTATTGGTTTCACTTTATTAATATTTTTGCTTCTGAATGATCTCTGCTCTGTAGGAAATCCCAGCTCCTGCGCAGGTCGCAGGAGTGAACCCCACAGAGACCCTCACCCCTCCAGAACCACCAGGCTCCCACGACCAAGACGGGACGAGGTCGAAGCAGGAAATGGAGAATCTGGACGCTGTCCCTCAGAAGGAGGCCAAGAGTGTAAGAGAGGAATCCAAACAGAAAGAGGACGAGGAGGCCGCCCCCCCTCGCCTCTACAGTGACTGGACCAGGGGGTCTGTGCGGCGAGCCACGCAACAGCTAGAGCAGCGGATGAAACGGGAACATGAGACGCCGTTGGCCTCGTCCTCTGGCGGCACCTGCAGCTCCCAGCGTCATCCAAACAGCATCCACTCCACAGTGCCACAGGACACATCGGTTTCCCCGCAGGTGTCTGTGGAGGGAGCGCAGGAGGGCGGGGATGGCATGTTTAGACTGGTTGGAAGGGGGGTTCTGGGAAATGTAGAGAAAAGCACAAAGGGACTCAAACTCCAGCCTGCTGACACCAGATTGCTGTCTACCTCTTCTCCTTTCCAACACTCTGCACCATCTCCCTTTGCGTCGGTAAACTTCCTGTGTTTGGAAGGTGTGACGGAGCTTGAGTCGTGCGTGGACTGGGACTGTTACACCGAGGGACTCCATGCTGACGTCGCCTTCAGGGAGACGTGGGAGACCCTGTGCGAGCTGGGTGTCTTCCTGCAGCAGGTCGGCTCGGCGGGAGCCTGCTTCGGCCAGGGCTCAGGAAGCGCTCCGAAGCAAGGCAGCAGCCTGCAGAAAAGGGTCAGAGAGGTAGAAGCCAGGATCCGGCAGGCGGGCCTGACCCCGCCGTCTCTGATGAAGCGCTCGGCGTCGCTGGCCAAACTGGGCTGCCTGGAGCTCCTAGCCAACGATCTGACTGAGCTGGAGCGCAGCTGCTCCGCTGCAGCGCCGCCCTCTTCTCAGGCTCCTCTCCACGCCGCTGGTGATGAATCCAAAAAGCAGCGAGTGCACAGTTCTCCTCTGTTCAGCAGCAAACATCCAGAAGCTAAGAACGTTTCTACTGCTGGAGAAGGCTTTCCATCGTCAAAAAAACTTCCAAACGCTGACCAAGACTCTCTACATTCTCCTGGGCTGACTCTTCTGACCAACAGGCAGCAGTATGGGAAGACTCACCCGCTGAGGCAGCTTCAGAAAAGAACTGTTGGCACCCTGTACAACACCATGTGACCCTCACTGTGTGTGTATGCGTGTGTTTGTGTGCGTGCACCTCTTACGTGGAAATCAAGTGCACATGTTGGATTTATTCAGCAAACCGAAGCCTCTTGCCTTAAAGGATAGTTTTTAGTTGTTGTTTTTGTACATTTTTTCCCTACAGATCCACCAAGAGCCTCTGTGAAATCAGCGACACCATCAGTTAAACAACAAGAACCATCGCCTGACCTGAAACCCAAACTTGTTCCTGAGCCTGTACATACTCCCTGTGCCCATCATTGCTGGTTTTCTTGATCGTTCTCGTATATCACAGGAAGGTGGGATGTTGCCTCTGTTATTTCTGCCTCTTGCTAAAGTTTCTTAAAACATATTTTCTGGAGAGTTTTATTCATTTTCCGCCAATATTTTTGCGTAACTGTCAAAATCAGGCAGAAATCGTAACCGCCAACCGTTTCTTGAATGCAGATTCGAAACGCTTCTTCATCAGGAAGTGGAAACCCAAATTTTGGATTTTGAAATAGAAAGAGTGGAAGAATGTTTTTTTTTTTATTCGTAACACAATATCAATACCTCAACCAAATCCGACCTGCGGAGTCGTCAGGCTCTGGTTTTCTGGAATGTCCTCCTCCGTCTGAAACAATTTTGAACTACACTTGATAAACTGGAAACAAAACCTGGTGTCTTTCGTTGTTCTCTCAGCTCTGAAGCCGCTCAGAGCTGATTCCTCATGTGTTTAGCTGTGAGGGAGGAAGGGTAGTTTTGGGGGCAATAATGGCAGAGTGTATATTTATGAGTTTCCTGCTGTGATCTCTTTTGGATGTAAGTCTATCTTCTGAGTGTTTAGAAACTACGTGTTTTTTTTATAAACATCTGGAATGTGTCGGTGACTGAGTTAGTTTTATTTTGAATGGATCTCTTTAGTACAGCTTTTAGGAGTGTGCCTGTGACTGGCAAGTGAAGCTTCTCTGCAATCAGAAATATCTGTACAGGGACGTCTGTCATACATGCACTTTACTCCCTTTTTTTTTACTTTTGATTGTGACTTTTTATTTTTACGTGGGTTTGCTATTTTTCGGGAAGCATGCTTAGGCGGTAGTAGGTGTCGGGTGTATGTGTGTGTGTATGTAATGTCAACCACATTTTGGATTTTATTTTAATTCGTTGATGTAAATATTTTATATTGTGCTTCAACTGTGACCATAAAAATGGAGATTATTAAAATTCGTGTTTTCCCTGAGTTTATTAAAGAGCCTTAAAGTCTGCTGGTAAAACAATGAGAGAAAAGTTTGTTTTGGATTATTTTAGCTTTAAACTATAAAGTGATTTCAGCCTTTTCCTCCTGGGTAGAACTGGTGTAACTCAGTCAGGAAGGTCGGCCATCTTGGTCAGGCAAACCTCATCGGCTCTGCCCATTGACTTTGTATTTCAGTCACTTATGCAAGCTTACACTGATTGTTGATTTGGAAGACCGATTTCAGTTCCTGATGGATTTCTTCAGATGTTGCTTTAATATTTCCAGATGGCATCCTCTGTCACCCTTAAACTTCCCAGCTAGCATAATATCACTCAAAAGTTGCAAAATAGAACCATAATATGTTTTGATTCTGTATATAATTCCTTAAAATGTTAAAATACCAATGTTCTTTATTAAAGAGCTTTTGGTAATATAGAAACATAAATGGAAAATGTAACAAATGGAAGAAAAAGTGAATGTTTACGTTGGAGACAAAAATCCTCCTATGTACAGTCAAATGATTTTCCAATTAAATAATTATAAATTAAATATAAATGATAGAGCATTGTAAGCAAGCCAAGTAGCAAAAAACAGCTTTCACAATAGAGTCCCATTGTTTAAAGTAAGAGATGTTCAAAGATTGCTTGTAAACACCAGTTAAGTTTTTCTTATGTTATCTGTTTCTAAAGTGTTCAACAGAAAAATTAGTTGTAACTTTTTTGTGAAGATGCCATTTACTTTTACTAATTTTATTTAAAAATACCCAAATTTGAATATAAATTTGTCTACACCACTCAGACAATATGATAAAATAGATTTTTTTTTTTTACTTTAACTTTTCCACATGCATTCAATGCATCAAAAGTTGTTGCATCAGTTTTATTCGTGTAATTCTAACAGTTGGTTTTAACAGTGTATCACTTATTTAGCCCCTAATAGCCAGGGGGCACCAGTGATTGACCTCTGGTCGGCAGTGTCCGCCGTGAACGCACATCCCCCCCGCCCCTATGTTCGCGTTTCCCTGTACTGACGGAGCCTGGTCTAAAATAGACGGTAACCCACCCTCCCACCGTCCTGTCTTGCCTGCTCTGCCCCGGCGCTGTCTCCCCTCTTTCTCTCCCCCTGCCGAGGAGCGTCGCGCAGTCACCCAGTGCGTCCCCTCGCCAGGACTCCGCACTTCAGGACAGCGGACCGCGGGACTTCATATAACTCGCAAGCCATCAAGAGGAAGAGGAGGAGGAGAAGAAGGAGGCAACACCGCAGAAGAAGTTCTCGAGGGAAGAGGGGACTCCCCAAAACCTGAGGTGAGCTGCGTGTCGGTGTTTGCTGCATTGGCGTTAGAGGTGCGTCGGGTTATTTATTGCTGTGCGTCCTGACGCATGGAGACAGAAAGGACTGAGCACTCAGTGACTCTGCACTGCTGACATTTCTTTAGTGCGTTTTGCAGGTAGATCAACCGACCTCTGACGCCCTTCACCTCTAAGAGTTATGAGCCGGTATTTATGCGTGTTTGCACAGGCTGTTCGCAGCGGCTGTTTAAATTTACTGTCTGTTCATTAGCGGCAGAGCGCCACAGGGGCCTCCGCCTGCTTTCTGGGACTATTTGGGACGTTGCAGGCAGGTGGGAGGAGCGGGCCCTCCGGGTGGGACGCATCAGTTTGTCATGTCTATATTAGGAAAGTGGCCGTGTCATTCTTTCGCTCTGTGCCAGGCGCAGCTCTCACACGCACGAACAGGGCTATCTCATTAACCTGTACAAGACAGAAGACAGTTTTCGGAGTTTTTTTTTTTCTCCCACTTATGGATATATCAGTTACACATAATTACTGAAAAGGCCAAAACAGCGCACTTTTAAAACAAACTGTTAGAGTGTAACCCATATAATTACTATTTTTATTTCAATAAATACATGATTTAGTTGGTAGATCATTATATTTAAAAGCAAAGCAAAGCTTTTTTTTAATTTATTTCAGAGACGTCTCAACAAATGTCTAGAAACATTGGAAGTGTACACACCAAAACGAATAAGATAATTTAAAGTTTTATTTAGCTATGCTACAGTGGCAGATCATGATTATTTTCCTTTGTTAAAAAGCAAACAATCCTTCTAGGATTAAAACATAACAAAACTCATTGTAGCCTGTAAATTTGTGCTACGAAATACATATAAACCAAAAAATAGCATCTGTGACATTTAGGCCATAAGATAACCCTTAGTTTTATTTAGCTATGTTACTATGACAGAAAAATTTTTCTTTGTAAAAAAAATAAATAAATTTAATCAAAAACAAACTCAGACCACCAGCTGACCCTGCTGCAGGTTTGGGAGGCCACCGGTACAAGCTTGACTGGCAGCGTTTGAAATGTTATTTTTAATTCATGAAATAGACGTGCAAAATACCAGCACCATTAACAGTTTGTAAACAACAGGATAATAACATGCATTCATTCAAATTTCTCTTCCTTCACATGTATTTAAAACCAGTAGCTCAATCCCAAATATACCTTCCTGTGAAATAAACATTTCATGGGTGCAGTCTTTAATCTGCAAACATTTATTTTGGATCTTCTGCTGCTAACCTTGTTGGCAGTAGAATCACAAACACACCTATGAAACCAAACATGGTGGAAAAAAATAAGAATTGATTTATAGTAACAAACTTTTTACAATTACATTTACTAAAATTAGAGCTAAGATGTTCATTGGCAAATACTGCCTCAGAGTTAAGCAGCGAAGCTAGTTAGCTAGTCTGACATTAGCTTAGCTGTTGCTAAGCTACTTCAAGCTAAATACAAAGTTAAGTTCTTGCTCCAAATCGGAGATTTGTTGTGGCTCGTACATTGTTGATATATTCATTAACGTGTCACCCAACGTGAACACATTAGCCTAGGATTATTTTAATCCAAATAAATTAGGCATTGAATGTTTACAATTATATATATCCAGCAGTTCAGAAAATCTTATGCTCGATAAAAAGCGAAATAACTGTAATGTCTGATATTTATTACACTCCAAAATCCCTTTTTTCAGCAGTCCAGCTTTAACATTGTTGAAATATATTTAAAAAAAACATAAACCAGAGTTTGAAGGTGCGGATCGAGGGGCCCTGAACGCCCCACAGTTGGCAGTCTGGAATGTAAATCTCTAGATAAAGTAGAGCTTCTAGGAAAGCAGCGAGGGCTTTCTGTCCTCTCATCACACTCATGTCTCCCCTCGTCTCTGAGGTCATTTCTGGATTATGTTCTACTGTGAAGTCAACCAACATCTCAGTTTCAGCAGACTCTCTTCAAGGCTTCATTATAAGAAACACATTTGTGCTGTACATTCTCTAAAAGTTTCTTTATTCTTTGGACATTGACTGCTTGTTGACCTATTTCCCAGTCCCTGTCACAGAATATTCCCCAATTAGAGTGAGAAAAAGATTTGTACTTCATAATCAAAATGTTATTTAAAACAATTTTACAACCACTTAGCAGTTCTGTTCTTTTCTTTAAGGGGTGGCCGGGCTGCGTTACTCCAAGTCAGTGGTGATGAAATAAATTTTTTTATCCAAAGGAACTGGATCAAACTGTGTTATTGAGACAGGCTGGCAGCAATTAGTGATTAAATAATAGTTCTAGTTACATGTTTTGTAAAATAATGCTGCTTGGGTGTTTGAGCTACTTTCTACCAAAATGTTTCAAAGGTCTGGGATTAAAGTGGCTTGATAAGCAAAAATCTGTCCTCTGAAAATAATCTGGGTGAAAAACCAAAGTTCTTTAGCCAAAGTAAAACTTTAAAGACCTTTAGAGATGAAAAAAATACATATATTGACACTTTTTAAAAATTAGAGTAAAGGTTACATTCCTGAGCAACAAGGAGCATCTAAAATAGTCGACTTCTTTATTTTAGATTTAATTTTAACCTTTGACCTTTGTGCAGCCGAAGCCTATTGTCATGCTGTCATCAGGATAATATCCAAACAGAGGTAGATTTTTATTTTCTCTCCCACCTTTTATCTGCTCTATCCATATTATGTGTGTTTGCTTTTGATGTTTTGATCGCACACAGTGTTTGCTGGGACAATCAACTATTAATATCGTCTCGGTTATACAATATCCCCGCTGTTTTGGAGGATTAGAGATCTGCTGTCTGCAGTGGCCACAGGACAGCCACTTGTCAGTCAACAAACGGAGCTAAAACATGCAGATGGGCTGTTATTTCATGTAGCTAACACACACTCAGGGTTATTTAAAGCTGCTTCAGTTAAACAATGACGGAAGCAGAAGATGTTTCAACTTCAAGATGAAAATGCTAAAGCAAAAAATAAAAAAATACATTTAAAATAACTCATAAAAATAAATTATTTAATTGAAATTTAAGATTTAATTGAATTTAAATTGTTTAACAATACTTTACTTGTGTATAAATTGGGGTGTGGTGAAACATCTATTTCACGAAAACGGCAGTAGCTTTTAATATTTGTGGAGAAACTAAAATGTCTTCTTAGAAAACGATCAAACTAAAGTGTTTTGAAGAATCTGTAATCTTCAAAATTACAGATACAAAAACAACCTTAAATGCAAACAAGTAGACAGTTTCCATCTTTCAAACTGTTTATTTTTATTTTTTATTTAGTTTTGGTTGAAGTAGAACAATCTCAGAATCACAACTACATGTAAGATTTCAGTCTAGATTCCTTATCCCTAGAAATGCAAACTTATAATTTTTATATGCATATTTCTAAGACCTTCAACTATTTAACAAAACTTGTATTTGTCTTAAAAACCTGTTGTCTAAAGTCATACTCTGACATTCTGCCCTCTGGTGGCGGATCTAATTATTACAGGTGACCAATGGCTGCGCTCATCCTTTCAAAAGTTATTTTCACATATTAGAAAATAAAATACTTTTTTGTTGTTTACAGGAATAAAAATGTTTAATTTATGTTTGTACCATACATAAAACACTGCAAAAATGAAACTCCAACACATTTCTTACGTTGCTAAGACTTGAATAAATTGGAAGAAATTAATTTTGATTAGAATTTATATTTTGAAATTTGATTAACTTCTTTAAAGAAGTATGATTTTCTTACTCCTTTTTGTGGCATCACAATCTGAAGGATTTAATAACTATGAGGCAGTTTGTAGGTTTATCAGTTCAAAGTAAAACTACAAAACTGAATCATTTACCAAACTGCAATTTATATTCATCTGTAAGAAAAACAAGTTGAATAAAGGACAAACATTTTGGTAGAAAGAATATAGACAAAGACCAGATCTTCTGCATTGTTCAACAGCCAAACAGAGGTCACTTTGGACTCACACGAATTGTGAAGCACGGAGCTGGAAGTGTCATGGTTTGGGGAAGTTTTAGGACCTGACTATTTAGAATCCACCATGAATTTAAATTAAAAAATACTTTATTAATCAAAAATAATTAATTAAAAATTAAATATAATCTTATTGTGTATCACAAGTTGAGATATCAGAAAATTAGGCTGAAGCAGAACTTCTTAACATTTCACGTTGAAATCCACTAACAACGAGTCGGAAACTAAGAAATGGAAATTCCTGGACCAAGTAGAAGCTCAGATCTTCTACTTTAGGACTTTGAAGGAGCAGTTTTACATATTTTTGATTTTATAGAACAATCAAGCAGATATTACCTTCAGTTGTTTTATATTAAACATGCCTTAAAAGATATTTGACTTAGAGTCCCAATTACCAACACAACGTAATGTTAAACTTATAGCATTCGCCTTGCAGCAGAATAATTTACTTCCCAAGTCAAACCAGACTTTGATGTGGAGTTACTTTTCTGCCACATCTTATAAGTTGAGTTTCCATTCCTCTCTGCTCATCCTTGCCCTCCTCTCTCTTCCTGCTTCGTCCAGTCATGAGTCGCAGCATCGTGCGGCAGAGTAAGTTTCGCCACGTCTTCGGGCAGGCGGTCAAGGCTGAGCAGGGTTACGATGACATCCGGGTCTCCAAGGTGACGTGGGACAGCTCCTTCTGCGCCGTCAACCCAAAGTTTCTGGCCGTCATCGTCGAGTCGAGTGGAGGAGGAGCGTTCCTCGTCCTGCCCCTCTCCAAGGTGGGTCAAAGGATTTAATGTTGACGTTTAAAGCCATACACACTGGAACATTTTGCTGTAAATTATCATAAATTCAAAGTTTTACTAATAATACTGAAGGTTTTATAGTTTCTTTGTCATTCTTTACTTAAGTACTATAATGAGATTTCTGTTATTTCCTTTATTTTAAGGTGTATTAAATCTGTTTTGGATAATTTACCGGAAAAAAAAACACGCTCTTAACCTTGAAATTTGAAATTTTGAATTAAATATAAAGTACTGTGACAGATGACAAGTTACTGTAATTAAATTAGGGACATTTACATTATTTTTAAGGTTAATAAAAATAAGTTAGTAATTGGTGAAATTCACAATAGCTGTCACACGTCATCCAGATTGTATTTCTCATGGTGATTTTTTTGTTGAATAACAACTGCTGGTAAATTTTAATACGCTTCATGGATGATTTACATTTTTAACTGAATTTCTATTATTTCTGTTTTAAGGTTATTTACCATAAATAGATTTATAACTGAAAAAAATATTTGCATACACAAATAAAAAGACACAAACACATTTTTTTCTCGATGTCTGAAGATAAATCAGACCAAACGTCCTTTCAGTCATAATTACCAAAATTATTTATTTTTGTTAAATGCCGGAAAACTTATTGAGAATATTTTTAGATACTTTTTTTCTCCTTCAAATTCAGAAGTTTATATGCATTTAATCAAAACCAGGGATACTCTGACTTTCAATAAATCAATAAGTTTATTCACTCGATTTAACAAATTTTATCATTAAAAGTAAAAACAGATTCTGTTAGAAGATTTACTCTACATGAGTGAAAAGAAGGAGAAAGAAGAGAAATGTTTTTCAATAATTACACAATTTATTTTTCATGGCTGCATACATTAAATTAACAATATAAGTTGCAAAAAATGTGTAATTTTCTTCATTTTTAAACGTGTCATTCGATTTTGAGAACATGGTCGTGGTTCGTCTTCACTCCACTACGACTAAACTCATTTTAAATTTCAGTTTTTGCAACAAGACTCACTGAAAGAGGCTTTAAATGTTGTTTCAAGGTTGAGTTTCTTGTAGTATTCAGCTTCTCCAGGCTCCAGTCATTCATGACAAAACGTTCAGCTGTGTGGGGTCAAATATTTGCTTTGACCCCAAATGTTTGAAAAGTCAATATCTCCTCCTTTAAGGCTGGAAGCGACGACCGAGGCCGGAGTGAGAAAATAAGTGCGACGGTTTTTAAAATGAACTGGGGATTGTTGCAAAAAAAAATAAAAAATAGTAACAACAAGGAATGCTGCTTTGTTGCGTTTCATCTATCGTACTTATTTTTTAATGAAAAGTATGTAAATGTGCCTACATTTACAGCATTTGTACAACATTAAAGCGTGTTTAAATGTATTATGGTATGTTTTTATGCTCCAGTGATACTGATAGTTTTTATTATTTTTATGAAGTGAATCCTCCATGGCTTTTGTCTTATCAGTTAAAAAACAACAAAAATGCTGCAAAATATGAAATATTCTGATCAATTAACTTGCAAAATAAAAAAAACAAAAAGCGACAATAATTTTATAATTGAAAAATAATAGATAATGAAAATAATAGAAAATTGTTGTACATACCTGTCACTATGAGTTAATTAATTTTGAACAATATAAATAAATGATAAAAGCAGTTAGATCATATGACATGTTTTTATTTTATGCTAATTCTACCAGCCTGTTAAATCATGATAGTTTCTTTTTTCTAATATTTGTAAACTTTTTTTTATTATTTTTGGTCTTTTTACCCTGAGATTTTTCTACCTGCTCTTCCTGGCAGTACTCCAATAATCTTAAATATCTGCAGAAATTATCTGAGCTGAGTTTTTTAGTCTTCACAGCAGGTGGTAAAATTGACAACCTTTTGAAAAATGTTAAAATAATGTTGGCATTCAGTGTTTTGATATCTTTAAGGCTTCATAATTTTAAGTGTTTGGCCAAAGTGATCTATTGCCCTTAAACACAAGCATGAGTCATAAGAATCAGTTTCAATTGATTTGTCTTCTTTATTTTAAACAAGAAAATTTTAAAATCTTTTTGAAATTTGTGGAAAAGAGTTTAAAAATGCAAAGTAATCTCCAGCATTTTCGTGCTCAGTGAAAAGTCACGGTGAACAGTCGTGCTATTTATACGCCGCAGGGTGATCTTCATCCTCCTCCCCCAACAGGCAACAAGAAAAACTCCCCTTTCAACAGCTTGTCATTCGATCTATTAATACGCTGAGTGTCTGTGGAGGCAGGGATATTTCTAATGCTCATACATAATCAGAAACACATTTTTGCTTTTCTTTTTCCTTATTCAACTGTTTATTTAAGAGGCTGCTATGATAGCATGTGGCTACAGTCACGGTGTTTATCCAGGAGCATGAGAAAATGCAAGTTAGCACTTTACCTCGATAGCAGGCTAAAGTAGGAGAGCTCACTGCTTTCATCATCAGTGAGCTGCAGCACGGCGTGTTAACACTGTACTGCCATATATATAGCACTTAAAATGATCAGTTTCTCTGATTTTACTCTTTATAGGTTCATGTTTGAGTAAAATGAACGTTGTTCTTTTATTCTATGAACTACTGACAATTTCAGACACAACATGTCTCTAAAATTACAAGCAAATATTTAGTATTTATTTGCAGAAAATGAGAAGTGGTCAAAATAACGAAAAAGATGCAGCGCTGTCAGACCTGAAATAAAGCAAAGAAAACAAGTTCATATTCATTTAGAAACAACTATAATAATGTTTTAACTCAGGAAGAGTTCAGATATTTGGTAGATTAACCAGAAGGTTTTTAATGTGGCTCAGTTCAGTCGTCTTTTATGTGTTTTAAACAGTTGTGCTTTTTCAACCCCAACATGAATAATCTAAATAAAATATAAATAAAAACTGAATTGAATCGTTTTGTGCTAAGGCTTGAATTTTCTCTTTAATTATATTTACATTGCTTTACATTTTGGCTAAATGAGTTGAAAAATGCAGCTATTTTATAATATTCTTTCTGCCCCTGGCGCTGCAGACAGGCCGCGTGGATAAGAACTACCCGCTGGTAATCGGCCACTCTGGACCCGTCCTGGACATCGACTGGTGCCCTCATGACGACAACATCCTGGCCAGCTGCTCAGAAGACTGCACAGCAATGGTCAGGACCATTTCTTTATTCTTCTCGTGTTTAGATCTGTTTGTGTGGGGAATAAACCCTGCATTTAAATGGTTGATCTATTAAGTTGGTGCATTGATATTAATCTGCTGAAATCTCCTGATTCATCTGCTTGTTGTCAGGAAATGAATGAGGTGGATCAGTTTTCAAACCCTGCTGTAGGTCCTGAAATGTTATTTTATAGATTTATTTGAGTATTTTCTGGTTTGCTCTGTCTTTCTTTGAGAGGCGTAGCTGAACATGGTTGCTGAGTAAAACGTCTGATTTTGATCCCTCTTTACAGCCTTTAGGGTTTTTAACCTCTGCTACAATCTTTCTAATAATTCTGGGTTCAGTTTCACTTCAGCTGTCAGAAGTGAACAAAATGAAATATCTGAAATATCAACATTTCTTCAGAATGTTGAGTAATGATGTTCTGATCACCTATGTGTGATTTTAGACACTAAATATGGGATGAAATATGTGGTGTATCATATATTTTCTCCACTAGAAACTGTATTTTATGTGCAGTTCGTTAAAAAATGTATTTTCTAGCTTTTCTTCTTTATTCATATTACTTGAATTTCTCAGTACTGTTTCCTTTAAAAGGAGGCAGCAGGCTGGAGGAGGAGATAGCGGGTTTGGAGTTTTGTCTGGTGGGATTCATAAGAAAATCCATCAGATTGAAACCTTTTTACAAAGATTTCTGGTCATAGATCTAATAATTGGATAATATTGTCCAAAACTTGATTTGTTTGACAAACTACGACTTCATCTCAAACATTTTCATTTTTAAATGTTAAATATTCTAGCAGAGTGGTTTAAGTCTGTGTGCATATGTCCTGATGTAACATTTTTTGGAGTAAAACGGCAGCTTGTTTCAACATATGTGCATCGCAGCACCTGTCACTGATCCGCCCACTTGTCGTGTCATGGCTGCAGGAATCTGCGCGATGTGAAGACTGAATTGCTTCTTCTTTTCTGGCAGCAGCTGCATGGACGATGTTTGAGTATGTGTGTGTTTTATGTGTGTGTGGGTGTGTGTGTGTTTATTAGGTGTGTGTGTGTGGGCTTTGTTTATATCAAACAGCACACAGACAGACAGTCGCAGCTGTTACTGTAGTGGATTTGCAGAAAGGCCAAAACTGTGAAGTCATTCTCCTTATTTCAGGTCATTGCTCCAGCAAACGCTGTGTGTGTGTGTGTGTGTGTGTGTGTGTGTGTGTGTGTGTGTGTGTGTGTGTGTGTGTGTGTGTGTGTGTGTGTGCGCGTGTGTGTGTGTGTGTGTGTGTGTGTATTTATTAGTGAGAGTGTTGTCAAGTGGTTCAGTCATCACCTTGGGACTGTTACAAACCATGATGAGTGTTTTTATCGGGGTAACTTGGGTTCTAAGACGGACTTTCAGACTCACGAAGCTGGGTTACTTTTTACCTGCCTCTGTCGCCATGGCAACCTGTCATGCAGGAAACCCCAAACTCTTCTGGAAATATTTTTATACAGAAAAATAAATAAATGAATAAAATGTTATTTTATATTTTGCTGTACTGTTGTGATAACACTAAAAGAAATGATGAGAACTTTTTATTGCATCCTTGTTAGATGATAAATAGTAAATCGCTGCGACTCTGTGT
The DNA here is from genome assembly GCF_051168715.1 of Poecilia mexicana. NCBI lineage: Eukaryota > Metazoa > Chordata > Actinopteri > Cyprinodontiformes > Poeciliidae > Poecilia > Poecilia mexicana. The sequence goes on along the minus strand of NW_028263383.1, from coordinate 8,136,556 downwards.
CACACTAATCACACAGATAATACTCTCGAAAAACTTTCTTCAGGACATAAAAAATGTGATTTATTTTGTATCACTAAATGGCTCATTGTAACTTTTATTGATGCTTTCATTGATCAAACAGTGGAAAGAAAAATAAAACTATTAATCTTGACAATACGGACAGTTTTGATTCTACAATAAATACTATCTATTGTGGAATCAATGAATCAAAGTTTTATCATGATAAGAAATTGATCAAAATAAATGATAAATAAATTTCCACCCTTTTTTGACCCATTTGTGAGAAATTGATTTAATGTGAAGATGTCTTAAAATGAAACTTTAGGTAAATACAGAATGCACTAAAGATTTAAAAGTGAACTTTTAAGGAGAAAGAGACGACAGGCTTTAACTTGTGTCTGTAACTTTATTAATGGTTTAAATCTGCAGAAAGAAATAAGCATCATTTTTCCCTACAAATTTAGAAATCAATTAAAGTGGGGCTGTTTGCTGAATTTAGCTGAAAAATAAAACCTTTTAGTAAAAAAAACAAACAAAAATCTCTCATATGTTTATATTTTTGGATTTTTGGCATGATAAAATATTGAATTCTTAATATTTTATCTTTTTTATATATCGATTTATCTCTGCAATGCAATGGAATTCAATTCATAAATACTGTATCGGAGAGAGAAATTAAATAAAAGTGTAAATCCAGCTGCACAGCATCTAAAACAAGAAGGAATGGTTGTAAAAAAAGAAAAGAACAATTTCTCCTTCATTGAAAAATGAAATAAAAAATCTCAAAAAAGCACAGTTACTGTAATATGTTGCCACCTTCTAAGCTGATGTATAAAAATGTTTAAACATAATATATTAGTATAATATTACTTGAGATGTAATCAAATATTTAATTGATTAACTTATGTCATTTTGCATCAATATCTCTGCAAAGCTGTGAAAAACCAGTAATAAAAACTGTTTTTTTATGATATTTGAGGTTCTATAAAAGTTGTATACATCTGTTAGCTTTGCAGATCACAGTGAGAACAAAATATTCTTTCTTTTCCAGGTTTGGCAAATCCCAGATCACTCCCTGACCCGCCCCCTGTCCGATCCCATCGTGGTGCTGGAGGGTCACTCCAAACGGGTCGGCATCGTCACCTGGCACCCGACCGCACGCAACATCCTCCTCACTGCCGGTGGGTTTCAGTGCCGCAGACACAGATCTTCATCAGGCAGCAGACCTGAGTTCAGGACCAGAAAACTCACAGAAGAGCAGCAGTGCTTCAAAATAAAATCACTCAAGTAAAAGTAAAAAGTAGCCATCCTGGAATTACTTTAGTATTTTTAAATTACATCACCGGATGGATCAAAATATAAAGTTAAGTGGAAATTGTGGTATTTTAAGGACCAAAAGGACAATAATTCATATACATATCCAAATCAGTTTCTCTCTCCTTCAGTTACTTATAAAACTTTAACAGAAAATGCAGGTGTGTGTCTGTGTCTGGTGAATTTTTACATGTTTGTTTTTCATTCAGTGGGTAGAAAATCCAGACACTTTACTCAAGCAAGGGTAGAGATATTTCAAAATAAAATTACTCCTCTAAAAGTAAAAAAGCACAGCGTTGTAAAAATACTCCTAAAAGTAAATTTTGTCAAGAAACTTTACTGAAGTAAATATAATGGAGTAAATGTGACTAGTAATGTGCTTGAACCAGAAAAGGCGTTGAGTAAAATCTTTGTTTTCTGACTCTGTCTGCTTCCAGGCAGTGACAATCTGATAATAATCTGGAACGTGGGAACAGGCGAACCGCTCATATCCATGGACGACCATCCGGACCTCATCTACAGCGTCAGCTGGAACCGAAACGGCAGCTTGTTTTGCACCACCTGTAAGGATCGACGCCTGCGTGTCTGTGACCCCCGAAAGAGGGAAGTGGTGGCGGTGAGTCAGCAAGTACTAACCGATTAAACTTTTTACATTTTCCCATCTTATTGCCACAAACTTCAATGAGTTTGGTTGGGATTTTATGTGACTGTGTGACCAAAACAGTGTGGTGTATGGTAAAAGAGTGAAAAAGGTTGTGTTTTATAAATAAAGTGTCAAACAACATCGGAATTAATTTTGGAGTAGAATGACCCAGTGACAAGTTTACTAGAATAGAATAGAATAGAAACATCCTTTATTGTCCTGCAAAGGGGAAATTGAAGCAAAAGGTGTAGATTCACACAAAAAAAGTTATTAAAGTGTTAAAACCAACATATATAAAAAACAAGATTCTTCTTCTTCTTCTTAGTATTATTATTATTATTATTATTATTAATAATAATAATAATAATAATAATAATAATAATAATAATAATAATAATAATAATTTATTATTGTTATTAATAATAATAATAATAATAATAATAATAATAATAATAATAAATAATAATATACTGTACAAAACTATAACAGAAAATACTGTGCAGTTATTAGAAATAAAAATATCTGACTCGCAATTCAAGGGATGTGCAACTGAGTCGGATCACTTTTTCAAAAATTTACATAATGTAAATGTTTATTAAACACTTATTTACCATGAATTCCTTATTTATCATAAGGTAGGTCAGTTTGTAAAAACACGTTATTTAAAAATTAGTAAAAACAAAGCAAGTGATTGTGCAAAAGCAAGCGTGCATGTAAATACGTTTAACATGATTCGAAGCTAGCAAAGAAAATCTAAAGACTTATATAATGTATTTTAATTTCTTGGGCCTTTTGTGACTCTGCATCCCCAGTTTAGTTCTCCCACTTTTTATCTGCTGCTTTTGAGATTCCCTCATATCAGTTTGCATCTTTGAAAATATCACTGTGTGAACCAAAGTCAAGCTTTTAATTTGGAAACTATAGAAACCTGCTGGGATCTCCTCCTTCTCTAAGAGCAATGTTTCCAAAGAGACAGAAATCTAGTAAGTCTTTACATAGATAAAATAAATGTAGGCTTTTTGTTGATTTGGATAGAGAATCAGAATTTAAAACAGACTTATCTTTGTTCTTGAAAAGGTTTCTGTTGTCCCATCTTTCCTGGTGCTTCCTAACAGGAACGTCTGGCTCCACATGAAGGCATCCGACCAATGAGAGCCATCTTCATCAGAGACGGAAACATTTTCACCACCGGATTCACCCGGATGAGCCAGCGAGAGCTCGGCCTCTGGGATCCGGTAACAAACACACTTTAAACCGCATCAGAAGGCAAAGGACCACAAGTTGATCATCTTTCACATTTTGGCTGTTTTTACTCTGTTTAGACAAACTTTGAAGAGCCTATAGCACTTTTGGAGCTGGACACGAGTAACGGAGTGTTGTTACCCTACTATGATGCAGACGCAAACATGGTCTACTTGTGTGGGAAGGTAAGCTAATATAAGAAAACAGTTTATTTAAATTCACCTCATTTCAGTTTATCTACAAACTGAAAAAGATCCTATTTGTCCATCCATCCATCCATCCATCCATCCATCCATCCATCCATCCATCCATCCATCCATCCATCCATCCATCCATCCATCCATCCATCCATCCATCCATCCATCCATCCATCCATCCATTCATCCATTCATCCATTCATTCATTCATTCATTCATTCATTCATTTTCTCCAGACCCACCTGTCCCTAGTGGGGTCAGGAGGGTTGCTGGTGCCTCTCCAGCTATCGTTCTGGGCGAGAGGCGGGGTCACCCTGGACATGTCGCCAGGCTGTCGCAGGGCAACACAGAGACACACAACCATGCACACACACACTCACACCTAGGGGAAATTTGGAGAGGCCAATTAACCTGACAGTCATGTTTTTGGACTGTGGGAGGAAACTGGAAGTACCCGGAGATTTGTCTAATCATATGGAAACTTCTAATTTGATCCTACATATAGATCTCTGAATGCGGCTTCTTTTGTAAATATGTGCTATATTTCTGGCTCTGATTGGGAGAGATGTTTTAGTTTAAATGGTTTTTCCGCGCAGGGGGACAGTAGTATCCGTTACTTTGAGATCACGGAGGAGCCGCCGTACGTCCATTACCTCAGCACCTTCAGCAGTAAAGAGCCGCAGAGAGGGATGGGCTTCATGCCAAAGAGAGGAGTGGACGTCACCAAATGTGAGATTGCACGGTAAGACGACTGCTGCTCTGCCGCTGTTTTTAAAAGTGAAAATATGCGACTTAATTTGATGTGGAAAATGGTTAGTGGAGGCTGGACTAAATTAACCTTAGAAGTTGTGTTTTCTCTGTTATCATCCCCTAAAGTGCATTTTATGCTACTTACAAGTTGTTTCAACCATAGGTTTCAACACACCTTGATAAAAAAAGGCTTTTATGAATTTCTGTTACATTATGAACGCTCATTTCTGCAAATCGTTTGCCATCCTTAAAAAATCAAAGTGGAAACAAACACGAGGCTGATGGACCGCTCTGCTTTTCCTGTTTGTCATTCCTTTGTTCTTTCCCAGGTTATACAAGCTACTTGACAAAAAGTGCGAACCCATCACCATGACAGTTCCTAGAAAAGTAAGTGACTCTAAACCTTTTTTGTTATTCATATGAATTATTATCATTTTTCATCCATAAAATACCAAAATTTCCACTGAACTTTAATTTGGTCCATCTGATGATGTAATTTTTTAATATTAAATCATTGATAACTTAGTTACTTGGTACTTGAGTAGACTTTTTACCAAATACTATTTCATTCTTGAGTAATTTTTTTGTAATGGCTACTTTTTACCTTTACTTGATTAATTTTTTTGGTGGCAACAGAGATCGACAGTTTACTGTTAAAAACAGAAACAGACTAAAATCTCTCTCTGGTTCCTGCTTGCCTCTGTGTGGGCCAGTCGGACCTCTTCCAGGATGACCTTTACCCTGACACGGCAGGGCCCGATCCCGCCATGGAGCCTGAAGAGTGGCTGGACGGCCGTGACGAAGATCCCATCCTCATCTCCATGAGGGACGGCTACGTGCCGCCGAAGAGCCGAGAGCTCAAAGTGGCAAAGAAGAACGTTCTGGACTCCAGACCCACCACCAGACGTAGCATGTCCGCCTTGGACACCAACAGCTTGCCTGTAAGTTTTGAACATGATGAGCATCCAAAGCTCGATCTGCTGATTTGTTAGTTTTCACAGGGATTCGCTTGAACTTCATCTAAATAAATGTTTTTACATTTATACGGCTTTTCAAACATTTCCCTCTCTGTTGAACCTTTTTCTTATTGTGCACAACTTTTCCCTTCAAAGCACCCATCTTTGTTTTGGTTTAGTTTCTCACTACCCTTGACCTTCTTTTCCCTTCTTTCTTTATCATTCTCCCCCCTTTCATCACTTTCTGTTTTCTTTTCTCCCTTTGTTTCCCGTCTTTCCTGTTTCCTCCTGTCCAGCCTCAGCTGCTTGAGAGGCTACTGGAGGAGATTCAGAATCTGAAGGCCACAGTTTTGTCTCAGGAGAAGCGGATCTGCGACTTGGAGAATAAGCTTTCCCAGTACGCCAACGGTACTGCCTGATGTGCAAGTGAACACATCAGTTAAAGAACTGGTCTGAATTTCAGAATCACTGTTATTATAGAAATGCATTTCCACTGCACTGGCAAGAAATCACTCTTTTGCCTCCTTGAACATATCGTTAAATAATCCAAATAATTTGTTAAATAATCAAATTCCAGCCGAACTCAGAGGCTTTGTGTTCATTTCTGCAAAATTCTAATCCGAGTTTGAAAAGAATGTACCTTAATGGCAAAGGCAATGCATTTGTGAAGTCATAGCTTTATTAATTTGAATGGACTGAAAACTGTGGAGCTGTGGGACTGTGCAATTGAAGGACATAGGCAAGTCAGATGTGAGGATAAAAGTTAGCAATGTTTACAGAGTTTAACGGAAAAAGATGGCAGCGCATGTGTACGCAGGGGGCTCTTAGCTTTTCATTTTTCATTCTTCCCCCCAAAATAAAAATAAGTAAAGAGAGCGAAAAGAAAGGAAAAGAGCGTACACATGTACCAGATGGTCAGATGTTACCAGATTTCTCCGAATACGTTTCAAAATGTAAATAGTGACTAAAGAAAACAGGTGATAAAATATCAAACTTATGTGAAAAGAAAAACATGTTTGTGTTCTGTAAAAGAGTAAAAATAGACACATAACCACAATAAAATCTGTTTTTTTTTTAAACGGGCTGCTTCATTTTTTCAGTGTTGGACATTTTATCAACTAAATTTCACCTTGGATACACTTGACAAAAAAACCTCCACTATGTTTAGTTGCTTTTGAAATACTGTGCCTGGTGTAAACACTGTGACTAATAGCGCATTAATTCATCTCTACTATAAGAAAAAGACAAACACATTGTGTTATAGAGGACAATCTGTTTAAGCCGGCTGCGAGAGAGGTGTGTCCAGAAGCTACAACCTTTTTCAGTTAATGTAACAGTCAGCGGAGTGGCCCTGCAACTACTTCGTTTTAAAAACCGCTCCCGTTAACGGTAGCCCTCTCTCTTTCAACAACGTGAACTTGTTACAGTCTGGATACATTTTAGAGACTCGGCGTGAGTCCCAAGGTCATTATTTTAGACACCAAAGAAACGTCCGAAGCTCCCTAATTTCTAGAATCATGACCATTAATTTTACTTTAATCAGAAGTAGTAACTCAAGAACTGACTCAATTAATTTAACTGTCCACAACTCTAATTAGAATTTATAATACATTTATTAGCAAGCTTTTGCAGGGGGAAAATAGGCATACAGTTTCTTTTAATGATGGAATTAACATTTTAATATAAGAGATAAAAAATCACACATAACTTTCCTAACCTATATCTCTATACTGTGTCATTAGAATGGAGAAGCGAAGCTTTGGGATGCAATTCCTCTCATACCCAGATGTTGAAATGATCTCAGCAGCAGAAAGCTTTATATCCTTGAGTCCTGTCCTGGTGTGGCAAGATCCTTTTTAGAACAGAACAAGGTTGAGCTGCTGACTGTCCTCTGTGGATTCAGTTCCTTGACACTCCGTGATCTCCGTGTTCTCCAAGTCTGCTGCAGCCCGGTTGTGATGCTCGGGTTGAGCGTAGGACAGCTGTCTAATCAGAAACCCGGGGTGTGGGCTAACGGATCTCGTTCCTTTCTAAGCAGTGCGATGTTCTCCATCTCCCCAGGGTTTCAGGGCTCCGTTGATTCTGCATCTTCGTGTGGCTGTCGACTCGAACACTGAGGAACAAAGAACGCCTGGTTCCGCTTTCTCATAATTTTTATACTCTCTGGCTTTTCTATTTAAAGAGTGAGCGGTTATCGTATCATCCGATTCAGTGGAAAACAGGGGTGGTTTCCTCTAATCACCAGATTCTGTGACAACAGTTGACCTTATCTCACAGTTGACATCATTGCATCCTTTCCTGTTTATCCCGCAGCCTCTCACCCCTCCATCCATGGGTTCATGACACAGCATAAGGGATTAAAGTTCAGCTCTTGTAACTCAATTCCTTTCTGCAGCAATTGAATTATGCTCAGCCATCTGTTAAATCATCTCTTTCTAAATCAGATTATATTCATTGCATCGGCACCAATATCGGTACTGGATAATATTAGCCATTTTTTAACATATTGGAATCGGTGCGATAAATAAAACTGCCGATTTTTTTTTTCTGTTTTGGTTGATTTTTTTTTTTGCCAAAAGTGTCGAAACTGGAGTGAAATATATATCAGTAGATATTGGTTATCAGCCATTACAGCATTATTATTGGATATCGATTATCCACATTTTTCTATCATTGCATCCCTAATAAAAACATCAATGCAAATATCAATAAAAAAAGAAAGTAATTGCATTTTAAATTCCTGAATGTCTTTCCAGATGGTTTAGATTTGTCAGAGTGGTTGATAAAGTATTTATAAGTTATAAAGTATTATTAGAATCATTCATTTCATGAATCCACTGAGAAAAAGTTGTCCAAACCCCATGATGATGAGACATAGAAAAAAAGACAGCGAGGCCGCGGCAGACCCGGAGACCCTGGCAGTGAACTGACATGTGCCAACGTTGCCGACCCGGTCCACAACCAGCAGCTGCATTACAGGCGCACAGCAGGAGGCGACGTAGGACACCAGCGTTACGTTCTCGTTCCCGGCCTCCAGGCTGGTGTTGAAGACGCCGGTGCCCTGTATGAGGCTGACGCGTTCGACGCCCGCCCCGCTGTCGCCGTCAGTCACTCTGACGGAGGCGACCCAAGCGGACAGGCTGCAGTTCTCGACACAGCCAGACTGCATGCTGAGAAGCTGACACGCTGGTTGGGTGAAATCATTTAACTGTGGAGAAAACAAGATGATTTGATTACATTTTTGATAATATATGAGCTAATAACTGCAAAAAGGGTTCAGTAGTTATAACAGTCTGTACATGCGTAGGGATGGGTGACACCAATGCAGCCATTATATGCAAAGTTTCCACTTTTCTTGTGAGCTGTAATGGAAATTTGCATTTCAGACCAACTCAATCTGCAGAAAGTTTAAATAGAGTCATTAACAGAGAACCTGTAAACATTTGATTGCTGAATATATTTACCCATCTCTCCTTTTAGCAACTATGTTTCAATGGCATTGGTTATAATTTTGAACATTAGTTGCATTAAATGCATCAAGAAAAGCATCGCATTGTTTATTTGTTGAACTGTGATAGAACCAGCGTTGGTCCGAGAACCGGTTTGAATATTTTAAAGAACTGCTTGAAGGACTTAATTGTGGCTTTATTACCGAGTTTACTACAGAGAATCGCAGCACAATGTAGTTGGTGTCACTTCCGTCCGGCGTCTCGGCCACGATGGTGAGGATGACGTCGGATCCGGACGGGATGCTCAGCGGAGCCAGCAGGGTCACCGTGCCATTAGTGCTGTTCCCACTTTCCACCAATAAAACGGTCGGAAACGTCGAGTCAAGATTCCTCGAGTTGGTGGCTCGGATGGTTATGTTTTCATCGCCTCTACTTGAAGCCACAGTGAAGGGCACAGAGGTCATGGTTCCTGCAGTCAAGATGCTGTCTGAGTTGGCCTGAAGAAAAGAGTTTAAATGTTAACCTTTCATTGGTTATCAGGTTTTTGGTCTCGAGTTTTATGCCACACTTTCACTCACTGTAAGAGTCAGATTAGAAGCTCTGAAGTTGGTGGGCGACTGTCTCTGAAAGTCAGTAGCAGAACCTTGAACTCTCCCCTTCACTCTCACTACAAACTCCACCGTCGGCATCACATCAACCTGGACTAAAAAGTTCCCGCTGCCCTGCGACACAACTCCCAACGTCTCCTCCGACCCCTTCGTCGATTCCACCAGAGCAACTTCTGTCACAGCAGCAGAGTCACTTCCTGATAAAGTCACCAACAAAGTGCCACTGGCGCCTTTAAAGAACAAAACAGAGAGTGATTACTGCTGAGCTAATCACGGTTAAAGTTTAGATTAGCAGGAGTCTACCTGCTTTGGGTCGCGTGTCGAGAGCATCGAATCCACCGAAAGGACCCTGAGACGGCTCGACAAAGTCAAACAGGAAGTCAACAGAGCTCTCACCTGCAAATACAAAAATCTAATAAGCATTTTATTGCTTCTGAATAACTAAAAATGTAGCAAATCTAATAGATGAGTTAAAGTTAAACATGAGTTAAGCATGAATGTGTAAATCCAGACTGAGTTTTTGTAATAAGTGTGATTAAAAGTGTTTCTCTGTCAGTTTTGGTCAGTTTTTTCTGCTGAAACAGACTAATGTAAAGTCACACAACAATTTAAGTGAAGGAGCAAAAGGAATATTGTAAGCAGTGAAAGAAATAGAAATGTTTTAAAAATGTTTTACAATGTAACAATCTCTCTTTGTGGCAGAACGTCCAGCAATGGCACGTTCTGTCCGTTGCTGTTTCATTGTTTTTTGCAGAATCACTTTTCTTCCTTTAGCTTTAGTTTTTAAAACGTAACTTTTAGGTCACAAATACGTATTTTACCAGAGATGTGTTACTCTATTTTACTCCTGTTTACTTAAATGACATGCTTATACAATGTCAGGTGTAACACAGGTACATAAACTGAGTAAAATACATTTTTAAATTGCTGTTGACTAATTTTATTATAAAAAGGAAATGTAAATGTAGATTCCACACATTGCATTTGTTACAGTATCAGAATTGTGGATATTCGTTGCAGAAAAGAAAAATACTTAAGACATACACATGATAGTGATAGTGGCTGAGAACAAAACTAACATTTGGGTTTTCTTCTGTTAAGTACAGAATTTTATTTTGAAGAAAAATCATCAATTTTGATTAAAAAAAACTCCTAAAATAAAAAGGAAAATGGCTTAAAATGGAAAACAAATGTCTGTGCCTCATCTCTACTGACTAGTAGAAAGATTTCAAAGTGATTATGAGTAAATAGGTCAGATGATCTGGAAGCTATTGAAGAAAACATTATATTATTTAATATTAAAATTATTGAAAATATTGTATATGACTTTAAAATTTAATAGATGATATTGTGTCTCATGTAAAAGCATGAATTAGCACTGACAATTAGTTAGTTGGTTACAGTTCAAGGCATTTATTAACATTTCTTTGACAGGAATATTTGGTTCGGGAATTTGTCGACAGTCCCTAAGTGAACCTTCGGGCGCTGCGGCCGGGAGCGATAGAGAACCGCTGACCGACATTAGCATTCATAAATCGGATCAACCTTGAGCTAAACGCCGCTTACTCCGCTGAGCTCGAATATCGAATATTCAACTTGAAACTAACTTCACTGCGGTGCCTAAATAAGAGCAGGTGCTAAGTTAGCGTAAATGCTAAAGTGGTCGCTAACGTGTGGAAATCTCACCAACGACCCTCAGGGTGTAGGGGTTGTTTGACACCATTCTTACTGCCCATTGTCCAACTTGCTTTAGTAATCGCACCGTTATGAAGTTTCCCACAGTCTCTGAAGAAGTGATCAATGAGCCTGTGGAGTCGGTGCTTTGCTGAGTTACACCTGAGAAAAAAAAAGTAATCAGCATACTTTAAGTAAATGTTGCAACACGAGTTACCTTTCTAATCCTAAGTATTATAAATATTTTTTTGCAAACTGTATATTTTAAAAACCGAAACAAATCGATGTGTTGGCTCAAATTTAACAGAGCGGTGGTGTCACCTGTCGGGCTTGTGAGAGTGAAAGTGAGGGATCTGCCGGTGATGTAAACTGTCGGGTTTGTAACAGTTTCGTCAACAATAAAGGTGAAACTGTCGGTTTGTCCCGGGTTCCTGGACGCCTGCAGAAGGGTCACCTGACGGATCGCAGTAAGAGGTTACACCAGGAGGCTTTTACACAAACACAGTTAGATCTGGGCTGACATTACCAATGAGGACCTGACAGACTGGACTATGGTTGCTGCAGCAACAGGAAGTTCGGCCTTCGTCACTTCGATGGCCTGACCGCCCGACGCCTGAGCCAGGTCTCTGTACAGCTGAGCGTCAGACTCTGAGATTGCTCTGGTCTGCAGTAGGTTGCTGTTTCTTCTCCTGCGGCGATTAGTAACAACGGAGTCTGTAATCATAAAGTTGACCTGAAATAAGAAAACAAATATTTAAATTAAACAGAGTTTACCCTGGGGAAGAAAAAAAACAAAACAATGTTATTCGACACAAGAAATGAAAAAATTTCTGCACATGAAGTGGATCATCTAAAATAGTCTTCATGTACCTTTGACTCTAATTTTATTTTTTTTGCACTTTTTGAGTTACCAAGCTCAGTGTATGTTGTTAGGATTTTGTGTGATTGATCAAAACAAAGCAGTGCACAACTGGAAAGGAAGAAAATCATGTTTTACAAAAATCTTAACTGGAAAAGTCAGTAATTCAGAAAACCCATGAAGAACCACTTTTCACTGCAGTTACAGCTGCATGTATGTTGATGTTGCACCTCTGGGGATTGAACTGAGCCTCTCCCACAGCATGATGGTGCCACAACCATGCATGACCATGAGCATGCATGTTAGTTTTCCTCCAATCAGGTTTTACATATTGGCAAAAGTATTTCAGCTTTGACCAGTATTACACATGTTTACTGTATGGCTTGCAACAAACTAAAAATTTCTTCTTAACACTCTTTCCAAAAAGTAATTTGACTTGTCAAAATCATTTTAAACAAACCTGCTTTAACATTTCAACTATGTGTGTCTCTTTGTTATTAAGACACTTTAAGTTCTCTGAAAAACATCAAAGGTTTTCACAGAATCACCAGATTTAAACTACACTGGTCTACCATTTCATTTCATTTTGATGCATCAGAGTAAAGGGGGAGAATACAAACACAAAAGTTTCTGTGACAAAATGTAAAAAACTTTGAGATATATCCTCTGTGCAATGCTCTATAGAAATGTGCACTGTAGTTAGCATGCAAACACTTACCACTGTCTGGGTCCGCTCTATGAGAGCAATCACTGTGTTCTTCAAATCTTTGTCTTTAGCAGGAGCATCCGTGAAGAGAAAGATCTCGGAGTTGAATGGAGCACTAGTTAACGCCAGCTGTAAGACGATGCATAGAGTAAAGATCAGTTTCAGTAAAAACTGAGGTTTTAAAGACAGTCGAACAGAGAAAGCATTACCTGCAGCCCTGAAAGACTCATTTCCTCAACATCTCCTCCACCAGTAGTTGTTAGATGGTTCACAATATCCTTGAAAAGTGTTGCATCCGTTGTACGAATTATTGGCCCAAATCCTTGGCAAACAAAACAAATCAGTTTTTAGTTTTCTTCCTTCTCAGACAGAAAATGTGTCTAAATATGGAGAAGCTAAAGCCGTACCTGGATCGTTGAATGGGACGAGGATGTAAACGGACGGTTCGTTCTCTGTTCCCACCTCAATGTTGATGATGGTGGACGTGACGGTCTTCACCACCTCAATATCGTCACTCATGCTCTTTGACGTGTCAGTGACAAAACAAAGAGCTTTGCTGGATCCTCTAGAGATCCCCACCATCCTAAAATTTCCAGAAGAGATGGAACAAAATGAAGCAAGATATAAAAACCCATTGCTGTGTGCAGCCAGTGCACTCACTAATCAGCCGTGTAAATGTCCGTTCCATGTTTTATTTATGCCGATTGTAGGTTGTTACTCATAGTACCCAGTAGGGGCGCTGTAGTATGGTTCATGTTGAGTTAGTGTCTTCATTTAAACTGTAAAATAAGAGGAAGTGTCGCTAGCATGGTTGCTAGCCTCCTGTCAGTCAGCACTTTGGGCTGAAATCTTAATGACTCTGGACTAAAGCACACATTCTTCAGAACAGGCTAAAGGCTAAAACTGAAAACTTGTCTGAATTTATTACTTATCTTAAAAAACAAAACAAAATTTATTCAGAGACTTACTGTAAATGACAAATGACTTGTCTGCATTAATGTGATACTGAGATCTGGACTGCGGCACATATGCCAGGTCTGGTTCAAAGGCAGCGGTACTGATGCGCAAGATGTCTCGTAAGTGAGAGTCCGTTATTTAAGTTCACAACCGAGAATGTCTTCTCACACAAATACGTCGACTAGGGTTGCAACCCGTCCCGTAAAATACGGAACCGTCCCGTATTTGACTGTTAAATGTTGCGTCTCGTATTGAACCGAAACGAGACACGATTTGTTCCGTATTCTACAAATGTGTATGTGTAATAACAAAAGAAAAAATGGTCCCTGAGTAAATTATATAGTAGGCTACCCCAGTCATTGTTTCATTCACGGTGTTACGATATTGCGTCCAACTGCCCCCTCCCCTATGAGACTAGGACGACGCGTCCCTTATTTTGATTTCTGACAGGTGGCAACCCTAACGTCGACCCAAACAAGCTTAGCATTTTCTTACCAAACCGAATCTCTCGAAACCTGTCCTTCAGCTGTCGGTAAAAGTTGACGAGAGAAAGCTGCTGGTACCGACCGCGGATCTCTGCGTCACTCTGCAGCTCAATGAGCTCCAGCTGCAAATGGTCTGAGTCACACGGGCTGCTGCCTTCTAGTGGGTAAATGAGGAACCGCATTTAGTGTGTAAGCTACACCCTATGCAGGTAACAGTGCTGCTGCCCTCTAGTGGGTAAATGAGGAACCGCACTTAGTGTGTAAGCTACACCCTATGCAGGTAACAGTACTGCTGCCCTCTAGTGGGTAAATGAGGAACAGCTCTTAGTGTGTAAGGTGCGCCCTATGCAGGTAACAGTACTGCTGCCCTCTAGTGGGTAAATGAGGAACAGCATTTAGTGTGTAAGCTACACCCTATGCAGGTAACAGTGCTGCTGCCCTCTAGTGGGTAAATGAGGAACCGCACTTAGTGTGTAAGCTACACCCTATGCAGGTAACAGTACTGCTGCCCTCTAGTGGGTAAATGAGGAACAGCTCTTAGTGTGTAAGGTGCGCCCTATGCAGGTAACAGTACTGCTGCCCTCTAGTGGGTAAATGAGGAACAGCACTTAGTGTGTAAGGTCCGCCCTATGCAGGTAACAGTACTGCTGCCCTCTAGTGGGTAAATGAGGAACAGCTCTTAGTGTGTAAGGTGCGCCCTATGCAGGTAACAGTACTGCTGCCCTCTAGTGGGTAAATGAGGAACAGCACTTAGTGTGTAAGGTCCGCCCTATGCAGGTAACAGTACTGCTGCCCTCTAGTGGGTAAATGAGGAACAGCACTTAGTGTGTAAGGTCCGCCCTATGCAGGTAACAGTACTGCTGCCCTCTAGTGGGTAAATGAGGAACAGCACTTAGTGTGTAAGGTCCGCCCTATGCAGGTAACAGTACTGCTGCCCTCTAGTGGGTAAATGAGGAACAGCACTTAGTGTGTAAGGTCCGCCCTATGCAGGTAACAGTACTGCTGCCCTCTAGTGGGTAAATGAGGAACAGCACTTAGTGTGTAAGGTCCGCCCTATGTAGGTAACAGTACTGCTGCCCAATGAATTAATTCGACTTGCGGGCCAGACGTGATTATGACAGAGGCTGCGGGCCGCATTTGGCCCCCGGGCCAGACTTTGGACATGTCTGGGCTAAAGGCAGCACAGCACGGACTTTACCGCCATAAACTTTGCAGCCCTTGGACAGCGGATCGAGGTACATGTTTAGAGCTCTATAAGTCTGTGAAGTTAGCGTTATTATTATAACGTATTCATGTTTTGTGTCTAACAAAAGCACTTAAGGAAATGCATTTTATTTTACTTTAGTTTTCACGGTGTATTTGAAGCACGGTGTATTCAGTGCACTTCAACAACTTGGTTTCGAAATAAGTAAGCTCTCCGTGTTTTCTTGGGTCTGAGGGACTGCTACAAGCCGTGACTGATTAGTTTTTCAAGAACAACTACTAAAACACGACTTAATCAGTTAATAAACAGCTTTTTCCCCCATTTCATATGGTTTCTGAACTGTTCGTGCTTTGCTAGAGCAGGGGAGCAACACGTTGATCGCGGAAGGTTTTGAGCCAATCTCGGCATTAGGTGACAAACTGAACGCCGCCATGACGTTGAGACCAGCATGTCCTCCTCTGACTCCTTATCAAAACGCTCGTAACTTTATTAAAGAACAAACAGGTCATGATGCTAGGCTACTGATTATCCCTCTGTCTGGACACAGGATCAATATAACCAGTTTAAAAGCTAAAATGAATTGTTATATGCCAGACATGGAAAACTGGGATGTACTCTATGCCATGATGTTCAGGATTTAGGTCTCATGGCATCTCATGGTGTCAACATTGCAGCCAGTGGGCTGAGGGAATCATGGCTCCATTGTGTAGCAATTCAAGAGCTACCCAGCTTTTATCGCTTCGCAAAAAAATTCATCAGCACAGAAACTCCAAAGCACACAAAGAAGCATAGTACCCCCAAGAATTTAAAACTTCTTTAACCCCTCTGTATAATTTAACCAAATGTACTGTAGGAAGGGGAGGTCTCCAGCTGCCAGTCGGATGTCCTCTAGAAGCTGGCTGGTTGCAGCTACTGCCAGGTTTGCGGCTTGCGTGTGGAGATGTCCGTGGCTGGACTGGAAGGAATCCTTGTTAATCCCACCGGTTGGCTCGATCTTACTGGTTTGATCGACTGATCCTCCATGACTGCACTTTCCTTTGATTAAACAAAAGTTTGAGTACTTTTACACAGTTGGGTTTGTTTTACAGGCATCACAAATAAATAAATAAATAAATTGAACATTTGCATTAGTGTAAAGATACTTTTTGGCATTACAGTAACCAAACCCATGTCTGTTTTTGTATGTTTCCACTGGTATTCTGACTATCTTGAGTCTTTATCAGAAGGTCTCCTGCCCTCTAACCTTTAGCTCCACGTAAAAACAACTTTCTGTTAGAAGAAGTATGTTGGTGAAATTAAGAGATTTTAAAGTCCACTGGAGATTGTATCTTTTAATGTATGTCACAAATAAAATGGCTGATTTAAGCATCATGTCAGAAAATAGAAGCCATAAACTGCAAAACAGCTGAAACACTGAGTGCCTTTAAATCTAGACTAAAATCCACATGTTTAGAATTGCATTTGAAACATCGGAGGGCTAAAAGCACAACTGGTCGGTGTTGGAAAACCCATCTGGTTTTTTTTTTACCAGGTGGCTTGGTTGAGACAAAAGGTAGGAGCCCGAAGTAGCCAGAGGTCAGGATCTGTCCGGCGATGATGTCCTCCAGAATGTTGTTGGTGCAGTCATTGCCAACACAGCTGCGACAGGTGGCTCTGTTTTGATCTGATATGGAGTAAAACCACATATGGTTTCACTCCATTTCATACAAACTGCATTCTGCAGGGTCATCGGCTCATGCCATCTCTTTACCTGCGATGTTGCCAATGCTGGTTTCTGCTTTAATCAGGTTAGAGTTTGGGAGCGTGTTTCCCAGCTCCACCCAGTTGCTGTGACTGTAGAAATCCTTTAACATTGATAAGAAGAATTACCAGTCAATCCACAAAGATTTCAACCTTTTAAAAAAAAAGTAAAAGTGATGTTGAATACTTGCAAAGGATGCATGATCTCTCCCAGTTTCTCCCTTGCGGTCTCATAATTCCCCATCCTGTTGTCGGCTTTGACAGCAACCATTCCATCTGTGATGATCCTCCTTCCCTGAACGAACTCCTCCTCATCAAAGTGGAAGCTCGGTTTGAGGGCGTAGCGGATATCCACTCTGATATTCCTCAGCTTGATGGATGTGATGGCTTGACGGAAAGCCTTCGAGGACTGTGAGGCGCCGCAGGCAGCAGCAACGCCTTCTGCAGTGAAAGGCTGAGCCTGAAAACGCACATTCACACGTTACCAAAAGAGATCAGTTTCTAGAAAGAATAATGTAACGGGAGTGTATTCCTACTGGGTTGTTGAAGCTTGTTCCTTCAGTCTGGGCTAGAGAGCGGCATGCCTGCACAGTTGCATTGAGAATCGCTTGCTCTGTAATTTCCTGGTGATTTAAAGAATCTCCAGGCAAAATTTCAAATGCCTGAGCTCCGATGTGCAGCAGGAGGAAACAAAGCACAGCAAACACCGAGCGGATCATAGCTCCAATTTTCTGAAAAGAAACAAATATCTACAATTTAGATCTTCAGTCACTTTTAACACAACAAACTAGTCAGTTTTAATCTTTTTAAAAGCTCAACAACAATAGTTCAAACATACAAATTCAGAAACATTTCAATTAAAAAATTGGTGCATCTTTTTCAATTTATTCAGGCTCACATCAGTATATATCTTCAGTGTCATTTAGTTAAATGCCCCTAAGCAAGTTGAAATGTTTTGTCATTACGTAAATTGTTAGGATAAATTTTTCTCAACCCGTTAATCAGATTAGAGTTTGGGATCGTGTTTCCCAGCTCCTCCCAGTGGCTGTGGAAATCCTTTAGCATTTCTGCTGAACACTTGCAAAGGATGCAAACCAGGAATGGTTTTTCATTCAGAGACTTGAGTTTTAATTTTCACTATAGTTGAAGTCTAAGCTGTTAAAAAAAAGCAAAATGTTGGGCTGTTTTATTCCGTCCAAAATCTGTTTGTCTTGTTAAAAATTAACCTGTCCACAAATTTAAGGGTGACCTAAACTGTCCCTTACAGATAAAATTAAATTGGTTTTGATCGTATTAACTGAAGAGAAAAACCCAACAGAGTCTCCTGCTCCAAATTTAAAACCTTCAAGCATGAACTTTGTCTCCCACATACTTACCAAGATTGTGAACACTTTCTATTCAGTTCCTTTGGTAACATCAAGCTCAGCTTTAAAAATCTAAGCAAAACAGTTTAAATCACTTTGAAAAGGCCATTTTGAAACCGTTAAAATATTTATTGGATGTGATGATTAAAAGCTTTACCAAACCATAAAATATTAATCTTGGAAAGTCAGAAATGCATCCCAATTCTAGCTTTCCATGATAAGAGTCTCCTTCATGTCGGATCCCTTTCATAGACATTAAAGGAAAAACCTACTCACCTTGCAACTGCTCAGCAAACTTGGCAGTGATTTTGTCAACACCGACCTTATAAGGGTCAGCTTCAGGGCGGAGTCACGCTGGACTTGTCCTGCTGTTTACTTCTAATCACACCATCATGCAAACGTCATGTCTGCACCTTGGGATTACTATTTTATACCGACATCGAAATTAAGTGTTGACATGAAATTTGCTGCTATAGTCAATAAGACTTATTCAGACACAAAGGTTTTTGATTTATGTTCTGTTAAGTAGGAGGGGAAAAATAGTGTAACGGCGTTCTTTACTTTCATTTTTAATCATTGTTCACGTTCTTTACTTTCATTTTTAATCATTGTTCAAACCACAGCTGTATTATTTACATTCTTCTCGTATTTTCATAGATGATTGATAGAGGGGTGGATATCAAATACTTCCTTTTTGCAGGCAGGCAGGCAGGTGCCAGACCTAAAGTTTAGTAAACACTCCCTTTTGTTACAGGATGCAAAAGCCACTGAGCAGGATTCCTTTATGTCCACTTTTGGTTTCTTAAGAGAACAACGTTCACTTTATTCAGATGTTGGAAAAATAAGTTAATGGAAGTTTAACCAGTAACTAAAAGAATAGCCAAACACTGCCCCTGCTGCTGCTGTACATAAGGAAATCTGAGGGTTAGAAATGTGGCTTTAAGAAGGCTTAGTAAAAGACATTAATTAAAAACATTTAATTTGAATTAATTAAATTAAAACCAAAAAATGGGAGTTTAGCATGAGAATCAGTAGGATCATTGCAGCGATATTTGAGTTGCATTTGCAATATGATGCACTTGTTCAGTCCATCTGGCGTTTTATCACAATATATAACAAAAAAACATTACGCATTAGTGTGACAGGAGTCAAAACTCTTTGGCAAGCTAAATATTAAATTTCATCATCTTGTAAAAATATGAATCTATTTGTCATGAGGCAAGGAAAACTTGAAACGACTGATCCGTTCACCTCCACATCCGACTTCTCCAGAAGTAAATCTACTTCTATAGTTTTTTTTTCCGCTTTAATGAAAATATTAACTGATTATTTTATTATAAATTACAGATTTTTTTCTGAATTGGAAAACAGGATCACGGAAATTCAGTGTCCCTTCATATCTGATATTAAAGACAAGATCACATTTCTCCTGCTTGGCAGGTTGAAACTTTCTAATTGAACTTGTCTGATCATCTAGGAATGCTTCTGGTCGTAAACACTGACCAAACCGGTTGGTTGGCAAGAAGACGGGTTTTTCTCTTCCGCTTCCATCGGCTGTCATGGTCTGCAGGTTGTGAAAAAAACAAGTGCAGACAGACAGACAGACAGACAGAGCTTCACTGGATATATTTAATAAACAAAAAGGGGAAAATTACAAGGAAAGTTGTAGGAACAAAAAGTGATGGACCACAGGCAGCGAGCCGAGCAATTTAACAGACATGACAGGAGAAGAAACCAGCAAAGAACAACAAAAACCAGTGGGATTAAATATGGAGGGAAGAGTGGGCAAAACCATTAGATACTGGTGATCAGATCAGGTGACTGGGAACAGCTGTGGAAGTGGCAGGATGAGGGAAAAGTGAATAATAGAGAAAAGACAAGAAGAAAATGATTGAAACAAACCAAAACCAAAACACTGTACAATATGAACACAGTGTGTTTGTGTCTGAGTCAGGGATCAAATATTTTCTAGCATGGATGAGATAATTACCTTTTTTTTCTTCTTTTTTCCTTTTTCATTTAAACAGTTTTGACCAATTTTCTAGGATTAAATGATTGACATTTTTCAGCTCTCCAAAAATCACCAGGTAAAAATGTATTGACAGTATTTTAGAGAAACTTAAACTTAACATCTTTAAGTTTAATTTTGATTAATTTATTTCAAACAGGATTTTAAAAACAACCAGTAGGACAGAGAAAACATGTGCATACTTAACCAAGAATAAATAATTTCTTTACTATCCTGTTTGAAAAGGAGTAGGAAGAAGTGAATATTTATTTAATCCTACTCTTATTTCAAGTTATTGAAATATATTACTTATTATATTGACTCAATAATTATCAACAATGTGTACAAACATGCAGTAAAAGATGAAACCTCGACCACAGATTGTTTTTATTTTATGTTTCTTTAATTATTAGTACTGAGCAGTTTGAGCACTGGGTGTTTGATATATTAAAAACATTTGATACATGTATGATTTCTGTACGTTTCAATGTCTAGCAGCCAAAACTGTATTTTCCAGATACACAGTTTGTTTTCTAGTGCAATCAAGTACATTCAGTTGTTGTCAGGTGCTGTATATCAAACTTAAAAGAATTTTGACTTTGCATTTGATGCCTTGAAATTGGTGTCTGTCTCTTTAAGAAAGTCCTAATATTTCTGACACTCTTTCTTCAGCATTTTCCACAGCAATGCTTCTCCATGATGCTGTTTCCAACCCCATGTCAGAAATCTCATCCTGTTTGACAGTCTGACCAAGACTGTCATGAAATTACTTTGAGCTAAAAGAGCCTGAGATATTCTCAATGCAAAGTTTATTACTGTGAACATATTTTCAAGGTTTCCTCCAGAAAACTTGCTAAGCCCAGTGGTTGGGTGCCAGAGCAGTCATTCATCCAGCGGCCCGCCATGTTTTTGAGTTAAAGTTAACAGGAAATTATAAAATATTACTTGATAATTATGTTATTGAAAGATTGGAAGATTAATACCTGAACACCAACTATAAAGTTTTAAAAATGCAAACGTTTTAAAAAGACTTAAATAAATAATCAATGCTAAGTCTGGTGGGCACACAAGTAAAGCCTGGTGACCCGCCAGACTTATAATATACCAGGGGAAACCCTGACCTTTTAAAGTGTGTGCAGGAAGGTCAGGTTTCAGTGTTTCTTATACATAAAGTTTATTCTATTTTTACAGAAGGTTTTCTAATTGGATGTGCAGTTGAATTGTTTTGTACGTAAGAATTTCAAAAAAAAAAAAAAAAAAAAAAAAAGCAACAACAATAAAAAACAAAAAACTGTAACGCTCAACTTTAAGTTCAGACGAAAACACCTTGATGTATTTCCATATCGGTGCCACCTTCAGGCATGACATAGATGCTGTTTTGTGTAAGAATAATTGGTTTTGAAATCAAAAACTTAATTTTCTGTTCAATTCTGTGAAAAGGCAAAAAAAGCTGACATTTAGTTAGGATCCGATTTTCCAACCTGGTTCATAAGTTGGAAAATTTAGACGATCACAGTCCGGGGCTACAGGGAAACTTTCAGGAATGTGAAGACAAAGAAAAGTAAAACTGAGTAATCCACTCTTGAGGACCAAGATGCAGCAGAGTAACTGCAGATTTCCACGTTTCCTACTTGATCCACAGCCACCAGCTGCATTTTAGACGAGCAGCAGGAAGCCACATAAGTCACCAGCGTTGAGTTATCAGCTGCTTTGGTGATGTTCAACGAGCCGCTGCCTTCTCTGAGACTGACGCTGTCCACACCCGTCCCGTTAACGCCGTCGCTCACCTGGACGGAGACCTCCCACATGAACTGGTCGCATTTTTTAGAGCATCTGTTCTGTGGGCTAAGTTGTTTACACACTGGTGGAGTGAAATCAGTCACCTGTAAAAGAGTGACAATGAAAATATCAATATTTACCCTCAAAAATGTGGCAGTGTTTGGGCCATGCTAGTTAAATAATACAAAAATACAACATTATGAGAATAAGATAGACTTGTCAATGTGTAAGAAACCAAAACAAAATGTAAAAAGTAGCAACTCTAGAAGGCAGTGAAAGTAATAAGTATATTTAAATGAATATAAAAAAACATAGAAGAAACAAACAATCAGGATTTTAAGAAAATAATGATCAGTTTGGATGATGTAATGTTAATAATATTACAACTTTATTCTCAAATTACAGACTTTATTCTTGCACAACTTAATTCTCATAACATTGTGACTTTATTCTAGTAATAGTATGACTTTGTTTAAATGTTTTTCTCACATTATTTTGAGTTTATTGTTGTACATTATTCTAATAGTATTATGACTTTATTATTGCAATATTGACTTTATTCTCATATTATGGCTGTTCTAGTAGTACTTTACTCTCGTTATACTATGACTTTATTCTATAAATATGATGTTGTTCTTGTATTATTTAGACTTTATTCTTGTACAACTTCATTCTATTTGTACTGTGACTTTTTTCTCACAACATTGACTTTATTCTCATACTAGTACGACTTTATTCTAGTAATAGTATGACTTTATTCTAGTAATAGTATGACTTTATTCTAGTAATAGTATGACTTTATTCTAGTAATAGTATGACTTTATTCTAGTAATAGTTTGACTTTATTCTCAAAACATTATGACGTTTTTCTTGTACATTTTTATTCTCATAATTTTATGACTTTATTGTAATTTTTATTGATTTTTTGTTAGCATGGCCCTAATTCTTCATCATACAATGATGTCTTAAAATGTATGAAGAACAAAATGACGTGTTACTTTTGGCAGGACGGTTAGATGCAGCACGGCATAGTTGCTGTCTGCTCCTCCAGGAGCCACGGCCTCAACGGTCAGCGTGACGACGGTACCGGACGGCGTATCGGCAGGAGCTGTGATGTTCACTGTCCCGTTGGCGCTGCCTCCAGCACTCAGCACTAAATTAGTTGGGTAAAACAGCGTAAGGTCTTGATCATTGGCGGCTTGAATGGTGAAGCGTCCTCCTTCGCCGGTTGTCATCACAGAGAAATGAACTGATTTTAGTGTTCCTGGCTCCACCACGATGTCTAACTCATCCTAAAAAAAATATACAACGAGCGCATTTGAGACACAAGAACAGAGATACTGGTTTATTTTACATATTTAAAGGTTTTGCTTTTTATTTGCATCACTTACAGCAGTGACAGTGAGACCAGAGGCTCTCAGGCTGGTGGCCGACTGTCTCTGGAAGATCCCTGAAGAAGCTCTGGAGACGCCGTTGTTGTTCTGGCCCTTCACAAGCACAACAAACTCAACCGATGGGATCCTGTCGAAGCGGACGATATATTCTCCTCCACCCTGGGCCTCCACGGTGCCGTTAACCTGACCAGAACCCGACGATTCAACCAGCATGACCTCTGTCACCGTGGCAGAGTCGCTTCCAAACAGAGTCACCAGCA
The DNA here is from genome assembly GCF_051168715.1 of Poecilia mexicana. NCBI lineage: Eukaryota > Metazoa > Chordata > Actinopteri > Cyprinodontiformes > Poeciliidae > Poecilia > Poecilia mexicana. The sequence goes on along the minus strand of NW_028263383.1, from coordinate 8,112,967 downwards.
GACTGGCATTTTGTCCTTCAAAGACAAAAAAAGAAACGTTTTTTTATCCAAAGCCGGTTAATTTTCAATAGATCCAAACTGTGTTTTCATTACCAGCTGTGGGTCGATTGTCAATTACATCAAATCCTCCAAACGGACCATCGGAATCCACAATGAAGTCAAACAGGAAGTCAATGGAGCTCTCTCCTGTAAACGCAGAAAAATACCATGAATTAAGTTATCTGACCTTTTTATTTAACCACTTTTTCAGTCATTCTGTAACATTTAACAGTTAAAATCAGAGTCTTACCTACAACTTTCAGACTGTAGGAATTTTTTGACACTATTCTTATTTCCCAAACTCCAGCTACCGTCAGCAGCTTCACAGTGTGGAGGTTTCCCACCGTCTGGGATGAAATGATTGAAGATCCTGACGTATTAACATTATTTTGAACCACACCTAGACAAGGAAATTATAGAAACCGGTTAAAAAAAGCAATTGAAGTTGGTACAACTTATGAAACGTTTTGATGCTGACCTGAGGGATTGATGAGCGTAAACTCAACATTACTTCCAGTGATGTAAATTGTCAAATTTCTCACTGACTCATCAACTGAAAAGGCAAAATTTTCAGTTTTTCCAGGGTTCCTGGAAGCTTGCAGAAGGGTTACCTGAAAAATTGAAGATAACTCGGCAGGTGAAATCTTTAAAAGTAAAAAACAATTTGATTTTAATTTGTTTACCTACCAGAGAGGAGCTGGTGGACTCGGTTAGGATGTTGATGGCCTCCAGCAGATTACTTTTGGAGACTTCGACAGCCTGACCTCCTGAGGTCTGAGCCAGGTCTTTGTACAGCTGATCGTCTGCTCTCGACATCCGATAGCTTTGTTGCTGGTTGCCCTCTGCTGGCTGACGGATCCCGAGAACATTAGTTATCATGAAGTTCACCTGAAACAAAATGAGGAACCATTAAACCTGGAAATATTGAGACTTTTTACAAACCAAAATGTAATAAAGCTGAAGTTGGTTTCCGATTCGGGAAATGGGCGATTCCACCAAATATTTTGCTACATTTGGCATCTTTAATCTACTCGAGCTAAAATACTACAACACCTAGAGTCTTGAAACCTGGACTAGATTATTGTCAACTAACAGCAGAATATTTAAAACCCAGTTTGTGATTTGTGAAACCTTTATTTGAATTGTGAAACTTCAATAAAGGTCAATTTCAGTCCTCTTTTTGCATCTGAACCACATAAGTACTGAACTCTTCCTTCTCTGAAATTTCCATTATTTTGCTGTTATATCCAGTTTTGCCTTTTTGCTTTCTCTCATAAAAGATGCTGAAGGGAGTGAAATATTTGGTGAAATTGCCCTTTACTGAAGTGTCACAAAGATGTTTATAAGAACATTGAATCTGTTTAGTGACAGTGATAATTGGGCCAATGCTATCTTCTTTTTATATCATTCAGATTGATTATTTTTACTGGATCAACAGAATTTAAGTTGCTTCTGCAGAATTACTCACCACAGATTTGGTCTGCTCAATGAGTGCAATCACTGGGTTTCTCAGGTGTTTGTCTTTGGCCGGAGCGTCGGTAAAAATAAAGATCTCAGAATTGGGAGGCGCGCCAGTCAGAGCTAGCTGCATGAAGAAACAGAGGAATGCTTTAGTATTTGCTTTTCATATATTATCAATTTTGCAGCATCAAACAAAGCACCTGAAGTCCAGAAAGACTCAGTTCTGGAGTATCTCCACCTCCAGCTGCTCTCAGTGAGTTGATGTAGGCCTTAAAAATCTCTGGGTCGGTTGTCCGTATCAGTGGCCCAAAATCTGCACATTAATGAAAAACAAAGACATCTTCTGTGTTTTTATCCCCCAAAACTCTTAAATCTTAAACCAAAACTAAATAACTGAAAGCAGTGTTAGAGGGTATAATCTTTCACTGCTTTCCCCGGACTACTAGAGGTCCGCGGGCGCCCCTAGTGGTCGGCAAGGTACTGCATGTAAACAACCTTTTTGCCGTGACGTTACGTGATATCAAAACTGGTAAGAACAATGGGATAGGAATAACTAGAAAGAAAAGCTGAGGAATTTAGAAAACGTAACATAATTAAAAAATAATAATATATTATCTAGAATAAGATTTGGACATCAATAATTATTTTATTTAATTAAAAGTGATTAAATTATGTACAGTAGCTAAATATTATTGAATTGGTGGATAATTTTATTTGTAATGATGTGAAAGAGATTTTTGTTTCTGGCACACAACACTTAGTGTAAAGAACAACTTTTTTTATTATTATTTCCATGTGTTTGACATCACTGGAAATCCGCACCTTCAGAATCTGTAAATAACTCAAAAATAAATGTTCATGGCTTTATCGTGGTCAGTCACATTTTCCAAACAGCTTGGCTGAACAAAGAAAACGCTAATAAGTGCATAGAGAGACTAATATCTTAATTTCATTCAAGTTAATTGGTCCTCAGCCTGAAACGGTTTGAGAAACACTGATTGTACCTGGATCATTGAACGGAACCAGAACATAAACCGACGGCTCATCTGGTGTTCCCAGCTTCCTGTCTATTATGGAGGCTGTGACCTCCCTCACTGCAGCGATGTCATCCCCCATGCTTCCTGTTGTGTCGACCACAAAACACAGCGGTTTCCCTTTGGACAGCCCCATCATACTGAGGAATGACAAACAAAAATAGACAAAAATCAGTTTTATAAATTACACAATGGCATAATTTAACCCAGATCTACTGAATTTATTACTCAAAGAATGCTTTGTCCCCAGCTGCACTGCGAACGTCCTCCAGCAGCTCACTGGTTGCTGCTATCGCCATATTGGCTGCTTGAGAGTGAAGGTGTCCATGGCTGGAGTCCAGCGTATCTTTGTTGATTCCACCTTTTGGTTCTATTAAACTTGTACTATCAGGTACACCACCATGGCTGCATTTTCCTGTTTGTCATCATAGAAAGAGCACAAATGATTTAACCAGTGTACAACATGTATAATTACTGGGTTTAGAAATGTACAGGTACCCAAAAAAAGCACAAATATGAGGTTAAAAACAGTCCAGGCAGCAAAAGCTCCTGGAAAAATATTTTCAAAGTTTTGAGGAATGATCTTTCAATGTAGTATTTGAATTTTCATGCAATGTTAGATCTTGTTGCTATGAGAAAACTAAGCTTGCTTTTTTATGATAATATTTCGTTTTGGTGAATATTGTGCAGAAATTAGTGGTTCTTGTCTTCAACCAAATTACATCCATCAGCATCACAGTGCATTACATTAGCTAATAAATGCTAATTATAAAGCAAAATCACACATAGTTCACCTAAAAATTACAAATGGTCAGATGTCATTTTTGGAGCAATAATGCAGCTGATAACATTATCAGATTAATCAAATATAGTAATGATAATTTGGTTAAATTTGAGGGGTTTTTTAAAGGCACCAAATAATTATTGCAACCAAATATGTTTCTTCTAAGTTTAATAAATGAATAATTTTCTGTGTGTTTTCTCAAAGTTGGATGAAAACAATTTTAAGACCTGGTAAAAAATCAGATCAGACCAAATATAGTGCAGCACCATCACAGTGTAAAGTCAGAGAAATGACAAAAAGTGTCAGTTTAAAAAATCAACACATAAAAATATTTTTACCTGTAGGCTTGGCAAAAGGATTCAGACTGAAATATCCTGAAGTAAGTATGTTGTTTTTCAGAATGTCGCTCCGAATGTTGTTTCTGCAGTCATTTCCATTACAGCTGAGACAGGTTGCTCTGGTTTTAGCTGCAGATTCAGAGTGGAGCAGAAATAACAGATAAGTTTGAGCAGAAATTAATGCAAAATAAAATCTGCCTTTTGTTTGTTACTCTACCAAACACACCTAAAAGCCAGTATCATTATGCCTTTACCTGCTATGTTTCCAACACGGGCGTTCGCTTTGATCAAATTGGTGTTTGGGAATTTGTGGCCTATTTCCACCCAGTTACTGTGACTGTAGAAATCCTTAATTTTCAAAGAAACAAGAGACAAAATTACAACTTTCATCTCTGGTGTTGAATTAAATTCAGAAATACAGAATTAGTGCACAAACCACTTAGTAAAGCACTTTAAGATTTTGATTTTGTGATGCTTTCTTCCACAAGTGGGCAGCAGAACCAAATGTAGCATAAAACCTGTGAATATTTTAAATTACTGTCAGTGTGATTTGCTTGCTTTCTTTATACATGAACAGATGGACAATTTTAAAAATAAATAAAAACGTCCACAAATAGCAGAATTAATTGCTATGAATTTTAGGTGGGATGCAGGGAGATTTTCAAAGAAACAAAAGACAAAATTGCAGCCTTCAACTCTGATGATTAAATTTGGAAATACAGAATTTGTACACAAACCCTTCATTGAAAGCACTTTAAAATTTCCATTTTGTGACGCTTTCTTCCACAAGTGGGCAGCAGAACCAAATGTAATGTAAAAACTGTGAATTGTTTTAAATTATTCCAAGTAAAAACTCCACTAGTCAGTGTAGTTTGCTGACGTTCTGTCTTTATACAACAGCAGATGGACAAGTTAAATGTAAAAACATTCATTCAAAATAGCAGAATTAGTTGCTGTGATTTTTAGGTGGGATGCAGGCAGATTTTCAAAGGTACAAAAGACAAAATTGCAGCTTTAGTAATAATTATAATGTGAAACCCCTTATTATAAGTGCTTTAAAATTATTATGTTGTGACGCTTTCTTCCACAAGTGGACAGCAGAACCAAGAATAGCATAAAACCAGTGAATATTTTTAATTATTTGAAGTAAAACCTCTCCTACTCAGTGTAATTTGTACAACAGCAGATGGACAAGATTAAAAGTAAAAACTTTTGTTCAAACCAGCAGAATTAGTTGCCGTGACTTTTAATTGGAAACCATTCAGAAATACCTGTAAAGTGTGGAGAATCCTTCCGAGACTCGATGTTGCTGAAACAAAGTTCTGCTGCTTGTTGGAGGCCTTGACGACCGATAAACCATCTGTGACTATCTTCTTCCCTTCGTCCAGCTCCTCGTTGTCGCAGTGACGACGAGCGCTCAGGGCGTATTTAATGTCCGTCTGCCAGTTCTTCCTCTGAATCCGCTGAATGGTTTCGATGAAGCTTTTTAAGGATTTTGATGCTCCACAGGCAGCAGCAACAGATGAAGCAGTAAAAGGCTGAGGCTGCATAGACATAGACACTGTGTTTTATTAAAACAGAACCTGACTGGGTTGGAAATGGGGTAAAAAGACCTGGTGAATTTGTTTGGTTCTTACAGGAAAAGTGAAATCCCTGCCCTCAGACACAGCCAGGCTGCGGCACACCTGCACTGTGACATTTAGGGCGGCTCTCTCTGTGATGGCTTGGTGGCTCAGAGACTTTCCATTAAATATACCAAAACTATGAGCTCCAGTCTGCAGCAGCAGGAAACACAGCACAGACAAGCCAGACATCACAGCAAAAACTGCAGGGAAACACAAAGTTTGAAGTTTAACACCTTTATCGTCACAACAAGGAAACCTAACACAATTTATATCAAATATGTAATATTTGAGCTGGTTTTGGTGCTTTATGGTCTTTTTTTAAATTCTGAATTGTGATCAAGATTCAAGGACTGCTTTTAGCAGAAATATTATATTCTTCAGCTCTTTCATCATTGTGATCAGGTTTTTTAAACAATATTCAGCACTGTTTTTCTATTTACTTACTCATATTCCCATCAAAATGAAAACCTGTTTGTTTTAAGTGATTTTAAAGACACAAGTAGCTGAAAATAAAAAAAATATACAGGAGACTGGAAGAGCTGTTGTTGCATCTTTCTTCCCCTCTTTCTTCCTCTTTTTTCTACATCTAACTATACAGTAAATTTCAGCACAAAATTGAAATACCCTGAAGTAAAACAGGAAACATTATCCTTTGTCAAAATCTCGTAGAATTGTAACTTTTGATGAATTAGTCTTGAATATTAACAATTTCGTAAATGAACTTAAATTAGTAAAAAATTATGGTTTTTGTTAGGATTGCAGATTTTAACATTTTTCAAGAGCAAAAACAATGTTGAGGGCAAAATACAAAACGCTGTGCTGCAATTAAAGTATCTTTCTCATCTGGTTTCTCTTCATTATCGCTTGATTTTATTTAACAGCAGAATTAATTAAAACTTTTTATTTTAGCTTAAGTTTAAACATTATTCTTAAATTGTGAAACTTTTTTTTTAAATCAATAAGTGAGTAAAGAGAAGTAGGAAATAAATTAGTTTTTACCTGGGTTGTGGCAGATGTCCTGACAGTAATGAGTCTGAATCGTTGATGTCTAGAAATTTATGATGGATTTCTCCAGAAGGGTGGAGTCTCTCAGATAGAGGAGGTGACACATTGTTTGATCAGCACATAGAGTGACCTTTTTACGCAAACAAAAAGCGAAAAAAACGCCTGGAGAGCAATAAAACACATTTATAGCTGCTTGTTTCACTGTAACCTTCAGATTTATTTCCATGGAAGTTTCATAAAAAAATAATAAAAAAAAAAAACATCAGAAAAATCTCTTTCATATGTTTAAATTTCAATTTACAAAAAGTTAAAACTTAAACGTTCACGAATAAATTAGTGAACATTTAAAAAATACCTATTAAATGTACAGTTAAAATGTAATATTTTTATTCAGTCAATTGAAAAACTCAACTTTTTTCACTGTTTGATATCGAGTCAAACTAAACTTTTGCTGTTGGACTATTTTCATCAGTCAGCAGTTTATATACACATCAATATTCCCTGTTTTCATTAATCTAATCTAACCAGATTAGTTCATGTTTACAACATCAACCTGGTCTGCAGTGTTAGAATAATGACTTTTTGAACAGCATGAGTTTGTGTCAAACATTCCCACAGCTTTCTCACAGTCGTTTACTGAAATTTTACCTCATTTCTCTTGGTAGAAATGCTTTAACTAGGTCTGATTCGAATATAGTTTTGATCAGACACACACATTTTCAGATAAATGTAGTAACAAATGATTTGAGTTTTTGTCCATTTGGAGTTTCTGTTCCAGTTTTAACTTCCTGAATAATGTCTTAAGATGCCATTTAAGATGTCACGCATATATTGACGTCGTCTATTTTTTATCTGCAGCAAAAGAACGCCACAACAAGAGCCAGTCCCTATTTAGACTTTTAGAAGTCATCATTTGAAATTAATAATACAAAGAAACATCTAGAACTAACAATAAAATAAGACTTCAGTGCAGTCAGTTAAGTTGTGCTGATGTAAACACTGTTTTGGTAATTTTCTTTATGTATCTAATAATGTATCTTCCTTTTATTGCATTAAAAGGAAGACAAAGTGAGATGTTGCAATGATGTGCACAGTAATGTTAGTGTGATACAAAAAGGCAAACAGCCAAAAGGTCACAAAACCATAAATGAGAAACTACAGATTATAAAATAAGGAAGCAAGTTCAGTTTCCAGGCAGCAAATAACTAGAAATATGTGTAATCATTTCTTATTTCTACATATAAAATCATTTAAAAAAAAGCATAGCCACTCTGAGGAGCTGAGTAAGGACCAGGTTAATAGATGTGTATTAAAATTGTCTGATTTCACAAGTGAGCAACTATGAATCGGATTAAAATAGTAAACGAAAGAAGTTGTAGTTAAATGAGTTTTGATTTTGGTAATGATCTTAAAGCCAATACAAAATGTGTACCAATGTTACAGAATGGTGAAATTATCATATGGTATTGAGACATCAAGTGTTGCAAGAGTCTGAGATTTTCCAGGGAAACACGAATGCAACTGCATGACGTCATGTTTTCTAGAATATCGGGGATTTAAGATCAGGCCAAAAAAAACTTTGAAGAAAGGACAGAGGAAGCAGGAAATGTGCAGAGATGAGCCCAGATCAAGATAAACAAACATCCCTGTAGACAGAGAAGAGAACTGCAAGCTCTGCTCTATAAAAATTATTTAACCTTTTAACTCGCAGACTGTGACTCCAGAGTGGGCATGTTTTATCTGCTGTGGCTTAAACCTGAAGATCACAAAGAATTTAGTCAGTCCCATCTGCATCTACCTGTTTTAGAGGAAGGATCAGAGCTACTTTTATCCTATTTTGTTTTATTTACACACAGTTTAGTGACTGTTATATCAACTAAACTTTCCAAAAACAGAAGTACTGGTGTCGTAAATAAACTGTTTACTTTTTCTAATCACTTTTTTTTATCCCTGAGAGTAAATTTAAAACATACAAAGAAGGCATTATTTTATTTTAGGTGCAGATGTGGAATAAAATGAACAGTTTATTGTCAGAGTTGACACCTATTAAACACAGCACATAACACAGGAAAGACAAGAGAAAGTTAGATTCTTAATACTCGCGAGGAGAACAGACAGAGATGTGCTTTCAGTTACAAATCCCCTACTGCTCTGAAGCACATTTGCCTGCCCCTCTCTTTTTATTGTCTTTAGGATCCCTAATCACAGAGAGCGCTGTAACTCTAAGGGGAGGGGAAAAGACACTTCATCACACAGTCACAGCGCCAAGATTATAGCTAACTAACAACACAATCTATCTCGCACTAGCTTATCCAGTTCCTGACCCAGGATCAAGCAGGACAAGTTGTACATCTTCACGGCGATGGTTTTATAGCTATCTAAGAGGTCAAAGCAGGCCATTCTGAGAAGAGCTGCTGTCACTGCTCTTCTTCAGAGAGGCCTCCTCTGAGGAAGGAAGCAGAGTGATTAACAATACAGAAACATTCCTTAAAACATATGACTAAACTAAATAAGTAAGAATACATAAACTAAGAACATAATAAAGATTTAACAAATAGTTGATAATAATACAATTTACCTAACATTTATCCTCGTCAACCCAGCACCCAAAGAAGAACAACACTAAACGGCTGTAAAACGCAAATCAGTTGTGTTCCTGTTCATCAGGCTTAATCATTTCCTTGACTGAGACAAAGCCACACCTTGTACCTGTCATCAAGGTCAGGCAGCAGTGCATGCAATTGCAGCAACAGCCAAGTGATAACATGATTGTCATTACTTAGCTGGAAATCGACTCAGGTTTAAGCAACTACTGATGGGTGCAGACGCCAGTCGACCTGAACTTTCTCAGAGAGAAACGATTCAGGAGCCGAGGGAAGGTTAGGACTGCGTCTTCTGTGTTGTGGAAACATGAACTCTGACCTTAACTGAGCCATGTCAGGTCTAAGAGGGTTTAAATGTTATTTTCTGTAATCACTGGGTGACACACATTCTTGCACTGTAAAATATTTGAGCCGCATTCAGTTGTGTCAACCATCTTTTACCTCTTAAGTCAAATACATTTAGTGAGTTTTAGACTGAACCTACATGTGAGTTAATGAAAGATAAACTTACAGTAATAAGTTGTGTTTAGGTTTTATTCATTTTGTCAAACCTCTAAGAGTAAATAAACTTGAGTTTTTAGGGTACCACTTAAAAAACTGAAAGAAGAAGAAGACAGGTGTGGGAACTATTTCCCAGAATGCTTAGCGGGATGTTCTTACACTGATCTGACTCTTGTTATTAAGGTAAATGTTTATTTTATTGTAATTCTCAGTTTTCAAAACTTGAAGATAACATCCTGTTAACACTGTTTTTGAGCAGAATTTAATAAAATTCATTATCAGATCATAAATTTTGTTCATGCAATTTGAAACAAGAATTTAAATTATTCTAAAGTAAAATAAGTATTTATTTTAGCTTGATATTGTGAGTAAAAATAATAGACGTTGTTGCTCTTCACTTGAGGACAGTTTTTTCTTGCATATGGTGAGATAATTATTTGTTAGGTTAAAACTCAAAATTCTAGTTACATGAAGTTAAAAAACAATGTTTAGACAGTTTGTCTCCTGTTGTTAAATCAAGTTCATGAACTTTAACTTCTGAGTTAAAATCAAAACAATTTTCTTATTTACTTTAATTGCATTTTCTAGGCAGCAGGTGGACTTTCATTATCAAGTTGAACCATATTTAAATGTTTCACAGTGTGCTGTAATTTGGGTTGGCTCACCATTCCTGAGACGGTTTCATTGTTTCATGTTTTCTCACTCTCACTGCAGTGTTTTCCACATTTATGGATATTAATGACTTTGGTTCTTATCTCGCCTTGGTTTTCCTTAGATCCAAAGAAAACTTGATCCTCTTCACCTACTTCATACTGTTAAGTGGGATCCATTTAAGAGATTGTTCTTATAATATAGTTCTGGTAGAAGAAACTGAACTTATTTTACTCAGAAAATGGTTAATTCAAAATTTAATAATAGGATAATTATTTTCCAAATACGAAGTGGTTAGTCTGGAAAGCTTTTTATCAGTATTTTGTATTTACTCACGTTATCTTTGAGTGTTATTTGAAATATTTAAGTAAATGTAGGATAACAAGAAGAGCAAATCTATGAGGGAGTTAATAGTTTTCCAATCCACTGCATATCAGTGATGTGTCATAAAAGAAAATGGGTCAGGTTTGTTCTAAATCCCTGCAGTGGTGTATTATTTTTTTATAGCAACATATTAATCATAAATAAATATTAGCTTCTTTTTAACATATCAGCAGGATATATGTAGATCTTGCTAAATATTAATTGCAGTTCCCTTCCTGGTATTATTGACTATAACAGCACAAACTAATATTTTATGTTCAAGTGTACAGAATACGGTTTTCCTGATTTTATTGTTCTCTCTGATGAATTCATAAAAAGTTCTCAGCCTTTTTGTTTCCTGAAGCACTCACCTTCAATTTCTTCTATGACATTTCACCTGCATGGAAACACCTGCATGTTCTCTGTCTCAAAGACTCAGTTGGCTTGATTTTTCTCTCAGGTTGTGACACTTTGCTCAGTCAACAGAAAATGTACTTTGAACTTTTTATCCTAACACTTCCTCAAGCAAGACTCTCAGTGGCGTTAACCCTTTGCTGCAGGGCAGTAAAATCTTTTATATTCTGAGCAAGAGGAAATTCCAAAGATTAGTCAGTATTTAATGGATAAAGTTTGAGTCATATGCACAAATTAGAATCATCCTTTGTTTATTAATTTTCATTTCTTGTGTAATTATTTTAATTGGTGGCTGATGGTTATGGCTAATCAGGGGTTTGGTAATAAATTTGGTATGTTGTTATTTAAAACAGCATTAAACGGGACTTTACAGTGGTGTGCATGTTCTTTAAACACAGTTATATTCAGGAAAGAAATATAACTGTCACATAAAATTAATTTATAACATTGTGCTCATGCAAACTTGCTTAAAATCAAAATCAAATGCAATGGCGCCACCAAGAGGCTCCACAGGGTAAAAGCAGCCCAGATAAACTTGACACCCCCCATTTGCTTTGCCCAGCAACATTAGGAATATAATTTTATATGGTTCAATTCAGGAGTGAAAAGACCAGATTTCCAGGAGTTACACTATCTATCTATCTATCTATCTATCTATCTATCTATCTATCTATCTATCTATCTATCTATCTATCTATCTATCTATCTATCTATCTATCTATCTATCTATCTATCTATCTATCTATCTATCTATCTATCTATCTATCTATCTATCTATCTATCTATCTATCTATCTATCTATCTATCTATCTATCTATCTATCTATCTATCTATCTATCTATCATTTTTTTTATTTTAATATATACATTTTTGTATTGTGTAATACTGTGAACCAAAACATATAATTCTTACTTCAAATATAAAAGCCTGAAAGTTAGAGGGTTTAACTCATAAACTACTTAATATTTAGAGCTCATACTAACACCTTTGACAGATATACCAACTAGACAGCACTTTGTGAGACAGACTTGATTTTGATCAGAAATATTGTGGGATTTTCAGATTACAAAGACCTCGTCTCAAAAATCTTACTGTCCTTGAAAAAGATACAAACACCACAATTAGCAGTGTACATAAGTGTGCATATTTTGTAGCCAAAACAAATTATTTTTAAGCTATTGTCTGTTTAAATAAAATATAAATGTCTTCTTTGACATCCTAACCTTGAAGGTTTATGTGGCTCCACAGTTCGGATATTTGGTGCCATTGTGAATAAACTCTGAACATGTGCTAACTAAGAGCAACAATTGCTGCATTTCTTATTACCTAATCTTAGATGTTTGTGCTTTCATATGAAGTTTGGACTTTGGTAGTTTCAAAAGTAAAATTTCTAGTTTATCAGACATAAAAAGTAAAAAATTAAACTAGTCACTCAAAAAGCAGCAGATTCAGAGCAGGGATTACCATAATTTATAACAACTAAAGCAGATTAAATTTTAATGTTTAGTTTTTTTAAAATTCATTTGTAACTTTTATCTCCCTGTCTTAGATTCAGTCTCACCTCTCAGCTAAATCTGATCACTTTGGGATTCACCTTTGAGTGTTTTAATATGTTTCTTTTTCCAGTGCTACATTTAGAGTTGGCTTAAATACTTGAGCTTTTTGAATTGTTTCATGTAGAGGCATTTCTGAACTCAAGCAGAAAAAAAAACTTTTTGGTAAAAACTCATTTTTTATATTTTAATTATTGTCAGGAATTACATACTTTCTTAGAAACTTGATTTTAGAAGATAATTAATGAAGAATACATAAAGATTAGAACAACAATTGATCTCAGAGATACTAATTTGTCACCAAACTTTGTTAATGTTCAACTGCAGAACTTAGATTTAATTTAGCTTCAAAAAGTGTTTAAACATTTGATTAGGTATGAATTATATAATACCTGCCACCAGAGTGAACATCATATTTACTGCATTTCCATCACCAGTAATCTGTTTTGTAAAATTCAGGATCACAGTCTCAGAGAGTGTAGCAAGAAGCTCAGGACTGAGAAACCAAAGCAAAGAGACACGGAGAAATCAACTCTTGTAGAGGAAGCTGTGACAGCTGTTGTTACATTGCTGGTTGTTACATTGCTGGTTGTTACAGGGCTGGTTGTTACATTGCTGGTTGTTACAGGGCTGGTTGTTACAGCCTGAGTGACATTTGCGCGGACAGAGTAACTGCAGATTTCCACGTTGCCTACTTGATCCACAGCCACCAGCTGCACATCAGGTGAGCAGCAGGAAGCCACATAAGACACTTGAGTTGTTTTATCAGCTGCTGTGCTGATGTTCAACGTGCCGATGCCTTCTCTGAGACTGACGCTGTCCACACCTGTCCCATTCGCTGCGTCAGTGACATGGACAGAGAGCTCCCATGTTGACCGGCTGCAGTTGTCAGAGCAGTTGGACTGCAGGCTGAGCAGCTGGCACACTGGTGGAGTGAAATCAGTCACCTGTGAGAGTGACAGGCAAATATTAGCAATATTTACCCTCAATGATGTCAGAATGCATAGAAAACAAAATGAGACATTACTTTTGAAAGGACGGTTAGACGCAGGACATCATAGTTGCTGTCTGCACCTCCAGGAGCCACGGCCTCAATGGTCAAGGTGACACCAGTACCGGATGGAGTGTAGGCAGGAGCTGTGATGCTCACTGTGCCATTAGCACTAACTCCAGGATCCAGCTGTAAACTGGAGGGGAAAGATAAAGTAAAGCCTTGGTCATTGGTGGCTCGAATGGTGAAGCTTCCTCCTTCGCCAGTTGTCATCACAGAGAAAGAAACTGATCGAGGTGTTCCTGGCTCCAACACCCTATCTAAGTCATCCTGTACAAAAACAAAAAGAGGAATTTAAACATGGTGGACAGTAGTGTGAATTGAACTGTTTACAAAAGATTTTGGACCATTGATTTAAATTTTATTTTGCTTAGGTTTGCTTACAGCAGTGACAGTGAGACCAGAGGCTCTCAGGCTGGTGGCCGACTGTCTCTGGAAGATCCCTGAAGAAGCTCTGGAGACGCCGTTGTTGTTCTGGCCCTTCACAAGCACAACAAACTCAACCGATGGGATCCTATCGAAGCGGACGATATATTCTCCTCCACCCTGGGCCTCCACGGTGCCGTTAACCTGACCAGAACCCGACGATTCAACCAGCATGACCTCTGTCACCGTGGCAGAGTCGCTTCCAAACAGAGTCACCAGCAGACTGGCATTTTGTCCTTCAAAGACAAGAAAACTGGAGGTTATACTATTTAATTCTGACATAGAACCAGTTAACTGTGTCTTCATTACCAGCGGTGGGACGATTCTGGATCAGACCATACCCTCCAAATCGGCTACTTGACTCTTCAATAAAGTCAAAGAGGAAGTCAATGGAGCTCTCTCCTGCAAAAGCAGAAAAAAACATTGAAAACAAGCAGTCTTTACACATAGCTGGCTAAGCATTTTTGACAGGTATTTTTAAGTTGCTTTAAAGGCCTTTTTTCAATCAAATGACAGAGGTCTCACCTACAACCTTCAGACTGTAGGGATTTCCTGACTCCATCCTAATGTCCCACACTCCAGTTTCTGTTTTTAGCTGCAGTGTCTGGAGGTTTCCAACCAACTGGGAAGAAAATGTTGAAGATCCTGTTGTGTTGGTCACACCTAGAAAAAGCCAGAAAATTGGGCAAACAAGTCAAACAATTGAACAAAGTAAGTTTTTATTTTCAACATACAACAATGTTTCGACAGGCTGTATTCAAATTTTATAAAAATAATTTATTGTGTTCTGCCCTTTAATTTATTGTAAAATAGGTTCTAAGCTTAGCCTCAGTAAATTATATAGTAGGCTTCCCCAGTCATTGTTGACTCATGGTTGCTAAAAACTTTACCAGACCAATTGATTTTAGTGACATAGCGGGTGTAAAATACTGAATAAAATGTTGTGCGACATGATTGGCTTGATTTTCACTCTTACATTTAACTTTATGAGACACAAAATTACAAGTGGATCGTCCTTATTGTCTCCAAGTGTGTTCTGGGTAAAGCTTGTCACCAACCGTCCATCAACGTCATCATCAGTCACTTGGCAACAGATGACAAACTATCGAGCATTTTTACGGACTAGTTAACATGAGTGGAGCTCCATTTAGCGGCAAAAAGGATGGAAAAAAGAGAGCAAGGACAAGCCAAAAACTGGACGCATATTTTGTTCCTTGTCTTGGAGATGAACCGGACTTTTCTGTTGGCAGCGATTCAGACCCGCCAAAACTGCCAGCCCAGCGAAGGAGCCGGGCTAGTTACAGGTAGCAGCGCTGACATTATTCACAAAGTGTGAGTTAACTGTAGACTGTAAATTGTATCAGCCCAGCCGCCTAGCTTACATCCCCTTTTCTCGCTGTCGGTGGTACAGCGATGACGTCAAGGGACTGAAGGCTGAATTATAGTCGCGCTTTTAACAGTTCGGGTTGAGCGGGTGCGAGCCAAGACAGCAGTATGGCGTTTATAGCTAAGGTTTACACTGTAGCCGCCTGGAAGACCATCTTCCAGGTCGTCCAGTTTGTGTGAACGGCGGCGCGCGCGATCCGCGCCGAGTTACAAAGATCCAGAGGTGCACGAGGTGCTGCGACACACTGCGCATGCGGAGCGTGCCGCTGCATACCCGCTTCAACGCCGCGGTTCTGAACTGATTTGAATTTGTGTTGTTTCATCGTTAGTTTCCAGTAGCCTGATGTTTCTGTGGTTCTCTTGGTTTGTTGTACTTCATGTCAGATGGATTTCAGAATGACATAGTCGTTCTCTGTTGTGGTGAAACTTGGAAGCTCCGCTGTTGCGGGCATGTCTGTGTTGTAAAGTTAAATTATTATGAGCTTTATTATTTGGGTATAGGGCCCGGTCATTAGCCCTGCCCCCCGGCCCGACGCTGACTTGTTCCGCTACTGGTTCTTAGTGCTAATTTTGTGTCAGTGTATAACGTCTTTTATTTTGAAGGTCATGTTAGGCATGGGACAGGAAGTCAGCCATTTCATCACACATGAGAATAGTTCAGAATAGTTTTAAATGTTATTTGAATCTGTTAAACTGACCATTTATATTTTGGCTTTGATTGATAAACCATAAAATATAAAGACATTGTTGATTTTTTCTTGTATGAATGTATTTAAATACCTGAGGGATTGATGAGAGTAAACCCTACAGAAACCCCGGTGATGTAAATTCTCACGTTTTGTGTTGAATCATCAACTGCAAAAGTGAAATTTTCACCAATCCCAAGGTTTCTGGCTGCTTGCAGAAGGACAATCTGTAAAATCAAACATAAGTTCAATTCTGAAATCTTTAAATGTCAAAAACAAATGATGGTAGTAGCTGTATGTTTTTCAAACCTGAGAGGAGCTGGTGGATTCAGTTAGGATGTTGATGGCCTCCAGCAGCTGACCTTTTGTGACTTCAACAGCCTGACCTCCTGAAGCCTGAGCCAGGTCTCTGTACAGCTGACCACCTGCTCTCGACATCCGAACACTTTGTTGTTGTTGGTTGTTGTCTGCTTGTGTTCGACGGCGAAGGCCAAGTACATCAGTTATCATGAAGTTCACCTGAAACAGGTTTCAGGTGGGTCAACTTTCCAGCTGTCATAACAGTTCACAGTGCACCCTTTAGTTTGAGAGCTTGCAAATGCTCTGTATGAGTCACATAATCAAAAATTATTATACCGACTCAATGCGAATCTCATTTGGTCAATTTTGCAGCCATCTAGCTGCTAAATTGTGAAACCATTTGGATTTAGAAATGGCAAAAGATCAAGACTAATTAATATCACAGTTATTAAGATGACATTTTCTGTCATTTAATTCAACATGAGCAGAAATGTTTCCCATTTTTCCAAAGTTGTTTTTCTTGTTTATTCACTTAACTTGTTTATCTTTACAGTGTGTGCTTTTAAGTATCTCTCCACTATTTTACAAAGCTACTGTATTTTAAAGCTAAAGAATATTTTCAGAATATGTGTTGAGTTTTTCAGGAAACAAATAATTCAACTAGCTGATTTAGTATTACTCACCACAGACTTGGTCTTCTCTATGAGTGCTAGAACTGTGTTTTTCAGGTGTTCGTCTTTAGCTGCTGCATCCGTAAAAACGTAGATCTCCGAATTGGGAGGCGCAGCAGTTAAAGCCAGCTGTATGAAGCAGGGACAGAAGGAATAAATCTAAAGCTACTTTTTGAAATCAGCAGCTTGTAAACAACCATCAATCAAAGCACCTGAAGTCCAGAAAGACTCATTTCTGGAGCATCTCCACCTCCTCTTGGGGTTAGTGAGTTGATGTGACGCTTAAAAACCTCTGGGTCTGTTGTCCGAATTAGAGGCCCAAAATCTGTGATTCAAAGGACAACACAGATTTCTGCTTGTTTTAGTGCATTTATTATTCCTAGATTACATGAACCATTGAAACTACATATTTATTTTTAAAAACACAGCCATTTTGCCCTCACTCCCTGATGTGGAATCAGACCAGCCTTTTCCTGTTTTAGTTCAGTTAGGTTTGCCTTAAATATTCCTATTTACTAAATGCCAGAATAAGAAAATATATTTTTAGATAATTTCATAAATTCAGAAGTCTAATGTCTTTGAATTATATGGGGAAGAGAGCTGGCCCCACAGTTTCCAACGTTACTGTGGGTAATCATGATGTCTTGGGTAATATACCACGATGACATGGTTTAAAATCATGCATGTCCCTGCTTAAATCAGCACATGACCAGGCCCATCTGAAGTTTGCCCATGACCATTTGGATGATCCAGAGGAGTCATGGGAAAAAGTTGTGGTCAGATGAGACCAAAATAGAACTTTTGGGTCTTAAATCCACTCGCCATGTTTGGAGGACAAAGACCATCCCTAAGGTGAAGCATGGGGGTGGAAACATCATACTTTGGGGGTGTTTCTCTGCACACAGGACAGGATGAGTGCACTGTATTAAGGAGAAGATGACCAGGGCCTTGTATTGCAAGGTTTTGAGGATCAACCTCCTTCCCCTCAGTTAGAGAATTGAAGATGGGCCTGGCTGGGTCTTCCAACATGACAATGATCCAAACCACACAGCCAGGATAACCAAAGTGTGGCTTCGTAAGAAGCATATTAAGGTTCTGGAGTAGCCTAGCCATTGTCCAGACCTAAACCATATAGAAAATCTTTGGAGGAGCTCAAACTCCGTGCTTCTCAGCAACAGCCCAGAAAGCTGACTGATCTAGAAAAGATCTGTGTGGAGGAAGGGGCCAAAATCCCTGCTGTAGTGCAAACCTGGTGAAAAACTACAGCAAATGGCACTGTACCAGATATTAACACTGATTTTCACATGTGTTCAAATACTTATTTGCAGCAGTAACACTAAATTACTAGTAAAAAGTCATACATTGTGATTTCCGGATTTTTTTGTTGTTGTAGTTTATGTCTCTCACAGTGGACATGCACCTAAGATGAACATTTCAGACCCGTTCATGGTTTCTAAGTGGGAGAAATTGCAAAGTCGCAGGGTGTTCAAACACTTATTTTCCTCAATACATGTCATCACATGTATTGTGATTAAACTAAGATTGAAGTGTTTGTCTATATTGTCTGTTACATTAAGATGAAGCTTGTGAGCCACAGAACACCATCCAAACTGTGAAGAACAGGAGTGGCAGCATCATGCTGTGAGGGTGCTTTGTTGCACGAGGGACTGTTGCATTTTATGAAATAGATTACATAATGAGGAAGGAGCACTGTACCTGAAGCTGGAGATGTAGAGGACAAAAATTGTCATACGTCTTTTTATGGTGTTTGTAACCATTTGGTTTACATGTTTCTACACACCACGTGTGTGTAAACATAGAGTATTATACTCAGGACAAAACCGTAAAGAAAACCTAGTCTTCAACATTAAAACTCTACCTGGATCATTGAATGGAACGAGAATGTAAACGGACGGTTCATCTTCTGTTCCCACTTTACTGTCAATAATCGATGATGTGGCATTCTTCACTGCTTCAATGTCATCCCCCATGCTTCCTGTCGTGTCCATGGAAAAACAAAGTGGTTTCCCTTTGAAGAGTCCCATCATCCTGAGGTGCAACAAGCAAAATGGAGACAATTAAAACCAATTGTTTGTTTTCCATCATGCTGTTGCTCCATTTGGTAGCACGTTATTTGACGGGGTGTGCATAAGACTGACATGACATTGTCATAAACGTGACATAACACCTGTCATGAACATGAAGGAGTCTTAATGAATATTTATGACTGTTGTCATGAAGCGTCATTTGACAAATAATGACATATTTAATGCAAAATTTACCATTTTAATGGACTTTTAATATGTTTTAATGCAGCATTGCATTAAATGTCATTATTTATCAAATGACACTTTATGACAACAGTTGTGTAAAAAGCCTAAATTCAGTTTTATTTTATTCAGATCTTTAGGATAAATCATGTTTATATTTCTTATGTTAATTTATGTATTTGGATAAAAAATATTACTAGTTTAATCTCTATTGCATACTAATTTGTTATATTGGTCTATACTAAGGCCTTCTTGTAAATTTGCATATCTAATTGCAGTTAAGGATTCGAGGATGTGGCTAGATTGAGTTAGTTGGGCAGTTGGAGTGGAGCCACACATTACACGCCTTTTCGTCTTTTTTGTGTATTCTACTATTTTTGTGGAAAACATTTCTACCATTTTTATTTTTGAAGTAAACCGTTAACCTTTATCAAGAGGACCCAGACTGGTTTTTTGTCGTTTTCGTCGTCAAGTGGACCGAAGGGGAAAGACGGACAGCCTCAAGCTTACGGCTTCATTATTTAGGAACCTACAAGTTGTAAACATTAATGAAGACTCTTTCAACTTCATGACAGGTGTTATGTCATGTTTATGACAATGTCATGTCAGTCTTATTATGCACACTGCATCAAATAAAATGCTGCTTTACATTTAAGTCAAGAGAAAATAAACTGTTTCCTACTGAAGGAATCCTCTGTCTCCAGCAGAACTGCGAACGTCCTCTAGCAGCTCACTGGTTGCTGCTATCGCCACGTTTGCTGCTAGGTTGTGAAGATGTCCGTGTTCAGAAGTATTACTGTCTTTATTGATCCCACCTATAGGCTCAATTCCTTCTGTTCTATCCCAAAACCCTCCATGGCTGCATTTTCCTGTGCATCATCATGCAAGTCACAAAGAATATTTAGTTGTTGACACACTTTTCAAATGTAAACTTTTTTTTTTTTTACCTTTCTTGCCACAAGTGGGCAGCAGAGTAAAGTATATACTATTTGGCAATCAAATAAAGATGTTTACCTGCTGGTTTCGAAGAGAAGGGACTAAGTGAAAAATATCCCGAAGTAAGGATTTGCTCCTCTATGACATCCTCTAAAATATTATTGCGGCAGTCCTCTCCATCACAGTTGCGGCAAGTTGCTCTCGTTATGGCTGCAGATCCAGATGTTTTAAAATATGAAAATGGTTTAATGCAAGTACAGAAATCTACATAAATAAGTGTCCATTTTACATTTTCTAAGTTTACTCAAACAATCACTTTCTAATATGTAGCACAATGTCTTCACCTGCTATCTTCCCAACAGAAGTGTTTCTGATCAAGTTAGAGTTTGGAAGATGGTGGTCCATTTCCACCCAGTTAGTGTGGCTGTAGAAGTCCTTTATGTCAAAAGAAAAACAAAGTAACTGTAACTAAACTGCTTAACAAATACGCTTACAATTTGAATGTTTACAGTAAAACATTTCAACTGAAAGTCTACATTTAAAGTAAAATCATTTACAGTTAAAATAAAACATTTTAACAATTCACTTCATTAATAGTTTGTAATAATTTCTGCCTCAAGTGAGCAGTAGAGTATAGAGTTCCTGCCTCCTTTATGTCCCAAGTGCCCTTTTTTCCCCATTTTCTAAAAAAAAATATTATCTGTGCATCAGGAGGCCCTTTGGTGCCTGTAAACAACAGCATTTAGCTAAAAATAACAATTTAGAAAAATAAATTTGCCTGGCTGTCTAATAATGGCGTCCTTTATTTATTTCCGTCTTTATTTTAGGTAAACTAAATGATTTGAATAAGCACACAGTGAACTATCCATCCATCTATTTTCTGTACACCCCTGTCCCTAGTGGGGTCAGGAAGGTTGCTGGTACCTCTCTGGCTAACGTTCCGGGCGAGAGGCGGGTTCACCCTGGACAGGTCGCAAGTCTGTCGCAGGGCAACAAGGAGACAGACAGGACACATTATCATGCACACACACACACACACACACACACACACACTCACTCAAACCTAGGGAGACTTTAGAAAGACCAATTAACCTGACAGTCATGTTTTTGGACTGTTGGAGGAAGCCGGAGTACCCAGAGAGAACAAGGCAACTGTGCAACCAAGTGTGCCATTTTGCAGCCACAATGAACTATTATTATAATAAAAATAAATTAAGTTGGATAAACTTAATTGAATTACTTGTTACCAATTGAAGCAATACAACTAAGTTGGTTCAACTAATTTCTTTTTACAGTGCATGATATTTATTTTCTAGCAACAACATTCAAAGTACTTTCACTTTTCTTTGCCACATTGCAACCACAAATTTCAATGCAGTTTATTGGAATAATTCCTATGACAAAAAGCCTCTACACAGCCTGATACTGGGACTCGTATTACCATGCGGCTCAGGACTGAGTACAGAGTTTTCTGCCAAATGATTTGGCAACATTTGTCAAATATAAAGTATGCTTTACAGATTTTCACTTATAAAACAAATCAAAAACCATGGATCTTTTTTGCAGCTGTGCACTACTTTGTCTAAATCCTAATTCAAAATGTAGGAGTTTGTGGTTGAATATTGACAAATGGCATGAAATGTCTGGAGCGTTTTGTGTTTTGATAAAAGTTCATTCCTTTTCAACTCAGCAAAATACAACTAAGAATTATGAAATATTAGTAAATGTGGTAATATTTACTTTTACCAAAAAAAAAAAATCTCTTAAAAGGTAGCCTTCAAGTATTAATAAGCTTTGAGTTGTTGCCCCGAGACTGAGTGCAGGCTAAAATATAAACAGTCACATAATACAAGATATAAACAGAAATACCTGTACGGTGTGGAGAATTCTTCCCAGAGACAATGTTGCTGAAGCAAAGTTTTGCTCGTCGTTGGCAGCTTTTACCACTGACAAACCATCTGTGATGAGTTTCTGTCCTTCTGCTATTTTTTCATTGTCACAGTGATGAGGTGGACTCCAAAAATAGACAAAGTCTGTTTGCTTATTCTCATTCGTCACTGTCTGGATGGCATTGATGAAACTTTTGCAGGATTTTGATACTTCACATGCAGCAGCAACAGCTGAAGTAGTAAGAGACTGCAGAGACACACATGCATGGCATTTTAATGTAAATAATTGATTTTAGGAATAAGAGGGAAAATATTGATAACATGACTTCATTCTCACAGGAAAGGTGAAGCTCTTGCCCTCAGCCAGAGCCAGGCTACGGCACACGTGAGCAGTGACATTTAGGATAGCTTTCTCTGTGATGTCTTGATGGGTGAAAGACGCTCCTTCAGATATATCAAAGCCATGAACTCCAGTCTGCCAAACCAGGAAAAACAAAACTGCCGACACGAACATTACTGCAAAACCTGATACAGAAAATAAAACATTGGTTATAACTTTTTTTTTATCAATAAAGTTTACAATGTCTTGCATATGAATTGTCACTGAAATATTAAAGTATGCAAATTAGATCCAATATTTTCTGTAATTTAAGTGTCATGCATATAAATCCTTCATGACAATGGTATTTTCACCGCAGCAGTCCGTACAACAATGTTGTCTCTGGGATAAAACTGTCTTTGTTGTTAATGATATGAACATAATAATCCTATTTAAGATGAGGCACTGAATCAGTTAAGAACAACAAAATGCATTTTGTGATTGTATTTATTCAAAAGGCCACAACAATGTTTTGAAGGCCCTTGGCACAGAGATCAAAAACCAAAGAGTACAAGCAAGCTTTTAAATGATACAGTTCTCAATCCCCCACCAGAACTGGTTCGGACCAGTTTCTGCAGTAACTCGTTCAAAAAGAAACGCGTCTGATATACATCTGCACTCTAACGAGTGTGTTTAGCTGTGGTCCATTTTATGGACTTATTCACATTACTCTCACTTAGTTAATTTGGTTTAATGATGGTGGCTTGCTTTTTTGTGTTTAATTAACTTAAAAATTACAAATGTTTAACTCAATGAACCTTTTATTTTCACTTTGCCTGAAACTATTGAGTTCAATGCCAGTTCCTTATCCTACGTCTGACCAACTTGAACTTTATCTTTATCCAACTGAATTAACCAAGTTGTTATAACAATTCATTAAGTGTGTTTAACTTGGCAAATTAAAGTCACTCTCACTCAAATGATCTATTTTTTATAATAAATAATTAAAATCTTTTTGACTTAATTCTACAGAAAGTCAATTCCAAACTCTTAAGTTGTTCCAAACTAAAAAACTAAAATATCCAAAATTACATTATCACTGACGTTGTATTTAAAATACACATTGAATTTAAATTATTTTAAATGTATGTTTAAACATGTTATATTAGTTCATCAACTGTCCTTCATTCTGAAAAAAAAAAATAGTTTAACCAATTTATATAAATTCTTCAATTGGTAACAAATAAATAAATCAATGTTCATGCATAGTTTCAGTAGTTACTCAAACTTTATTTCAGGATGTTCTTCAAGATGGTCACATCTACACAAACACAATGTGGAGGCTGGGCAATTATCAAACAGCTGTTACCAAAAATGTGATGGAAGCATAAACTGACACATGATCCCTTCCTGTCCTGCTTTAGCTCTTTTTTCCAGCTGTGAAGCATTTACTGTATATATTATTTCAGACAGGCCACTTGCAGTTTGTCCTCCACATATTTACTTAATGTCATCACTTAAGGATGAATTTATTTATCTGACTCTAGCTAGTTTTCTTTACACACAGATTAGGTTACTAGTGAAACAGATCAATTTATAACAAAAATGACAATAGATAACATAATGTTTTTTCCTCTTTCTCTGCTTTCCCATTAATTACAACTTAATCTTCATTTAAGCCTTAAATCTAGTAAAACCAATAAACTGATAGAAGTACCAGCTGAAACTGATTTTACCTGAAGTCTTGACGCCGCCCTGATGGGGATGCATCTGCAGTGTTGATGGTAATGAATTTATATTGTTCTTTTCTTAGAGGGTGGAGCCTTCCGGACAATGTGCATGATACCAATCAGTAGATGACACAGAAATGTGTCTGTATGATCACCTGCAACCCTACTGGTTGCAGAAATAAAAACTTAAACGTGGGAGTGGACAGATGTCAAAGAAGGTTGACCTTTGCCATTTTAAAAATGGCTGTGTTGCACTCACGAAACAGACAGGAGTCCTTTTTCAGTTCGGCAACTTTATTTGCCCCACGCTGTGTGTATTGTTTTTGGATTTGTTCTTCTCAGAAGCAGCCGGGCACAGACACACAGAAAACCATTACAATGTTTCTTCTTCCTCGTGCTACGTTACAACACTTCCGCTACCCAACCAATCAGTGATGTAGCATGCAGCTCAGATTCTGTAATGCTTCTATGGCTGAACAAAAACAATGGGGCAAGTTAAATATAATAATCAATAGAGTGTTTTATCCTTAAATTTAGAAAAGAAAAATAGTAATGATTTAAATAAAATACTTAAAATAAGAAGAATTAAAATCTTTTGACTTGTTTCATTCTCTCTTCTGCCCGGACTCCTTGATGTCGTCATTGTATCAGCTGAGCCACAAAGACAAACGTTTTCCAAGTACAATCATAACAACATTTATTAGACGAACAACTAATGAAGCTGACAAAACTCATAATAAAATCACAAACAAGCATCCAATTCAACATTTACCGACCTCCACAGACCAAGACAAACTTATGGGGAACCATTTCACCGAGGCACCGCTCCCCGGAGACAGCATCACAGGTAACCCCGGAGCGATCTGAAGTCAAGGTTCTGGGTCCTACTCTTTTAAAGGGAGGGTGTGTTTCCCTTCTCTGCTGTATTCTAATTAGGGGACTGTCCTTAGCTAAGTTCATTTAAATCTAGTTGACTATGTTCCAGTAAAAACCTGTTTTGAGATTAAAGAAGCAACAAATAACATACTTGAATTCAAAATTAATTAGACACTAGTCCTCAAGGCAAGCTGACCTGCATGTTTTCAGTTCCCCAAACCCTCTTAACCAGCCATCAATTAAAATCATGTGTGGTGAATTAGGGAAATATCTAAAATTTGCAGGGCAGTGTGCTTGGAGGCCCAGTGTTGAAAAACACTGGATTGTACATTGGTATTTCACTCAATAAAGTTCAACCAGAAAACGAAATTGATTCAGTGACACATTTTTGTATGGCTGTGTGATATTTTAGTTGTGTATATAGCAGAATTTTAGTATTTTTTGAGTGTGCAATGAGTGTTAAGTAGTGAGTGAGAGACAAAACATAGTTTTTGTCCTAAACGGCCCCTGATAGAGCTACCATCCTGCTCAGATGCTTCCCTGCTCCAACATACCTGAATCAAATGAAAGACTCATTACCAGCCCTATTCAGAGCTCATTCCGGTCTGTTGGAGTAAGGATGCATCTTGCGTTCACACTGCAGCCTGAAGTGACTCAATTCCGATTTTTTTTGACGTAATGCGACCTGTATCTGATCTTTTCATGGCAGTGTGAACAGCACAGGTCAGATTCTTTTTCGAATGTGACCCATATCCGATACGTATCCGATTCAAATGCGACCATAACGTCCAGGTCGCATTCATCCGAACTGAACGTCACTGTTTCTCAACAAATCTCACTATTCTCGTCCTGATAAGCGCAAGTGGGAATAAAAACAACAACCATGACGGATTATATGAGGATTAAGTTGTTAATATGTTGCTCCGGCTGGACAACAACTTCAAATATGTAAGCTAAGCTCCACCGTTAGCCTCCATGTTTACTTCCGCAAACACTGAGCACTTCTTCTTCTTATTGCGGTTGGCAGAACACTGAGAACGCTGACGCTATGGCGCCCTCTAGTGTGCATGCGGGACACTTTCAGGTCGTTTGCCCGTTTACACTGCAGAACGCATAGAGGTCGCATTTACTGGCAGTGTGAACGGCCCCGGCAAAAAAATCGGAATTGCCAAAAAATCGGAATTGAGTCACTTCAGGCTTCAGTATGAACGCAACAGTTGCAGGATGGTTGCTCTCGAGGACTGGACTTTACCTGCTTTAGCAGCAGCTACTATCAGCTGTTACAAGAGTCTACGTTCAAATCTGACACATGAGGCTGGTGACACCACAAACATTAAGGTGACATGATATAATCCTGATGTACTGCTTCTTAAAAGGCACCGACAACTGAAAGACATTATTTTACTTTCATTTCAAAAGAAGGCTGTGGAAAAGTTGTTCTTGCCTCTAAGTAACTTGGCAGCAATTTGTAAGATAATAAAATCTAGACATAACGGCAGAGAACAAAGAATGAAACAGTTTCCGTTTTGCTTCTGTAAGCTGGTACAGTGTGTTTCTCTAAAGTTTTATCTGGGCTAACATTGTCCTGACGTGGTTTGGGTTACCTAATAGAAATGGATATTGTGACTCATGTGTAAGTGTAACAAGTGTAAGTGTGACAGTGTCGTTGTCTTTCTTGCCTGTTGCTTCATTTATAACTTTGACTGCAAGTGACAGAACTTATTTGTACCAATTCAAAAACTTGTCAAACCCATGGGCGACTACTATGTTTTTACTGCAGATAAAATTTTGCTAATATTAACCAAAGTCAAGTTGTAGGAGTTTGTGCCAATATAATGTGCAAATAAAATAATATGGGCAGCTTTAATCAGGGCCTAACAAAGCCAAATGTCATAATGTTTATAAAATATCAAAAACCATCATTGAATTACAGCTAATTGTTGTGGGATTATTCGTTTTAACAAGTCTATTTTCAATTTAACAAATAGATCTGAAGTTTGAGGTTGAGACTTATGTTAAGCACATCAATATTTGCAGATTGGATGACATCAGTACAGATTGTAAAAAATGAAATATGTTGCTAAATTTCAGACACACCCTTCAAGACAAATGATGGCGTTCTTAGTTTCTTAATTACATTTAATTGCTTTTATCGTCAACTTGTTTGTTGTTTGACAGCTTTAATATAAACATGAGTCAGATGTTCAGGACTAAGTTAAATTCTTGTGAACAAAGATTGTGCAGGTATGTTGACACACTGATGTACTGACAGAACATGTATGAAGTCACGCTAAGACTACGTGCAAAAACTCAAGTTTGTTATACATTTTATCACCTGTATCTTAAAAATCCATGGCTAAAGTTTATAGTGCCGAGACAAACTCATGTATTATAATGTGAACTGCAAATTTCTGACGAGTGAAAATGAAAGGCTCTTTTTCATATTTCATGTCAAAAATGTAAAAACTAGCCATGAGTTTATCCATTTCAATTTTGTTTATCTTAATTACACCACAAAAACATTCTCAATATTATTCTTTCATTTCCATTGACGCAAGAGTGTGAAAAAAACTTGTTTTGACAGTCAAGCAATGCACCAGTTGTTGACGTTACCGTAACATGAGTGACAGAGGACAATGCAGACGCACAGCATTCAACTCTCACCCTGTCAATGACGTAAAAAGATCTCCGCCTTCTCTTTTTACTGCTTGTTTTAGCTTTTGGTATTTTTATTTTATGAAAAACTTTAAAGTTTTGTTTATGTGAAGCTTGTGGAGTTTATTTCCTTTTTTTCTTAGAATTTTAAAGTGTTTTGTAAATTGAAGTGAATAATGTTAAATTTGAAAGTTTTATTGTTAATTAAATATATTACCTCATCATTATTGACTGCTAAAACCTGAATAAATACATTGTTCATTTGAATCATTCATAATTTTAATAAAGCTGTATTGATTTCAGATTAACATTCAGAAATTATTTATAATAAGTATTTAGCCTAAATTAGTGTCTGCACATAACAATGAGGATGACAAAACAAGAGTCAGATCCACAGTTTACTTGGCAAGTTGTTTTTCTAAAGCAACAAATCATCACCTACAAATTGGCTTTTAGTTAGTGAG
Organism: Poecilia mexicana; assembly: GCF_051168715.1. Taxonomy (NCBI): domain Eukaryota; kingdom Metazoa; phylum Chordata; class Actinopteri; order Cyprinodontiformes; family Poeciliidae; genus Poecilia; species Poecilia mexicana. The sequence continues at coordinate 8,084,937 of NW_028263383.1, read as the reverse complement.
TAAAAAACAGTAAAGACCAGATGAAAAAATATATCACATAAAAATATGCATAGCTTTAAATATGCGGTGCATTTAAAATCAACAAAAATTAATAATTCGTCCAACTAAAGTTTACAAAATCTGATCAGGGAAGGTGAAGCTACTTATCTTTGTGTTTCACAGTCATAAAGCTCTTTAGGAAACCGTTTCAAGAAAAAAGCATGAGCTGAAAATCTATGAAAGTGGGTTGTGCAACAAAAAATAAAGCTTAAGGATAACAGCCCCAAATAAATAACTCAAAACATTATTCATTTATAACGCTGTTCATCAGCTGCTTAAAATCAAAATCAGATGCAGTGGCGCCACCAAGAGGCTCTACAAGGTAACAGCAATGCAGATAAACTTGACATCGCCATTTGTCAGGATGGGCAACATTAGGAATATTGTTTTATATGAATCAATTAAGGAGTGAAATGAGCAGATTTTTTATTTTAACATATTATTTTGTATGTATTGTGTAATACTATGAACCAACACATATCATTCTTACTTCAAATGTAAAAGCCTGAAAGTTAGAGGGTTTAACTTATAAACTACTTAATATTTAGAGCTCATACTAACATCTTTGACAGATACACCAACTAGACAGCACTTTGTGAGACAGACTTGATTTTGACCAGAAATATTGTGGGATTTTCAGATTACAAAGACCTCGTCTCAAAAATCTTACTGTCCTTGAAAAAGATACACAAACACCACAATTAGCAGTGTACATAAGTGTGCATATGTTGTAGCCAAAACAAATGATTTTTTCAGCTCTTGCCTGTTTAAATAAAATATAAATGTCTTCTTTGACATCCTAACCTTGAAGGTTTATGTGGCTCCACAGTTTGGATATTTGGTGCCATTGTGAATAAACTCTGAACATGTGCTAACTAAGAGCAACAATTGCTGCATTTCTTATTACCTAATCTTAGATGTTTGTGCTTTCATATGAAGTTTGGACTTTTGTATTTTCAGAAGTAAAATTTCTAATTTATCAGACATAAAAAGTAAAAAATTAAACTAACCAGTCACTCAAAAAGCAGCAGATTCAGAGCAGGGATTTCCATAATTTATAACAGACTAAAGCAGATTAAATTTTAATGTTTAGTTTTTTAAAATTTGTTTGTAACTTTTATCTCCCTGTCTTAGATTCAGTCTCATCTCTCAGCTAACTCTGATCACTTTGGGATTCACCTTTGAGTGTTTTGATACGTTTCTTTTTCCAGTGCTACATTTAGAGTTGGCTTAAATACTTGAGCTTTTTGAATTGTTTCATGTAGAGGCATTTCTGAACTCAAGCAGAAAAAAAAACTTTTTGGTAAAAACTCAGTTTTTATATTTTAACTATTGTCAGGAATTACATACTTTCTTAAAACTTGATTTTATAGGATAATTAATGAAGAATACATAAAGATTAGAACAACAATTGATTTCAAAGATACTAATTTGTCACCAAACTTTAATAGAGATAAACTTTCAACTAAAGCAAATAGCAAACTCCTCTTAAAACTCTCCGTAATGTTCAACTGGAGCACTTAGATTTAATTTAGCTTCAAAAAGTGTTTAAACATTTGATTAGGTATGAATTATATAATACCTGCCACCAGAGTGAACATCATATTTACTGCATTTCCATCACCATTAATCTGTTTTGTAAAATTCAGGATCACAGTCTCAGAGAGTGTAGCAAGAAGCTCAGGACTGAGAAACCAAAGCAAAGAGACACGGAGAAATCAACTCTTGTAGAGGAAGCTGTGACAGCTGTTGTTACATTGCTGGTTGTTACATTGCTGGTTGTTACAGGGCTGGTTGTTACATTGCTGGTTGTTACAGGGCTGGTTGTTACAGCCTGAGTGACATTTGCGCGGACAGAGTAACTGCAGATTTCCACGTTGCCTACTTGATCCACAGCCACCAGCTGCACATCAGGTGAGCAGCAGGAAGCCACATAAGACACTAGAGTTGTATTATCAGCTGCTGTGCTGATGTTCAACGTGCCGATGCCTTCTCTGAGACTGACGCTGTCCACACCCGTCCCATTCGCTGCGTCAGTGACCTGGACAGAGAGCTCCCATGTTGACCGGCTGCAGTTGTCAGAGCAGTTGGACTGCAGGCTGAGCAGCTGGCACACTGGTGGAGTGAAATCAGTCACCTGTGAGAGTGACAGGAAAATATTATCAATATTTACCCTCAATGATGTCAGAATGCATAGAAAACAAAATGAGACATTACTTTTGAAAGGACGGTTAGACGCAGGACATCATAGTTGCTGTCTGCACCTCCAGGAGCCACGGCCTCAATGGTCAAGGTGACACCAGTACCGGATGGAGTGTCGGCAGGAGCTGTGATGCTCACTGAGCCATTAGCACTAACTCCAGGATCCAGCTGTAAATTGGATGCTGGAGATAAGTTAAAGCCTTGGTCATTGGTGGCTCGAATGGTGAAGCTTCCTCCTTCGCCAGTTGTCATCACAGAGAAAGAAACTGATCGAGGTGTTCCTGGCTCCAACACCGTATTTAAGTCATCCTGTACAAAAACAAAAAGAGGAATTTAAACATGGTGGACAGTAGTGTGAATTGAACTGTTTACAAAAGATTTTGGACCATTGATTTAAATTTTCTTTTGCTTAGGTTTGCTTACAGCAGTGACAGTGAGACCAGAGGCTCTCAGGCTGGTGGCCGACTGTCTCTGGAAGATCCCTGAAGAAGCTCTGGAGACGCCGTTGTTGTTCTGGCCCTTCACAAGCACAACAAACTCAACCGATGGGATCCTGTTGAAGCGGATGATAAATGTTCCTCCACCCTGGGCCTCCACGGTGCCGTTCACCTGACCAGAACCCGACGATTCAACCAGCATGACCTCTGACACCGTGGCAACATCGCTTCCAATCAGTGTCACCAGCAGACTGGCATTTTGTCCTTCAAAAAGAAGAAAAAAGTGCTCAGTTACACTTAAAAGTGAATAATTTTTGCATGTCACAGAATTGTGTTGTTTTTTTTACCAGCTGTGGGTCGATTGTCAATCACATCAAACCCTCCAAAAGGGCTGTCTGACTCCTTAATAAATTTGAAAAGAAAGTCAATGGGACTCTCACCTGAAAAAAGGAAAATACAATGAAAAGAAGCCAACGAAAAAACAGAAGGAAACTTTTAGGAAGCTTATAATAACATCTACATTATATTTATTGTTTAGACATGTTCTAAAGGAACAAACCAAAAACTCAGTGAGTGTTGTTATTTTCTGTTTTTTTATTTTTTTTGTAATATATTCCTATGAGCATTCAATATGCTCTGTTGCCAGGCAGATAAAGAACTGCATCATGATTCACAGAAAAATCAACCGATCATACCATTTCTTAATGGTAATTATTTTTGCCAAGTCAAGATGTAGATTACAAATTTCTTGCAAAGAATACTGAAAACTGAAAATGAATCTTATGTTGAGTGTTGCCATTGTAGTTCTTAGTGTTACATATTTAATTTTTTTATTTATATATGCAGGAAATGTATCAGAATATCTGGTCAAAAATGTTACAAATACTGGATCGTGGTAAAAATAAAAAAAAGTGACAGAAAACAGGCATGCAAATTTTTCAATCTAACATAGTGATTAAGGCATTAACAACTTGTTTTCTGATGAACAAATAGAAATATATATTAACCAGATGTTCAAAATTAGGACTTCTGAAAATGTCAGCCTTATATTTACAGATGTCTCACCTACGACTTTCACACTGTAGGGACTGGTTGACAAAATTTGTAATTCCCACAGTCCTCCTTCTGTTTGCAGCTGCACAGTCTGAAGGTTTCCGACCGACTGATATGAAATGATTGAAGATCCAGTTGTGTTAGCAATATTTTGAATCACCCCTGAAAAGAAAAGCTCAAAATTTATACACACTGGTTTGTAACGACAACAACAAAATGTTTGAAACTAAACTAATCCACCTCAACCCAATAACAGAGTCATTTATTTACCTGAAGGACTAATGAGACTAAAATCTACAGAAGTTCCTGTGATGTAAATGGTCAAGTTTTTTACTGTGTCATCAACTACAAAAGTGAAATTTTCTGATTTTCCAGGATTCCTGGATGCTTGCAGAAGGGACACCTGCAACAATAACACTTTTAAATATGAAATCTTAACGCTTCAAACATTAAAACAAAAATAAATAAAGCTATTCTGTACCAGAGAGGAGCTGGTGGATTCAGTTAGGATGTTGATGGCCTCCAGCAGCTGACCTTTTGTTACTTCAACAGCCTGACCTCCTGAAGCCTGAGCCAGGTCTCTGTACAGCTGACCACCTGCTCTCGACATCCGAACACTTTGTTGTTGTTGTTGTTGGTTGTTGTCTGCTCGTCTCCGACGGCGAAGGCCAAATACATCAGTTATCATGAAGTTCACCTAAAACACAATAAGGTGGGCAAAAACCTCATTTACTGAATCTGCGTGCAACCTAAAACATTAGAGATAATTCTTCTTCTTTTTTAAAGCATCAAACTGCCTGGGGACATGTAGCTCATGTACAGACACTGACCGTCGCTTAATCATTCGAGGCGCCATGATGGAATTTGGAAATGAGGATCCGGAGTCTTGAACTGAGCGTTTTCCTAAGTTGTTTTTGTCAGTTTATTCATGGCTTCTTATTGTTCAAATCAAGCTAATTTGTCTTTGAACGTAACACACCTGGTTGGGGCCCCAACCTTTCTTCTCAAGGTTGGGGCTTGAAATACCGAAGCTTGAAATAGCTAGCTTAGAAACCGACCCGTACTTATTCCTTCAAATTACCGACTTTTTCTGAATTCACACCATATGATTTATGTCACGATGTCATAAATAGCGTTTCTCCTTAAACCGGAGCAGCCTTAAAAACGTACAGAAGACTAGAAGCTAACCAGTTTTTTCCATATATGCTAGGCTACATGATGGCGGGGCATTGTTTCCATGGTTACCAAAGGTTAGACGCACCTTCACCATAATGCGATATTTGATATCTTTCTAGTCATACTTACTTATAAAGCTTATGAACGTTAATCTTCTTACCTTGTAAAAAGTGTTCGCTGCAAATCCTACACCGAACGCCGCCAGTCATTATGATTGACGGCTGCTATCCATCGCCACCGCATCTTTCCTCGCTAAGTTATAAAATAAAATGACAAGTTTTGTTTTCACCTTGGTCTGTGCAGCCGACAGCGCAGCACTCTGACAATTTTTACTGCGAAATCAACTAAATAAAGGCGATATTAGGATGCCAGATGTGCGTTTTTTGACAGTCCTGACAGAGCGCTTTGGTTGTTATGAGGTCCGTCATGGCGGAGTGGGCGGAGTTTAGAAGATATTGACGTCACGTGCAAAGGGACAATACATTAGCTTGAGAAACTATCAAACATAAATATCCACTAGTATGTAATATCCACACAAATAAATATACTGATAAATTCTAAATCATGCAGCTAAATATTTTAGAAACAGAAAAAAACCTAATGTATTTAGAAAGCTCTTCACCAGTCTTTCTCAAACTGATAAATTCTAAATCATGCAGCTAAATATTTTAGAAACAGAAAAAAACCTAATGCATTTAGAAAGCTCTTCACCAGTCTTTCTCAAACTGTGGTCATGGCACCCCCTAGTGGCCATGTAAACAACCATTTATTTGCCGGTAGTTCAAAGTGCGACGGAGCCGATCGCTCCATTGAAAACAAGGACTTTAGTGCATGACCAGAGACGTACTCACCACAGACTTGGTCTGCTCTATAAGTGCCAGCACTGTGTTTTTCAGGTGTTCGTCTTTAGCTGCTGCATCCGTGAAAACGAAGATCTCCGAATTGGGAGGCGCACCGGTTAAAGCCAGCTGTATGAAGAAATTACAGAACAATTTTTTTTTTTTTTTTTTTGCTTCTCATACATAATCAGCTCTATGGTATAAATCGGATCACCTGAAGTCCAGAAAGGCTCATTTCTGGAGTATCTCCACCTCCATTTGGCATTAGTGAGTTGATGTAACTCTTGAAAACCTCTGGGTCTGTTGTCTGAAGCAGAGGCCCAAATTCTGTGATTCAAATAGAAGTCAGTGATATGTACATTTCACACCCTTCTACCCCACACAGTTGGATTTATGTTGTTTTCCCGTTTTTCTTTATTCAGTTGGCAATACAATGACTATAAAGCATGTGAAAACAATTGGAATAATTTCTGTCATGATTGTTTCACCGTAAATGAAATTCAGAACACTGAAAGTGAAACTATCAGGAACAAAATCCAGTTCAGCCCTGAACACTGGGATTCTACCTGGATCATTGAAGGGAACAAGAATGTAAATTGAGGGTTCGTCTTCTGTTCCCACTTTACTGTCAATAATCGATGATGTGACCGTCCTCACTGCGTCAATGTCATCCCCCATGCTTCCTGTCGTGTCCACGCAAAAACAAAGGGCTCTCCCTTTGAACAGTCCCATCATCCTGAGGTGCAACAAGCAAAATGCAGAGGAAAAGCTGTTCATTTGTTTTTTATTGTTCTATAAAGAAATTCAAGTAAAGAGAAAATAAACAACTTCCTACTGAAGGAAGGCTTTGTCTCCTGCAGCACTGCGAACGTCCTCTAGCAGCTCACTGGTTGCTGCTATCGCCAAGTTTGCTGCTTGGTTGTGAAGATGTCCATGTTCAGAAGTATCACTGTCTTTATTGATCCCACCTGTAGGCTCAATTCCTTTTGTTCGATCAAATGAGCCTCCATGGCTGCATTTTCCTGCTCATCATCATGCAAATCACAAAGAATATTTAGTTGTTGACACATTTTTCATATGTGCAACATTTTTTGTGACCTTTCTTGCCACAAGTGGGCAGCAGAGTAAACTATAACTAGATTGATATACTATTTGACAACCAAATATTTACCTGCTGGTTTTGTAGAAAATGGATAAAGTGAAAAATATCCCGAAGTAAGAATTTGTTCCTTTAAAATATCCTCCAGAATATTGTTGCGGCAGTCCTCTCCATCACAACTGCGGCAAGTTGGTCTCGTTATGTCTGCAGATCCACATTAGATTTAGTGTATTTGAATATAAGCACATAAATCCACACAAAGCAAAACAACACCTTCTTTACCTGCTATTTTTCCAACATCGGCATTTGTTTTGATCAGATTGGAGTTTGGGAACGTGTTGCCTATTTCCACCCAGTTAGTGTGACTGTAGAAATCCTTCAAAACAAAACATACTACTGCTTAATTGACTCAAAGGAAGTAACAAGCTTTTTTATTACTTTTCCTGCCACAAGTGGGCAGCAGAGTGAAGATAATCAACATAGACCTTTGGCAGATTCAATGAAGCCCCGACAAACTAATAATGCCAAGTGATAATTTCTCATGAGTGACAGTTTTAGGCAGTAAGAAAATAAAATTCAATATCAAGGCTATAGCAGATATACCTGTAAGGTATGGAGTATCTCTCCCAGAATTGATGTCGCTAAAACAAAGTTTTGCTGCTTATTGGAAGCCTTCACAGCTGTTAAGCCAAGTGTAATGAGAAACTGTCCTGCTGCTATGCTTTCATCATCACAGTGATGACTTGGACTCAGCACATAATCCTTGTCTACTTGGTGGTTACTTTTCTGGATCCTCTCAATGGTGTCGATGAAACTTTTGGTTGATTTTGATGCGTCACATGCAGCTGCTACAGCCCCAGCAGAGAAAGGTTGTGGCTGCACACATACACACAAATTCAGGTGTTTCTTTTGCTTCAACAAAGTAATTTTAATTGAGAAAAGAGTAAAACTTAATGGTTTAGTTTAAATACTTACAGGAAAAGAGAAGGTCTTTCCCTCAGACAAAGCCAGTGCACGGCACACCTGTAGAGTGACATTTAGGATTGCTCTCTCTGTGATCACTTCATGAATTAAAGAGCCTCCGTTAAAATGATTAAAAACAATATTTGATATTTTAAATCCTTCAACTCCAGTCTGCAGAAGCAGGAAACACAAGACAGCCAACTTGGTCATCCCTGATCTCACGGACAAAAGCTCTTCCAAAGCTTATGCAGAACTTCAAAACCTGCGAGACATAAAATGAGTTTTAAGAAATTCCTTAACAAATTTTAGAAGCATTAATTTCAGAAATACAAGCCAAAAATATAACAGCATTTAACAAACTGTGCTGGATCAGACAGTTACAAAACTTAATCTCATTATAACATTATGCTTCAGATGAATCTTTTTTTTTTTAAGTAAAGTTAAACACCAAAGTAATATTAAAAGTACTTATCTTAATCAATCAATCAATCAATCAAATTTTATTTGTATAGCACATTTCAGCAGCAAGGCATTTCAAAGTGCTTTACATAATTTTAAACAGTGAGAAAGAAAAAGAAAGTAATAAAAAGATAAAAAGAAAAGATAAAATCACAGCCTAACAGGACAAGGCCTCCAGCCTTGCAGCACCAGGCTCCGTCCGCCTGTTTCGCGAAAATTTTGCGCTAGGACTTTCGCTGTCCTACGCGGATTTTGTGCATTAATTGGTTACCTGTTAGTCTAGAATTTACAGGGTTTTATATACGCGCAATGACTCCCAGTCACTCGCAAATACATAGAAGGCATCAATTGCCATAAGCAACTGTAAACAGGTGGGTTTTAAGTTGAGATTTAAAGGCACCCAGTGTTTCAGCTGTTTTACAGTTTTCTGGAAGTTTGTTCCAAATCCGTGGTGCATAGAAACTGAATGCTGCTTCTCCTCGTTTGGTTCTGGTTCTGGGGATGCAGAGCAGACCAGAACCAGAAGATCTGAGGGGTCTAGATGGTTGGTACAGCAATAACAGATCTTTAATGTATTGTGGTGCTAAACCGTTCAGTGATTTATAAACTAACAACAGTATTTTAAAGTCTATTCTTTGAGCTACAGGGAGCCAGTGTAGGGACTTTAGAACTGGTGTTATGTGCTCTATCTTCCTGGTTCTAGTGAGAACGCGAGCAGCAGCGTTCTGGATCAGCTGCAGCTGTTTGATTGATTTATTAGTCAGACCTGTGAAGATGCTGTTGCAGTAATCAATACGGCTAAAGATAAACGCATGGATGAGTTTCTCTAGATCCTGCTGAGACATCAGTCCTCTAATCCTGGAGATGTTCTTCAGGTGATAGAAGGCCGACTTTGTGACTGTCTTTATGTGGCTCTGAAGGTTCAGGTCAGAGTCCATCACTACTCCCAGGTTTCGGGCCTGATCACTGGTTTTCAGTTGTAATAACTGAAGCTGAGCATTGACTCTAGTTCGCTCTTCTTTCGGTCCAAAGATAATAACTTCAGTTTTGTTTCTGTTCAGCTGGAGAAAGTTTTGGCCCATCCACACATTTATCTGATCTAAGCATCTGTTCAGTGATTGGATGGGTTCAGAGTCACCTGGTGACATCGTGATGTAGAGCTGTGTATCATCCGCATAGTTATGGTAGCTAATCCTATTTCCTGCTATAACCTGAGCCAGCGGGAGCATATAAATATTGAAAAGAAGGGGTCCTAGGATTGAGCCTTGGGGTACCCCACATGTGACCTTTGACCTCTCTGATGAGAAGTTTCCAATTGAAACAAAGAAATTCCTGTTCTTTATGTAAGATTCAAACCAGTTGAGCACTGGACCAGAGAGTCCGACCCAACTCTCCAGTCGATTCAGTAAAATGTCATGGTCAACAGTGTCGAAAGCTGCACTGAGGTCCAACAGAACCAGGACTGTGGTTCTCCCACAGTCTGTGTTTATATGGATGTCATTGAACACTTTTACAAGGGCCGTCTCCGTGCTGTGGTGAGCACGAAAACCAGACTGGAAGGAGTCAAAGCGATTCATTATTGTTAAGAAGTTATTTAATTGTTTAAAAACTGCTTTTTCAATAACTTTGCTGATGAATGGGAGGTTGGAGATCGGCCTGTAATTCTGCAGTAGTGATTTGTCTAGATTGTTCTTTTTTATCAGTGGTTTGATAACTGCTGTTTTCAAAGTCTGGGGGAAAACACCTGAAGACAACGATCTGTTTACTATATGGAGCAGATCATTAGCAACGACAGGCAGGACTTTCTTAAAGAAATGTGTGGGTAGGACATCCAGACAGCAGGAACTGGAGCTTAATTGACTTATAATTTCTTCTAGGGTTTTATAATGAAGTAGTTGAAATTGGGTCATTTTTACTGCCTTTGTTTTGTTTGGGCACAGCATTGGTACTGGCTTTGGAGTGGATGTGCAGATTAATGAATTATAAGCATCTGTTTTGAACACGGTAATTAGTTTTCATTATCAATCACTATGCTTTCCCCAACAACATCCCCAACAAAACTGATAATGACACAACAAAAAACTATTCTACTCATATATATAATTAAATTCAAAACATATATATTAAGCTAATAACTGTCTTTATGATTCACATTGAGGAATTCTTTCAAATATTATAAATATGATTGAAAAACTATTCACAATTGATTAAAAATTACATCTAAATATTTTCTGTACCTGATTTCCCGAGCTCTCCTGGTGGTGACGTCCGTTTGGTGCTGAATCTTTGTCATTTCTTCCTTTTATCCTTTGTTTTTTAAAGATAGGACTCCACCTGATTGTTTAAGCAAGGTGGAGCCTTCCAGTCAAACTGAGTGAGTTATTGAGGAATCATGTTCAAACCTCTCAATCATTTCAAACAAAAGAACTGAAAGTATATCTCAAACTATGTTTGTTTTTATGTATTGTATATTCAAACATCATACGTGACTGGGGTGTTTTCATAATTTAATCCGAAAGTAATTAACAAATGTCTTCAGTTTTTATGGTCAAAATTACATTGATATAGATCCTGTCATTAATTTCACAATATCAAATGCATTTAATGATAAATTTAATTAAAGTTAATCACAGAAACTCTCCATAAGTGTGCCACAATATGACCTGCTAACATAATTTCAATAAAGTTAGAGTGGTTGCTTTTGAAGGAGGAGGTGTTTGAAATCATTCTTCTTCTGTCAGCTGTTGTAGCCTCTAAGGAAATGCAATTCTGCCTAAAAACACTGGTCTACTTACAAAATAAGGTAGAAAACATCACGTAAGATAAACTTTTAGGAAGTTGGGTGCAGTTACATTTTTATGCTGCACAATGGAACAGAATGTCCAGTTATTATTAATAAGAGTAATTGGTGATAAACATGGTTTATTTTATGAGGCTGCTTTTTAATCAGCCTCATAAAAGACACATTCTGTGATTTAAATAGAAGTCAGTGATATGTATATTCCACACCACTTTAGTCCAGACAGTTGGATTTATGTTGTTTTTCCCATTTTTCTTTTATTTGCACAAGGAGCTAATAAAAATGCTTGGCCTTCATTTGATGATAAGGGTGTGTGAACCTGTTTTTGCTTTAAGAAAGTTGGCACCTTTTAATACAAACAGTGTAAGGAGTCAAAGACAGCTAGTTTGCTGGACTTGCTTTATGTAAACAAAGGAGATGTGACCAACCCGGTTTCAGGGTTATGAAATTCTACTCCCTGCAAAAAAAGCCACCACTTTTACATTTTACATAAGCTGCATTGAAGCTTTGTGTGGGAAGAGTGCTGAAACATTATAAGTAGTTTTGCTTAAAATATTTTTTTCTGTGAAGAAAGATAATTTATCGCTTTATAAATAAGCTTGTTAAAGATAATAAGCAATCTCCAAACCCATCTACCAAATAAATGTCAGGAAAATGTTTTACTGTGTATGGATAGTGTGATGTTTTTCTAATGACCAATGACCAAATCTTGCATGTGTTAGTGTGTTTTGTTTCTCCTTGAACAGATGTTTGCTAGTGTTTGTACAGTTGTCTGTATGGCTGGGGGTTTAAGGAGCTGCAGGACAACTAGACCTTGATAATACCTTGTTGGTAGAGTGGCATTACTTGACTGTCAGGAAATGTTTGCATAACATTTCCTGACAATCAAGAACTGGCAAAACAATACTAAGAAAGTATTGTTTTGCAAATACCTAACGAGTGAGGTGTGCTATCTCTAAACAGTACAAGAAGGTGTGCCCTCATGCACTGGCAGTTTCAAGCATCGAGTCCTGCACACATATACAGATTAAACATGCACAACTTCTCTACAAACTATTTACAAAAAGCTAAACAACAGGTGACAAACTATTTGACTTGACTTATTTAAGCATTTGTGAGGTCGGACACTGATGTCGGGTGAGATTTCCTGTTTGCAGTGCTCAGTACAGTATCTCTTGGGTTGAATTCAGGGTTATGTAAAGGCCTATGAAATACCTCCAAACCCATTTGACTTTGCGTGAACCAATAGAAGTCTTAGAACTGGAGGGAGCCATGAACAAACAGTTCATAGATAGAGTTGAAACTAGAAGTTTATGTACACTATATAAAAGAAGACAGCCCTTTGTTCCACACTGTCTGATGGAAAATCAAAAATCTAAATTTTCAGTTTCAGTTTCACTTTTTTTTTTCTTGTATTTGCTAAATGTAAGAATAAAGGCAGATATGTTTTTAAGAACATTTTATTGGTTACCAAATACTTAAAAAGCTCCTTCACCAGGACTTTTTCTTTTGTTTTTGACTTGTTAAGCACATTTTGACCAAATGGCCTTGCATGATTTTGTAAATAATGACAATTTAATGCAAAGTTGAACTTTTAATAGACTTTCAAGGCAACTTTTAGAGCAACTTTGCATAAAGTGTCATTGTTTACCAAATGACATTTCATGACAACAGTAATAGACATTCATGAAGACTCCTTCATCTCCACAACAGCCATGTTATGTCATGTTTGTAATGTAATAATTATTAAATAATGAATAAAAACATTATAAAAGTTTATGTTTCTTACATATTTTGTATCTGTGGGCTTAAAAAAGGGTCAGAGGTTAATCCTCTTTGGTGACATGGAAAAGTTTGGGAAACTGCTTTAAAAGAGAATCAGCTGATTCAACCTACATCAATTCAGTCAACTTGAAGTTTTTGCTTATATCTGAATCGCATTTCACTCTTGTTTTTCAACTTTTTTATAACACATGGGGAGGGCAAAATGTTTGAGAAATTTACCTATTCTTCTGCTACATTATTAGACACAATCCTGTCTTCTGTGTTACAAAAAACAGTCAACATTTAGTTTAGCTGTCTCCAAAATGAAATGCTCCTCTACATCAGTTGTCCCCAACCCCGGCGCCGTGGACCGGTACCGGTCCGTGGACCAATTGGTACCGGGCCGCACAAGATATAATTAAATATTTCCGTTTTATGTATTATGTGTCTCAAGGATAATTTATTTTGAAAATCCTTTAACCGGATTCTCTTGGTTACTTCTTAAGTGCCAACACTGAGCCCACAAGCAGCAAAATAAGTAAGAAACGGATCAGATGTGTTTGGAAAGTTTCTTTGTGAAGGGGAAAAGGCCCAGAGAAGAGACAGGAGAATGGATTTATCCCGGTAGGTGATTCCCACAGTCCAAGCCCGCTTTGCATGATATGTGGCGAGAGACCAGGCACCCTGTGCATAAGCAACACATCAGGTGTTATTGTCTCATCACTCCCTGATGGGCCCATCTCGTTGCAGAAAAACAAGCTCAGGGCTCCCATTAATTTGCCGTTAAAATTTTCATGAAAATAAAATGTTCGTTTTGGTGCAGCATCTGTGGGTGCGTTCACACTGCAGTCTGAAGTGACTCAATTCCGATTTTTTGACGTAATGCGACCTGTATCCGATCTTTTCATGGCAGTGTGAACAGCACAGGTCGGATTCTTTTTCGAATGTGACCCATATCCGACAGTATCCGATTCAAATGCGACCTAACGTCCAGGTCGCATTCATCCGAACTGAACGTCACTGTTTCTCAACAAATCTCAAACAAACAAATCTCACTATTCTGCGTCCTGATAAGCGCAAGTGGGAAGAAAAACAACAACCATGACGGATTATATGAGGATTAAGTTGTTAATATGCTGCTCCAGCCGGGCAACAACTTCAAATATATAAGCTAAGCTCCACCGTTAGCCTCCATGTTTACTTCCGCAAACACGGAGCACTTCTTCTTATGGCAGTTGGCAGAACACTGAGACGCTATTGCTATTGCGCCCTCTACTGCGCATGCGGGACACTTTCAGGTCGTTTGCCCGTTCAGACTGCAGAACTCATCCAGGTCGCATTTACTGGCAGTGTGAACGGCCAGGCAAAAAAAAATCGGAATTGCCAAAAAATCGGAATTGAGTCACTTCAGGCTGCAGTGTGAATGCACCCTGTACCATAGCGACCAGAGTCAGAGAGCGTTAGGGGAGTGGTTGAGAGGACAGGAGCAAACCTCTGTGACCACACACAAACCGAACCGATTTCACTCACGAACATCGCGGTTCCAGAAGAAAATCCCATAAAACCCCCAACATACATAGTGAATTTAGAATAAACAAACACGGATGACGATGTAGAAACAATAGTAACAGTTTGTGGACTCATTTTAAGCGATAAAAGAGTAACAGCCGCGCTATTTGCTGCCCTATGCACTAAAACGGACTCTCAGTTGCCGATATGTCAGCTGTTTGGGATTCCCCTTCGTGCTTACGTCACGGCGCTTTCTGATTGGCTACCTGTCACATTCAACAGGTTGCGTACTCTTTTCCAGTCAGGGAAATCCCCACAGGCTGCGATAGTCGGGCCAAGACAATGTTGAATGTGCCCGATTTTCGATCGGAGCGGTCCCGACGTTCTACGACTGGACCAGATCAGTCGTGAGTCACACACCTCACACTACAAGAGGATCAGTTACCATTATCACAAGCGACAGTCTTAGAACTCGGAACGCTCAAAAATCGTCATAAATTAGCTAAAAAAATGTAAAGTTGTATTGAATGACACCCCGAGGATAACAACCCCAAATAAAGACTAAACACATTATTCATTTACAGGGCCATGCAGAGACCACTAAAGGGGCAGGTGCTCAAAAGAAAAAAAAGGGCACATCTCCCCGCATTCTAGGACAGAATATTAACAAAGCCATTCAGCTTTCAGAGTTTAATAAACAATGATAAATTACAAAATTGTGAAATATACAATCAAAGCTAAGGTAAATCTCTATACAGAGCATACAACTATGCATATGTAAGATATTTTATTAGTAATTTCTTTCTGCAGGTCTATTTTGTTATAAGAAAGTATTGCAATATTCAAACCCGCAATTTAGCAAGAAATGTAAATCAGAGCTGGTGGTTTAGCTCTGATTTACATATTTTGTCTTTACAGAATTACACTATTAAAAATATAAACAAGGGCACAATGCAACCTTTTAGTGACTGTAATCTATAAAAAAGAGCTGCCTGTTTGCTGCAGTGGAGATGAAGATGGTCCATTCAGGAAAGCGGAGCTGCATCAAACTTTAAGGTGGAACTGCAGAAAAAAAGAAAAAAAACAAAAGCAAAAATTGAATTGTTAATGCATGTCACCATGAGAAAAGCCTACTGAGTTTTACTTACAACTTTTTTAAACATTTAAATCACACATTTGTCTCATGAAGTGATTTTTTTTTTGCAAAACAAACTTATTTGTGCATGCCAGAAATCTTTTCTTGATATTCTAAGTTTTTGTTTGACTCAAAGTTTTGCTTGTGATTCTCACATGACATCATGGGCAGGAGCCAAAATCACAAGATTTCTGATGTGTGCAAATAAAAGTTTATGTTTGGCAAATAACTTTTTAAGTTCACAGGACAAAAATTAGTTATTTAATTAAAATAGTTTTTTAAACAAAACAATTTGTTTTTTTAAAAAAGAAATCATTACAATTCCAAAAGTTTTGATTACAATTTTATTTTACTTAACTGAGGTTAGTTTATTTTTCACCATTGAATAATTGGGGAAAAAATTTAACTACAAACTCTGCGAACCAGACCCTAAACTTAAAGTCTGGGTTGAGTTTTTTCCCCTTCATTAATGACACACATTATATCTATCATGGTAATTCAGGGTGTGTTATTTTTAATTCTAAATGAATATCCTTGTTGGATTTTTATTTAAGTGCTATTCTCTTTCAAGACACATTTACTTAACGCCATAATAAATGCAATGTACATTATGCAGCAAAGGAAATTAATTAGAAGATCGGACATTTATCCATTATGGAGATGATACGTTTTGGACGGGCGATGTGCCTCGTACACAGGGAAGAAGCTTTTTGTTATCTAGCTTTGCAAACAAAGTTGTTAGCTAGCAGCTAGCTAATGGCACAACAACAGCAGCCTAATGTCTGTATGATAAAAATACTGAATCGATAGATAAGAACAGTTTTTCCTCACCTGGCTGTCTCTTCCCCTCAGTAGTTCTTCAGAGGAAGCCAGACGCAGAGGCCTGTCAGTGTCTGTTGTATCTCATTACCTCTCTGCTTAAACCGCGACTCCGTGCTGAAGCAGAAACGATACTTAAACGTTTTCCGTCATCTGACAAGTAGCAAGTCTACTCCACTTTATTCACCAAAAACGTTTTTTTTATATATATATTTCACCAAAAACTGTTCTGTAATCTGGAACATAGACATATGATCTGGATCGTTCGCTATGCTGAGCTCTAGTTAGCCGCCTTATCTCACAGCGCGAGAGGCAACTGCGTCATACGTCACGGGCAAAAGGTCAAAGGTAACAAGGTGACCGGAAGGCTTATTATGTTGTACAAAAAAATAAAATAAAATAATTTTAATACATGTTATTATGTGTCAGAAGAGGGCTTTGAAAATAATAATACCAAAAAAAAAAAAAAAAAAAAGACCAAAAGGGCACTTTTGGGCAAGGAGCAAAAAGGGCAGGTGCTCAAGCACCCCCAGCCCCCCCCCCCTCTGCACGTGCCTGTTCATTTATAAAACTGTGTTCATTTATAACACTGTCCATCAGCTGCTTAAAGTCAAAATCAGATGCAGTGGCGCCACCAAGAGGCTCCACAGGGTAACAGCAACCCAGATAAACTTGACACCCCCATTCGTTCTGCCCTGCACCATTAAGAATATCATTTTCATTTCCTGAATCAATTCAGGAGTTAAAACAGCAGATTTTTTTATTTTATTTTAACATATATTTTGTATATTGTGCAATATTGTGTAACAAAACATATCATTCTTATTCTTCAAATGTAAAAGCCTGAAAGAGGGTTTAACTTAGAAAATACTTAATATTTAGAGCTCATAATAACACCTTTGACAGATACACCAACTAGACAGCGCTTTGTGAGGCAGACTTGAATTTGACCAGAAATATTGCAGATCACAAATAGTTGTGTTTCAGAAAGCTCCACAAAGTATCACATTGGAGAATTAAATTCAATTCACTTTCTCATATCAAAAAAATTGGGCTTACTACCTGTGGAATATAACGGTGCGTTCACACTGAAGTCTGAAGTGACCCAATTCCGATTGTTTGTTTAGCAATTCCGATTCTTTTTTGCCGGGGCCGTTCACACTGCCAGTAAATGCGACCTGGATGCGTTCTGCAGTCTGAACGGGTAAACGACCTGAAAGTGTCCCGCATGCGCAGTAGAGGGCGCAATAGCGTCAGCGTTCTCAGTGTTCTGCCAACTGCCATAAAAAGAAGAAGTGCTCAGTGTTTGCGGAAGTAAACATGGAGGCTAACGGTGGAGCTTAGCTTATATATTTGAGGTTGTTGTCCGACCGGAGGAGCATATTAACAACTTAGTCCTCATATGGTTGTTGTTTTTCTTCCCGCTTACGCGTATCAGGACGCAGAATAGTGAGATTTGTTGAGAATCAGTGACGTTCAGTTCGGATGAATGCGATGTGAACGTTCGGATATGTGTCGGATATAGGTCACATTCGAAAAGAATCCGACCTGTGCTGTTCACACAACCATGAAAAGATCGGATACAGGTCGCATTACGTCAAAAGAAAATAAAAAAAAATCGGAATTGGGTCACTTCAGGCTGCAGTGTGAACGCAGCCTGAGAGTGTCTGTCTGCAGCCCTAACATATGATTGGTGTGTGGGTGGGGGTGTAACCTGGTTGTAATTCTCTTTTGTTATAATTACACAAAATGTCTTTTTTTGATTATTTGTCTTGTTCCTTATCTTACTGAAACACCTCTGTCATTTTTTTAACCGTGTTACTTTAAGATTGAAGCCCCTCCCTTTTATTTCTTCTTCTGTGGTATTGTCTTTAAATTGTTTGTGCCCCTTAGCCCCTCCCCTTTTGTCATGTTGTCCTGCGGGAGAGGTGTGTGCGTTTTATTTTTCCATCTAAATACATTCAGTTTATTTATAGATCTATTAAGTTAATTTTTGTTATATACTTTTGTTTTGTGTAGGACTTGGAGCGGGCAGCCTTTAACATGGTTGTTTTGTTTGTATTCTTGACAGGTATGTTGTACAAAAATGTTTATTTAGTTTTTTTGTAAGTTGTGAGAGGTGTTTCCCCGCCCCTTTTGTCATGTTGTCCTGCGGGAGAGGACTTGGAGCGGGCAGCCTTTAACACGGTTGTTTTGTTTGTATTCTTGACAGAAATAAACCGAGAATCATCTTTTAAAAGACAAACTGTGTCACGGCCTGTTCACTCAATAACCAGCACAACGCAGAAAAGGATCCGGTTACAGGGGCATAAGCAGGAAAAGCTTTGTGAATACAATAAAACAAAATTTTCCAATACTATAACCTGAAAAATGGTTTTAAAAAATAATTATTTACAAACAGCCAATTACTGTTACAAGAGTCAACATTCAAATCTGAGACGAGGTTGGTGGCACCACAGACATTAAGAAGGTGATATGATAAACCTCATTTATTGCTTCTTAAATGGCACGAACAACTGAAAGATATCATTCAGTTTAATTTCAAAAAGAAGGGTGTGGCGAAGTTGTTTTGCCTCTACGTAATTTGGCAGCAATTGGTAGGATACTAAAATCTAGACATAATGGCAGAGAACAAAGAACAAAACAACAGTTTCTGTTTTGCTTCTGTAACCTGGTACAGTGGGTTTCTCTAAAGCTTTTTCATCTGGGCTAACATTGTCTTGACACGGTTTGGGTTATCTAATAGAAATGGATGTTGTGACTCAAGTGGAAGTGTAACAAGTGTGTGTCAGTGTCACTAACACTGTTACAGTGTCCATCCTTTCTTGCCTATTGCTTCACTCATAACTTTGACTGCAAGTGTCAGAACTTATTTGTACCACTTCAAAAACTTACCTGTGCTGCAACAGTACACACAAAACACAATACCTTCACTGCTGTTTGACGTTTCATTTAGAAATTTGAGTGTCTTCTTTTTTCATGGCAATGACAATTTCAGCCATTTGAAATTGTCCTGGATTTTGAGTTATGATTACTTCCACATCTGGCAAATGTCAAACCCATGGGCGACTACTTTGTTTGTACTGCAGATAAAAAAATGCTAATATTAACCAAAGTCAAGTTGTAGGAGTTTGTGCCAATATAATGTGCAAATAAAATAATATGGGCAGCTTTAATCAGGGCCTAACAAAGCCAAATGTCATAATGTTTATAAAATGTCAAAAACCATCATTGAATTACAGCTAATTGTTGTGGGATTATTCATTTTAACAAGTCTATTTTCAATTTAACAAATATATCTGAAGTTTGAGGTGAGACTTATGTTAAGCACATCAATATTTTCAGATTGGATGACATCAGTACAGATTGTAAAAAATGAAATATGTTGCTAAATTTCAGACACACCCTTCAAGACAAATGATGGCGTTCTTAGTTTCTTAATTACATTTAATTGCTTTTATCGTCAACTTGTTTGTTGTTTGACAGTTTTAATATAAACATGAGTCAGACGTTCAGGACTAAGTTAAATTCTTGTAAACAAAGATTGTGCAGGTATGTTGACACACTGATGTACTGACAGAACATGTATGAAGTCACGCTAAGACTACGTGCAAAAACTCCAGCTTGTTATACATTTTATCACCTGTATCTTAAAAATCCATGGCTAAAGTTTATGGTGCCGAGACAAACTCATGTATTATAATGTGAACTGCAAATTTCTGACGAGTGAAAATGAAAGCCTCTTTTTCATATTTCATGTCAAAAATGTAAAAACTAGCCATGAGTTTATCCATTTTAATTTTGTTTATCTTAATTACACCACAAAAACATTCTCAATATTATTCTTTCATTTCCATTGACGCAAGAGTGTGAAAAAAACTTGTTTTGACAGTCAAGCAATGCACCAGTTGACGTTACCGTAACATGAGTGACAGAGGACAATGCAGACGCACAGCATTCAACTCTCACCCTGTCAATGACGTAAAAAGATCTCCGCCTTCTCTTTTTACTGCTTGTTTGAACTTTTGGTATTTTTATTTTATGAAAAACTTTAAAGTTTTGTTTATGTGAAGCTTGTGGAGTTTATTTCCTTTTTTTCTTAGAATTTTAAAGTGTTTTGTAAATTGAACTGAATAATGTTACATTTGAAAGTTTTATTGTTAATTAAATATATTGCCTCATCATTATTGACTGCTAAAACCTGAATAAATACATTGTTCATTTGAATCTTTCATAATTTTAATAAAGCTGTATTGATTTCAGATTAACATTCAGAAATTATTTATAATAAGTATTTAGCCTAAATTAGTGTCTGCACATAACAATGAGGATGACAAAACAAGAGTCAGATCCACAGTTTACTTGGCAAGTTGTTTTTCTAAAGCAAATTAACTTTAAAGTAAAACAAATCATCACCTACAAATTGGCTTTTAGTTAGTGAGTAAAAAACAGTAAAGACCAGATGAAAAATATATCACATAAAAATATGCATAGCTTTAAATATTCAGTCCATTTAAAATCAACAAAAATTAATAATTCGTCCAACTAAAGTTTACAAAATCTGATCAGGGAAGGTGAAGCTACTTATCTTTGTGTTTCACAGTCATAAAGCTGTTTAGGAAAGAAAACAGCACAAGCTAAAAAACTATGAAAGTTATTGTGGGTTGTGCAACAAAAAATAAAGCTTAAGGTTTAACTGGAACCGGTTTATGATGTCACACCATGCTAAATACAGCAAACTAATGCTCTGGACTTACAGCATTTAAAGAAGAGAGTCAGAAAAACACACATAAATTATATTTACATCTTTGTTAAAACATCTAAGCTAAGTTTTTCTGTGGTAATGTTCTAAAGAGAAAGGAACATGTTTTCTATTGTAAAGCAAAGGGGTCAAGAATCTCTGCAATACATAGTTAGAAAATCTGGCCAGTTATTTCTTTTTGTTTATGCGAAAAATTTCCTTATGACTTTATACCAAAATACTTCTAGATTTCCAAGCTAGAAAACCTCGCAGAGGCAGCATTAGGCAACATTTACAGAGGTGAGATATGAAGCTCTTCCTCTTGGCCATTTATTTCCCTAAAGATTATTTCTTTCTTTATTCTGGAACTGAATACTTTAATTTTATTCAGCAGCCTGACTCAGATTCAGCAGCTTTTTAAGGAAGCACAGAGAAAAGCTGCAATGCACCAGACTGACTGACACAAAGACTCAGAGCTGTGACTTCACCTTTATTTTTTTAGGAAATTGACAGAATTTTGTAAAAATGTGTTTTATAACAGTTATTTTTGCTAATTTTTGCTGTTCATAGCCATTAAGTGTGTAACAGCTAAGGGGGATTGATAAAGTGATTAAACATTTGCCAACCAACTGGGTGACGAATGCAAATAAATATGAATCCATGACATTAATGAGACCCGTTGATGTTGTCTGTTTGCCTTTTCTGACTGACCTTGTAGTAAATGATTTATAAAGACAGGTGAAAGGGGAGAGTAGGAGGATCATTTCATCTAGTTTTTCAGTCATTGGGAACATTTTTCATTTCTTTACTTCTTTTTAGTTTCCTTTTCCAAAGCTGAAGAAAGAAAGACAGCTGAGCATCAGTCACCTGTGAGCCTGGATGATGAGGAAAGCTTCCCAGTGACATCTCTTGTTTTTATTCACCTATGGAGTCATACGTGTTGGATTGTTTGTTATGTTTGCTCCCATGCTCCTTGTTTTTCCTGCTGTGTTTGGGCCTCCGCTGGCCGGGCTTCTGCAGTTGGGTAAATGTGGCTGTCAGGGCTGCAGGCTGGAAGCTGTGGGTCACAACGTGTCTGATCCTGGATCTGCCGCTGCTGCACGGCGACGAGGAGCTGAAGCCACCAGAGACGTCATCAGGTCAGACCTCAGATGGACCCTGGCTCATCTGTAAACCCTCTGCACTGGCCAGGTATCTGCTGCAGCACTGCGGCTCGCTCACAAAGGCAAAGCTGGCCGACTGGCCCTGGGGAGACCCCCACCTGCAGACGGTCTCCAGCCAAGTGTGTGGAGAACATGCAGACAGCATCCAGTTCACCAGAGAGCACCTCCTAATGAAGGACGGGGGGGTTGTGGCTCTGGACTGGGCAAACAGGAGGTGGGAGGAGAAGAAGGAGCAGCAGTCAGGGACGAAGGCGCTCGGGTCTTTCACCTCGACACCCCCCGTCCTGCTCCTCATCCCTCAGACCTGGGGAGGGACGACCCCCCACCTGCAGCGGCTCAGCCAGCAGGCCGCGCGGCAGGGCTTCTCTGTGGTCGTGTTTCACCATCGGGGCACAGCCGGGTCGCCCCTCACCACACCAAGAATCTGTGAGTTTGGAGACTCGGCGGATCTGGAGCAGGTACGCTTTAAAACGCTGGGTTTTCCAAGTGGGGCAGCCAGGGGGCGCTGTGCTGGGGGCCTCAGCAAGTTGGAGGGAAGATGAGAGAAAAAAAATGCAAAACTAAAAGAACAATTCTATCTATATTTTTATCTTAAATTATTCATCATAATTTAGTGTTTGTTTTTCAATAATTTTTTAAAAATAAAATAAGAGTTTAATTTATTTTATGATTGGCTGCCTGTTAAGTTCATGAAGCTGCGTCGCTCCTCAAAGCATCACAAGCAGGAAGTGGAAAAGTTTCTGACAAGAGCAAAGCAACCCAGCTGTGGTGAATACCTGCAAAAAACATAAGAACTGTGGTAATAAAATAAAATGTGATGGGATTAATATAAAATATCACAATTTATTATCAAAAGAGGGAATTGTAATGAAAAATTTTATTATCTGGTAATAAAGTTGAGGTAGATATCTGATAATACAATTTTTCGTCACAGAACTCAAGGCCATCAAAAATCAGGTGAAGCAGCATTTGTGCTAAAAGAATGTAATAATTATTAAATAATGAATAAAAACATTATAAAAGTTGATGTTTCTTACATATTTTTGTATCCGTGGGTTTAAAAAAGGGGTCAGAGGTTAATCCTCTTTGGGGACATGGAAAAGTTTGGGAACTGCTTTAAAAGAGGATCAGCTGATTACATCAATTCAGTCTACTTGCAGTTTTTGCTTATATCTGAATCGTATTTCACTCTTATTTTGGCAAAATGTTTGAGAAATCTACCTCTTCATCCCCTACATTATTAGACACACTCCTATCTTCTGTGCTACAAAGTCAACATCTAGTTTATCTGTCTCCAACTCCAGTCTTTGAAGACATTTAGCTGAAAACAACAAATTAAATACCTCCTCTACATGCCAACAAGTTCTGCAGAGGCCTGATAATGAGTCAGTTACCTGAATCAGGTATGTTGGAGACAACGATGCTCACAATGAAAAATAAACGGTTTCTCTGCAGCCGAACAGGAAAAGCTAGAGAAGACAATAAAGGTTTAATCAGTTTGCATTCTAATGAATCAATGGTATAATTACGAGTAAATTAGAGGTTAATCTGCCTTAAATCGTTGAAATAACTCTTTAATTAGATGGAGTCAAAAGCTTTTGTAAAACTTTTTTTCTGGGTGCTTGTTCAGGTTTAACATTTTTTTTTACGTTTTATTATAAAATTAGATTAAAGTTACCTTTGTGGTTGAGTTTTTAAATGTGCAGACTCCACTTTGATATATTTTGTCCTGAGTTCAGACATATTTTTCTATTATATTTTTTACAGCTATCAGTGCCGTGTGTTTTCAGGCGGTGCTGTATGTCCGCAGTCGGCACCCGTCCTCCGTGTTGGTTGCGGTGAGTGAAGGATCGGGCTCCGCCGTCCTGCTGTCCTACTTGGGCGAGCGAGGTTCAAGCACCTGCCTAACAGCAGCTGCAGCCATCTCACCTGTGTTGCTGGGGCAACGGTGGTTTGAAAGCGCCATGCCGCCTCTTTACCGCTGGGGGGTGCTATTTCACAGAAAAATGCAGCTGAGCAGGTGAGAATATTTTACTTCGCACAAATCCAGAGGCTGGTAGTGTAGCCATAAAATATACTCAAGTAAGAGTAAGCAAGTATTTGGTAAAAAGTCTACTCAAGTACTGAGTAACTGATCAAAACATCAATCATTTAATATTTAAATCTTTAAAATGGTATTTTAAAAATCAAAATTAAAATAATTTGCAGCACTGTTACAGTTTCTTTCAATATAAAAGTTATGAAACTTTAACAAAACCTGCAGGTGTGTGTTTTTGGTTAAAACAAGGTTGTTCTTCATTCAGTAAACTTACCCACAGCAATATCCAGAAGTTTGACTGAAGTAAGAGTAGCAATACATCATAATAAAAACAGTAGAAAGCAGAGTGTAGCAAAATACTCCTAAAACTACATTTTTTCCAAAAACGTCACCCAACTCTGCACAAACTCCAGATTTTAGTTTTGCTATATTTGCTAAAATCTTTGCTTTTCTTCCATAGATATGTCAGTTCGCTCAGAGGAATCCTGGATGTGGATCGTGCCCTCAGATCCTCCAGCCTAAGAGATTTTGAAGAGGCTCTTTTCTGCTCTCCCACTGAGAAAGTTTCTCCATCCACAGAGAGAAACCCTGCATCTCCCTCCCTCAGGGGCCTAACATCAGCAGCGGCCTGGGCACTGGGTGAAAGAGCCTACCCAGCAGCGAACTGGGAGAGCTACTGGGGGAGGAACGAACCTCTGAGAGATGCAGATGAGGTGGCGGTCCCAGTGCTCTGCATCTGCAGCTCTGATGATCCCCTCCTCCCTCCGGCCTCCACGCTCCCCGTTTCCCTTTTCCAGAGCAACCCTTACTTCCTGCTGGCGCTAACGGACAGAGGAGGGCACTGCGGGTTTGCCCTGGACGCCGGGCAGCAGACGGATGAAGGGAGGACAAGCGGTGAGGATGAGGATGAAGGTATCTGGAGTCATATTGCAGTGCTGGAGTTCCTAAGAGTGGCGTCTGACTTCCTGAAAGAGGCGGAAAGGGATTGGAAAAGCTGGAGAGGCCAACAGGAAGTGAACGGCGTCAGAGGCCAGAAGAGCAAGATGAACGCTGCAGCGATGTCTCGTCGGAGGAGAGGCGCCACGATGAAGAGATCCAGACCCCAGCCAGCCGGCCAGAGCGGCGTGGACGATGTGGATGGAGACCCCTTCACCTGGAAGAGGTCTTACACTCGATAAGACATTTTATACGTCAGGTTTTCAAAACTAGGAAAATAAATTCTTGTCCAAAAAGGTCCAACAGTCCTGGGTCATGTTTGCTGAGTTTCTCCACCTCCTGTGTTGAAGACCAATATTTAGAAACTGAAGGGCCAAACTGCTGCAGTGGTACATTTATCAGTTTATGAGACTGATAATTTTCATGAAATAAAATTGTACAAACCCAGGTGAAAAACATGTCTGCTCCTGGCAGTGGAGGAAAGTGCTAAAATGTCTGACACCAAATTTTTCCCTCTTGCTCAGGTTTCAGTCAGGATCAAGAAGTATAATTTTTATGCCAATATATTAAAAACTATAGTGAATAAAATAAATATAAGCACGTCATAATATACAAATCCTGACATATATACTGAAGTTTTTGTAAAATGATGCCAACATTACACACTATGCAACAGAGAAATATTAAAATTACTTTATTACAGATGATTCTTTATCCAGTAGCCCTCTTCCAACAAAAAATAGTAATTACAAACAAAATATTACATTTATCCCCTAAACTTTGCATCTGAATTACTTTTATACATTTTAAATCACTTATTTTTCATCTGAATGAATATCTATTCTCTTCTGCTATGCAACATTCAGCTTTTTTTATTTGTAATTTTTTTTTTTTGCACAAACTATACACTTTAATACAGTTTAATACAGATCTGTGGACAAGGGAGAATAAAACAGCAAGATTCACCAAATATGACAGGAAGAATAAAAGGAATACTGATAAACAGACTGTACAGAGAAGTGACCCGGCCGTCCACCGACTCTCCGCCAACAGCAGCTGCCCCCCCGCTTCGGGAGGAGGAGGGGGGGGGTCAGGTGTCACAGTAGACTCGTAAAACTGGTCAGCTACTTGTGCAATCAGTGCAACTGATCCAGTTCGGAGTGACCAACGTCTAAAGCTAGACTCTGCCCCCACTGCCTTGCAAAAAAAAAAAATCTATAGTAAATACAACTAAACCTCTGCAGGTTGTTTGGCCCTCTGCAGGCAGTTTAAGGAAAATAAAACACAAAAGAGATGAAGAGAAGGGGAATAAAGAAAAGCACTCATTTAGTTTCTAAACTGAGAAACTAGCATGTTTTGACAGGATGGGGACCTAATTTTTGTTGCTTATTTCTAGATGGAAGTGTAAAATGTAAGTCTCAAAGATTAAAGCCTGAGTGATGTCAGAGGATCCCACATGACCTAAAGTTTCCAAAAACTAAATGGAGCTCAGAGCCTTGTGCATGACTTTGGAAACTACCTCAGGGTGAAGAGTGCATTAAGTTTTGTGGCATTTAAATGGTTTTAGAGTCTAACCTGGTGTAACACTGTCAGTGTACAGTCCGAGCTAAAGGAGAAAAATATTGAAATTATGTGCAAAAATCCTCCTCATACACTTTTGAACAAATTGTTGCCACTTCCACAAGGCAATTTGACCTAAAGCCGTGTTTTCGTTCACAGCCGAAAAAAAATGTGTAACAGCTGCAAACGGGACAGGTGAAAACTCAGTAAACCCTTTTAATTTTTTTCAAACTACAGCAACTCTAAAGCCACAGCATTGTGCCCTCACTGCAGGTTCATCTCATCATCGATTTGTCCTCTAGATTTCCAGGCTGTACAATATTCACATGTTGACTGTACATTCCATCTGTAGCTTCACAATAAGACTTGGATCTTCTCTAAACTTCTCTCTTTTATAGATTCATATGAACACCAGCACATGTCCTGGTCCGTCGTTTCTTCCTCTGAGGGACGATGTTTCCCTGCAGACCAGCGAGCGGCCCCCGGGTTTGGGGCCCTCGAGAGACGTGGGAGGGAAGGAGGCGAAGGTGGAAGGACGCAGGGAGATCGGTGGTCAGATCGGAGGGTGAGACAGAGCGGGGTGTCACACCGGGGGAGGGGCTCTGCAGGGGCACAGCAGCGGAGATCCCAGCATCACCCCCCATGGATCCGCAAAAACATTCAGCAGTCACCAACCGACAGACAAGTTTTATCTCTGAGGCCTTTTTTTAAAACTTTAAATCAGCATTTACATCTCTGTCACTGAATGTGTGCCGTTTTTCCATCTTATAAGCTTTACACTTTCTCTGTACATGCGTCCGAGTTTACCTACTGCTTTGACTGTATATGTGTTTGTGTGAAATCAGACGTAACATTTAGGGTCGGCCTTGGCCAAAGTGCGACTCGCTGTGACTGCACCCCGCCAAACAGGCCGACAGGCTTTTACTGCATCGTTCGGGACATTGTGGAGTTACTGCTGACAGGTGAAGCGCGATCACCGGCTTTTATTCAAGTGACCTACTACTGAAACGCCGTCCCCGTCATGACGGATGGCGGGCTAACTGCAGCGTCCGCCAGAGCGAGACTGGGTGGGCAGAGGTCGGTGGAAACCCAGGAGCTGAGCTAATCGTCGCTGCTACTACTTGGCTGTGTGGCTTAAACTGGCTGAGCCTCTCTTGCACTCAACGACAAACACGATCCAGTGCTGGCACGGACAGTGGTGGCCCGAACTACTCCTACAATTAGCATGCTAGCAGTCTGACCCAAAGTCCTTAACTAGAGATTCATAGGGTTAAACTTGACTGGTCAAACTTCAGAAATCCAACCTTTTTCCAAGCATTGAATGCAGGACAACTAAAGGCTACCCCACCATGTGGAAGTTGTAACAAAATACAGTGAAAAGGTGTTTTCTGGAGTTTTGAAGTAAACCAAAGCCGTTAGAAGCAAAACGGAGACCAGTTATTATACTCATTAGTGACGACATTATTCTGTATTTTTGCCCTTTTGGTTGTTT
Source organism: Poecilia mexicana (assembly GCF_051168715.1). Lineage (NCBI taxonomy): Eukaryota > Metazoa > Chordata > Actinopteri > Cyprinodontiformes > Poeciliidae > Poecilia > Poecilia mexicana. The sequence goes on along the minus strand of NW_028263383.1, from coordinate 8,056,713 downwards.
TAAACCCAACTTTTTAAGTTTTGCAACCCCTTTGGGTTCAAACCTTCTGGTCCAACTGAGGAAGGGGCAAACTGGCCCAGACTCAACTTCAAGTGTGAAAGGAAAACATGAGACTTTTTCCTGTTTTATAGGCCTTACAACCTCAGTAAGTCCTGGAACATGCTGCTTTGAAATGTTGACGAAATATAGGAAGGAGTTCAGGTGATGACTACAATCTCTGTAGTACGACAGATCAACTTAAATTAGTAACTTCAAATGAGTGAACAACTGCTCTCTCACAATACAACATGAGAATATAAACAAATAAGGAGTTCTGGGTAAAAGCTAAATACTTTAAATGCAGTTTTTAAATGTCGTTCTCAAAGAAAATTGACTAAAATCCGTATAAGCGGGTCAAAGGTCAGCACAGACGAAACACCAGAAACCGGCCTAAAGTCTCTAGAAATAACTCCGACCTCGAAGCGTTCACTCCGGCTGTTGCTATGGTTTTCTTATTTAAAATCCAAAACTCTGCACATTTAAACATTTTCTGCAAATATGTCATCTTATCCAAACCTAGTTTACAAAAAACATAGATTCAGAATAAAATATTGTTCCAAAAATACTTAATAGCCAAAAAAAAAGCACATTTAAAATTTAGTTTTTATTTTTTAATGCATGTTATTTTAACCTATAAATCTCTGGCCCTTTATAAACCCCTATATTTCTTTTTAGAGTTGTTTTTTAATCTAATTGCTTTTAGACAAAGAGACGTTTAAGGAAATAACTTTAAATTAATTTTGATTGATTTTATAAGTCCGTGAAAATCAAATTGATTAACAATTCAAGTTGTAAATTAAATCAAAATCAACTTGTGTTTTTTATGAACTTAAATTCTTAATTATCTTGCAGATAACAGAACATGGAACAAAATCTGTAAAATCAAACATTTCTTCAAAGCTCTTTTACTTCTTTAAATCTGGAAATGCTTAAAGTAAATCCAAACTTCCACAGATTTTTCTGCATAGGAAATTCCCCAGTTGACACCAACACACGACTTTCAGTTTTTCCCTCCTTTAAATTTTCTCTGCTCTGTCGACTCTTCTGCCTTCAATCAAAGCTGCAACTTTTTCCTCACGAGACGATTTATTGTGCAAACATCCGACTCAATCAACTAGTCCCTTAAAAATAACAGAACCTGCTGAAAACTGGCCTCTCTGGTGAAACTCTGTGGTGAACATGGCAGCTGAATGGCAACGCCGATTGGCTGCAGTGGCGGCTGAATGGCAACGCCGATTGGCTGCAGTGGCGGCTGAATGGCAACGCCGATTGGCTGCAGTGGCGGCTGAATGGCAACGCCGATTGGCTGCAGTGGCGGCTGAATGGCAACGCCGATTGGCTGCAGTGGCTGAATGGAGCCGATTGGCTGCAGTGGCGGCTGAATGGAGCCGATTGGCTGCAGTGGCTGAATGGAGCCGATTGGCTGCAGTGGCGGCTGAATGGCAACGCCGATTGGCTGCAGTGGCGGCTGAATGGAGCCGATTGGCTGCAGTGGCTGAATGGAGCCGATTGGCTGCAGTGGCGGCTGAATGGCAACGCCGATTGGCTGCAGTGGCGGCTGAATGGAGCCGATTGGTTTCAGCTCTGATGGGTTTCCAAGGACCGGCCAGTCTCACCAGTCTGCATGGTGAGGTGCATTGTGGGATATGACCTATCTGTGCTGTGCACTTTGTGAGTGTGTGTGTGTGTGTGTGTGTGTTTTAGTTACAGTGACTGTGGTTCTTGTGTTTTTAGGTGTATGACAGGTGGGAACCGTTGGAGATCTGAGAGGTGATGCTGGCGCTCCTGCTCATGCCCTGTTCACTCCTCCCCCCCGATGACGTCCTCCTCATAGCCTGCGGGCTGTTCCTCACCCCTCCTGCGCCTCCCTGACTACTTCTCTGACTCCCTCCTCCGGGATGGTGGAGGCTCCAGGGCGGCGGGCCACCTGCAAGCATGGGGTGGCCCCAGGGCTGCTGCGAACTGGAGCCCCCCTGGTGGTGACTGTGATGGCTGCCTCCTCCACCGCCTCCGGGCCACTGGCTTCCCCCCTGACCTCCCTGGCCTCCTCCACCGCCTCCGCCCCCCCAGCCTCCTTGGGAGTCTGGGGCCAGGTTGGTGAGCACCATGTTGCTGAAGCCCAGCCGCAGCGACTCCGAGTCGAAGGCCTCGATCTCCCGGGCCTGGCGCTCCAGCAGCGAGCGGATTCGCTCCAAGCGCTCGTTCTGGAGGGAAAGCATTTCCTCTTCAATCTGAGGGGGAGAAAAAAAACATATGGTTAACAGAAGAAAAAAACATTAAAACCTAACAAGTATTTTTGGTCTAGTTTGTTCTGCATATACACTTAAATAAAACAAAACTAGTTTATAAGTAACTTTCCAGCAAACAGAAGTTTGTTTTGAGTCACTAATTCCTTAGTGTTGATGAAAAACTATTAGTTATCTACAGTGGAACAAGACATTTTTCCATATTATTAGTACTTCTAACATGTACTTTTTCATCAATATTAAAACAAACGCCTATTTTTTGATGAAAAACTACCTGTAAGCTAGTTTTGCTTATTTCAAATGTGCCAAGGTATTTGCACTGGAAACGCCTGGTAAAGTTTTGTGGTTTTGCACCTTCATTAACTTCCCGACAAACGCAGAACTTTGCTTACTTTCTGCTCCAGCAGCGCCCTCCGCAGCGACACCCGCTGCTCCAGGTCCCGCCTCTCCTTGTCGTGCTGCGCGTCTGTCTGCATCTTGATCTTGCTCTGGTAGGCGTTGAGAAGCTCCAGCTCCTGCTGCAGCTGCATCCTCAGAACCTGACACTCGCCCTCCTGGGCCTCGTCCAGCCGCAGCTGCAGGCGGGGCGGCCGCATCGCAGAGAGAGAAGGAATAAACCATTTGCTGACACATTAATGCAACTGATAGTAAACGAGCAACAAAGACAGAAAAATCAGGGCTGCAACTGACCATTACTTAAGTTCTGATGATTTAGCAGATAAAATAAATAATTTGAATGCATGCATGTGTAATAGAATTGAAATTATTTTTTTGTAAAGTGCACTGGATTACATTTGTTGTGAATTGGAGCTACATAAATAGTTTGGATTGAATAAAAAAAAAACATTTTATTGCCTAAATGCAACAACATTTATTTAGTGAATGTTTGATCATTTGTTGCAAAGGATGCATGAAAAACAGACCAACAATACTTCTAAGCTCAGCTTTTTCTGCTTGAATCAACAATGACTGTAGGGCTGATGTGTTGATTATTTTTTTGATTAGTAATCAATAACTGGACTGGAAAAGGTGATTAATAGATTTTTTTTTTTTTTACAGAGTTTGTAAAAGGTGAAGCTTGCGCCACTGGAGACGTTCTGGATAGAACATATTTACACAAAGCTTTTTTTTTTTTAAATCTTATATGCAAAGTGTTTATTTTTTTGTATAATTTTGGTTTAACTGCTGCTCTGAGTCTGGTGTTCTTTCAACAAATGGCCATTTTTTTGAGTCTGAAACCTCCAGATTAAGCGATTTCTGAATTAGGTGACTATTATTTCAATAATAGATTAATCCGATTAATCAAGGATTTTTTCCCGTTTCAGGATTCGATCAGTGAAGCAGACGCTCACCGCCTGGGTGGAGAGCATCTCGTTGATGGAGTGGTCGTACTGCTCGGCCAGGATGGCCAGCTTCCTGGTCTGCTCCTCCTTCAGCCTCTTCAGGACGGCCTTGTGCTCAGATTTGGGCGTGGTCTCCAGGAGGTGGTTCCTGAGGGCCTTGTACTGCCGGGTCTGCGTCTTACACGTCTCCTGGAACTGCTTCTTGATCTGAAGCTCCTTGGACTGAAGAAGAGAAGTTGGTTTTTAGGTGGATTGTTTGTTCAGGAAAGAAGCTCTTGTGCCCTGATCCTTGTACCTTGAGGCTCTTGGGTTGCTGCCGGACCTCCATCACATGCTTGCGCCTCAGCTCCCTCTCCCTCCTCTTGTTGTACTCCAGCTGGTTGGTGAGCTCCGTCTGGTGCTGGGTCCGGATCAGGTCGGCGCGCGCCCTCTGGATGGTCGCCAGATGCCTGAACTCCAGCTCCTGCATGGACTCATGGTGCCTCAGCAGCATCGCATGTTCCAGGTCCTTCTGTGTTTGCCGCTTGTTCAGCTCCTAGCGAGAGTTGTAAAAGGTCGTTCAAACAAAGAAATAAGCTAAAAGCGGCGTTTATGTTTAAGTGCCTTTATGTACCTCTCTTGCCAAATCCTGCTCCACGTTGTGTCTGGCAATGAGGATCCTCCGTTTGAACCGCCGACACTCCAGCTCCAGGTACTGCCTCTGCCTCCTCAGCAGGTTGGCCTCTTCTTCCGCCTGCAATAATCGGACAAACACGTCAACTCCCACAAACCTTACAGAGCTTTTCCTTTACGTTATTTTTTTAAAAAGCACATAATCCCCAGGGTGTCTTTGAAATGCTCACCTGAAAGTGCTGAATGTTTTCTTTCTGTTTGGACAGCCACTCCTGCTTCTCCTTTTTGGGAGTTGACTGGTTCTCGCTAAGTTCCTGTCACACAAGTATCATTTAGGTCATTCATTTAGGTCACCCGGATCAACATTTAGATTGAGATATTATTCAAACTGATCAGCAACAATCACAGGTGACCAGAGCATTTGCAGGGTTACCTCTTTTAGCTGCTCCTTGCGTAGTTTATATTCTCGCTTCTGTGACTCCAAAAAGCTGCTCAGCTCCTTCTTCTGCTGAACCTGGATGTGCTGCTGGAACTTCTTCTCATCGTTGGCAAATGTCTTCAGCTAAATCACATAACAAATAAATAGATACCACATAAATAACGGCTCCTAGCATAATAATTAGCTTCAGCTTGGCTACGTACATCCTTCTCCAGTGCGGCCTGGTGTTTCTTCAGCAGCTTCTCCATCTCCTGAGTGAAGTTGTTCCTCAGACTCTCGAGCTCCTTGTCCAGCCTCAGCCGGTGCTCGTCCATCTCTCCTTTCAGCTTGTTCTCCAGGGCCATCAGGTGCTTCTGATGCTGCCGCCTCATGCGTTTGTAACCCGACATCTGCTCCCGTAGCTCTGAGTCCTGCTCGTGTTCCTGCATCTCGCGCGTCACCTGCAAGACGCCGTCCGTGATGAGAACAGCAGGAGAGTCCAGAGAGAGAGGAGGAGAAGAGAGAGGGTGGTCTTACAAGTGACGCCGTGCGTATGGTGGCGAAGTGCTCTCTGTTGCGGTAGTGCTTCCTCGGGGCCTGAGCCGGCGCTGGCTGGGGCTCGGTGGGCTGACTGCTGGCCGCCTGCTCCCCAGAGAGACTCTCCTCTTCCTCCTGGATGAAGAGCAGAAATAAAAATCATCCCTTTTGCTCAGAAACTATGAATAAGAGTATTACACAATATATAAAACACATTTAGGTTACTGTAGCATTTCGTTTCGACGTGCCAAATTTCCCACACTACCTAAATTAAGGTTAGTGCGCCCTCTGCTGGCTCCTGAAAGTCACACTCAAAGTTTAAAGCAACCCTTCAAGGATAAGCTGGTGCAGATGAAGATGATGGATGGATGGATGGATGGATGGATGGATGGATGGATGTGCTCAATAAATTTAACTAATTACATAATCTCAGCCATGCAGTGGCCCACACATTTTTTCAGCTTTCACAGGCTAAACAAACAAAGCAGTAAGTGGCTCTGCTAAAAAATGTTCTGAGAAATCAAACTGTATTTCTGTTATTCTCCCCGGAAAATAAGCAAAGCAATTAAAAACACTAAGTTTTACCCACAAATGTCTCAAAAGAAAGTTTTATTTGGACAGCGTTGCCTCGTATTGGATGTTTAGGAGGAATCTCTTTTCCACGTTAGGCTGCTGGTATATTGTTTGGACTGAGCTGCATAAATAAAAAGTTTTTGTGAATTAGTGATAATTAACTTGATTGTAACTTGAAAAAATGCAGAAATGTCAATTCTCTAAATTAAGCCTAAACTAAACATATTTATTTTACTGACAATTTTTTATTTAATATTTTTACTTCTTTACTCAAAACGTGGATTGCTTGGTTTATTTTAATAAACATCTTCCATTATTTACAACATTATGGTCCTAAATATTTGAGGGGTTTTCTGGTATTTTATGCTTTGTTGATTTCCTTTCATCACTATGTGGTTGTAAGTTGATAACTTATGTTTTGCATTTATGTTTAGTGCAAAAAACCCAAACAAAACAAAAGGGCTTACAGCATAAACATTCATTTGCAGTTGGGTTTGTGATCAAATCTCTCATGGTTGAATCCAGATTTGGTTTCAAACATGTTTGCATGACTGAGGTGTGGTCCGATCGATCCCCCCCTTCAACTTGGCGATGAGGCTTCAGTCTCTCTCATGCCAACAGAGTTTTGTGCCAACTTGCCCTCATTACTGGAAACTGATGCAGAAGTTTCCCAACTGGGAATCGAGGGTAAAATGGGGCAAAACTAATCATCAACCCAGGCGAAGAGGCCTGGTGTCCTGCTACTTTTAGACGTCTCTCTGGTCCAACACACCTCAGTCAAATGGCTGAATTACCTTAAATTTGTTCCTTTCCAAGCCTGTTAGCTTAGCTACTCTGGTTTTGTAAACAAACTGCACAGCGCTGTGCGACGTTCCAAACGTCAATGATTCAAACTGTTCTCATTTTCATCCAACACTGGAGGCCTTCACACAACAGCTGGATTTATATATTTACTGACAAACAGGTGGGTCCTATTTACCTATTAGCTGACTTCGAAGGCAATTAGCTTCACAAGAGTTTATTACTTTCTTTAGAGGCGTTGGATTAAAACGAAGCACAACACACTTGTGCTTATTTGTATTTTTTAAATCTTTTTATCTGTTCTGATCCACTTCTATGCCTTTTTGTTTTGGTTTATATCAAATCCACCAAAAACAGACATTTTTAGTTCAAACAAGACAAAATGAGAAAAACTTCTAGATGAATGAAGACTCCTGTGAAGGCACCGAATGGAAACTGCAGCGTTTTGAGACGTTTGGTGTAACGGTTCACTGCTGTGCAGCTACAAAAAGCCTGGACTGAAACGACGACAATGTACAGCTCCGATTTTCTAACATCACCTTGTCTGAACGAACAGGCCACGAGTGGGCGGACATTACAGAGCCATTAGCTTTTCACAACAGGACAGATAATGTAGGCTAAGCTGAAGACTGGGACACAAAGTGACAAACATTTCACATCGGTCTCGGTGCCCAAATTATTCATGGACACAAAAAATGGAAGGAAAAAAAAAGAGCAGCCACTAAAAGCAACATTTCCATTTTGTTTGGAGATGATTTTTTTTATCTTAGGTTCTTTCTTTTTTTTTTTTTTTTTTTTTAACTTTATTTTTGAATAGGATTTTATACAAATCAAGCCATAACAGTATACAATGAAATAAAAATAAAATAAATAAACATACAAATAGATAAAATTGAATGTCACAACCAGGACCGTAATCGACACTCAAAAAAAAAAAAAAAACCCAACAAAGAGGTCACCAAGGGAGGGGAACAGTTATATCATACAAAAAGATAAGACTTAACTGACAAATAACTGATAAACGGGTTACAGTGTATGTAAAGTTCTGTGAGGAGTCAGGCGGGTGGAAGTTTGTTTCCATATTTACCAAGACCTGCCAGGCTACTCAACACCTGGCTCCTCATACCGCACCTGATGAAGTAATAATGGAACTCAATTTATTCTCGAGTTCCTATAAGTTAACCATTTCGACCAAAATTTTTTAATTTTGTTTTCCTGAAGTCTGATGGAGAAGGTGAGCCTTTCCAACTCCCAAATTTCTTCAACGATCGCTGTCCAATCCCTCAATGTCGGTGAGGTCCTACTAAGCCACTTTCTTGTAATTGATTTTTTCCCTGCAATCAATAAAATTTTCAACAAGTACTTATCCTGAGTGCTGAGTTCTTTTGGTATATTACTTAAATATATAGTTTTAAAATTGTGTTCAATTTCAAAACCAAGAATTACACTTATCTCTTTAGATATCTTTGACCAATAGGAATAGATCAATGGGCAATCCCAAAAAATATGAAAGTGGTCAGCCATTACATTATTACATCGTCTCCAACAAAGCCCAGCCTCAGCTCTACCGGACTGGGTAAATGTTCTTTTGGGGGTAGTGAAAAATCTAACAATATTCTTCCAAGAGAATTCTCTCCAACATCCTGAGCTGGTGGTGGTGGAGTTAATTTGGCATACGTTTAACCATTCATCCTCTGTCAGTGATATTTTTGCCTCCCTTTCCCATGATATTTTGATATAAAATGTTGATGTTTTTTTAATAGCTTCTAGGCATGTATATAGTCTGGACAGCTTTTTCTTGCAGGGTTTATCTTTGTAAGCATCAATAAAGACATTAATGAGGTCTTGATCATATTTCTCCGATATTTTAATGTTCTTATTAAAGTGGTGCCTGAGCTGCAAATATCTGAAAAAGTCTCGTTTGTCAAGGTCAAATTTTTCTTGTAGTTGTTGGAAACTATCCAGATCGGTTCCAGAGGAAATCACGCAGTATGATGTAATGCCTTTTCTGGTTAGTTGATTGAATTTTGAGTCAAGTTGTGCTGGTACAAAATCCCTATCAAGTTCAATCCATCTTAATAACCTAGTTTTCCTCTCTAAAAGTGGGTTGCGGAACTCTCTAAACCAGATGCTGAGGGGGACTTTTGTAGAAGCGCTCAACTCTTCTGAGTATCTGGTGTAGAGGTATTTATCCCCCAGCAGGGCTTGCAGGGGGATGTCGATTTGACTTAGTTCTAGTTCTTTCCATTTTGCTTCATATCCCTCTTCACACCAGTAAACCGCAAATTGTAGTTGTGCTGCTCTATAATAATTTTCTAAACATGGGAGTGACATCCCACCTTTATCTCTTGGTAATTGTAATGTTTTATAGCGTACCCTTGGTTTCTTATTCCGCCATATAAATCTGGAGATGGTCCGGTTCCACTCGTTAAACTGCTTTGTAGGGATTTCTATTGGTAAAGATTGAAAAAGGAACAACAGTTGAGGTAGAATGATCATTTTTATGATCTCTATTCGGTTGTACAAATCGAGAATCAAAGGGGCCCACCTGTCCAAGTTATTTTTGACTTTATTCGTTATAATGCCATAATTTGCTTTGTATATTTTGTTTCTGTTTCTAGTAATATTAATACCTAAATATTTCATGGTTTTTGTTTTCCAATTAAATTTGAATCGATTGCTTATATCCTCTCGCGGTAAATAGTGGAAACACAGGGTCTGAGTTTTTCCAATATTTAATTTAAAACCTGAATAAAGTCCAAATTGGTGAAAGCAGGACATGAGGTTAGGTAGACTGGCATCTGGGTCAGATAAGGTCACCAGAACATCATCAGCGTATAAACTGGTTTTGTATTCTCTTCCCTTAAAAAGGATTCCCTTAATTTCTGGATCTTCCCTAATTTTTTGAGCAAGTGGCTCTATGAAAAGTGCAAAAAGAATTGGACTCAGGGGGCATCCTTGCCGGCATCCTCGTTCCAGTGGGAATGTTCCTGAAAGGCCACCGTTTATTTTGATCCGGGCTACTGGCGAACTGTATATTGATTTTAAACAACTTATGAGAGTATTATTAAAGCCAAACCGCTGTAGGACCAGATATAAGTATTCCCATCTTACAGAATCAAACGCTTTTTCAGCATCGAAACTGATTGCTAAAGATTTCAAATTATTTCTGTTCATAATGTCGAGTAATTGTAACGTTCGCCTCACATTATCCTGTGTGCGTCTATTTTTAATAAATCCTGTCTGGTCTGTATCAATCAGTTCAGGGATGATATTTTCTAGCCTACTAACAATAATTGAAGTGAATATTTTATAATCAGTATTCAACACCGAGATAGGCCGGTATGAGCTACATTCACTTTTATCCTTTCCTGGTTTAGGTATAACAGATATTATCGCTTGTTTCCAGGATGGAGGGGTCTCACCTCCTTTAAGCACATAATTAAAACAATTTAGCAGCAAAGGTCTTATAGAATTCCTAAACATTTTATACCATTCAGCTGGTAATCCATCACCACCTGGTGACTTACTTGTCTTCAATTTTGAGATGGCTTTATCGACCTCTGCCGGTGTTATTTCCGCAGATATCCAATTATTTTGTTCTATGCCAATTGAGGGGAGATCTAACGAGTCCAGAAACTGCTTCACTAAGGAAAGGTCGGTTAATTTGGGTTGACTATATAATTTCCTATAGAATATTTCAAATGAATTATGTATTTCTTCCGGGGAGAAACTCAACTGATTAGAAATAGGATTTTTAATTTTAAAGATAGACCTGTCTAGTTGTTGTTGTTTTAGTCTCCAGGCTAATATTTTTTTTGCTCGAGGTCCATTTTCATAATAAGTTTGTTTTACGTATTTGAGATTAAGTATAACCTTATCATTGAGTTTTCTATTTAGCTCCCCTTTTATTGCTGCAATTTGTTGTAGCAAGGAGGGGTCTTTGGTTTCAATATGTTTCTGCTCTAGAATATTTAGCTGTTTTGTCAGGTCATTGAATTGCTCAGATTTCTCTTTTTTCTTCCTTGATGCCCACATAATAATTTTCCCACGTAGTACTGCTTTTGCCGCATCCCATAATATACTTGGGGACAATTCATTGCTGTCATTGAAATCTAGGTAATCTGTGAATTCCTTGTTAACAAATTCTTCAAATTTATCATCGTTCAACAAAGCTGTGTTAAGTCTCCAAATTGTAGTCTTAGGATGAGAATCTAAACGTAGTGTCAAATATACCCCTGAATGATCCGACACGTCTCTGGTACCAATACTGCAGTCTAGGACCCTATATCTGTCTGCTCTAAATAGAAAAAAATAGTCAATTCTTGAATAAAAGCCATGTGAGTGTGAGTAAAAGGTGAACTCCTTAGCCAATGGGTGGCATTCCCTCCAGACATCAAATAGGCCTATCCTTTTTATCATTTTCTTTATATACAAAGATTCTGGGTTGGTTTTTTTTAAAGGGTTTGAGGAATCCAAGGAAGGATGCAGTTGAGCATTCCAGTCCCCTCCACATATCAAAACACCAGATGCTTCTGCCAATATGAGGTCGAGCATTTTATCAATAAAGGTTCTGTCATGTCCTGGGGGTCTATATACGTTAAGTAAAGTTACTTCATTTGAGTCTAATGTTCCCTTTACCAGAACAAAACGACCTTCCTTGTCTGTAATTTGTTTAGATACCTGGAAGTCCACATTATTTGCAATTAATATTGCCACACCCCTAGCGTGTCCATTTGAGTAGGATGAGTAAAATGTCCTTTTAAAACCCATTTTTTTTAATTTTTCATGGCTCTCTTTGATTAAGTGGGTTTCCTGCCAGAAGATTATTTGTTGTTGTTCTCTCTTCATTTTAGCTATAAGCTTTCCTCTTTTAATTGGATTCTGTAACCCGTGAACATTAATAGTTATAAATTTATATTGCTGTTGGAACATAAATCTTTAAATGAATAAATCCCTCTAACTTACACATCCAAGGTGACCATAACAGCAGAACATTTATAAAAATCAAAAACAAAGAACCTGTAACTTCTAACCTTACAACAGGAACGACTTCCACAACAAAACGACTCATTAAGGAGTCTTGGGTGAAGAGAAAATTCCCCATGGGACTCTTCTCATGGGGGGTCTCTCCAGTGCAAACTGACATAGCTCATACGAGTATAATCTCAGTGCACGATCAGAGCCTTTAAACCGGCTCCCAAAAACAGTCATGTATTATCTACTTTATTTTAAATCAGTAACGTATTTCTTAACATTGGCAAAGGCTAAACAAAGGATTATTATGATAATGTCTGACAGCGTCTCTATACGCAAATATTCATATCTTAGTCCACATTCTGGGTCAGTCATTGTGATCCTTATCTTACCGCAATAGTTTTAACGAGCGGTGCTTAGCTTGAAAAGGCGGTTGTGTCTCCAGCTTCAAGGCGAAATCCGCTGAGTTTCTTCCGTGCTCTCTCTCTGTGTGCGTCGGTGTTCCGACGTTTGGCCTCCACCGTCACCCAGGACAGTCTGTCCAATATCTCCATCGGCGCCGCCGCAGGTACACCAACGTTGCTATTGCATTCGGGAGCGAGACCTCTCCTCTGCAGGTCCTTCAAGGCTTCCACCGCGCTGCCATACGTGATCGGGCCATCATCAAAAAACACACGGAGTTTAGCCGGTGGCGGGGTTTGGAAACGGAGACCTTTTTCTTTCAGAAGTTTTCTAATAGGGGCGTAAGCTTTCCTCTTCTTTTGGGTCTCTGCCGGATAGTCCTGATCGAAATAAACCCGCTGCTGGCTAAGACGAATCTCTCCTTTCTTCCACGCGGCACGAAGCACCAAGTCCCTGGTTCTAAATGCAAGAAAGGAGATCACCACGGAGCGGGGGTTCGCATTTTGCGGTGGTTTGGGACCCAAAGCCCGATGGCAGCGCTGTATAGCTAAATCGATATCCTGGAGTGACAGCTCAGCCTTAATGAAACCATCCATAAATTCCAGCAGATTATCTCCCTCTGTGTCTTCCGGAATCCCGTACACACGGATGTTGTTTCTACGTGAACGTGCTTCTAAATCAGTCAGTTTGGCTTGAATTTTATCTTGGTTGTTTATAGTTTGAGACAGCACCTCTTTCGCCGCCGCGGACCACTCCTCCAATTCTGCCACACGTTGTAACGACTCCTCCGCTCTCTTTTGGTTCTCCTTTAAATCCAACACGATTTCGTTTAGCTTTCCATTAATTTCCTCTTGGAAACTTCTTAAATCTCTTTTCATGTCGGTAGAGAAGTCTTCACGAAAGCCGCACAGCTCTTCCTTCATGTCTGCACGGATAGCTACAATCTCTTTGTGAATAGCTCCGATGCTAGCTTGAAGCCCCTCCATAGCCATGTGCTGCGTAGTTACGCCTTCGTCTAGTAGTGAATTTCTCTCGCTTGTTTCGTATGTCTGTTTTAATTTAACGTTACTTTTCGATGCCTTTCCCCTTTTCATCATAGAATAATCGGTCTTAGAGGGTAAATTCAGCTCTGACAAAGGGGAAAATAGCCGACCGAGTTGGGAGCTCTAGTTCAATGCGTCTGCTCACCTCAGCGCCATAACCGGAAGTCCTCCTTAGGTTCTTTCTTAAGCCTTAAAGTGAAGAAGGTAAGTGAATACTTGATAAATACAGGAACACTAAAGGAATATAATTAAACGAAGATGCAGCCCCAGTCAGAACAAGATAAACTCTCCACTGAAAGCAGCTTACATACTGAAAATATTAGAACTCCAGGAATTTTTCCCACATTGTCAAGCTTTGACAATAAAATTCAAAGAATTTAATCTGGATTTTAACCAAGAGGCAAAGGCTGCTCAACATGTTACAGATATGAAGTCATCAGTTTGAAATCCAATATTTATTGGCTAGCACATTATAAACAAAGTGTCCTGATATCACACTCTACATGTCAGTAATATATTAAGGCTGTTGGATGGAGTTTCATTGCCGTTGCTTCCCACAGCAAACACAGATGGCAGAGTCTAAAACACTAAAGGTCCAGGCTGCGCTGGAGGCAAGCTGACAACTCACATCCTCACTCCAATATTTACCAAAAGTATCACCATCGCAAGATTTCCCATCAAGCAGTTCTGTGATAGTCAAACATTAAACATTGTACAATTGTGAAAATGGAAGAAATACGATAAAGACCAGGAACACAGCAGATGGGTTGGTGATAAGGTGCAGTTCGATCTGGCACTGGAAAATGGAAACAGTGTGGTTCTCTGTCAGAGCCGATCACCTTCACACATCGACATTTGAGATGGGAGAATCTGTCAAGAGAGCGACTGCGTTTCTTGGACTCTACAGATTTGGGCTTGTCCCCTCAAAGAACCACAGAGCGTTCCCATCTTAGCCTAAAAAGTCCTGCCGATAAGTCATAGCTTAGCAGCGATTCAGTCAGCTGAGAGCCACTCTGAGCCAGGAGACGACAGAAATAATACCTTAGTGAGGAAGGTGTTAGGCCCCGTCGCTAGGTGTGATGCTGTCCTCTGAGATCGGTTTTTATTCTTCCTCTACTTCTATAATTGTGGTTGGCAAACAATGCAATGGAGCATTATGGCCACCAATAAGTAAGGAGTGTGGACCGAATGTCACCAAAAAGAAAGAAAACTCATATCTTATTGTCTAAACTACATGGTTTTAACAAAAGAAATGGAATATAACTTTTACTTCTTGAGTCTTAAATCAATAAGGTTTGGTTGGATGATACTGGAAGCAAAATAAGACATAAAAACACCAATATGCCTCCAGTAATCAGCTGATAAACTTACAATCTAGACTGGATTAAGAAGAGTGTGTCATGCTGATAAAACTATGACAAACTGAATTAATTGCCACACAGCTTTAACCTGCTGTCTGCACAGCTCTTTTCTCTTTGGTTCAGTAAAGGTTTTCCTCACTGTCCTGACATTTTGACGTGTTAAGAGCTCTCTGAAAGCCCAAGACTCTTTTCTATTCTATGAAAAATCTTAACACTTCAGAATATCAACTATTTATCCTTAAATGACGTCACTTTTTATTTTTCATATTGTAATTCGATCTGTGTGTATGTGTATGCTGCAACTGCACAGTAATTTCCCTGTTGGGATGAATAAAGTACTTCTATTCTATTCTACTAGGACCTACTTTTAGTCTAGGATTCTTTGAATATGAACCTTGGGTCCAAAGAGGTAAACATGCTGTTTGACAGTTTTTGCTTGTTAAATATATCCTGTGTTCATTGGAGATCATAACTTCCAACATGTACAACCTGGAGATTATGAGGTTATAAGATGATGTAACAGATTTCAGTGTCCCTCTACCCACCGGTTTGACGTGTATCACGGAGCTGTTGGACATGACCGTGTGGTCTCCGTCCATCAGGTCAAGCTCGCTGCGGTTGTCCTGCGCCGCTTCGTTCAGGCTGTTGACAGAGCTGCTCTGGGAGCTGGCGCTGATGGACATGCTGGGGATGGACTGGTTGCTGCCGACGCTGTTCACCGTTCCTGTGCGACCTCCGCCGAGCTCCAGGTCCTGGAGCAGAGTGGACAGAGCACACGGATAGAAAGCAAGGGAGAGAGAGAGAGAGAAGAAGAAAGACCAGGAGGCACAGACATGCACAGAAACCAGCATATGCTTAATTATTTGCTCTAAATGAAGGAGCAAATACAGAAACAAAATCCTCCAACGGACCTCATCTCCATCCTGGGCTTCGGTGGTGGGCCCATTGTGAGCCTCCTGAAGGAGGATCTTCTTCATCTTGCGGTACTGCAAGTTGTCCAGCTCCCGAACTGCATCCTTGGTTCTCTGAATGAGATCCATCAACACGGAGTCCGGACGCTCACGCTGGAGAAACGCGTGCTGGAGGGCAGGGCAACAAGGAGGGAGAAATAAACCAGGATAGATACACGAGTCACAGTAACTCCAAGTAGGACAAACAGTGAGGAATTATAGAACAAAGATAAAACCAATTTAAACACCAAAGGCACAAAATGATGAAACCAGATCAAAATTCAAGAATCAATAAATCACTTGCAGATTTTCAGTTTAGCTCTGACCAAAGATCAAATGATCGCAAAAAAATAAAAAATAATCAAAAGATCTTTTCCTGATGAATGAATGAATGAGAGAAGAAGACCGACATTTATCGACAGTTTTCCATCTCAACTCAATGGTCTTGCTGCGTAAAATCGTGCTGCTTGTGTGTGAACTTACACCCAACATGTCGTCAGAATGCGGCCTGTCTTGAGGGTTTTTCTGAAGGCAAGAGTCGATAAAGTTTCTAAAGTAATCCGTCCTGGAATAAAGGTGAAAAGACAGAAGGTCAAAACTAAACAGAATCTATCAGACCAAAGTATCAACACTGAAAATACAAAGTTTCCCTGAGTGACGATAATGAAATGCAAACATAAGTACTCTTAAGCTCAGACCATATGATGTTCCCTTCTGTTCTCATTATAGATCATTTAACATACATGAAGATAAAAATAGAAACCAGTGCTCACCATTCACTGGACTGCAGAGTGGGGCTCTCATTCTGCGCTATGTGGTATAAGGCACTCATTGCATTCATATTAAACAATGGAGGCTTCCTCTCCGCTGAAAAAGAAATGGTCAGACAACATTTCCAAGTTACAGGGTCATGGATCCTTCTACTGGATGAAAATATCAAGTAAAGTCCTCAGGGACATGCCTCACACCGCTGGTCCACACTGACGAAGTGCTGTGACGTACCTAATTCTATACAGGTAATGCCTAAAGACCAGACGTCCACTTTCCCGTCATACTGGCCCTCGTCCATAGCTAGAATCACCTCCGGGGCCATCCTGGGGAAAAGCACAAATCAGAGTTCACTGTAAATCTACGGAATACTTCCGTCACACTCTGTTGTTTGAGATCCTTCGTTTTACCTTCATGTGACAGAATTTAAAGAAACACAAAAAACAAAACAGTGGCAAAGTTAAGATTTTCTTTCCCACTGACGTGTGTTAATGTTTAAATTTGGAGTTTAAGCTGCTGTGAAGAGAAACTGGAGAGTCACATTTGACTGCAGGAGCTGCTGGTAGCCTTTAGCATGAATATGCAAACGGAGGTAAACTCTTTTTACAGTCAAATCTACTGTGGAAGATCAAAATATTTCCAGGAAGTCATAAACTACAAACACTATTTTTATAGGGGTAGGGAAGAATCTTTTTTATTTTTGTTCAAACTTGGCAGGCCGTTTAGGTGCATGTAAACCATTTTTACTTACCAATATGGCGTTCCCACAAAGGAGTTGGCAGGTGAGGCGATGGAGGCGGAGCCAAAGTCTGCCAGCTTGACTTGGCCAGGCTCAGTCAGCAGGATGTTACCCGCTTTCACATCCCTGAAACATGAAATCAGAGCGACGGAGAGCGATCAGTGGCGTACTGTGAACACAAACAGACCTGCGTCATGTGAAGCCCCTCACCTGTGGATCATGTTGTGGGAATGAAGGTACGCCAGCCCCTGCAGAGCACCATGTGTAATGGCAGCAATCTCAACTTCTTGTAAAGGTTTTTTATGGACTGTAGCAGAAAGAAAAATATTAAGAGGTAATGATTCTGACTTTCTAATCAGGGTAAACAAGCAGCCAGAAATCTTTTTTTTTTTTTTTTTTTACTTTAGCTCACCTTCAAGCAGGTCAGAGGCTGAGCCAAGGCAATACTCCATCACCAGCTAAAAGCAAGCACCGATCTTAATTCCTCCACACATACACCAGTAAATGATTGGTTGTACAAAAAGGTGACATTTTAATCAAATTCAGCTGGTGGAAATGAATAACTTACCCATGCTGTGTGCTCACGAAGGTAGCATCCTTTGTATTCTATGCTGTTAGGGTGTCGGATCCTCTGGAGAAACTTCACCTCCTTTATGATGTCCTGCCATTTCTGCAGGAGACAAAACAGGTTCAGCGCTTTTATCGGCTGCCTGCTCAGAGACGGTTGCAGGAGCAAGCGCATCGATAAAACATACGGCAGAAATGGGTGTCAACTTTGGGAGATAAAAAGCGACGTCTCAAACCTCAGCACTGCTCTTAATCCGAACTTCAACCGGTGAAACAAACTGAGATTTTCTACATTTTCACTTAATGTCTGGAAATCTAAATATTTCTCTTCATTCTTGTGTCATCTTAATACATTTACTCAGACCTGGAAAATGTCATATTTTTCCAGACTGCCCAATAGCCTCATTTTATTTATGAAACTAGACTGTGTAACAAAAAAAAAAGAAAGAAATGTGTCTTGCCTCGTTAGATTGTTTGCCGCTGTAGGACATCTTCTTAATCGCCACCACCTCATTCGTTCGCACATCCCGTGCCTGGGAAACAAAAAGCACATCTGTTGATTCGCATTTCAAATGAAACACGTGTTTGACCTTTAACTTTCTGTACATTAATCTCAACAACAAGGTCCTTGTTTACGCCAGCAGAGTAAGGATCATTTAGAAACTGCAGTCAGATGTGAAACATCAGGAAAGTCAGAAACTCTGTGTAATTAAACTCCTTCATGGACGGATGTGATTAGATCAGTCAAGCTTTACTGAACAGGACATAGCTTCTACTGCAACACTTATCTGCCAAAATCTGAAACAGTAATGTATGGAAAACAGGCTGTGTTTGAATCCTTAATTTGGCAGGTAAAATACCTATTCAATAGAACCTTTTACTGCTAAGATACAGTAAATTGCACACAAAGTACAGGGGGTGTAAATAATTGATGCCTTACGAAGTAGACAGCCCCGAAGCTGCCATGACCAATCTCTCGGAGGTCAGAGAAAAGCTTCTCTGGATCTTCTTTGAAGAACAGCTCGGCCACGTCCGGGTCCTTCAGGCTGCCCGCCCTGGCAGAGGAAGGCATCCTGGTCTACGCAGTCCCGTATGGCCCGCACAGAGGGGATGGGACTATCTGGGCGCAGAGCTACACCAAAGCAGCTGAAGACTCATTTGCAGCTATGTGGGAGCCTGAGGAAGTCAGCACATGGGCACCTGGACAGGCAGAAGATAAAGGAGGATTGAGGTGTGAGAAAAGGCAGAGAGAAAAAAGAAAACAACAAAAAGCATTCATTTTGCACAGAAAGAGGGAGATATGCGGGATGAGTCAGAAAGCCAGCATTTGAGCAGAGATGATAAAAAAAAAAAACACAAAAAGGTGTGATCCACAGTGAGAATAGTCGGACAGAACATCTCTTCATCTTAAACTCAAACTGCTGAAGCTCAAACTGTTTATGCCCCAAAACTGGACTGATGCCTCAGTCTGACAATGACATTCTAACATCTTTATGACGATGTTTTTCCTAATCAGCTTCACATAAATACGTCCATTAACAAGTCGTGAGACAGCACAGCTGAAGGAAGTCCTGATATATTCAGCATCAGCTCTCCAGACAAAGTAAATAACAAACAGTTTCCTCAGAAATGTCAGCAGCTCTTTGAATAATTGAAATAGCTGGTTATTCTTCCAGCTGCTGACAATAGCATGATGAACTAACTACAGAGTCATCACTAACGCATCTGTTTAGACTGCTTCAGCAATTACTGCAGATCTGAAAGCTACCGGCGTGACTGGGGCAATGCAAATATCGCAGGATTGATTTAGTGTCCACAACCAGGAGGCGGCCCACAGTAATGAGAAGCAAGATGAATAGGAATGCAAGCTCTTCTCTAAATGCAATTCATCAACTTTACTCCAGTTATAACATGAACTCTGTAGGATATTATTCATATTCTGAGAAAATGTGTGTACCTTTTACATGCCAACGCACACTGTACACCAGGGGGGTCAAACGTGTGGCCTGTGGACCATTCACAGCCCTCTGGATGATTTTAAATGGCCAACGACCACAATTCAAGAACGTTACAGGCGATGGTTGCAGACACACTTTATTTAATTATTTTAATTATAGGGTGAGATTTTCACTGAGGTTATGCATTTTAAAAATAAAAAAATTAAATTTGGCAAAAAAATGGACAATGCTAAGTACAGCACAAAAAATGTGTCCTTTAATCAACTAAATTGTTTTGCTAGTGTTTAAACTGTTTACATGCAGACTAGAGCACGTAAACAGCAGGCCTACTTAAAAAAAAGTCACCCATATATTATTCTAGGGAATGATTACAGATCATATCGTAGAAAACACTCAAAATAATCCGAATACACAGTCTATTTTTTTAAATTGGTGTTTAATTATTGACAAAGTTAAAAAAAAAAGAATCTAAAAACAATATCTTGGTAATAATAATAAAAAAATGTGGAACCTTCAAACTGACAGCTTGACACTAAAGTTACAGAGAGTGAAATTATCAATGAGTCATATCACAACAGAGAGTAAACATGCTAGCACTAGCTTAGCATTTCAGGAAACAACTCTGGATGTAAACATCAATAAATGCATCTGCCAACCTTCTGACTGAGTGAGGTAAATGGGACACAATAACAATACCTTACATAGAATATTTGGGTGTTCTTTTCCAAGCAAACATGGCATTTTGTGAAATTCAACGGAGCATCTGACCGAAACTTTGGTTTCAGTTAGACCAGAAACCACAAAGACTCTTTTGTCATCTTTGAGCTATTCTGGCGTCACCGTCCATCAGGGAGAACATGTTTTACATAGCACTAGATAAAAATCATTTCCGTTTTATTAATAGATCACCAAATAAAATAAATCTCAAGTTGGTTTATTTTTGACTTTCCGGTTTGCTTTCAAGGAGTTCAACCAATTAAAAACTAATTACCATGTTCACAACTTTAAAGGTTTGTTCTCTTGAATGTAAAATTCAAATGTGGACACCCATTTATAGATGTGCCACCATTTATTTGAACTGTATGATGATGTACTATGATGATATCTGGTATGTGCAGTGAACCCCCACAGCGGTAAAACACATTAAACCTCTCAGATTTCAAAGTGATCCTCCCAGGGCATCATTTGATGATATCTGAGCTCATGTTGCCAATCCTGCTCATCAACATCTTTCTAAAGCAACATAAAAACACAACGAAGTGAACTGACTTTTCTCTTTTACCATAAAATTAACACTTATTAATGTAAGGGCCACCAAAACTCCCAAAAATCCCTAATGCTCAAATTACCTTTCAATAACGGTCACCAACAGGCCCGGTTGGGTAATAAGCCAACACATGGTCAGGAGTGAAGATTTCCTGTAATGTTTTTGAAACATGAAGTTTTTCCAGCTAAAACCAGACGGTACTTCCTCATGCTTAAGATGTTATGCCCTATTCATACTGCATTCCTTTCCTCTTATGCCAACAAGCAAACAACATTACAAGCTGGAAAACACAATATTTCCTTGTACTTATTAAAATGACACATTAAATAAAACACCAGAATACAGTATCGATATTATTAAAAATCTCTTTGTGACTAAAAATATTTAACACCTCAAAAAAAAAAAAAAAAAAAAAACTAAAATATATTTGGGAATTTCAGAGCGTAATCTTCTCATCGGTCAGACTTCTCCCCACCTCTAGATGTGGTTTCATCTTTTGAAGAGATTCCCAGAATCAAAACTAAGGAAAACAAAATTCAGCATCAGAGCTGATTAAGAAAATCTGCTGACCTCAATCGCTACTGCATTCTTAAATTATGTTTGTGAATCTGGCTTTTTCCTCACACTATATTAGTTTCAATAGTTTTGATCTTGTTCTGTCATTAATTAGTGAAAACTTAGTAATAAAGAATGTTATTGCCTTATGAGGCTCGACTGCAACTCTGAAGGAGACCAATTAAGAACCTCGTTTCTTTCTGGCTCCTTACGTTTCAGGTAAACATCATCATCTCTTGCTTTTATGTCCTAAGGTCACTGGATTTTAGTTTATGATCCAGCATGAAGCAAAAACAGCATGATACTTTGAGATTATACTCA
This sequence comes from Poecilia mexicana, assembly GCF_051168715.1. Taxonomy (NCBI): domain Eukaryota; kingdom Metazoa; phylum Chordata; class Actinopteri; order Cyprinodontiformes; family Poeciliidae; genus Poecilia; species Poecilia mexicana. The sequence continues at coordinate 8,035,236 of NW_028263383.1, read as the reverse complement.
TACAGAGTAAGAAGGAAAAAAGCTAAAGCACAATCAGCTATTTCTCTCCGTTTGTCACACACTCAATGAAACAGAACACTGAGCACAGTCACAAGACTAAATCTGGAAGAGATGTGCCCAACTGCAGTGTGTGTGTGTGTGTGTAATTACTCAGAGGAACAGTGTGTTCAAAATAAAAATCACAGAATTTTTTCCCCTCTTACAGCTAGAGGAAAATGATTATTTGATGAGTTGTGTGAATTGCTTTTCTATGTCCTGTTAAATAAACAAAAAGAGGCTAATGAAGAGGCAAAAGACGAAGAGCTGAAGGTGCAGTGCAGAGAACGAGTCAGTAAGACATGGAGAGGTGGATAATAAATAATCAAACGCTTTTATTGATTTCTAGAGTGAATCTCATCAGAACTTCACATTATTGGCAAAGGATAAACAACTCTGAAATGTGCTGGTTTTTCAAAAATATTAAAAACTGATGGCCTAAAGAATTTACTCAAAGACGTACATCTACTTTTTAGATGTTACTCTAGAAATTAGAGTTACATCTAATGTTTAGATGTAATCATAGCAAAGTGTTTGGACACAACTAAACAATATTTGAGTGAATTATAAGAGCACTACTGCTGCAGATGGAGACAGGTTTGATGGCATCCCTTGTAAAGATAAAAAGCCTTAAGATATGTTTTTATTAATTCTACAACTGGAAACAAAATCAGTGGTAAAAAATAGTGGAAGAGTCTCTTTTAAAAAAGTATTTTTTTTTTTTTTTTTTTTTACCTGATCAGAGCTTCTAGGAACCCCTACTTAGAAATCTATGACTTCTTGTTTTCCTTTTATATAAGTATAATGTGACACAGGTCCAATAGATTGGACAAGGAACCATTTTTATCTTGTCACCACACACAAAAAGCAAGGAGAGGTAAAAAAAAAAAAAAAAAGCTCATCCAGAGCTCATTATTAGAGAAAACAGTGACATCTTAGGTTCAATGAGTCAGCTAGTAAAAGCCACCCGGTTGTTTGGAAGGGATTTCAGGAAAAGCCCCTTTCTGCCCCATCATCACAAGAGTGAGCAAGTTTGTTCAACTCCACTGGGACTTTCAACAGGATGCTGTGTGCTTTGGTCGAATGAGACCAAGACAGATTTTTGGCAAACTCGATGTGGGTTTGGCATGAAACAAAGGTTCTGGAAAAGCACCTCTTGGATACGGTAGCAGCTACTGAAGGGGTTCTTGTTATAAAAAAAAAAAAAGTAAGAACCACCGATTTAAGGAGAACAAATCATCAAAGACGTCTCCCTCTTTGTGAATTGTTGCAAAAGATTAAAATGCATAAAAGGTCAACACCTGGTGAAAAACAAAAATATGTTTTTCAAAGAAACAATTATTTAATAAATGTGCTCACATGCAAGGCTTTGGTTTTCTGTTTTCCAAACATAAGATGGATTTATTTTAGGCCTTTTTCACATCTTTGACAAACCATTTTGTGCATGTTGACATATTAAGACTGTGGAGTTGGTTTTTAATGAAAAGTTATCAAGCAGAATTCTTCAGAGAGCGTGATAGTGTTTGTAAAGAATAACAGCTATATATTGATTATGTTTTATTTCATTCATTCATATAAACTATATTATCTACACACCCTTTCTTACAGATGCTCACTGAGAGATGCTTAATGCTGCAATACTAAATAATTCAAAACAGAAATGCACTTAGGCTGTTCGTCTTCTAAACTGATCGGCTTCATGAAACTGGCCTTGATGCACATGAAATATTTCCTAGCTTCTCATTGCAAAAGATATTAATTTATAAACAGAAGCCACATTATTTAAGTGTTTCCAACCCATTTAAGAGTTCAGTAAAATGAATAAACGGTATGTTTAACTGTTCACATGTTAAAAAAAAAAAAAAAAAAAGAAACACCAGTCACCAGCAGTACTGGAATCAATCAATAAACCGAGTGTTGGTGTAGGATTACTCACTGATCATCAGGCAGGCGCTCAATAAAAGCAACACAGTAACGTTACAGCTGTTTGTTCGGAGAAAATATTAATTTCAGGACCTACATCAGAGCTGTTATCCAAACGGCTTACACACACACTACATCTCTATCCCAAGATGGAGGGTGGGGCGTCCACGCTCTTGCTTCCCAGACTGATTACAGATTGTTGACTTGACTGAAGGGAGGAAGTCAAAACTCTCCAGCACCCCCGCCCCGAATTCAAAAAGGTGACACATCCCATTTTTTGCAGCTACAGTCACACGATTGCGATGGGAGAGGAAAGAAGTGACCAAACGCTAAGAGGATTTAAGCTACCACATTTCAACCGCCGGGCTCCATTCACCTTCCTGCAACTAAAATAAATGGCACCACTGTAAAATCACCAATGTGCTAAACTGTGTCTGGACTGCAGAAAGCAGAGTTAAAAACTGCAGCACCTTCAACAAGACAAGAATGAAACACATACTGCTTATATCAAGATCATCAGTTGCAACTTTTAAAACTCCAAAAATGTTCATTTCATTAGAATCCTATGGATTCAAGTTATTTTACCGACAAGGTTCCAGAATTGTTACAGTTTTAAATATTGTAATGAATCATATCTGTTGATAGATAATTAGTGATTAGCTATTTTGTCTTAAATATCTGAAATCCTGGCGTGACCTTTCTTTTTTTATCCAGTTTTCAATGAGACACGGTGGGAAACCTGAAACTGCTGCTGTGCACATTACTCAGCAGGTTGTTGCTAGGTAACCGAAGAGTGAGTTGATCGTACCAACGTAGCTTAGCTAGCCATGAGAGGTTGAGCAGCTGAAGTCTTTCCTCTGCCTACATCCCCCAGAATGCTGTGCGGTTCCGGATTGGAGTTCGGTGAATCTTTGAAAATTCTGTCAGCTGTGTTATTTATTGATTTTGATCACCTGTCTATAATGTTACTGACTTATTCTCCAGCCCTACATGAACATACATTAAAAGAGTGGTGCCCCTTCCCCACTTGTTGCTGCTAATATTTTGAAACCATGTTTTTTTGTACTCAAAGTTTCTATTTTTACAATCTTCCATGCCTACTGTAAAGTGAATAAGTATGTAATAAGCAAATCAAACAGCAAATTATAAATAATTATTTCACTTTCTACACTACATATTTGCTGAACTACATAACAAGAATAAAATAATCTGATTGACACCTTTTTCCTTGATCCTAGTGTCACATTTATGTCATTCAAAGAAAAAACAAAAAGCACAAATATGGTCTAAACCAATAATAAACACATGGACATGAACGCCTAAGAGGTTTTCACAGAATCTCAAGGTCTTTGAAGCCTTGACTAACATGAAGGTTTCACAGTTTCCACAAAAAGTACAAAAAAACTTGCATAAATTATCTACTTATAGAAAAGCTGCAATTATTCCTGCTTCTTCCACATTGATTGCTACTGTTATAATAATGTTATCTGGAATTCATTAATCATTGTTTTGAGTATAAAACAAGGCCTTAAAAATCCAGACTGGCTGCTGACTAAAGTTAAGACTAAAAACATTTTTACTGTTGTGCTATTCATAGAGCAGTAAATAACATACTCAAAGTACATATGCAGCTAGATGCTTAACAAATATGCTGCTGGTTTAACAACAGTTGTGTTTTTTAAACAGTATTATCACTCTACTACTCTATGCTCCATAGACCGAGAGAAAACTAATAATTCTGATAACTCCAATAACTACTGACTTTTTAGTAAAAGGACCACAGACAAGAAAATAATGGTTACACCGGAAAGTTTTGTGGTTTTATAACTGTATTTTTAATTACACTGAATAATGTAGTCTATAAAAATGTTCTTTATGCTTACTTTATCATAAAAACTGAATTAAAAATAAAAAACATTTTTTCACTGTGAACAACACCATTAAAACCAGAAGACAATGAAGCAGTCATCAGGCATTACAACTGAAATGAAAAACACAGTAGGGTTAAGGTTAATGTGCCTTATAAATGCTGTGCAAAAATCATATCTGTTATGGAAAGTAGGAGGCTCATCCTGAGGAGCAATTTGCTCTGCAGAGGCAGACTATCAATGGCTAAATAAAGCAGGGTAGGCTTTATTCCAGAGTCTAATCCATTTTTCCTGGGAGACACTTAAATCCATCATGCTGTTTGTCCATATTCAGTGCCCTCTGATACAAAGCTGGCAAGTAAAACATTAAAACTTTAAAAGGGGCTTCAGTCAGAGCCTTTGAAAGCACTGTACTTGAAGCAATCACGCAGTGATGGAAAGAAAGAGAATGACAGGAGCACAAATCTCCAAAAACAACAAAAAACTTTCAGGTTTAGCATAAAGACTGCATTAAACCCGTTTACAGGTGAGCTGCTCATACTGCAGTGCTCGCTTCACTGGGTTTATATCCATCCAGCGCACAGAACACGGTGTGGGTGTTCAGGTACATGAGGTTATCCAGCCACTGACATAACATTTAAGCTGCCTTCATCCTCTGTTTACAAATCCCAACGTATTGCCATGCACGATTTATATTAACAATGCTCCTAATGCAGGTCATACACCGTGTCATGTAAAACTTCAGCGACAAAAAGTCCCAGATAAAGCCAGCAGAAGGGCAGCCTACTGAGTGCTAGCCCGTGTTACGCAATATCAACACACAAAGCTGAGGAATGCGACTCACGTCAGCGCATAAAAAACAGCCATCAGCTGCCGATGGATCCTTTGCCAGCCGCTCTAACGCGATATTAGGGCACTGATTCGTTGTCTTCCACTGCCCTGTGCTGCTTGTAAACACACAGCCATAACACGAAACTTATGTGCGACATATACAGGAGAGCCAGGACCGATGTCACCAATTAATCACACACAGCAGTCGATGACTCATGATACCTCTGGTGGATAAGAAAACTTCCCAAACCAAACAAAACACATCCAGAGCCGAGCTGGACTTGACGTTTAGCGTAAGGCTACACTGGACAAAAACAAAACCGAGGGAGTGGCACGGCTTGCAACGATCGCTGCATAAAGCGGATTAGCAAGCTAACCGCATCCAGCTAACACTTATTTGATAAAGCGATCTGCATCCATTATTTACATCTCCAATTAGCTCCTTACTCCGTGTCCCTGCACGTTTAGATTAACTACGATTCCCGTTGACATTAAAAACATTTTTTTATGCAATCAACTGATCACCACACAAACCGAAATTGAGAAATATGAAATATGTCGAAGAGAAACAAGATAAAAGTTGTGACAGTAACTTTCTGTTAGCAGGCGAATAGCAGTAAATCTGACTGGCTAGCCCGGATGCTAATAGGCGTTGAAAACAAGCCTCCGAAAAAAAAACAAAAAAACAACTGTTGTAAAAACTAAAATCATCAACCGTTAATAGGAAAAAAAAGATTAGACTCACCAAGTAAATGGGGAAATCCACATGAGTTGAGTTATTAGGTGAACAATTCAGTCACCCTGCTCGCAGCAGCCCGGGGTGGCTAAAAATCACAGACAGTCAATGCAGTTCAGAGAAATCAAAGTGGGAATTTCGCTAGTTGTAAAGATAGCAATGCTAATTCGCTAACCAAACCGCATAACTGCCCTACCCAAACACATAACAGTCTAGCTTGCTTCAAGTCTTCCCTATTTCTCCACACTAACGATATTCGTGTCTGTCGCCTGTGTTGGCTGCCGAGGGCGGCAGGAATAACAACAATTTAAAGCAACGCAAGGCTAGCTAAGCTGGGAGATGGCTAACGACAGCCAAGCATTAACTGTCATTGGGAGCTGGCTGGCCAAACCCGCTAGCTGCTAACGTCAGGCAGCAGCCAGCAAAGTTTCTCTAAAAATGGCGGCGAAGGGAGAATCTCCTCCCTTCCACTGAAAAGCAAAGCGACTGATTCTTTAAAAACAGAGTCGAAGCAAAGAATTTAACCTGGTCGTGAGCGGATCGTGTTTATGCGGGGACTAACTGCAGCGCTCTCCCTGGTCTCCCAGTTAAGGCGATGCTGTGACATCCAGCAGAGGCAAGCTGAGGTGTGCGGAGGGAGAGCCATACACATAATGACTTGTTAACACGATATTGGGTCCAGGGGCACTTATGATTGCAGAGGATAAATGAGTGTCTTTATTGTGTGTTTGGTTTTATGCACTTCCAGCCCCTCACTTAGACCCTAACCTGACTAACTGTTTCAGTCTTAATCTGGCGTCTATAAACAGCCAATCGTCAACACCAATATTATATCATATGTTCTTCAGATCATAAGTCTGTTTCCAAGCATCAGACTGTAAAAGATAAACAACAATAATAATGTATAAACTATAGCCTCATATGATTAAAATATGACTACCTCATTCAGGGAATTGATAATAATATCCGTATTATGATGACGTGTGGTAAGATAGCTTGTGTGATGTTGCAAAATGTAAACAGCAGCTTAACCTCTGTCAGCTGAAATATATTGAATTTATTTATTTTTTTTACCCTTTTGTACATCTAGAATGACGTTTTTAATGATACGGACTCATTTTGTCCAATCAGTAAAGAGTTTGAGGTATAATTTAATATTTTTCAGACGCATCACTGATTCATAAAAAACACTAACAACTTTGTGTTCGCTAAGCTACATTCCACAGCAGGGCGACATATATAGCTGTAATCTACGCCAAGAAAAGATAAAGAGGCGACGGCAACGTGCATGGCAGCAGAGAGGTTAAAGATGGACATTCCACAACAGGCTGCAGGCGGGCGGACCAATCAGCTTCCAGAAGAGGCTTAGCGGGGCTTCGATTGGTTGTCTGGCATCCCTGTTGTCATGATGATGGGAATCAGGGCCTGCCTGTGTGGTCTGTATCCAGGCGAGGAAGTCTACTGATGCAAAAGGATGCTAATGGTTCAGCTGCAGAGGCACCAATCCCTGGGACCTCTCCGGATGTGACATTTAGAGACTTTTAGCATCGGTTAAGAAGAATAGATCTCTTTATACAGCCCCGATTTGTGAAACAAGTTATATTATATATATGCTTATGTATACAATGACTGATATTGAATCATTCGGTGTAAAATAAATAAATAATTTAATGCCCTGCTGTTTTCTAATTATAAAACTGAAACTGCCAGTAGATTTCTTTTTATAAATATGGTGGCAAAAATATTTACATAATAGTCTAGAAAGTCTTGGATAGAAAAAACAATAGGTAAACATTTTTGCAATAATTATAAAAAGCCTAACAAACAGAAAAACATAGTAACTGCAAACTTTTTACTACACAAACAACTCATAGTTGATTATAGTGCCTAAATGTATATTACCACAACAAACCAGTAGTCCTTGAAAATCATCTTATTTTTTAATTCTTAGTCTTACTGAATAGTTGCGTAAATATTCAACTCTTATTTTCTTCTAAGCAGTTACTATTACATAGCACTACATTTTTGTTGATCCTAATATGAGGACCAGACACTAGATTAGCCTGCAAAGACTTACTTTTGAATAATAAAAAAAAAACCTAATTCAGTTTATAATTTAAAAAGTGAAACTCATATCTAGGGATATTTAATAAATTGGAATATTATTGAAATGTTTATCTTAGTAACATTTTCTAAGTGAAACCCATTAATTACAATAATGTTTTAAAACACATTTACTACCAGAATATAAAACCAGACCAATGGAAACATTTTAATACAAAAATATGCACTTAGTGGAAAGTATTCTTTAATAGTTTCAATATTTTACAAAGATTTATTGTGCAGAGTGCATCATTAAGCTTACAACATTCTTGCCACATTTCTCTGAAACGCTGAATAAGAACTGATGCTTTTACTTTTGTCATAACACCGTTTTAAAATGATCATTGGAACATCGACTCAGAAGGACTCGATTTCAATTAGTTTTATTGATGAAGAAAATTCAGTTTAGCTGCTTTCTATATTTGCACCACACTAAACCCGTCACGGAACCACAAGCACAACAGACACCGATGAAAACAGCTTTCTCAAAGGTTCACAGAAGTAAAAAACACACGAGTCAATGATGGAAGTCCCACAAATTCAGTTCCAGTACAACATAGTTTAAATTACATGCTACTAGCCTTTAAAAGGGGAGTGAGAATTTGACATGGTGAAGGCAACTAAGGAGGACTCATGCACTGATGTCACTAAAATGAAAACACACACAGACTGAGGTAACTTAGAATTAAAGGAAGTCTCAAAAAGCAATAATAAACCAGCAAAACCTTAAAAATGATGAACATGAACTTTTCTGGTTAATAACCCAAGTTTTGAATTTCTTTAATTTGCCAATCATCTTATTTTGTCATAAGAAGCAGAAAGAAAATATGCCAGTGTCTTTCTTTCTACAGAAGTAGTTGCTTTGATACCAACAGAGAGTGAAGGAATCCCAAGATTATCCCGACTTAAGCTGCAGGGTTTCTCAACCGTAGTCCTAAAAGCATTTTTAGGGGTTTCCCTTCTGCTGCACAACTAATTTAAATAAATAAGCGATTACCAGGCTACACAGCACACAATGAGATGCAGGAAATAATGCAATGATTTAAATCAGGGGTGGTGAGGCAGACACGTATCTAAAACATGATTAACTGTGGATCTTAAGGACCAGAGTAGAGAAAAAGCATTAAATCATTTCTCCGTTACCTCTGATTTTCATAAAACCAAGAATCAAAAATCAAAAACACTGTACTGAAAATAGCAGATAATAATTTTGAAGCATTTAATGAAAATGAAAAACAGACTTCATTATTTAGTGGCTGACCAGCTGACTATTGATCACTGCCAATCAAGATTCCCCCCCGCCCCCCAATATCTATCTGTCTGTCTGACTGGTGTCTTTCTACAAATTTACGGTGACAAATCAGGTATATTTTACCTTTAACAAAAGGAAAGATAAAACATAAAAGATCTCAGTTACAGCCTTAATTCTAAACAGGCAATGCTGATTAAAATAAATTTATCATAAAATGAACAGATTGCTAAAGAGGTATATAAAAGAACAATAAATATATGGAAATATTTGGCAATGCTACTAGATAAAAAAATCCCTCTTCATTACATCTGATTAAGAAATGGCCTCATAATCAAGCTAAAGTTACTTTATCACGTCTTTCTGGGATTAAAACTCCCAACAACTAAATCCACCAAATTGCATTGCTCAAAAAATGTTTTTTTGCAAATCTCCAAAAAGTTGGAAATATTATATACATGAGATAAAAAAACAAGTGAAACAAAAAAAAAAAAAAAGATTTTTGCTGTTGTTTTTGTTACTGCCTTGTGTTGTTTTTCTCATAGCACAAAGGTTTCGTATTAGCATCAAGCTGGAGAAAGCTGCCAAAGAAGCATCTAGTGTTTCCTGGTAGGCAGGGAACACACACCGTCTCCATTTGATTCTTTCTCCATTGGACTCGCAATGAAGCCCAAACAAAAATCAGCCCTTTATTCTCCCCTGCTGTAGGTCTGCCTACGCCCCTCAACTCTGCTGTAGAAGCTCTTCAGTTCAAGCCACTGCCTTCAGAGGCAGGCGGTGGGTATAATATTCATTACTGCCGTTTCTAATCAAACAAGTGATTATGGACAGTTCCCCTCTCTGGTTTTATTCCTGAATCCTGCAACCCACAGACCAAACCCCTGCATTTTACCGCTTTTTCCTTTCTCTTACAATCTATCAGAGACTCTTAAGTCTCTCTCTCTCTCTCAATAGGGGAAGCTCTGTGATCCTAACACATACATACACGCAAACACTTCCTCACAAGGGGGAATCAGCTCAACAACACCACTCTGCTCTTTATTTGCTTGTATTCCTGAAGAAGTGGTTCTTTGCGTTCTCATTATCATTTCCTTTCCTCACTTATCTCCTCTTCCTCTTCTTCCTCCTCTGCTTTGAGTGCGTCTTCTCTCCTGAGTGACAAGCAGGATTCATCAGCTAGGTTCCTACGGTTTCATCCCGATCCCGGTTCAGCCCACTTTAGCCCAGCTGAGGAAAGACGGGATGTCCCTCACGGGGACGTTGCGGGTCAAAGCCTTGACGCGCAGGTTGCGATCATCCGTGAGGAGGACCACCTCTCTCTGGAGCCTCACTGTTCCATCTGTTTAGAAGAAACAAAGTTATGTCACAAGGCTGGTTCCACTCATGAAATGCGTTTTCAAGAGAGCCAGTGGTCCATACTTCTCTGAGGAGGCATGAAATCTTTTGCTTTGTCTTTGCAGTAGTGGAGACAGCAGGACAAAATCACATCATCATTGTTACCCTGAAAAAAACAACAGCAAATAAAAATCTGTGTTACTAATAGACCTGTTAACACAACAAATTTCGCTGGACAATAATTGTCCCAGATGTTACGCCGATAAATGATAATGTTGTTGTTTTGAGACCATTTTTAAGAAATATATTGCAAGAACACATTCTTAAAAACCCATAAACTTTTAATTCTAATGAATATTTAACACTGGAACAAATTTTAAATATCCATAATAAATAAACAGAATAACCAATAAAATGAATTATGAAGTCTCTGTAAACAAAACTGTCCCTCAAAAAAAGGGGCAGTTGAGACCAAAGCACCAGACTGAAGAGTTTTGCACTCTAGTGTTTGGCAGGAAGAGAGAAACTAGAAAAACTACAAATTCAATCAATCAAGTTTGCTTTAATTTAATTTACTGCTCATTGTGACAGATCTAGTTATTACCAACCAAAACAAACACCTGTTAAATTTAGTATCAGTTTCATACAGAGCCTTGGAAAGTATTTGTACCCCTCAAAACCTGATCATATCCCCTCATATTACAATCATGTATTTGGATGTATTCTGTGTGGCGGAACAACAGAGATTAGTGAATCATTTTCAGAATAAAACCATCTCAGAACTTCATCCATTAGTCTTTTGAGGTACATTTCTATCAACTTTGCAAAACCACTGGCGTCATCTCAATAAGCTGCTTAGAGTTTGCCTGTGAACATCGATTTTCAAATCTGGCAACAGATTTTCTGTTGGATTAATGTCAGGACTTTGACTGAGCCATTCTGACTCAACTGTAGCTCTGGTTGAGTGTTGCCCTGTTGTTTGTTCACAACTTTCAGCTGGTTGCACTTAATTTTAAAAAACCTGCATAGTTGTCAAACATGCGAATATGTCTGCAGACAGACGGCTCCCACCTGTTGTCCAGAGGTGTCCTCACTACGGAAGGCGATGGACTCCAGCTGATTTCCTCGGCTGGTCAGGGCTCTGAGGCATGGCTCCCTGGCTTCAAACCCTTTTTCTAAGAAAGCCACAGCAGAACGGGCCTGCTCCTGCACGGCCCGCACGTGGGCCACGCTGACGTTGTAGTTGCCTCGGCTGCCACTGCTTCGCCCTCCCATCCCCACTGCGCCGCCAAAAGGCTCCTGGCCTTTAGCCAAACCATCCAACTCTGTAATCACTGGAAGAGAGAGCACAAATCATAAAGTCTGTATGTAATTAAAAAAAAGTTAATGTTTGCAATATTTGTCATTTTAAACTTTCAAGTTAATTTGTTGAATTTATTAACTGTTTGTGTGTTTCTCTTACCGATGAGAGGCACAACGATTATGTACGTTCCACACTGGAGGAGATTCTTCAGTCCGTCCAAGTGATCAATGAAGCAATTGGTGTCCGGCACCAAAAACAAGGGTCTGACTTCCAGTTCCAACTGACCACCAGTTTGCAGTACCGCCTGAAACACACACACACACACAAACACACACACACACACACACACACACACACACGCATACACACACACACACACACACACACACACACACACACACACACACACACACACACACACACACACACACACACACACACACACACACACACACACACACACACACACACACACACAGAGAAAATAAAGCTGGATTCTGCCTCTGATCAGCTGAACTCTACAGCTCAAACCTGCTCGATTCCCTCAAACCGTTTCATACCTGGATTTTGTCTCTGCGCTTCTGCTGCTGAGCCAGCTTGTTAGCGAGGGCGTGCCGCCGCGCCTTTAGCTCCTTGATGTCATTCTCACCTTCTCCTGCCTCCTCAAAATCCTCCTCTTCTTCTGACCCAGAAAGAGATGACTCGGCCTCAAGTATGACGTCATCAGACTGCCAGCCAGACGAAGATGAGAACAACATCAGCTTTTTGTTGTGAGATTCTGTTTGTTCCTTCTGTAGATACATATACAAAGTCACCTCTTTCTCTGTTAACGAATCCTGCCTGCTCCTTGTATCTTCTGAGTGGTTAGGTGAGGAAGACATTGCCACAGACACGTATTTGCCTCCCTTGAAGGCTAACAGAGGTTCTTCTTGTCCACACAGAGCCTCCAGGAAGTACTTCAGAACCGTCACTCTTTTACAATCTGCTGCTATAGCCTGAGAAAACAGGATGAAGGTTAATATGTGCCTCAAGGCACAATGTGTATACTTGGGGCTGTGTGCCAAATGTTGAAAATAAAAGCATGTAGTCCGCAGTGTGCTGGTGTAACAACCCACTCACCATGTCGGTGTGTTTGTCCGTGTAACATGGCTCCTGTGGCGCTGCTAGCAGAGGTACAAAGCCAGCGAGCAGCTTGTCCTCCTTCAACTGAAGCACAGTCAGTTCCTCGTCTCCCTCGCCTTCATCAGTATCCACTTTGTACAGCAGCATCTCCTCGTGGTCCACACGTGCCAGTGCATTGCAAAAGTCAGCAAGGCACTGCCAAACGTCAGGACTGCACCTTGATCACCAGATTATGACAAGAATCGGTGAGATCACATCGAATCAATAAAACGCGGCGAAGTTTGTGGTTTCATACAATCATTCTACCAAAATCTTTCAGCAAACATTTGATACAAAAGCGGTCAAATATCTGTAATTGATTCTGATAACAGAGTAATGACATTGCTATTGAGTCTGAAAGGAGCATAAATAAGTTAACATGAAGTTTCAAGACTAGAATCTAAATGTCAGGTCCACAAATGATTTCCACCGTCTTTAAATGGAAGGGAAAACAAAAATTTTACTCACTCCAGACTGCATGGTGGTGGGTTCCACTCTTCTGGATGTCCCAACATCCAGTCTGACCACACTTTGATGCTGGGCAGCAGTTCTCTCAGGTCCAGCGGGAAAGCAGAGACTCTGACCATTCCCTGCAGCTCTTCAGTTTTCCCCTCCTCTTCTCCATCTGTCATGGGTACTGCTTCTGAAAGAGAGCAACACTGAGCTTATTTTTATTTATTACTGAGTAATACACAACCAAACATAAATGAAATCAAACACGCTGATGATTTTCTCAATCACTAGCTGCGTTTTCTTTATGAATGTGAGGAAATATTTGTTGATATTCTGCTGTTGAAAAAAATTATTTTTGCAATTGCGGCATTTCCATTAAACTAAAATCATGCATGAATATGCTTGTTCACATGATGAGTCATTAAAAATCACGGCAGTGACAGATATTATCAGTTACATGACATATTCATAGTTCAGCCATCAGAGGAGACGGCGGTGTCTTATTCAGGCCTTGGAGCGACAAACGCCTCGGACTTGGCAGCGGATATGCATGTGATGTTTTGGGGAAACCAAAATATATTTGCATATATAAATAACCATATATCCAAATATGTTGCACCGGATACCTTATGCAACAATTACAAGGTTCAAGGTGGGAGGGGAATACAGCATAACAATCCTGCAATAAACACTGCAAACTCCAACTGCTACAAAAACCGACAGAATGACTGACATTTTCTTTTCTATTTGAATGTTTTCTCCAAGAATCACTTCTATCAGAGCATAAATAAATGTTTTTTTTTATTGTATATGGGCAGAAGCAGCAGAGCTGTACAACTCAGGGCAGTCGGTTTAGTAAAACCGTTTCATTTTTTATGCATTTTATTTTTGTCATCATTACAAACGCCACAAAATACTGATTAAATAGTTAATTTTACTCATTTGTAGTTAAGGACATGCACAACAAATAAGTGAGAAAAATGGAGCTGAAGGGTAATAGACCAATAGTTTTACCTGCAGGAGTTTCCTTGAGAAGCTCAGTGCATCGCTGCACCAGCAAAGCAAACATGTCCAGGCCTAAAGCTGTGCTTTGTTCTAATAAAACAGACCGGACATCTCCTTCTTCATCTGGCAGAGAAAAGGTACTTCAGTTATTATTTGTGCATAATCATGACATGCATTTTTACTTTTTTAACTTGAATTAAACACTATAAATAAAATGCTCAATTTTATATATATATAAAATTATAAAAGAGGAAATATAAGCAGCCAGGTTAAGATCTTTCAGTGCCTTCCTACTTTAAATTTCATCAGGAGAGCTTTAGTATTCTCAAATTTCCATAGCAAATATTACACCAAATATTCAGACTAAATGGATTGTGATAGCACGACGATCCATTTCAAATGTCATTTTAACTATAATCATCTGTATTTGTTTGTTACCTCTGCTGTGGGCGTTGTATATGGCAAACATGTTGATGGTGATGATCTGCAGCAGGTTTGTAAAGCCGAGCAGTGAAGGGCCGTGCTGAAGAAGAGTCTTAAACTCCTGCAGAACACGGCTCGCCACTCCGGGGAAGGACTCCATGCTGTGCAGCCGCAACACAGAGAAACACACACCCGTCAAACTTATCCGGCACTAAATCAAAATGAAAATATAATTCTCAAATAATAATTTAGCTTATTTTAAATTCTACACATTAAATTCAGGAAGAAGCTGAAGCCACTCACCCCACTTTAGTGAAGAGCTTTCCGTGTGCATGCAGGAAACTCAAAATGAATCTCTTATTCAGCTGGAGAAAAAAAGAAGGTCAGAAGTAAGCAAAAAATGCTCCAGGAAAAGACAAGTGTAAGGACTTACAGTAAGAAAAATTTGAGAGCTGTATGAAGATGAAAACAGAAAATAATTTCAGAGGAAAACCTCAATCAGGAAATATTTTATAACTACAAACCATGTATTGCAGCTAGATGGCTTTTACCTCAGTAGCACTAAGGCTTCCCAGCTCTCCATCCTGCTCTGAGTCTCTGCTGGACTCGCTGCCCCCCCTCTGTGAGGACGGGGTTGTGGTCTGGCCACTGGGACGGATCCAAATCTCCACACGTGCGCCGTCGTCCCATTTCCTTCTTCCTTTCACTGCTGGACCCTGGGAGCCTCCTTCCTGCTCCTGCCTCCTCCTTCGCTCAAACTGTTCAGCCTGTTGGAATACATCACAAACTTTCTCTGATTCAACTGTGGATTTAAAACGCAAAATGTCGACTTGATCTCTTCAAAACGGTCGACGACTTTCTCATACACGCCGAGTATTTTGACAAGGTACAACACTTGACGTCCTAGGAAGCGGCTTTTTTTGAAAGCGTTTCCGAGTTGAGCTGTGAAAGGTTTTTCATTTGCCTTACCTTCCGCTTAGCTTCCTCAAAGAGGCTCATTAGGCTCTCCTTTGCTGTCAGGATGGGATTGGAGGCGGCCAAACTGCGCATGTAATAATACACAGCATCCAACTTTCGCTTCTGCAGGTGAGAGAGATTTTAAAATTATAAAGTGAGTAGATAATTAACTGTACTATCAAAAGACCAAAAATGTTTACTTTTAACTCGTTTTATACAATAAAGGCTAGATGTAATCTAAGAAATTACTGATGGATTATATCCACATAGTGTGACTGTAAACTATCACACACCAACAGCTGGACAGAAAGCAATGCAATCTTTTCAGCCATCATTAACATAAAAAATATATTTGAATTCTGGACTTTTAGGGACAAGATGTACACCTCATCAGATTCTCAGTTTGTTCATAACCAACAGCTGCTGGCTCTGGATCCTACAGAATGGCAAAGTGCTATTTCACTTTTTTGATCTCTGGACAAATTGGATCAGCTCAGTTTGAAAACCTTGAAATTGCCTGGATTATCCTAACTAAGGCTGAAACGATTCCTCGAATGATTCGAGTACCTCGATTACTAAAATTCCTCGAGGAAAATTTACCTGCCTCGAAGCTTCGTTAATTTATGTTTTATTAGTTAGGAATGTTTTATTCCGGCCGGGACTTCATTTGCGTTGCGCGGAGCTCTCACTTCCGCCTCTGAGTTGTTGACAAAAGCTAAGTCTCAGCGGCATAAAGTCCAATCTTCAAGATTGGCCCGTGGGGATTTTATGGATTGATGATAATGCCCGACTTTTTATCGTTTTTGGGGAACCAATAAGCATCCTTAAAATGACTGGGGAATGCCTGGAGTACGGCAGCATTTCTCCTCCGGGGCTGCTGGTTGAAAGCGAACGGCGGGAAGAGCGCTGAGGTGAGCGGATAGACTGAACAGGGCGGGCGGCTGAGTAGCTGATGCTTACCGTGTAAATGTAGCTTTACCGACGAACCGCACAATACATTTCATATCCCGGTCTGAAGAAACGGGTGGCGGAGCGCATCGTACATGGCTGGTAGATGAGTTTCTGAGTGTGACCAGTGAAGGTGTCGTAAATATCCCGTATTGCTTCCCCCCGTGTTCGTCCCCCGGTCTAACGGTTCGTCAGTCCGCTGGTCTATTTCCTCCCCTCCACCCCATGTTCGTTCATTCGCCCTCTCCTCCCACTCCAGGCGGCATTTCCCGTATTTTCAAACCCAAAGCGTGACAGGTTAGGTGGCAAGGTGAGTTTAATTAATCTATTAAACTCACTGAAGATGAATATATAAACTAAAAGCTGGATTGTAGACATTTTTTATAAGCACATTTGTGAGCCTGCTTCTTTGTTATTAAATTCAATATAATTTCAGATTTTTCTATAACTTTTCTTCTGGTTAACTTAGAAAGTGAGCTATTATTGTTACAGGTTAGTTTTCTAAACTACAAAAAAGCAACTGTTAGGGATGCTCAAATATGGAAAATTGGACTGATATTGATATCCGATAGTAACACCGGTATTATGCCAGATTTACCAATATTTCATTTTATAATTTTTTTTATCCGATTACTCGATTAATCGTAAGAATAATCGATAGATTACTCGATTACTAAAATATTCGTTTACAACAGCCCTAATCCTAACACATGAATCTTTAGTGGTTGTGTGTTGTGTAATATTTTTATTTTCTTATCGATCTTTTCTGTAATTAGCAGGGAAAAGCTTTAATCTAGTGCAGTACATGAAAATAAATGAAATAAAAATGACTGTTTATTCATGGCAACTTAACGTCTGATTAAATATTTAATTTAACAATCTTGACATCACTTACTGTATAAACTGCCAACAAAGCCAGCTGGTTGTAGGGGCGTCCATTTTTAGGCGCAATCTGCTGGGCTTTCAGGTACCAGCTGAGAGGAAACAAATATGAAAACATTAGAGCAACAACATTTGGAGAACATTATAACTTTAATGTTATAATATCCTAATGCTGTGATCTGCAATTAGGATATTGCACATCACAATATCTTAAACAGGATGGTTCAAAATATTTTTCCTGGACTAAAAAGTTATATGACTTTAACACTAAAATTGAATGCCTCTATGAAAATACATATTTATTGATGTATTTCTGATTTATTCAATCTTTAAGTTTAGGATCTGTAAAACAAAATTAAGCTTAAGGATAGCATAATGATTTCTGCCAGTTGAGTAAAAGTGAATTTAAGATATTCTTATGTCAGAAATAAACTCCAGACCATTTTTAAATTAACTAAATTAAAATGTATTTATAAAACAAAAACAAATTTGAACATGAATTGAGTGTTTTTATAAGGATTTATAGAAACACTCCTGAAA
Organism: Poecilia mexicana; assembly: GCF_051168715.1. NCBI lineage: Eukaryota > Metazoa > Chordata > Actinopteri > Cyprinodontiformes > Poeciliidae > Poecilia > Poecilia mexicana. Next base: position 8,017,483 of record NW_028263383.1, on the reverse strand, counting down.
TAACTGCCTACCTGCGAGCCTTGCCATAGTTGGCAGAGTTAGTGGCCTGTTCTCGGTACCGTGCAATATCGCCCTGACAAATCATGCATCGCTGAGCACTGATGAGTGCATACTTTACCTAAAAGTTAAAAAACAAAGAGAAAAAGTAAGTTTAAAACCAAACAGATACATTTAGAAAACAGTCTGGTTGTAAGTAAGTTGCTTCCTGACAGCAGTATAATTAATAGGTTTCACACACAAAGCAGGAATTACATACCGTTTTGCGTAACGGACGGGTCCTGATAGCCATGCCATCCATGTAGTCTTCTAATGTGAACTGGTACACCGCCTGCAGCTTCTGAAGCAGCGCGTCAAAGAAAAGTGCTCCCTGTGAAATAAAGAAAATTAAAATGGTGATATTTTCTATGTAGGACTCATTCATACATGTTTCAACAGATTATCTTCCTAAACAAACAACTGTTACTGTTGTTGACAGCTGGACGGTTTGATGGACACGATTTTTCAAGAAGCTATTTAAGAGTAAAGTGTAAAAATATGTTTTATCTTCCTAGTCATGGCAGCTAAATGTCTAATTCTGAACAGTATGTTTAGTCTGCTAATTTAAATTCAAGCTCTACATCCTGAGAACAGTTCTGACAATGAATACTTGGGTCCATGTGTTGTTAAACTCTACACTGACCAGCGTGTTTTAGACGATTTAGACGAAAGGGGGAAAAAAAGCAGATTTGCCTGCTGTGTGAACGCATTAACCTCAAAATAAAACACATTTTTTTCATGATTAGATGGACCCACAAAGCATGAACACACTACATGTGTGCTGTAAAAGTTTATCACCAACATTTAATGTAGTGGTTTTCAACTTCTGAGGACTCATTGCCCACCAAAGTTCATGCCAATAAATTATGCAAATTAAAATTGCTCTCAGAAATTGAACTTTTGGTTTTGATCAGCTGTAAATCACAAGCACTAAAATTAATAACAATGTAACACTTTACACCCCAATAATGAGTGAGACTGCAAAGTGGACTCTTGACCTGCTCTTTTCCAAAGTGTGTGTTACCTCATCTAGAAGCGTGAGCAGCATGTTCCTGATGTCATGCGTGTTGTCACAGCCGGGGTCTTTGAGCAGCTGCCGGAAGCGTTCGATCACCTGGTAGAACACGTTCTTCCACAGAGCCTGATCCACATTCTGAGAGTCGGAGAACTCGATGTCCATCAGAATGATCCGCTCATACAGGCCCAAAAGGTCGGCTCTTCAAGAAACAACAACAAAGATTTCCAATATTATTATTTTAGTAAGTCCAGATGAGCTAAACAACAAACTCAACCCTAAAGCATTAAATCCATATCCCCCCCCGCAGCAACCAAAACACTCACCTGAGCTGGGACATGCGATCCAAGCCATCTGCACTCACTCTGTCCCTGGAGATCAAGTTACTGAGCTGAAGTTCATGAGCATCTGTAGCCTTCAGCATTCGGCCCAGCTCCTCTTCAAACGTCAACCCGCCTGCTACGCCTGGCTGGCTATACCCTGCTCCCCTGTAACTCCCGCTGAATGGACTTGTACCCGGACTCGGGTACATACCGTTAGGGTGAGTCATTTGGTACGGCCCCATGTTATACGGGTAAGGATAGCGCTGGCCGGTGGTGGAATTCGGGCTGTTGGTGGCCATGGGGTAGCAGTAAGGGTTGTCAGAGTTTTGGAATTTGTAGTATGCCATGGCAGCGGCCTGCTGGGACTGGAAGTGATCCCCTTGCCCCACCGGAGGGCTGCCGGCAAGCTCGTCATCCGTGTCCAGAAAGTGAAGCTGCCCATATCCCGTCCCACTCTGCAGATACAGCGGCTGTTTAAGTGCTGCGTGTTTGGACGACTGGGTGTTGGCGAGAGCAGGTTTCTGGTCAGGGTTGTTGGGGTCCCAGAGGCGTCTCACCCCTCCTCCTCGGCCTCCTCTGGTCCTGCCAGCTGCTCCTCCCCGGGTTCCGGCAGAAAAAAGCCTCTGACCCACCTCGGGTGAGTTGGAGATGTCTGTGCGGGCTGGCAGCACCAAGATACCCCGGCCCCTCCCACGAGGGACTGGGCTGTCCTTAGCGACAGGTGACTGATTATCTAAAGAAACCCGAAGGATTCCTCGCCCTCCACTTTTGTTTGACGCCTTCCACTCCTCCCCTCGTTTTACTGCACTAATTTCTTCCTTCCCCACACCTTTTCTCCTTCTTCTCCTATCTGCTTCCTCTCTGTCACACACCTCACTCCCATCCTGTGATTCTGTTGAAGAGTGTCTCCTTGGCCCCTCACATTTATCCCCCACCTCCTTGTTGTTTTGCCCAGGGAGGCGTGGCCACTTGACGCCCTCCATGCCCATGTGTTGCCTGGGGCCATCTTGGCTGGTTACACTGCTCGCTGAACTGCTGCTGTAAGTTCTGTTTCGGGAGTGTCGAATGTTTGATTTGGAATATCGCTTGGAGTTTGGTGTAGTGGCATTTAAATTAGATCTGTGTCTATCACGCTCTTCTACAACCCTGTCCCGGTGGCTCCCTGTTTTAGCAGCTTTTTCAGCGTCTTTAAAGTTGCTGTTGTTGTCCTTTATTTTATGATTTTCTCTGGGATTATCGTTTCGTTTGCTGTGGTGTGGCTCTCCTGGTTTTTCAGATTTTCTCTTGTCAGTATTAGGAGCTCTCTTGTCTTTTTCCTTCTCAGGTTTCCGCCGATTGTTCTTTCTACTTTGGTTTGCTTCCTCTTCTCGTTTGGATTCCAGATGCGTCTCATTTTCTTCTTTTTTCTCCTTCTCTCCTCCTCTTCTCCGGCAGTTACCCTTCTCCTTTCTATCTGTCTTTTCTTCCTGGCATCTGGTTTCTCCACCTTGAGCACTCCTTTCTTTTTCTCTACTTGGACCCCCAACCTCCCCTTTCTCTTTTATGTTGAGTCTTTCTACTTTGCTCATAATTTTCTCCACTGTTTGGTCCACAGTTTGTCTTCCTTGCTCTGTAGGTTCTTCATTAGAGTCAGAGAATTTTACCTTATCTTTCCCTCCATGCTTGGGTATTGATTTTTTACTACTCCCTTCACCTGCACTCAACAGAGACTCTGGCTCCGGGGTTAGCCCTTGTTTCTTGGGGGAAGGTTTATCCAGCTCTCTTCCAACACCGCAGTCCTTTCCCTGCACGTTCCTGCGGCTCCCTGGTTGATAGAACTCTCTGTCAGGCTTGCGGACTTTCTTGACAGGTTTAGGAGCTCCTGAAGCATCTTGTTGTTCTTTGTCATTTTCACTGTTTGCATCGGTTTTACCCAGAGACTGGGTGCCTTGTTTACAGTTCAGACTGTTACTGCCGTCGCCTCTCATTCTGTCCTCATCCTTGTTTTTGGTACCTGAGAGGTCTGTGCACTCTTGTCTATCTAAAACATCTTCGGAGACTCTGTTTTTCACACTCATCGATGACTGATCACTCTGTTGTGCTTTGGCGTCTAGAGAATCCCTCTGACCAGGTTCTCCTTCCTCGCTGTCCTGATGACGGCGTCCGTGTCCAGCCGCTGGGTGGTAACGCTGCAGATCAGGATGTTTCGCTTCACGCCGCTTATGCTGCTTGTGTTTTTTGCGTTCCTGTTGCTCCTCTGCAGAAGGTAGGAAGATAAGGTAAACATCAGTCATCAAGACAAAAAAAATGCTGAATGTGAGAATTAAAGAGCAGCATCAGCTAAAGACACATTAATGAAATGTATATTACTTAATACATAATTACTAGTATTACTTTATATATTTATTGCAATGAGTTATGCCTTGACAGCATCTACCTGCCCTGAGGAATGCAGCACTATCTAACACTGTATGTCTAAACCATTTCAAAACACCTTAAAATCCAATGCCTATTAGTTATTTTCACACAAGAATTGTGTCAGAAACTTTGAATTTATTGTGGATTTTCTCTAAATTGACACAGAGTCAAAACAATACAAATACACACACACACACACACATATATATATATATATATATATATATATATATATATATATATATATATATCACTAATCTACATTGATTGACACCATGATACTGCAAGACCCACAAGAAAATAATTATTGGCCCATTTCTACTTTTCCCCTGCTTTTATTGCTTTATTTAGTTTATCTGTGATTTCTTCTGACATACATATGAGGCAAGCAGTTAGAGAATCAAAATGAAGTAGAATGTAATGTTTACCAGAGTTTGACAACGTAATCTTAAATAAAGTATTTGTGCTTAATAAGCAAATGAGAAGTACATCTATATCTACAAGTGTAAATAACAAGCAAGACCTGTATTTTAAAAATGAAACTACTGTCATGTCATTGTTAATAACCAATGAAGTAACAGTAAACATATGAAAACATACGGATTTGACATCTAACACTACAAACTGCTACATAAAAACGTAAAAAACGACTGATAACTGACAATACCATCGGCCACCTTAGTAAAGGGTTTTAAAATAATAAACATTTGTTATCTTCGGTGATAAGGTAGCTATAATTGTTAGGTAACGTTCCCTAGTGGCATACCGTTAATGAACGTTTACTTTACAAACTTTCCGTTTAAATAACACATGATTTATGCAAGCACACAAACCTCAAATGTTTAAATATACGAATTTTTAAAAGACAGAAAGAATAGAAAGCATATTCAAACATATATTTAGCAATGAAATATTCGGCCTGGTTTGAAGCGCAGCTTCCAAAAAAGTAACGCACAGATAAGCCCAGAGCTGTGCGGCTAACAACATTAGCTACACACAAACTTAGCAGCACCGCGGGCCACTTCCTGCTAACTTAGACAGTCACCTACTGTTTTACTAGAGTTTACTGAGTCTTTAACCAGCGCTGGCACTCCTAGAAAGATGCTCACGGTCTCTTACCGTTCAAACGATCGGTCATTTGCACTGAATTTGTAGATTCTGCGCGAAGTTCCGCTGCTGAGATTCGTACTCTATCCAGTTCGTTCGCCATCTTCGCTATCAAACAAACATAACAAGTACGGTGGCCCGAACGGGTCAAATGTTCAAGCGGAGGGAATTTTGTATTCTAAACAGATGGGTAATATAGTGCGTTTCCAGTCTACGGAGCCCTACAGGGGACATGGGAATTTTTTTTCTTTTGGGTTCTCTCGCAATACTTTTGCGTTTGCAGTATTCAGTTATGCCGCTTATGAGTACGTTATTGCGAGAAAACGCAAAACCTTTTGCGAGGGAACGCAAAAGTTTTGCGAGGGAATGCAAGAGAAAACTAATTTCCCATGTCCCCTGGAGGGCTCCGTACCAGTCGAACCATAAAGACAATATTTAAATTAATCTAATTACATAAATGACCAAAAACAGAAACAGGGGTTTACAAGAAATGTGAAAAGAATACAAGTCATAAAACAACTCATAGCAACCATACATAAAACAAGGTAGCAGATGTTTATTTTATTTCAAATGTATTTAAATAGGACATTAAACAACATTACATTTAAAAGAAAGAAGACATTGTCCTTCCTACAGGGCCTCTAGCCAAAGGCTAATGCAGGCCTGTTCCTTGGTTAGTCTTTTAGAAGTCAACATTGAAAATGAAATGAAACACATAAAACTAACAGTGGAATAATACTTGTAGTATTACATAAAAAATATATTTTTTAAACAGTAAAATGTAACAAATGATATAAATAGCATACCCAACCTCAAAGACAATATAACTTTTTCTTAAATCAATTGATTCTCTACATATTTTTAGCTGCAGACAGTACCCCAAAACTTATACAATCACAGATATAGAAAGACAATAATTCCAACAATAAAATACTAAAAATAACTGTTTGTAACACATGTTCCTCCGTAAGAAAAATAAGATCTTAAACCTTCATTTTTGTCTCAGCAATAGTTTCAGAATCACCACTTCAATATTGAGCAACATTAATTTGATACTATGGTGAGACCAGTGGTTCAGTTTTTTTCACATTATTTATTTATTGTTTTTTTAACTCATGATTAATATTTAAAGAAATATAAGCATAGATAAAAAAAATAGAATTATATAATTATTACGTAGATCTTGACCTACATATGTGAAGCCTGGGGGAAGGGGTCTAGGGCTCCACATTACATAAACACACTGACTGAAAGTGTTAATGTACTGTACAACGTGAAGACTTTGTACTGTATTCCTCACACTGTCCACTAGATGTCAGGATTGATTACATGGTGTGATATCTTCCCAATCTGATTTTTTCCTGTACCCTGAAAATCAGCCCAGCAACAAACTTTCTCCCCTCTACTCTCAGGGTTTCTACCACACTTTCTCTGTCCTGTTTTATTCTCATCACTTTGATTTAAACATACCTGCAATACAGAAGCTCTGCATCTGTTTGAGAGACTATATTCTAATATTCTACCCAGTAAGTAGCTCTGTGGCTGATGCTCTCTTTATTTCTTCAGCTTTATTTCCCTAGCAACACCACATTAAAGGAGTCAGACTCTCCCATCCCGTCCATTCGTCTGCCACACCGAATCTTTCGTTCTTCTTAAATGTTACTCCATCATGATTTGGCTCACTTATTTTGTGTGGTAATCAGATCATCCTGATGCTATAATAGTCCCTCTTGGTTAAAAACATAATTGCCCTATACAACAACTGATTCAGTTATCACATGTGAACTTTTATTCAAGGGATATTTCAAGATTTTGTGGTTCCATTAAAACCTGCAGAATATATAACTCTGTTGTTCTGTTAATTTAATATAAATCCAAATTAGTTGGACCTAGAGGAAGATGACCAGTCCAAGAAAGAAGCTAGGACCAGAGAACACGTCAAAAACTTTTATTTTCAAAAACGATTCACTAGTTTATAAAAAAGCAAGGTCATAAACTGCTGCCACTTTTAAATTCATTAATGTCTGAAGAAGCCAATGTCTAAAGAATCCATCATCTGTAATCATTATAAATTGAAATCTTTTCTATTAGGTACTTCATATAACAGGAATATTTTACATGTTCTGGTTTCAATGTGACCCCATCCCTAAAATATCATATTAACAGAATAAATCAAAATTAAAACACTAAACAGAAAAAGAAATATTGGCTTTATCTCAAAATCTTCCTGGAAGTTGGACCCACAATCAATCTTCCAGCAAAATCGCCAGGAATAAGGAACATTTTTAGTGCCATATTGCCTTTTATTCCTGCTTTTCCATGGAAATAATCATCTGCTTTTCTGCAAATACCCACCAAATTCATATGTGACCATATTGAACGTTTCAAAGAAAAAGCCTGTGTGTGACCTGCTTCCATGTTTCTGAGATGGAGTTAATGAAGTATGGCTGAAGGACATTTCAGTTTCAACCTCTTCTCAGACCGGCCTATAGTTTCAGTCATAAATCCAGAAACGAATCTGGATTTATGGTAAATGAAGATGCCAAGACAGTTAGCCACTACAGAGGAGATAGTAACTGCTTATAACCTTACTTCAAAACCTCTGAGCTATTTCTTTAAAAGGTTTATTTTAAGTGCACAGGATGTACTTTGGCTCAGTATTAATATTCAGGTACTGTAAGTCACTCTGATTTAAACCACACAAAGGATAGCTAACAAAAATTATGAGTAAAATAATACCCTCACGAATCTTACAATGTTTAATCACTGATATTACCACACTGCCTTACCATTTTTGGTTTTACTGCTCACTATAAATGAATTATTCCTGCATAGAACAAGAAGTCACATTGTGTGTGAATGCATAACTGTTCCGATACTGCAAGCAGTGGGTCCTGATGAAGCGCTGGCACGCCAGGGGTTGGAGAATGTTTCGTGTCTGCAGTGGAGAGATTTGAAAAGGAGGGGGATAAAATAGGGGGGTGCCGGAAGTGGTGGGCGTGTGTCTCCCTCTGTGTGTGTGTGTGTGTGTGTGTGTGTGTGTGTGTGTGTGTGTGTATGAGAGAGAGAGAGAGTGTGTGTGTGTGTGAGTGGAGGGTAGGAATTGTCAGCGCTGCACCACAGTGCAGGTGGAGCAATGCAGGATGACAAGAGCCACAGAAGGACAGAGAAGAGGAGGCAGGGAGCCGGTGGGGGGAGAGAGGTGAGAAGACATGATGCGGGAGGAGAAAGATGAGGAGTAGTAGGAGGAGGGGAGACCATGAATACAGATGAGAAAAGCGGGGGAAGAAGAAGCAGAAGAAGAAGAAGAAGAAGAAGAAGAAGAAGAAGAAGAAGAAGAAGAAGAAGAAGAAGAAGAAGAAGAAGAAGAAGAAGAAGGAGGAGGAGGAGGGAGTTTGTGCAGGTGAATCTCAGACATTTTGGAGGGTGGGGGGATCTCCAGTCCAATCATGTCTCCATTTCTCCTGTCCCCCCATCTCACTTCACTCTTTTCTGTCCCTCTCTCTCCTTGTCTCCCCCCATGTGGGACACCAGCAGGTGGGAGGAGATGACTTTTCAGAGATGATTGGAGCAGAGGAGGAAGGAGAAGGACAGATGGGGGGAATACAGCCAGTGGGAGTAAAGGCTGGAGCTGAATGAAAATGCTGCTACTGAGTTACAATTAAAAGTGTAAAAAAATGGCAGAGAGGTGAGAGGACTGCTATTGATTCAGCGTCTCATGTTTTGTGAAAGACAGAACAGGAAGAAAAACCAAAGAGGAAGACAGGCAGAGGCCAGAGGCTGGTGTGACGCATAAACTCTGGCACAAGACGGAGTATATCCATGTCAAGTGGGTTTTAATGTATAATTCACAGAAAGAGATGGAGAGGGAGCAACAGTGGAGGAATGAATCTAGAGACAATATGACATGGACCACATGGAGTGATGAGTCAATAGTGCGGCGGAACAGAAAACGGAGAATTTTAAACAAAGATCCGAGGCAGAATGTAACAGAGACTGGAGAAGTTTAAGTTTCAGGGGCTGAATCGAATGATTTCTTTTATCCAAAGTTTCAATAAAGGGATCACTCTGATTTCACCACACATTCTTAGTCTTTCTATTCCTAAACCTAACACTGTTTTAAATAAATGACATACATGAAACCAACTGTATAGGTCAAGTTTTTTTGTAGGTTTGCTGTAAATTTCTGCTAGTTATTCAAAACAGGTTTTTTGTAGTGTCCTGTGTTATGGTGCTGCTATTGGGAAACAGTAACTTAAAAGCACAAAAACATAGAGCAGAATATAAAAAAAGTACTTTATATTTTCACAGCCAAAAACTTTGCAGTATTTTATTGAGATGAAAAACATGTGATGTGTACTTGTATCCTCTTTTGCTGTTCTTATAGCTGAAACTTCTTGATTGAATGAAATAATTTTACATTTAAATCTGCCAGGGGATTGCATAGTTTTGGTTTGGATAGTTTTGGGCTTTTCTGAGCAGCACCCATTGTTCTCCACTCAGTTTGAAATGGGTTTTCTTCTGTTGCCCAGTAAATGACCTCACTTTTCTTCCCATGCCAGCTGAAGACAGTCTTTCCCAAACCACTATGCTGCCACCACCATGTTTAGAGGAGAAACATTAGAAATGTGGTTTAATTTCACCAGAGCTCCATCTGCCAAATGACTTGTGAAAAACTGAACAAGAAACATCTTTTAGTTTTTCCTTCAACAATGGCTTCCTGAAGAATATAAATGATTCTACAAGGCACAATATTTAAAATCAGGACCAAAACTATTTGTACCACATCCTTCAGCCAATGAACAAATAAAATAACATTTAAGCAAAAATAAATAAAAAGAAAACAAAACGGAACAGTCTGGATTATGCAGTTTTATAAATTGATCTATGCCTCATAGAAATCTGAACTTCCTGCTGAAAACAAGTAAACAGACACACTAAATCTGAGCGACAGCCCCAAACACACATGTACATTCACAAACCGTCTCCCACACTTTTACACACAGAGCTGGCATCGCATGTTAATTACATTCACCATATGTCTTGGCATAATGTTGTGAAGTTTCGACTGAGTCACCGTTGGAGTTACAGCAGATACAAATACG